>NC_056630.2:228680935-229880935 GCF_002870075.4 Lactuca sativa | reverse complement strand
GGTGTTACTGTTGGATTAATGTCTAAGTCCATAACTATAATTGGTAAGACTTGACCCGACCCGGCATGGTCCATTTGGGTTGCATGGCATCATGCATTTGGATAGACTATAATGAGAGAAATAACACTTAAGGTTGGTTAATATATTATAAGTTCTAATATATTAATAAGGTTATTTAATTAGTATTGATCAAGAATTAATTTGGAATTAATTAAGTGATCAATAGGAGACTAATTAAATATATGGGTTGATTGTGTAACTCATTCATTCTTATATATGTGAGCTTGTGATCCAAGATTCCTTATGTTGGACTAAGTCCATGGGGTGACCCATGGATACTCCATGGAGGTTAAAAACCATGGAGCATAAGGAATGGGTAAAGTTATGAGTTACATGGTGTAACCCTATTAGCCACCATATAAAAGAATCCCATGGCTCAAGAAATCGTGCACTAGTGTGGGTATGAGGGCTAGATGATTTCAAGGAGTGTTCCATTTCTCTCAAGTCATTCCATGTGCATTTGGTGTTGTGTGAACCATTTGAGGTGTCAAACTTGGGGCACTAGGCACTCAAGCTTCATGAAGACAAGCTACAACAAACAAAGGTATGTACTCTATCCATTTGATTATCCAAGTATCAGGTATTGTATGCTAGATAGGGTAATACCTTGGAAAGTTCATATTTGCATCTATAATAGAGAAAACATAGATCCAAGGTATTTAGGGTTGCATGTACACTTAGGAGTGTTAGAATGCTCAAAACCCAACAGTGGTATCAGAGCCTAGGCTTGCTTTCTCTTATACTTGATGCTAATAGATTTTTCGAAGCCAAGAAGCCGTCAGGGCCTAAAACTCGACAGGTTCTGGTAGAAAAGTCGACGAGTTCATGTATTAGAGCATGAACTCGACGAGTTCCATGAAGAACTCGACGACTTTGGCCTCCAGACAGCATATCTTCGTGTTTTTTGGCTGGAATTGGACTAGGAACATTACCATAAGCTGTTTTTGGACTTATAAACTTGTTTTTAATGTGGTAATGTTCATGCTAATCCAATTTCAAAGATAATTGTCAATAGATTCATGTTTTGTATTAGTTTAAGGTTTAGACTAATTACATGAAAAATTTTGATTTGAATTATCTTGTTCTTATGAGTTGCTTAGATTAATAGAAAAGTTAATTGATTATGTGTTTTCAATCCATTTTAAACTAAGAGTTGATTCTAAAATATGTTTTTGTAACTTGTCCTCAAGTTATATGAAAAGTCACATTTAAGTTTGATAAAACTCATAAAAGTCGGCAATGGTTACAAAAAATGAAGAGTCTTGTCCTCAAGTTATGGAGGTCCAAGAGTCACTTCATTAAGTAATAAAATGTGTAACCTTAATTAATTCCATAAGTTACAAAATAAAGGGAAAGTTACATTCTTTTATTAGTTTAAAGTCTTCCATAACTTGTCCTCAAGTTATGGAACTTGAAGAGTTTTTGGATTAAAACTACTTTAAACACATAAGTTATGGGAATTAATTAGTTTCAAAACTTGCCCTCAAGTTTTGGAATTTGGAAAAGTTTTCACTTAAGAATACTTTAATTCCAAGTTAGCCTTTAGAATTTTAAAAGTTAAAATTCAACCCTTATACTTTATAATATTATAAGTTAATAATATTTATATGTATAAGAGTAAAGTCAGTCTTACCGTTAGTAGGCCTCATTCACGAAGTTGGTCTATAAGGGGGGGGGGGGGTATAAGGTTACTGCCTATAAAATGGCAGTTTAATGGATTTCCACTCTCACCCACCGCTTCCTTGACCGGTGGAGGGTCGTTAGCCGAACGGGTAGGACAAGGACTAGAATTCTCCCTTCATTAAAAGTATTAATGATAAATACTAAGTAACTAAACTCTAATTAATACCCAATCTTAGTTACTTAGGAAAATGTGAATTTGGTGCTAACCCATGAAATTACACTTTGCACTTTGTTTAAGTCATTAGTGAAGCGTGTGTGGTTAACCGGCACACTAACTTGGACTTAACAAGGTAGGCAAAGGGTAACTTAATATTTATCATAGTATCGGTGGAGCGTATGTGGTTAATCGGCACGTTGATTAAGAGGTAAATAATTAAGGGTACCAAGTATATTTGCATGGTTACTTCACACCTTGTTTTGTAATCCTCGGCATCCCAATCACAAAACCTGAAGGGCAAACTCGAGATTGAAACATGCCATTGAAAAGTTCAATGAATCTCAAAAGAATCTAGGAGTTTCAAAACCAATTAAAACCTAATAATACATTTCGTTTATCTTGGTGGAAATTGATGAATCATCATTCACCTACCTTCAAATATTTTATAGCTTGGATTAAGGCATCCCTCTTTCGAGTTATAAAATAGTTTGTAGGGTCCTAGCCTTAATATTTCATATTGGGTGTTATATTAAGGACTTTTAATCAACTATCTTGAATGTCTCCCAAAAGATGTCTAAATCAGACATCTATGATCCTCCCAAATCTCTTGGAACTTCACTTCCTCCACCTCCTCCAATTATTCTCCCTAACCCACAAAGTTCAAGGTCACTCAAGCCCTATTGGCAAGGCAAGGTCTAGGTGTGATCACATCTTGGAGATGAAGTCACATATTGACAATCCGGGAGAGTTGGGTGTCAAAGTCTTGAGAAAGTTGGATGTCCAATCACTTTCTAAGTCACATAGTGAGTTCCTTTGGGACTCCTATGAAACATACTATGACAAGACCCTTAATGATCTTATCTATTTGCTAAGATCAACTTCCTAAAACTTTATGGACATTGACAATGAAGACACTGGAAATCCAGAAAAAACATTCTCTTCCCAATGGAAAGGAATCGGCCATAGTCAACTCCGTTGACCAAATGGTAAAGAGAAAAGCGAAGTCTGTGATAGTACCGGTACCATTACCAAAGGGTCCATATGTTTATATTGCCAAAGGAAGGGGCATTAGTTGCGAAGCTGCCAATTTTACCTAAGGATGTTAAAGACAATAAGTTTGACCCTACTTCAGGTAAAATCCGTTATCTAACTCTTGTAAGTTTCTATATTGAGATTCTTGATACATGATGTGATTGGGTCACATGTTGATGTTTGTAAGAATCAAAGAAAAGTGAAGAAACTTAAAGAAAGAATATGTTGAATCTGATCGCGTAGATGGATTTCTATCGCATAGTTTGAAGATCGGATTCTTGAGCTACTTCTTAGGAGTTATGATATATTGCTTAGGAATAGATAACAACAAAGTTTTCATGCTCTTTTGCATTGTAAGGATAGTTTTCCGCAAAGTTTTTAAAATAAAAGGAAAAATGATGTTTTTATTTATTTTAAAATATCCCTACAATGTCATTTGAGGAAAAATTGTTGCTTATATGATTCCATTAATAGCAAGAGTGGAAATATGAAATTTATTCTTTCATTTGTGGTAATGTCTAAATTTACCAAATAAGGAAAGATCCTCATCACCCAAGTTTCAATTGGACCGAAACTTGGAATCATGCAAGTTGTATAGCATGATGAATGAGAATTTTTCATCTTTGGAAAATTAAGACTAGTTCCTTGTTCACATGTATATGTGAGTCAAGTGAAGGACTAAGGGATCGATTACACGTTCTTGTGCACTGGTCAAGTCCACCACAAAAGATCAATAAGATTATTCGTCATAATATACTAAAGCTCAGTAAATATGGTTATACTTACAAGCTTAAGTGTAATTCTGAGACATTGGAAAAGATTCCAATGTATGGCAGATCGAATAAGAAGAATCAAATTAGGTAGAAGGATAAAAGTTTCTCAAATCTAAAAAGATGGGAGAGTACTTTATTATCATGTCATATGATCATCTTAATGATTAAGAGACCTTATCGCAATTCATCCTCTAAGTGTATTCTGATAGCTAAGAAGAGGAGCTATGAGTTGTTGAAGTGTTCAAATCAAGAAGATGAGTCATACTTCGTTCTAAAACAAGGATTAGAGTCATACTCCAAGACTGTAAGTTGAGTGACATATCTTAAAGGAAGGTTTCTTAACACTAGTCAAATGTAAGAGTAAAAGTTTTCTACTCTTGTACATTTGAAATTGGTAAGTTGTGATGTTTTGGATAAAACAAAGACCAACTAAGGCCAATTGTGTGAAGTGTTTGTCTTGATTAGAATCCACACTATCTCTTGAATATCTGACAAGAAAGTCTTATATTTCAAGAGGATAGTGGGAGTCTTAAAGGTCTTGAAAGCCTCAAGAACTAATCAAGAATAAAACCTGAAGTTCTTCACTAACACACGACTTGAGGTTTATAACCTATCGTGTTGACATATTCTGTGCCCATTCTAATTAAAGTTGGCTTTGCATATGAGTTCTTAGAGTTCTCAATTGGTTTCATAACAACTTGGAAGCAATGGCAGGCCCTTGTGCTACCAGGTGGCAAGAAAGTTAAGATTGCACAAGTTCAATCCATATGAATTTGGATTTGTCATTATCCTTGTCTTGTGACTATGGTTTTGACAATTCACATGGATAAGAACACATACACCATTAAATCTAAGTGTCACAAGGTTTCTCTCCGATTCATGAAAAATGATGGTGAGGAAACACTTTCACTAAGTAGATTTTAACTAGATAGCAATTGTGATATTTGCATTCTCAAAGTCGTTAGTGGAGCATGTGTGGTTAACTGACACACTAACCTGGACTTGTGAGAAGTGGCAAAGGTCTAAACAATTGAGACTATGATTACGACATCCATTTTCATAGTTCTTAAATTGTTTAGACACACATGTGAGCTATCTATTGAAAGGTGTATGGTTTTGATAAAGTCTTATCAAAGCAATCTACTATCAAAAATCTGAACTTTGGTAAGAAAGTCAATAAAGTATTGATTTCTAGAAGTCCAGCTGATTTCTGAGTACATGTCAAAGCTAGTGGGAGCATAAGTGTTATGCTAATAATCATCATGTTAGTGGGAGCATGATAATTATGATAAGTATTGCAAGTTAGCAAGGTTAATTATAGAAAACAAAAGTTCAACTCGTGAGGTTGCAAGAGTTTAAAAAGTTGTTTTGATATAATTAAGGGAGAGGAAATTATACTTCATTTCAATTCTAAAAGCTTAGATTGAGATTTTAATCAAATTTAGTCAAGGAAATATATATGAATTTCATGTTGGAATGGCTCAACATAAGGAAATTCTATATATGGGTTCATTATTTGCATTCTAAAATTTGATTACGACATCCCTTTTCATAATCTGAATTCTGAGAACTTGGCAAATAGAAATGAAAATATTATAGAAAAAGACTGGTTTAGTCTTTATGTGAGACATCATGAATCGTGTCCCATATGCTTCGGATATAAGGTCGATTACATGTGCTATATTCATCCTTTCTAAAAATTTCCAAATGCCTGGGGCATTAAGAAGGGAAAAGGTCTAGAACTGGATATGACTAAAACGATTAAGCAATTGTCGAAGACAATCTAAGGTTTACCAAAGATTGGTTGCTCAGGGACAGTTGGAAGTATAGTGTTAATTGTTGGAAGGACCATATTGACATATTCTGAAAAGAGGCAAATCTTGTTCAGAAGTGATAGTAAAAAGGGAATGTGGAAATGATCCCATTTGTGGAAGTTGTTCAATAAATCTGTGTAAGATTAGGAAACTTAATGCAAGAAGGATGTTTCCAAGGAGTTGATCTCTTTTGGAATGCTATGTAATGTTTGTTGTCAAGTCTTTGTGACTTTGTGCATAATCATTACAAGAGAATCATTGCATATAAGTTGAGAATCTAACAGATTTCGGTAAAATGGCATGAATTTGGAATTCCTGCATTTGCCATAAGAATTTGGGAGTGTGAAATTAGAATCATTGAAAGTTTGGTCAATTGGTTTATTTCACAAAGTAAGGATCATAGACAAACATGGAGTGCATACTTGGTGTATGTCAAAGTTATTCTTTAGAAAAACATAGTGTACAAGCTCGGAGCATGGGACAACTAGTGTTTTAATTCAAGAATAAAGTTGATAGCTGAAACAGTATGCAATGAATAATGTGTAATCATATGGTGATAAATAAAAGGTGTTTTATTTATGTTCATAGGTTTTGATACCATATTAGATTCAATTATTCTTGTGTTTCATTTTGCATGTTTTCACTTCCAGAATAAACTAGGTTATTCTTCTGGAATGACTAAGTTATTCAAACCATCCACAGTCGGTGATATGTTGGAAGTAGATATGAATGAAGACTGTCATGGTTTGGCTTGTAGAGGTCCAAGTTGGTGGACAAAGTTGTGCTACAACACTCATGAGTGCTCATAAGTTCTGAGTATTGGATTCAACCCGCGCTCATTGGAATCACTTCATGGATTTTATCATGAGTGATCATGAGACGATAATATCTTATATTCTTCAAACAGAGAGATATGATTTGTTACTATGAGTTGGTTGTATATTGATTGCACGTAAACACATTCGGTAACTCGATGTTATAAAACGTGCCTTTGTGTATGATTCAACAAGTAGTAGAACAAGCCATATGATTCGAAGTTTATCCATTCCTTTTACCTTCGGGATAAAAGCGATATCTTTGGGCCCCTCGATGATTTAATGATGATACATGTGAGTGCTTGGCCAAGCCAGGACTGATTTAATCTGTTCAATCAGTCAATCATCATGAATCGGAAATCGGGAAACAACAGATGGACAGAGAGAATGATTATAATCCATGTCTCAGTCCATATGATATCTAGAATGAAGGAATATATGATCCTTTATCTAATGGACAAGTCATTGACAGAGGTCAGAGATCATCGACAAGGTCAGAGTTCGACAGAAGCTTTTGAGTGCTACAATTGCCAGTCGGTTCTTGAAGTCATACACAATAATAGTTTTAGACTTATCCAAGTGGGAGACTGTTGGATTAATGTCTAAGTCCATAACTATAATTGGTAAGACTTGACCCGACCAGACATGGTCCATTTGGGTTGCATGGCATCATGCATTTGGATAAACTATAATGAGAGAAATAACACTTAAGGTTGGTTAATATATTATAAGTTCTAATATATTAATAAGGTTATTTAATTAGTATTGATCAAGAATTAATTTGGAATGAATTAAATGATCAATAGGAGACTAATTAAATATATGGGTTGATTGTGTAAATCAATCATTCTTATATATGTGGGCTTGTGATCCAAGATTCCTTATGTTGGACTAAGTCCATGGGGTGACCCATGGATACTCCATGGAGGTTAAAAACCATGGAGCATAAGGAATGGGTAAAGTTATGAGTTAGATGGTGTAACCCTAATAGCCACCATATAAAAGAATCCCATGGCTCAAGAAATCGTGCACTAGTGTGGGTATGAGGGCTAGACGATTTCAAGGAGTGTTCCATTTCTCTCAAGTCATTGCATGTGCATTTGGTGTTGTGTGAACCATTTGAGGTGTCACACTTGGGGCACTAGGCACTCAAGCTTCATGAAGACAAGCTATAACAAACAAAGGTATGTATTATATTCATTTGATTACCCAAGTATCAAGTATTGTATGCTAGATAGGGTAATACCTTGGAAAGTTCATATTTGCATGTATAATAGAAAAAACATAGATCCATGGTAATTAGGGTTGCATGTATACTTAGGAGTGTTAGAATGCTCAAAACCCAAGAGTTACTTCATTTAGTTACTTTGACACGACAACCGGTCAGCTTTAAATGTGGGACACCAAAATCGACATTGTAGAGGGATGGAATCAAACAAAAAAACTAAAAGAGTAAAACTCTTTTTGCAAGACGATAGTAAGTTGTCCGAGTCGGCACGTCGGATTGTGGGAAATGCGAAAGCGGATCTTGCTTGAAATTTAATTGAGATAAGAATGTTTGAAGTTATTTATTAGGTTTGGGTTTAAGTCGTTTATATTATAAGTCTAATATTAAATTATATTCGAAATTTATATTTTAAGTCCAAAATTAAATTATATTTGAAGTTTAGGTTTATGTCCTTTTTGTTTTAAGTTAAATTTTAAGGCATTTACATTGTAAGTCAAGTATTTTAAGATTATTATGTTTGTGCTTTTAAAAATTAGTAGTTGTTAAAAATTAATAATTGTCTAAAAATTTAATATTTATTAAAAAAAATAAAAGAAAATGATTTCAAATATGCCAAGGCACACTATCATTTCTTATTATGCTTAATTTACATGTAAAAAGAATATATGCAGCATAACGTACTAGAAAGAAAAAAAAAAACTTAATGCTTGCAAATCGCAGTCATCAAACTGGACTTGCCCATTAATGCTCTCTCTTATCATTGATGTCTATTACTAGAAAGAAAAACAAATAAACTTTCTTTAAAAAGAGATCCGTCGTGAAATCAACGACAATGAGAAAAAGACAAATAGGCGGCTTTATGAGGATAGCAGAAAAAGAAAACAAATTTTACACATTTTATAATGCATTCTAGAAGAGCAAACCTAATATGACGCGAAAACTAATAAATCATAAAATATATCTTTTAACGACAATATAAATAAAAACTTAGAAAAATACCGAATTATTAAAATTGAAGTTATTTTTTTTTAAATTTAAACAAAGAATTTAGATAAATAAACAAAGTAAACTAATAAAATTTTAATTTAAAAATGTTAAAATTAGAAGGAAAGTGAATTATTGAAATTTATATACATTTATTAATACATTTATTACAATTATTATATTTAAATATTATATGAAATTTAATAAAATGGAAAAAACCATAAAATACCATGTGGAAAAAATTTAATTGAAAATAACCACAAAAGGACATGTGACTAAATCAATATGAGTGTTACATGTTGCAAAAAGATTTTTCATTTATTAGAGTATATACTGTATTAATTTTACTATTTGCTACGTGTATTCCACTAATCAATTTTTTTTTAGAGAAGACAATCAAACTACGATAAGTGAAATTATTGAGAGATACGAGAGCTTAATAAAAAAACAAGAGAAAAAAATGGCTATAAACACATTTTTTGGGTAATTTTAAATTTTAGCCAAAAAAAAAAATACAGGTTTCCCGCTATAAACATAGGTTCCACGGAACTCCCCTCTATGAGCTTCGCGGACTGAGAATAGCTCCGCAGAATTAGGGTATTTTTGTAAATTCACCTCCTACTCATTGTAAAATCGGGTCTCCTCTTTGGTCCCCCGCTCTGGTCCTGCTCCCTCGACATCACTCCGCATCTTCGTGTCTCTGCATCGTCAGCAACCCTCAGCAGCCCTTTTTATCGACATCGACAACAACCCCCCTTCCGACGACATTTTCCGGCGACAACAGATGGATCGGTAGTACCCCAACACTTTTGTCGATGGATACGACTCCCTAGTAATCCGTTTTAACATTATTTAGATGAATGTTTCCCCTTTTCGTATTGTTTAGATTTAGGATGAAAATGATATGAATATGCAATTCATAACCTATAAATAGGTGGAAATGGAACTGAAATGGAATTGAAATCACGAAGATCTATTCCGTGGAAGCGATAGGTCACTTCGTCGGAGAGGGGGCTACACGAAACGACCTAAACTGAATTAAAATGGCGAAGATCCATTATGTGGAGGGGATAGGTCACTCCGCATAGGGGTCTATACGGAGTTACCTATACCCTCCATGGAATGACCTAACTAGAGTAGAATCTTCAAGTACTGGAACCTCTACAGTTATTACTTCCATAGGAACTGGTATTTCCCCCTCAACTGACGAGGTGGAAGTGTTGAATGATGTTCCTTCAGACAAGATAGGTCCAGATACTACTGCATGTTGTTGTTGTGCTACCGGAGACACCAAGATTTTTGAGAGACGCACTGTCTCTGCGGGATCGAAAAGGCCATCATAGTTAACTTCTACTATGTTCAATGGACCCGAGGAGATAGGAATATCACTTTCCATAATGTACTTTTTTCGGTGGAAGGAGCAGTTATGCGGACATAATAGTCGTCGAGCTTAAAATAAAAATTTTCGACTACAAGTCTGTTACACCGTATGAGAACCCTCTATGCAACTTTGTTGGTTGAGTAACCCAGAAAAATGCCTTCATCTGACTTCGGTGAAAACTTATTAAGGCGATCCTTATTGTTGATCACAAAACATCTGCAACCAAAAATGTGAAAGAATCGAACGTTGGGTTTTCAATCGTTGATACATTCATAGGGAGTCTTGTAGAGGCGTTTGCAAATGATGCATCGATTTTTAACAAAGGATGTGGTTGCCATTGCTTCTACCTAGACGTAGAGAGGTAGATTGGAAAAATTCAACATCGATCTAGCTACTTCGACCAATGTTCTAGTTATTTGCTCTACTACTCCGTTTTGTTGTTGTGTATAGGGTGTCGAAAAGTTGTGACTGATGGCCTTGGAAACTAAAAAGCTATTCAAGATTTTATTTGTACATTTTGTGCCATTATCACTCCATATTCTTCTGACTAGTAGTTTGATTTGGAGCTCTATTTCATTGATGAAGTTGATCATATCTGCGGTGTGTTTGATTTGAGTCTCAAAAATAAGACCCGAGTGAAGTGAGTAAAGTCATCAACTATAACCAAAATATATTTCATGTGGTGAATACTGGCTACGGTAGATGGATCGCAGAGATTAATGTGATGTAGCTCCAATGGTTCAACAATTGAAGATTCAACAATCAGAGGATGACTACCCTTTGTTTGTTTTCACTTTCATAGGCTACGCATAACATATCATTGTTGTACTTCAAAATTGGTAGTCCACAGACTAGCTCTTCGGTGGCCAAGTTGTTGATGTATCTGAAATTGAGGTGAGCTAGTTTTCTGTGCCATAACTAACTTACTTCAGACACTGCTTTGGACAGAAAACATAGTTGCAGTTTGCGAATGATTAAAGAGACATCCAATGGATACATTGTCCCTTTAGCTTTAGATTTGATCATGCAGGTAATTCTTTCATTCTTCATGATGTAGCAGTATTCATTATCAAACTCAACCCGATGACCAGCTTTGCATAATTGATCCACACTGATCAAATTATCTTTTAAACCTTCTACATAAGCAACTTGTTGTATAGAGAAGCTTCCCATGGTCAATACTGATTGGTTTTGAGCAAAACATAAATCCTATGGTGTACATGCAAACCCTAATAGCTTTTGGATCTAGTTTGTCTAATGAACATGCAATTGAATATCCAAAGCTATAAACCCTAGATCTATCATATAAGAACTGAAATAATGGTTTAGTAATTACCTTTGATTGTTATATTGCAATAACAATCAATTCCTTGCTTTAGTTGGCTTCAGAAAACTTAGTGCCTCAAGTGATGCACCACTAATGGAGTCACAAACACCATTAAGCAACTAGATGAAGAAGGAGAAGAGAGGAGGCACCCAAAAACATCTAGAAACCCTAAGGAATATGTTAGCCATGTTTTTGGGGCCTAAGGGGTTCTTTATATACTTGTGTGGGCTGCTAGGGTTTCAGTCAAAACCTTAATGGACAGCTTAAACTCTAAGCAGCCCATGGAACCTTCTGGGATAAGGCCATGGACGAAAATATGATGGGCTCCCATCATAATGTCGTTCACCCCTTGTTCCTTTAGCATTCCTTAGCCCAATAACTCAATTATCCAATAATTGCAGTTTAGTCCCCTATATTTAATTAATCTCTTTTAGCCACAAAATTAATTATCAATTAATTCTTGACTAATATTAATTAAACAATATGATTTCTTCTTTAATATATTATTCTTATAATATATTAATAAATCATAATTAATCCTTTCTCTCCTTAATTCATCCTACATATTGCTATGGTGAAGGCAACCCAAAAGGACCATGCTTATAATTGGGCCAAGTACATACCAAAATAGTTATGGACTTAGACACTAATCCAACATTTTCCCACTTGGATAAGTCTAATAATTATTTTCCGTATGACTTCATAACCTGATTAGCAATCGTAGCTTTCAAAAGCCGCTGTCAACTCTGATCTTATCAGATACGCATGTCCTTTAGATAAGGGATCATATATTCCTCCATTCTCAAGACATCAATTTCAATCATTCTCTCTATACTGTTTCCCGACTTCTAATTTATGATGACCGACAACAGACTACAATTGAACACATCAACTTAGTCCCGGCTTGGCCAAGCGCTTAGGTGTCATCACTAAATCATTGAGGGGCCCACAAATATTGCTTTTATCCTACTTTGGGTAAAAGGAATGGATAAATTTTGACTCATATGCTTGCTTGCATTCACTGATCCAATCACACACAACAATAAGTTTCATAACGCCAAGTTACTGGTGCGTTTACTTATTATCAATGTGTAACCGAACAACAAATAACAAGTCACACGTCTCGGTTTCAAGAATATAGAATATTATCGTCTCAGTAATCACCCGTGATAAATCCATGAAGTGATCCAAGTGAGCGTGGGTTTAATCCAATACTCTAATCTTATCAAAGCACTCATGAACCCTGCAGCAAACTTGTGCTATCTCTAAACTCTTTAGACAATCTACAGACTCTTCATGACAATCTTCTTTCATACTTACTTCCAACGTATGACCGACTGTGGAGGTTCGAATAACCCAGTTATTCTGGAAGTCAAAACATGCAAACTGAAACACAACAATAATACTTAATCCTATATGGCCCCAAACTTGTGGGAGTAAATAAAACCCTTCTATTTAACCACCATATTGATTACTCATTATTTATCATTTAATGTTTCGGATAATCAACTCATTACTTGAATTACAACAACAATTGTCTCATGCTCCAAGCATGCACACTTTGTTTCCTATAGTCCTTACTTTGTGAAATAGATCAATTGAAAAACTTTTCCAATGATGTTCATTTCACAATTTCCAATCCTTGTCATTAGTGTTAGAACACAATGTTCTTGCCGCTACTAGAATATGCTAGATTCTAAAATTTTATGCAACGATCCTTTCGCAAAGTCATAGCACAAAAGTCACCAAGACTTGGCTAATGAAATTACAAAATACTCTATCAGAAATTGTTACAAGAAAATTCCATAGACCTGAAGTCTCACATTCAAAGTACATTCATTTGAACATCCTTCTTGCATAATTTTTTTTTTTCTAATCTAGACATAGACTCTCAATATCCAACTCCCAATATGGAAACATTTCCATATTTGCCATATGACAACTCATTCTTAATAGAATCTTATCTATTCATTATAATGTCGATATGGTCCATCCAATACCATACTTCCAACTACTCACAGGCGACCAATCCTCAGCTATCTTCGGATTGTCCTTTGATAGTTGTTTAATTATTTTAGTCAAAACCGATTCTAGTCCTTTTTCCCTCTTAATGCGCTAGACATTAGGAAAATTTAAGAATGGTCAAATATTATAACATTTGCAATTGATCCTATACCCGAAGCGTATGGGACACGATGCATAATGTCTTACATAAAGATATGATACTTTACCAATATTTTGCCATAATATTTAATGTGTCACGTTCTCATAATTCGAACTATGTAGAGGGATGCCGTAATCATAGCCGAAATTTAAGAACACACTATGTATCCTTTGACTAAGTTTATTAAATTTCTCAATCTAAGTTTTAGATATTGAAACGAAGTATAATATTCTCTCCCTTAATTATAGCAAAACATCTTTTCAACCCATGCAACTTTGCAAATTGAATCTTTGTTTTTCTATAATTAATATTGCTAACTAGCAATACTTGCCATAATATTCATACAAGCATAACACTTATGCTCCAACTATCATGATGATTATTATCATATAAGCATAACACTTATGCTCCCACTAGCTTTGACATGTATTTAGAAAATAGTTGGACTTCCAGAAAACAATGCCTATTGAATTTCTGAAGTTCATATTTCTAATACCAGATGCTTCGATAAGCCTTTATCTAAGCTTCTTAAACTTATACACCTTTGCCTTAGATAGCTCATATGTGTGTCTAAACAATTCAGAACTTATATCAATAAGTCCCAAATGTTAGACTAATTGCCAAATCTAACAATTCGAACTATGGAAAGGGATGCCGTAACCATAATCGAATTTGAGAATATAATTCTCACAATTGCTATCTTCTTAAAATCTCTCTTAGTGAAAGCATTTCCTCACAGTCATTTTCATGAAGGAGGGAATCTTATGACACTTAGATTTTTTGGTGTGTGTGTTCCTATCCATGTGAATTTGCCAAAACCAAGTTTGCGACAAATTCAAACTCATATAGACTGTACTTCCTTGATTTCTAGCCTTATGCTAACACGAGTGTCCACCATGTCTTCCAAGTAGTTTAGCAACTTATTCTTACATATCAATGCACTTTCCATCGGTCAAGGTGCTTTGTCTTTATGCATTCAAATGAGAACTCATAGAACTCACATGCATAATTAACTCAATTGGAATGGCACAGAAACAAAATAATGTCAACACGATAGGTTGTAAACCTCAAGTCGTGTGCTAGTGATGATCGGTAAGGTTTATTCTTGATTTGTTCTTGAAACTTTTTCAAGATCATTAAAACTCCCACTGACCTCTTGACATATATGATTCTCTTGTTAGAAAACTTTTTTACACAAAACAAATATTCAAGAGTTAGTGTAGTTCTTATCAAGACACTTTACATAATTGGTTCTAGTTGGTCTTTGTCTTATCCAAGACAACACAACTTACCAATTTTAAATGTGCAAGAATAAGAAAACTTTTTCCAAATTCCACATTTGTTGAGTGTTATAAACCTTCTTAAGACTTGTCACTCAATTCACAATCTTGGAGTATAACTCTAAGACTTGATATTGGAATGAAGTATGATTGACTTCTTGATTTAACCATTTCCACAATTCTCGATTCCTCTTCTTAGACATACAAATGCACTTAGACTCACTTGAAGGATCAACTGAGATATGGTTCTTAATCATTAAGACTTATCATAAAACACAATAAAAGGTACTCTCCCTTCTTCTCAGAACAGAGAAACTTTTATCTTTCTGCCCACTTGATCCTTCTTTATTCGTTCTGCTATTCATTGAAACTCTTTCAATCAACTCAGAATTATACCTAATCTTATAAGTATAATCATATTTACTAAACTTTAGTAAATCATGACGAATATCTTTATCACTCTTGTGGTGGACATGATCAATGCACAACCTAGTGTACTCGATCTCCTAGTCCTTCACTTGATACTTTGTCAAAGAATTAGTCTAATTTCCAAATATGAAATTTCTCATTCATCACGCAACCAAGTTATATGATTCCAAGTTTCTGTCCAACTGAAACTTGGGAGATGAGTAACTCTCCCTATTTGGTAAATTTTTTACATTTCCACAAACAATGCGATCAAAATCCATTTCTTCACGATTAGATTTAGCTCACTTTTTCCCTTAAACTTCCTCTCTTTTCTTCGATCCTACAAAACATCAAAATGTAATCTTATCACATCATGTATTAAGAATCTAGAATAGGAACTTAAAAGAGTTAGATAATGGATTTTACCTGAAGTAGAGACATACGTCTTGAGTCTCCCATCTCTTAGATCTATCAGGTAGTTTGGGCAGCTTCGTCTCTAATGCCCCTTCTCTTAGCAATAAAAGCAAATGGACTCTTTTGGAATGACACAAGGAACTATCTCAGAGTTTACCTTTTCTGGATCTCCAATGTCATCATTTTCAATGTCCATTGAAGTTTGGGAGTTTGATTCACCAGACAAATTTGCTTGACCAGCACGCCAAATCATTGCTGATTTAGCAACTATAAGCAAATAGGTGAGATCAATGAGGGTCACGTCGTGATCCATCATATAGTACTCTCTTACGAACTCACTATATGATTCATGAAGTGACTGAATAACCCAATCAACAGCTAATATCTTTGAGATATCGACACCCAACATCCTTAACCTATTAATGTGTGACTTCATCTCTAAGACGTGTGCACACATAGACTTCCCATCTTCGTGTTTACTTGCCAAAAGGGCTTGAGTGAGCTTGAACTTTTCAAGCCTTCGAACTTGTAGGTCAAGGAGAACAATTGGAGGAAGTGGAGGGAGTGAAGCATGAATATTATTTCCTTGATCGTATCTCGGAACGTCATCTTCATTTGGAAAGCTTGTTCCAAAGGATTTGGGAAGACCATTGTAAGATTCATACATTTACAAAATGGGAGAAAATTAAAGTTAAGTTGATTAGAATCCTTGATGTAACACCTAAATGAAACATCAAGGCTAGGATCCAACACAATCCTCTACAACCTAGAAGAGGGATGCCGTAATCTAGTCGCAGAATATTTGAAGGTAGGTAAATGACGATATACCAATTTCCACCATGAAAAAAGAAAAAGAAATTTAAGTTTTAAATGAATTGAAACTCCTAGATCTTTTGAGATCCATTGAAATTTTCAATGGCATGTTTAATCTCAATTATGCCCTACAATTTGTGGCTGGGATGCCGAGGATCACAAATAAGGTGTGAATAACCATACGAATCACGTGGTGCACCAAATGCTACTATCACCTAATCAATGTGCCAGTTAGCCACACACGCTCCATTGATCTATGATAAGTATCGAGCCATCCTTCTCTACCAATGCATCCCCAAATTAGTGTGCCGGTTAACCACACACGCTCCACTAACATTTGATAAGGGTACGAAGTGTAATTCCATGGATTAGCATACAATTTCACATTTTGCCTAAAGTAACTATGATTTGGGAATTTGTAAAATCATTTAGTTACTTTGTACTTCATTATACTTATAATGGAAGGTTTCTGTCGTATCCTACCCGTTCGGCTAACGACCCTCCACTAGTCAAGAGTGCGGTGGGTAAGAGTGGATACCCATTCAATCACCATTTTATAGGCAATTTCCTTAAACACCCCTTATAGACCAGCTTCGTGAATTTGGCCTACTAACGGTAAGACTGATTGTTTACTCATACACATATATATTATTAGACTTTTAATGTTATATATAGTATAGGGTGTATTTTACACTTTTAAAATACTAGGTGGTTCAATTTAGTAAATTATACTTTTAATTTAATTAAATGTAAACCAAAACTTTATGGGTTTATTGAATCACTTTTAATTATACACTTTAATTAATTAATAAAACCATAAGGGTGTAATTTGAACTTTTTTTTCAAAATACTAGGGTTTTAGAATTTAACATTTCAAAATTAAATTTTTAATCAACTTTTAAATTCCAAAACTTGAGGGTAAGTTTTGAAACATTTCAAAACATTAGGGTTTAACTTATTTAAATTTCAAAAACAAAACTTTTAAGTTCAAATTTAAACAATAAAACCTAAAGGGGGAAATTGAAACTTATTCACAAGATAATCCAAATCTAAATTACAAATAATCAATCTTTATCTAATAAAACAAAAGATTATCTAAATTTTGACAATTATCTTCTATTTTGGTAAGGATAATTACCCAAAATCAATAAAAAATCGGATTTTATCAATTAAAACTGTTTTGGTAATTATCCCACAGCAAAATAGGCAAGAAAAGTCGCAAAAACAGGTTGCCATATCCATGGACTTGCCGAGTCAAGGACTGGACTCGCTGAGTCGCCCTGATTCACCGACTTCATCCACTCACTCGCTGAGTCAGCAAGGCAGAGGGCAAAAAACATCGTTTTTCATGCAAAAATCGATCAATCAAGCATCAAATTCACTAACAAACAGCCCTAGGCTCTGATACCACTGATGGGTTTTGAGAAAAACATCAATCCTATGGTGTACATGAAAACCCTAATAGCTTTTGGATCTAGTTTGTCTAATGAAGATGCAATTGAATATCCAAAGCTATAAACCCTAGATCTATCATATAAGAACTGAAATAAGGGTTTAGTAATTACCTTTGATTGTTATATTGCAATAACAATCAATTCCTTGCTTTGATTGGCTTCAGAAAACTTAGTGCCTCAAGTGTTGCACCTCTAATGGAGTCACAAACACCACTAAGAAACTAGATGAAGGAGAAGAGAGGAGGCACCTAAAAACGTCTAGAAACCATAAGGAATCTGTTAGCCACGTTTTTGGGGCCTAAGGAGTTCTTTATATACTTGTGTGGGCTGCTAGGGTTTCAGTCAAAACCCTAATGGACAGCTTAAACTCTAAGCAGCCAATGGAACCTTCTAGGATAAGGCCATGGACGAAAATATGATGGGCTCCCATCATAATTTCGTTCACCCCTTGTTCCTTTAGCATTCCTTAGCCCAGTAACTCAATTATCCAATAACTGCAGTCCAGTCCCTTATATTTAATTAATCTCTTTTAGCCACAAAATTAATTATCAATTAATTCTTGACTAATATTAATTAAACAATATGATTTCTCCTTTAATATATTATTCTTATAATATATTAATAAATCATAATTAATCCTTTCTCTCCTTAATTCATCCTGCATATTGCTATGGTGAAGGCAACCCAAAAGGACCATGTTCATAATCGGGTCAAGTACATACCAAAATAGTTATGGACTTAGACACTAATCCAAGAAATACTCCATAACCTCGGATGATTCCGTTTGCATTGTTTCCAAAGGTTACATGCCCACCATTGCTAACTGGCCTGAAATCTCAAAGGTATTCCAACCTTCCAGTCATGTGCAAGGAGCAGGAACTATCGATTAACCCTTCTTCCTCTTGTTCCTCCTTGCACATTGCCTACAAAATTAGAGGGTTAGTTTGGGCACCCAAACAAGTTTGGAGCTTAGGGTAACGTAAGGCTTAACAAATGCATGCACATGAGACTTTTGAACAGATTTATTTTTAGGTTTTAATCCAAGTCCAGGATGTTTTGTTCCTTTTGGAATGTTGCATGTTGGGATTAGATGTGACTCCTTTAGTGGATAAAAGCCAAAAGTAAGTTTTTTCTCATTTATCTAGAAACCATAGTTCAATAAAGGTCCGGAGGGTGCAACTTGTTCCTTTTGACTGGTCATTTTGGTATGTTTTTCTGGAGTATTTTCGGGATTTGAAAAAGGTTTGTCACGTGACCTAGACTTAGGTTTTGACTTTGTGACTGACTGATGTGACTTTGTGACTGATCTGTTAAGGTATTTTGTGAAAATGACTTTACCTTGTTTTGATGTTCTCTAGAAGTTTTTTGAAAATATTTTGTTACTGGTAATTCCTTTTTGCATGATCCATCGACTGTAGTATGTTTTTGAAAAGTTTTTGCAGAGATGGGTTTTTCGAAATTCCTTTTGTTGGAAACTTTGACTTGTTTTTTTTGAAAGTTTTGTTCTTTAAATCAGCTTCCCGCTTTTCACATCGGGATTTGATCTCCTTTTGTAAAGCCAATTTTGCTTGAAGTTTTAGTGAGACCACATTACTAACATTCAACGTAGGTTTTTCGAAATTCTTTGTTTGAGGTAACAATCGAGGACTTAAGTCATCAGAACTAGAAAGTTTATGACTTTGGGAACATTGGTTAAATTCAAAATTATTGATTGGTAATTCATGCAAGATAGGTTGAAGAGTGGTTGTGCAATGGACTGGGGTCTGCGGTATAGAGGATTGGACTACCACAGAGTAAGTCAAAGGTGACTTTTGATTGGGACAGGTTTTCTAAGACAAAAATGGACAGTCTAAGACTAATTCAGGTCCTTCCAATACAATTTCTTCATCCTCATCTGAACTGAACTGAGAACCAAGACAAACTGTGCAAATAATGGGTATGGACTTGTCTAAGTTACCTGATGACTCAGGAAAATTTTCCTCAATGACACAATTGTTGCTTAGGTCTTGAAGTCTACCGAAGTGACATTAGATGTCTTCGGGATACGTCTTATTATTGACTGGATATTGAAAAGGTATATCCGGTGGGACATAAGGACATTAAGCATTGAATCGGGGAAAAGAGGTCTCATTGTTTGAGAACCCATTGGACCATCCCAAATTATAAGTGTTGTCTGTGGTCCCATTATTAACAAGACTCTCAATAGCTTCACTTCATTAAAGAGTTTTTAATTAAAAGATTTAAACGTACAATCTCTTTTTGGGCAAGATCACGATGATTCAAAGCGATATCTAATTGAGTTTCACTTAACATCCTATCATCCTTTTCTAACATGGCGACCTTATGACTTTTATATTCTAGTCTTCCTCTCACATGGTACATCTCTTGGGACGTTATGTTCTTTTCACCAAGGGCTTTGTTGTAGTCTGAAAGGACGACAACACAAGTGTCATTAAGTCTTTCTAAGTATGGTTCCCAATCATCCATGCTGTAATTATTAGACTGATTCATAATTTTTACCTATTCAATGATGCTGAGAGTTCCATCCTTGGACATGTAGCAATATTTCTTCTGCAGGTTTATTGATCCGTCTTCTTCACTAGTTGCCAACATGCAAATTTTCCCTTTCTTCTTGTTGTTTTCCATTTCTTCATTTTCATCCCCTGAAGACCATACCTGACGATCCCTTGTTACTTGAGCAACATAAGCTCTTGTTTTTTTCCCTTTCCTCCATTTATTGGGCCATTCTAAGATATAATGCCTTGTCTTTCACCACGTTTGCTTTGTAGTCTTTGGCAAAGTGGTTTTCCTTGTCACACTTATGACAAACAATGACTCCATCTTTATCTTCGGTAGTGGTATGGAAGTCTGAAGGTTTGTTGTTCTGCAGTATCTCTTTTGAAGAAGTATTTTGTGGTTGTGAAGATTGATGTGGATTTCTTGGTTATCTTGAATGGTTACTCTACGGTCTGAAATTACGGTTGATGGGTGGTTTGGTGAACTGTTGGTTTTTACGAAAGGATGGTGGTGGGAGTCTATTGAACTGTTGGATGACCAGAGCAATGACATTCTAAAACTCTTCTTCGTTATCAAGTTTTGCATCAGCTTCATACGACTGTGGTGAACTATCATATGAATGTTGGTATGATGACTCTGCGGTATATGCATATTGAGGAGTTTTGAACTATGGATTTTAAGCCATCAAAGCAAGTGGTCCTCCCAGATCTGCACAATTCTTTAGCACTGTCGATTCTTGAGCTTGAAGTTCACCATAAAGTTTGAATTGTGAGAGAGTATGGATCTTCTTATCTTCTTGAACTATCACCTTTGTCGTAGTCCAGTGTTCCTAGACCATTGAGGAATTGCAGGTTTGTTTCATGATTACTTCGGACTGTACTAGCATTTGACAATTTTGTGATGATAAGGTTGAAACTTTTGAACGAATCATCAAGACTTTCACTAGGTAAGGCTTTAAAGTTGGTGAATTCGTTGAGAGCTGTTGTAAGTTTCTTGTCTTGAGCTTGTTCTGACCCCTGGTATGGATTCTTGAGTACATCCCATATCTCTTTGGCAGATTTGCAGTTGATGATGATGTCGAAATTATCTAGAGCAACACCACATGAAATTTCATAGAAGGCTATGGCATCTTTCTCCATTTTGTCAAGATCATCATTTGTTGGTCGGTTCATGGCTACCTGACCTGCACCTCGTTGTTCTTGAGTACCATCTGCTTGCACAAGAGTGAGAACAAGGACATGGGGTCCTTCTTCCACAGACCTCCATACATCTCTACCGAGCCTCTTAAGATACCTTTCCATTCTTTGAGACTAATGGTGGTATTCAATTGCAACAAGTATTGGAGCTCTGTTTGCACCTCGAACATTGTTAGAAACCTTTAATGAAAAAGCTTGTGCCATATTTACTTGTTTTTTTGTTTTTATAAGAATGAGCTTCAGTGGTATAGAAGGCTTTCTAAAATCATAGTTTTGTTTAAAAAGCAACCACTTTGGCTCTGATACCAGTTGTTGAGAGAAAAACTTGAACAAACGTTAGTCACAAGATGATATAATACGCAATAATAAGTTCATCTCGAAGGATGTTTTTAGCTCAACAATAATAAAAGTTAGACGAGTTAGAATGCATAAATATAAAGGAAATAAATAGCAACAAGTTATATCAAGTAGACACCAAGTTGATTCATAATAAGATTTACATGCAAACAAAAGTTAGTAAGTGTGATCAGCTTAAAGTGAAGAGGGACTCGGTTTATCAAAAGATAAGAGATAAAGATGAACGATCTTTGTATTTCAATAATAGTTCAGGAAGTGGTAAAAGGGGTGATTGATACATGAAGAGGGAAGCTCTATTTATAGAGTCCCGAAAGTTTCATTGAGGATTAAACAAATACTAAACTACTAACTTTAGTGACTATAAAAGGTTCACTGGATAATACAAAGTAAACAAGTAATGTCACTTAAAGTAACAAAAGTCTTCATGCATCGTTCATCTATGCGGTAGTTCTTTAGGGCTACGGTTGACAAGGCAAAAGCAATCTTTGTTATGAAATCTTCTCAACGTTACCACCAAGGGTCATCAGAACTTGGCATGTGGCATCAAATTTGTTCTGAGACTTGACGAGTATCGTCTAATTTCCTAACAATAATAATTTGGAATGTAAAATTAAACTTGAATTTGATGTTTTAAATTTGCACAATATTAGATACTTATTGTATCTCATTTGATATATGCTGCAACATGGCTGGATTATAAATCCAGGATTGGTAAATTTACATAATCTTAAAAAAATAATTAAAAAAATAAATAAAAGAATTCGATGGTTATCCTGACGACATGTCATTGCTATAGCTATTTGATAGACAACTAAAACAAAGTTGTCACGATGACAAGTCTTCGCTATAGCAATTTGATTGACCACCGAAAAAACCTTTGGCGATGACATGTTGACGGTATAGGTATCAACTATAGTGACCACATGTCGTCGCCACAGGTAATTGATAAAACTTAATTTTTTTTTTTCGAAAATCATCCCCAATGGAACTTGTACCGACGACATGTCGTCAGTATAGGTGATACATATACTGGCAACACCTAGGCCGATGACTTTTTTGACCTATGCTGACATGTGTGTGCCAACAATTTTTCGTCAGTATACGATATCACGAATACATGTCGTTGGGATAGGTTTAGTAAATGACGTCGCCACAGAGTGTAATGTTGTAGTGTACTTTGTAAATACATCCAATAAAATTGATTGGGCCTTATTCATGGAAAAAAGGGTCTTACATTGGGAACAAGTGAGATAAAAGAAGAGTTGCTATTAACCATGATTAATGAACCCCGATGAAAAGAAATTATTGAAAACTTGGATGAAATAATCTCCAGCAGATTCCAAAATGTTCTTATGAATATGAATGGGAATCCATCAGGACGGGGTAACTTTTCGGGCGCACAACTCCAGACTGCTTCTTTAATTTTGCAAGGCTTGAAATACTTAAATAGTAAATTTGCATTGTTATCCGAGAGCATCGTTATACTATTACATCTCATAATCGGCCTATTAAAATTACTTTTGCTGAATTTCATCTCCAAGAAATCAAAAACTTCAGATTTTATTGATCAGTCGGGGTCAGAGGTCCAAACCCCGTTTATTGTTAATCCATTTAATCTACCTTCCGATATGTTACTGTTAAATTATATTTTTGAACGGCAAGATGGCATTAGAATAAACTAAAAACTATCCAGGGGCTATAAGTCCAAAATCCATAAGAGGGAATGTTGTGGATAACACAGAACGAAATAAAAATGGCTACTAAGAAACTTGACTACTTAATGTTGCAATAGCATTCTAGGATTGGATCACAGAACCACTCCAGCAACGTGTCCCCTTCCGATTCTGTGCATTTATCCATAGATGGGTGAGAGATTTCACTTCGAAAGCCAGCACCGAATGGGTTTTTGGACCTGTATTTGGAACGTGAAGTATCTGGTTTAGGTGATTCCATATTACCCATAGATACACCAACATTATAGCTTCATGAATTGTGGTTAGCCTCTGATGTCCTTGCATATTCACCTTGCAATTTAATAGTTCACCAGCCGAGTTGAAAGAGTGATCCAATAGCCGCCATTGATGAAGTGTTGAATCAAGTATGAATCACACCAGAGTTATATGAATATAGAATGAAACACGATGTAAATATGATCTGGTTTCAGCTCTATTATGCTTTCAATTATTACAGAGAGAAAAATAGACAAGTTGTTCAAAAACTCTTATCTAAATCTAAGTAATGTCCCTATTTATAGGAAACGTGAAAGCATACAAAAAGTTACAAGGACTAAACAGTACGCTTCGTGACTTAAAAATGCCTTGTAAAATAAACTTAAGTCTTCGACATATTACAACTAGTTTTCGACCCCTTACATTCTCCAACGTTTGTAATAATTTCGAACATCTTCAGTTCAAGAGAATATGTATAGCATACAACATTACCCTTCGAATTTCAGAGTACCAAGAAATAATCTTCTTCAACTCTTTCTTGTCCCCTTTGTTATTGTACTTGCAGCTATTCATATGAACAATAAAGTTCGTATACTGGGACGTTGTGTATCTCTCCACTTCGCAAGCTTGAAATAAGAATCTCTTGGCTTTTCCATTTTTTATCTTTTCCAGTGAAGACCATGCCAAAAGGCTTCAAGCATATTTCTCCACCAACATACTTCTTTAACTTGGGTTGAGTCTTCGTTCGTTCAAGGGGAACTTTTACTTCTAACCCCTTCGCAGTTGCTAGCACCACATCCGTTAAAGCCAAACACTCATAGTAGTTATCTATGAATATTTTGATGTGAGCAAGACCAAGACGAAAAACTTCTGGATCAGTCTCTCGAAGATACGAAGAATCTTTCTCTTTCAGAAGTAATGCAACTTGTATAAGATCATACAAGTTCATTAATGGAAAATCAGCTATTGAGAAATTACATTCCTGACCATTCGACCTTGCAACGTAAAATCAAAGGTTCTGCATCATGTCTTCGAAAAGAACATCCTTCTTAATACTGATCACCTTCTTTATTTTTACGAGTGACCAAATTTCCACTGGAAGTTTCCCTAACACAACATGAAACATGAGCTTCATGTATGTGTAATCATCATCATTATCAAATTTCTCAGCAATCTTGTACTGAGCCCTGATGAACAACATTTCATTTAAAGGGAAATCCATTTGCCTCATATCAGTATTCACAACAGCGTAGCTTTGCTTTGGCTTTTTCTCAAAAGCATACATATGATTATATGCAACTTTTTCTTCACTTGTTTCGTAGTTGTAATGCTTCGTAGGATCACCTTTGTTCATACCAGGTGGGTCATTTGCACGAAGTCGCATAATGCTTTGAACAACGCTTAACTTCTCTACCTCAGCTCCAACCTCAGCTTTCTTCACCTCTTTCAACTTTTCGACCAAAATTGTTTTCCTTTTGTCTTTTATCGAAGAACCATCACCAACTTACTTGGGCTTTGAACTACTACCTCCTTCCCCAATCATAATTCCTTTAGAAATTGGTCTTGAAATTGGCTTCGTAGAGATTGGCATTGTTGTCACAACTATCGAAGTAACTGGCCCAACAGTTGAAACAATTGGCTTTGATACTAGAAATGTTGTTTGAAAAATCTTCCCAACAGTTTTCACAACTTCATGTGAAACCTCACCAATTTTCGCATTACCAACCTTCTTTTCTCCCCCTTGCACCCCTGTGACAACAGGTGGGGCATCCGTAGGTAGAAGACTAGAAACTTGGATAACGGAGCCAATTGCTTGTGCAGCACAGCCTCGAACTGAGAAAACTTTTAAGATAAGAATTCTGGAGTTATGATTGAAGATTGAATAGGTGTGGTGGACAAGGCTTTCAACTCTTTTAACAAAGATGTAAGCTCCATAAAGCTTTTACTGTTATCTGTTGAAAGTTGAGTAACTTGAGGACACAAGCCTTCATACATCTTGACATATTTTGTGACAGCCTCACAAATAATATCCACCTTTTGATTTAGAGATGCATAGTCTTGCTGAGCACTAGCAATCTCTTTGATCATATCTTCACGAAGCTCCTGAAGCTTAAGACTGACATCTTCGCGTACATGCTTTACATCTTTTACAAACAAGACATGTCTTTCTTTAGCCACCTATTGTAAATCTTGAACTTCACTAACAAAATTCGAAGATTGAGACTTCACTCGTAGTTCATTACACTTATCATTTTGATCCACCTTTTCCATGATTTTAGATTCAGAAGCTTGAATCATCCCAGAAACTTTACTAACCATTCTGGCTTCGAATGCTTTGAGCATAACGTCAAGTTCCAAACTTGAAAGAGATTGACTTCCCCCCATGTCAGCTTGAGACTGAATAATTGAATTCATATTCTTATTCAATATCTTAAACTGCTTCATCGTCATTAACATGTTGTTAGGGAAAGTTTCTTCTTCGCCAAATTCAATCTCTTCAAATGTTCCCCCAAAACCCCCTTCGTCAACATCAGTGTCCTCAGTAGAATGAGGTGGATCAGTGGTTTGAGATGAGAACAAAGTTGTGATGGGTTGAGTGAGCATGGTTTCAAAAGTAGGTGAATTGGTAATGTTCGAAATAGGAATAATGAACAAAGGTAAAGAAACACAAGTATCAGAAGGTGCAGACATACCTTGAGTAGAAATAACCATTTCTTTATTCGAATTTCCTTCACCCATAATGACATTTACATTCGTATAAGATACATGTGTATTGATGTCTGAAGTTCGAACCTCCTCAAAAATCGACTCGGTTAACGAAACTTCCGGTGGTGTGACTTTAGTCTTCTCAGGAATAGATGTTGATTGAATAATTGTAGCTTCAGGAGTTTTAGGAACTTTCTCCCCTTCCGATGATTCTACTTGAAGAACCAACTTTCTTTTCTTTAACGTCTTCTTGGAAATATGTGTAGCAACATCTTCTGCTCTTTGTTTCTTGGATGAAGGTGAAACAGGAGCTGGAACCTCACGAATAAGAATGCCTTGGTGATTCAGATATGGTTTTCAAACCATAGAAGAACACTTTAATGAACCATCAGAAAGCTTTCGTGATCTATGAGACTTTTTCTTAATTCTTCGAAAAATACCTGACTTTGATAAGATTGTTTCTTTTTCTTGAGTATCAACAACAAGTTCGACCGGTTCAACCACAACAGTCAAAACTTGTGCATCTGGCTTCATCTGTTTTGGTGATGATTTCTTTTTCTTGGACTCCTGTACAGGTTTCTCAGGAGTAATTGTTGCATCCTTCTTTGATTTGCGAGACTTCTTCGAAGGACCAGATGTTTCTTTTGGTAACAACTTGCCAGAGCCATCATTCGGATTGATTATTTCTAAGTATTCCATAAGGACTAAATTCATTGGATCAACACGTTGTAACATTGCATCTGGAATTCAGCATCATCCGTGACCTCCTTCGGAAATTGATACGTGATAAATTCAGCAGTCTCCTCATCAGTAGGCACCACAATTCCCTCTTTGGTATAGAAATATCAAAGAATTAAACTCCAATACCTTGCACATGAAATTCCTTGAACAACATTTGTGTTTTCTACAATCTTCTGAAATTCCTTCCACATCTGTGTAGAATAATCCACATGGATATCATAGTACAACCCAACTACCATGGCATACACCTCCATTCGTCCTTTGTCCAAACCTACACTGCGACCAGTCAAGCAGCATAAAAAGATTCCGAAGAGAAAATTCCAAACAGTTGGAAGTCCTGACTTCTTGAAATCACTGATCTTGGTGAGTGGGGGTTTATAACCCATCTCATTAAACATATGGATGATTTGTGCAGAAGAAAGATCAGTATAGATTGGAGAATTAGGGATATCAAGAATTTGACAAAAAATCTTCTTTGATAATTGAATCTTCTTGTAATTTACCAATTGAAAAGTGATGATATCCATTGCTTTCCTATACGTAGCAGTGGATCCTGCTTGAGAAAGGCATGAAAGTGGAACTGCAACCGAATTGAACATGGCAGTGGAAAGAACAGAACTCTTCAATGCAACTACCAACATCTTCAATTCGTCTGGATATAGAGAAACATCATCTTCGACTTGATAGTTTGTGCCTTGAATCTTCATTATGGGTTGAGAAGTAATCACTTCAGTGTTTTGGGATTGAACAACGACATCAACAGAATTGGCCATGATTAGGGTTTGTTGAAGCTTTGAAGAACAATCAAAAATTTTCAGAGAAAAGTTGGGAATTTTTTGTTTTGAAGCGTAAACTGATAATCACCCTTTGATTTCCCTTTTATATATAACCCTAGTATTTAAATTTGAAGCGGGATTGACATTAAATGAAATCCGACGTGTCACCTTGAATCTCACACTACTCTACTGATAAAGTAGCCATGCTTCAAAAGTAGCTGTCACATCACCTAAAAACCCAGACTGAATACAAAACGTCTTTTCAAACAGTCTGATCGTATATCCCAATTGAATTGTAACCGTCACCGGTCTTTGAATGGAGGTAAGACTCTTTCACTTTGAGGATAAAAAGCGAAGTCATATGCTTTTGAAATCATCAGCCTGAGTTGGCATTACCCAGAACCTTAAGGATTTCGTGAGTGCAGTGTTCCAAAGAAAAGATAAGAAGAAAATTAACAAAAATTTTGATTTGTGATGTCGAAAAATAAGTTTTCGACACAAAAGCAGAAAAAAACGCCGGACAAAGTTTGCTTCATTAATTATCAAGAGAGATAATCAACTGCTTGTGTATGTTCCCATGAATTACAATCGAATACTTATAGAGAAGTATCGAAGGGCTTCTTTTGACAAGGTTTCATGGGTGGTTTAGAATTTCGTTACATATCATCCTAAACATAAGGTGAGTAATTGTAACCGAAATTACTTGTTTAACCAGTGTAGTCAGTGACAAGTATGCTTTGAATTATATTTGAAAGTAAGTGACTTTGAAATCAGATGAAACTCTCATGAAAATCATATTAAAAAAATATATACTGGATCCTATTGGGTAACAAACATCGTGGGTTTCGATAGTTTGATCAAGATCACTCATTAGAAATGAATATGATTTGGAGTTTCGAAAGTGGTACTGAAACAAATGTTTCGTCAAACTGGAACAAAGTTCCCCGTCAATTCCTTACAAAGATAGAATTTTGGGTTTCACTTTCATCACGGTCTCATGATGTTAGATCATTAACACAAATTTTTGATATGCCTAAGTCATGTTTGGTTTGATCGATGACCTCTCGGACATATGTCATTGTGTGTGGAATGTGTTAGAATTTTGAGATGAAAAAGATTGCTTCACAAAAACAATTGTACCTCTGTTATGTTTGGACCAAATAGGCAACTCTTAACTCATTTGAGAAGAATAAGGTAGCTCATTCTACTAATGTTAATATAAGCCTGAATTGGGAAGAAATTTTCGTATGAAAAATTTCATTAAGGCTTTCATAAACACACATTGAGTCTATGAAGGCTTGGGTCAACAAGCTGCAACATGCTTCTAGGGACAATCTAACTATTACAAAGTTGTCGAAACCGTACCTTCCCAGAGAAACACAAGCATGAGCCTTGTATGTCCTTCGTGAAATCTATGCAAACAAAAGAGCAAAATCCTTTTTGGATTTTGTGATTTTTCGAAAGTAAAATCACAAAACAGAAATAAAATCTTTTTGTTATTTTTGATTTTTCGAAAATGAAATGACAAAACAAAAATTAAAATTTTTTTTTTGTTTTTGATTTTTCGAAAATAAAAGTAAGATACAAAAGAAATTTGGAAATCCAACGAAAAGTGTTACTCAAAACCAAAATGTTCAATATTACGAAGACGAAGCATGTCGAAGCGTTGACTATGAACAGTAACCTCTGAATGGTTAATACTGGCATCCTCTGAATGAATCTTGATGACGTCTGAATCGTCATACATTCGAAATCATTCCAGGAACTGAACTTGCTTCGATCATTCCCAATCCTGTCAAAATTCGAACAAATGATTTTTCATCAAAAGCCTTTGTGAAAATATCAGGAAGTTGATCAGTTGTTTTTACAAAATGAACTTCAATGTTGCCATCTTCCACATGATCTTTGATAACATGATCACGAAGAGCTATATGTTTTGTTTTCGAATGTTGTACTGGATTATGACAAATGCGTATAGAACCTTATGAATCATAATACAATGGAATCTTTTTCATATTAATTGCATAATCTCGCAATTGACTATGGATCCAAATAATTTGTGAAGTACAAGTAGCAGTTGCAACATATTCAGCTTCAGTAGTAGAAATTCAAAAACACGTCTGCTTCTTCGACTGCCAACTAAACAACTTCCCATCCAAAAATTGAGAACCACCACTTGTGATTTTTCGATGCAAAGTACACCCTCCTAGATTTACATCTGAAAATTCCTGAATGAAAAATCTTATTTTCGAAGGATACCACAATCCTAACAAAATTATTTCCTTGAGATAACGAAAGATATTCTTCACAACAGTTAAATGTGTTTCTCGTGGATTTGCTTGATACCTAGCACAATAACATACAGAAAACATGATATCAGGTCTACTTGCAGTAAGATAAAGCAATGAACCTATCATGCTCCAGTACAAGGTAAGATCAACCGCGGGCATGTCTAACGAAGGTGATAGCCTTGTGCCAACTGCCATTGGAACTCTTAGCTTTGTGCTATTTGTAATTCCAAATTTTTTGAGCAAATTCCTTGTATACTTTTCCTGATTGATGAAAATGCCTTCTATGCTTTGATGAATGTTTATACCAAGAAAATTATTGATTTTACCCATCATGCTCATTTCCAATTGGCTTTTCATCAAATTTTCAAATTCACTAGACAAAGCAGGGTCAGTAGAGCAAAAATAATATCGTCAACATAAATTTGAACAAGCATTAGATGATTCCCAGCTTTCTTTCGAAATAATGTGGGGTCAACTGATCCTTGTTTAAATTTCGACTGTTTTAAGAAACTTGTAAGAGTTGCGTACCACGCTCTTGGTGCTTGTTTTAACCCATATACAACTTTATCTAAAAGATATACATGATCAAGATGCATTTCATTTACGAAACATGGAGGTTGTTCAATGTAAACAGTTTCTTCAAGTTCATCATTGAGAAAAGCACATTTCACATCCATTTGATAGACATCGAAATCCTTATGAGCTCCATAAGCTAAAAATATTCGAACAGCTTCGAGTCTTGCGACAGGGGCAGAGGTTTCTTCATAATCAATCCCTTCTTGTTGCGAATATCCTTTTACAACTAGTCGTGCTTTATTTCGAACAATATTTTCATCCTTGTCGGTTTTATTTTTGAAAATTCATTTTAATCCGACAATCGAAACATTTTCAGGTTTAGGAATTAATCTTCAGACCTTGTTTCTGTCGAATTCAGCCAGTTCAGATTGCATTGCAACAACCCAATCTGAGTGTTCCATTGCAACCTTAACTGTTTTTGTTTCAATTTTCAAGATAAAAACATTGAACATGCAAAATTCTTGATGAGTGTTTAATACCTCATTCTTTGCACAAATTTGAGCTCTTGTTAATGCTCCATCTTGAGGATTCCCAATGACTTGATCTTTCGGATGAGTCCTTGTCCATTTCTCTAAAGATGGATATGCTCGATCAAACTCCGAAGGTGCATCTTCATACATTTATTCATTTTTAGATCCTACAACAGAAGCATTATCATTTAGATCATGAAACTCGTCATTTTGATTAATATTTATTGTATCAGTTTCTTCATTTAGAAGCTCCCCCTTAACAAGATGCTCCCCCCTCAACAACTTGATTCGTTCTCCTATTCTCCCCCTTGAAAGAATGCCCCCTCAATTAGAGTATTCGAATCCAAGTTCTCTCCCTCCACTGGATTATTTTGCATTCTTTTGCCAATTCCTGGAGAATTTGTTGTTGAATTAATATCTTCAATAGTTTGAGGGATTTCCAAGTCATCAGTATGCTTCGAAGATTCAGAGTGATAATTATCATTCGCATGAACTTCAGCATCCACAACCCTGTCAGGAATACCAAAAATTAAATCATAATCAAAGTCAGATGAATTTGATTCTTCAGTTTCATCAGATGATTCATTAATAATTGGTTTTTGTGGAAATTGCTTTTCAACTTGTTTAACATAATAATCATCAAAAGTAAGATTGAATGTTTCTTCGACTTTTCTTGTGCGCTTATTTAACACTCTGTATGCAACCGAATTGTGCGAATATCCCAAAAATATGCCTTCATCAGCCTTAGCTTGAAATTTTGAAAGGTTATCTTTAAGATTCATTATAAAGCACCTGCAACCAAAAACATGAAAGAATTTGACATATGGTTTTCGGTTATTGATGATTTCACACGGAGTTATGTTAAATCTACGATGAATAAAGGATCGATTTTGAGTGAAACATGTTGTCAAAACTGCTTCAGCCCACAAATATTGAGGAAGATTCGCATATGTCAACATAGTTCTTGTTGCTTCACAAAGTTACCTATTCCGTCTTTCAACCACATCATTTTGCTGAGATGCATAGGGAGAAGAGAAGTTATGCGAAATTCCTTTTTCTGTTAAGTATGAATCTAGTACGTTGTTCTTAAACTCAGACCCATTATCACTTTCGATCTTTTGAACGTTTTTCTTCAGACTTATTTCAATTTTCTTTATAAGTTCGATCATTGTTTGAGCAACCTCAGATTTTATCCTAAGAAAATATACCCAAGTAAATCGTGAAAAACCATCAACAATAACCAAAATGTACTGTTTCTTGATGAGAGTTTCAACAGTTGATGGTCCACAAAGGTCAATGTGAAGAAGTTCCAACGGTTCCACAATTTTCGAATCTATCACAATTGGATGTCCTTTCCTATGCTGTTTCCCTTGTTCGCAAGCTGCACATAAAGTATCATTGTCAAAATTTAAAACCGGTAAGCCTCGAACAAGATCATCAAGTACCAACTTATTTAAATTGAGAAAATTTTAATGTGATAAACGACAATGCCATAACCAGCTAACATCAGATGTGGCTTTCGAAAGTAAACAAACTGAAAGTTTTCCAACAATTGGTTTTAGATCATGAGTAAACATATCCTCATAACGTTTCGACTTCATCAACACTTCATTTTTTTTACCTTTGAGATAATACTCCTTTCTTCGTTAAACATAACTTGATTGCCAGTGCCCACAACAAGTTGTGAAACACTTATCAAATTATGTTTCAGACCTTCGACATAAGCAACGCGATTTACAGTAAACTGTCCATTCGTTACTTTCTCATAGCCTTTCACTTGACATTTGTGATTGTTTCCAAACTTCACAACACCTGCATTTTCCAAGGTTCGAAAATCTCTCAAATTTTCTTTTCGACCAATCATGTGACGTGAGCAACCACTATCAATATACCATTTTTCATTATATTGCTTGTCACATAATACCTGCGATCATTGAAAGAATTTAGGTACCTAATGTTGTTTGGGTCCTTGGAAATTAGTTTTGAAAACATAATTAAATGCAGAATTTTTAACCTAATCACAAAATTTAGTTTTGAGACTATCAACTAAGTCCACATCACTATGTAAAGGAATAGAAACATATGTTTTTGTTAGTTTGGGATTGTCACTGACACATGCCTTCGACTTTTTAGAGTGTGTTTGTACATGCTTTTCTTTCGAAACCGGTTGCCAAGTATTTATCGAAACATTCGAGTCTTTTGAAGACAAGCTTTCAGTTGATGAATTATTCACATACTTCTCATAAGCTTCGTGAATTTGTTGTTGAGAATATTTCCGTGATTGATGCATTCGTCCTTTTCCTTCAAGCCAATGATCGATGTTCTAGTCTCGAGACAACCCTTTTGTATATGAAACTTTTAAGATTTGTTTGCCTGTAGGATTTGGAAAATTCAATTTTTGTGGGAAAAAATCAACATTTGATTTAGGTTGAAATGCCATTACATATCGACTTCCATCATTGTTTCCAATACTCATATTTTGAGAAAACCGATTTTGAAATTTTTGTTTTTGAGAAAACCTTGTTTGGTGATTAGAAGAAAAGTGTTGTGGTGATGATTGATTTTGAACATTTTTGAGGTATTTTTGTTATCTTTAGAAAATGATGAGTTTGAAACTTTCGAATAATTTGTTTTTGGATGAAATTCAAATCTTGTTTTATTTGATTGAGCAGGATTTTTCTTTTGATCTGAATGAATTTCTGAATATGAAGACTTATTCTCAACAGATTCAGTCTTGTTGTTTTCAGTTGTTTTTAATGTCAAACCATTTTGTTGCTTTCGTAACTCTTTGGTTTCCCAAAAAATCTTCTTTCGACCTTGTCTTTTTGAAATTGAATTTTCTTTTGAAAACTTGTCAATTTGTTCTTCAAATTCTTTGGAATTTAATTTGACAACATTTTCATTTTCCACAAAACCTCTTTTGTAACTTCTTTCACAATTTTCGACTTTTCAACCCATTTGCGTTGTGGTTTTTGTCTTTGAAAAATATATGAATTTTATGTTAGGTTATTTTCGACAGTGCTTTGATATGAAAAAAAATCCTTCGTCTGTTGTTTGCTTGTTGTCATCTTCGACAATTTTGTTCAATTCTGGTTTAATGTTCTCAACATTTCCAGTAGTAACAAACACTTGATTTGGGAAAACTACATTATCAGTACACTTGAAACGGATATACCACTTGATTTGTTTCCAAATAATGGGCTCCTTTTTCGGATAACACTTTGTCAAAATTTTCAGTGTTCTCAAACACTTGATCAACAACCACACGTGGAATTTCATTTTCTTTCAAATCTTTATTTGATGAGACCTTTTTGTGCAAATCATCTTCATCATTTTCATCATCACTACTATCCGTTTGACTGTCTCAGATATCTACAAACTTGGGATCACAAACTTTCGAAGTTGAAGGTTTGTCAGTGTCAATCTTAACCATCAAATCCTTAAGTTTTTCTTTTCCTTTAGATGTTGATGCAACATTAATGTCAGACAACTGAGAACAATCAACATCCTCAATATCACTAATTTCGCTAATATTGTCAGAGTTATGTTCAATATCGGCAAAATTAGATTGAGTATCAGATGTTGAATTCTCGGTCTTTTTCAAAATTTTTATTTGTTCGGATTTTGTCAGAGTATCATTCACAATGTTAATTAATTCATTTGAATCAAGACATTCGTCAATTTTGACAATTCCATAAGTATATCTATCATCAGGAATTTTGTCAAACTCAGCAATATTGTTACAACCGTCAAATTATGGTCAAGTCAAAGTCAAAAAAGTCAACCAGTCAAACCGATCAACTCAGTTAACCCTTGTATACTAGGGTTTACGTTATGTAATTACTGTACAACTCGCTATTCTAATGAGAAATCATCAATTGAAAAGTTCGTATATCTAGATTTCCTTAACCTAAAACTGTGGTAAGTAATGAACCAAACCGATAAAACAATGTTGCATACTCATCGGGAGTGTGTAAGATCCTTAAACATGGCTTAACGGGGCTTACAGACAATGCGTTGCGAAGCCAAACACTCAAAAAGGTCACAAAAGAAACCTCTCCCAATCTCTTTCACTCTATCTCTCTCTATTAAAAATCTTTCCCAAATCTCTCTCAAAAGTTCCTTTAACTTTTTGTAATCATTCGGGTCATCTCGACCCATAACCGGGTCAAAAATCACTTAAAATAGGGTAAAAACGGGTAAAATAGCCTTAAGGACCCGAAACCCACTCTTTAGGGGCGAACCCTCATAGGGCCGAAGGCTCCTTATTGGGACCGAACTGCAGAGCCGAAGCCCCAAGAACCGAACCCGAAACTCCAGGAACCGAATCCTCTTTCTCAGACTCGAACCTCGCATGCGAACCCGAACCCTACTTTCGGTCCATTTCGCTTCCGACTAGTTTCCCCCCATTTCGCTTCCTAGCCCATTTCGCCTTCGGGTCCAACACAATGAGGGACCGAACCCTCGCACCTTCGGTCGTTCATGCGAGAAGCCTTGCAGCTTCGCCTCAACTTCCCGGTTTTCGACTACGACTTCATTTTAAGCCCATTTTCCATCATTTTAACGCAGGATTTTCACCCAAAACTTTATTCTAACATATGAAGCCCCAAAATACATAATTAATCACGTTTTTAGTGCCAACCTTATCCAAGAATTAGTGGGTGAAGTACAAAGGGTGGAGTGTTGACTTTTCTTTGATTTATGACACAAGCAACCACACATACCAACTCCATGCCCATCCTACACTCTACCACCATACCTAGTCACTCATTGTCCTTTCCCACTCATTTCCCCAGCCACACACATGGTCAAGGGTTGGGAAAAACCACCCTCTCTCCTCACTTCTCTCATTTCCACCAAAGAAACCAACACTTTTCTCTCTCAAATCATCTAAGCAAAATTTCGAGATTCAAGACCATTCTTTAAGCTTTTCTTCCACTTTTGGTAAGTACCTTCATCCTCCATATGATTATTACACTTCCTTTTACACAATTCATAGATTCTTTACACAAACTCCATCATATTTATGTTAGATTCTCGAATCTTCAAACAATCCTCCAAGTGTTCTTGAGTTAAACACTTATTTCCTTCAACATTCATCCATTGAAATCACACAAGGTGAGTTCATACCCCTATATTTTCATATTTTTCTTAAGTTTTAAGGGGGGGGGGATACAAGTTAAAACACCAAGAACACAACAAAACTCATCCAACAGCTTTCATCCGAAAAGTTTAACTCCATTCACAAACTGTTTTGGTCAACTTAAACATTTTAGTTTTCAAAACTGTATTAAGTGGAAATAGTTCAAGTGTATACCTTCATAATGCCTACTTGCACATCTGCATACGATGTTTCTACAATATATGGTGATTTTTACAAAACTGCCTATGATTTCAAGAATAAATCAGACCAGTCTGTGATTATGGACTTTTTCACACAAGTTGGAGCTCACTAAAAATCATAATAAAATTTATGAATAAACTAGACTCATTTTCAAAACTCTCTGAATTTAGGGATTCTGATTTGGACCTTTGATGATTTTTCTATAAATTTTCTAAGAATAGTAATAGAAATATTGACACTAGAAAAATGCTATCAATTTCATTTGCACCTTGTAACTAGTTGAGCAAGGTGTGTATCATTATGTCAATAAATGTTTTTACAGTACATGTCATTTCGTCTTGGTGAGTTGACATACATCAGAAAACAAATGGATTTTTACCTTCATAAGTATGGTAATTAATTAATTGTTATAAACAAAGTTTACATACATGGTATACAAACATTTGATAAACTGTGAAAGTATAGTTTATGTCGCTTTTACATTATAAACGACTATAATAACCTATAATAGGTATAGTTTATGTTTCATTACGTTTCAAACTTTTTACCTAAGGTTTTCAGTTCACGTAAATCTGTTAATGAATAAATTTGTGAGACATTCGCTTCGCGTTACATCCGAGTAACGAAGTCAAAAGTCCTGTAAATTGTAACCAGAGTCTCTTGTAGGGAGAACGTGATAGTTGTGTATAGATCTATATTAGGTCTGACAAACCCACACCTGAGCTGCATGCAACAGCTAGACCGACAGGTCTGAGGTGACAAGTGTCATTTAACTTGCAACGCCTGAAGAACGTCGTATTACGAAGCCGTCTGAGTCATAGTATGGTTATAATAACTCACATGTGGTATTAACAAAACATAAGATTTATGGGTTTTACTTCTAAATTTAATGAGTTTATGCCGATTTAAACTTGCATAAATTTCTTTAAGTATGGTAAAATACTTGTACACTTCGGTCTTGACTTTTAAGATTACGATGCATTACATAAGAAAATATGGGATCTTTCTTGAACAAACATCACTTTTACAAGAAAAGGATTTTAGCATCACCTTCAAAAGCTTATGAACTCACCAACTTAATTGTTGACACTCTTTCAAAACTACTTGTATTCTCAGGAAATCCATAAACAGGTTACCAAGTGCTTTTGAGGATGGGACGTAAGGCGTCAAACATTTCATTTTTTTCAACATAATGTAATTGATTTGGAAACATGTAAAATCATACCATGGTGTAACTTTTTCAATTATATTTATGTTGGTTGTGTTTACTTTGATCACTATTGTAATTGTTGTTATGATAGTATACATGAAGTCCTCTACCCCCGGACGTTTCCGCCATCCTTGGTTTGGGGGTGTGACAGATTGGTATCAGAGCACGGTTTATAGTGAATTAAGTATATCAAACCACATAAGATATACAAACTATAAACACATTCGGGACTAAAAGTCTTTGATTTGAAACATTTTTCAATTGGTTATACTTTTAGAAAATAAATAGTTTTCTTGTTTAAAGTATACATACATGCTCGCATAGTGTCATAACTAGGGAGAACATAAAGTAAAAGAAGAGGAGTTGAACACTACGAGTATGCCTTGGTATGTGTAATAAGTTTTGGGAAGGATACTGCCTGATCAACTATATCCGTCCGAGAAGTGACTTACGCATACTGGGGGATAGTCGTAATAGGCAACAAATCTAACAACCTAACTTCACTCTACGAAGAATGCTCTAAAAACCAAATCTAAACACTTAAAATACTGTAGGAGTATTTTATGTTGTTATAGCGCATTATTATTATTATTATCCGTTACATGCTTCTTACACCCCTATTCTCGCACATACGACATGGCAGGATTCCATCTACCTGGAGACCCTTACTTCCCTAATGAGGGAAATGTTGGATGGCTCGAGGCAGAACCTGAGGAAATGATCGAGGAGGATTCTGAAGAAGAGCCCGAGGAGGAAGATGAAATGGAGGACGAAGAAGAAGAATCTGAAGACGAAGAAGAAGAAGAGGAACCAGAGGAGGAAGTCTTCAACCCTCCTTACATCACTAGGGTGCCTACGAACCGTTTCGGCTACAATGGGCCTGAGCCCCGTTGGGAAACAATGATCGAGAGGTGGATCCGACAACAATGCCAACGATCACCATATAGCGACCAACGTGGTTACTACGACCTCATCCACGTGGGACCGGCTGACAGAGCCCTCCCCATTATGGTCCAACATATCACAAATTTGGGGAACTAAAGTAGGGAAATGGCAAACCAAGTTCGGAATCTCAACATTGTTACGGAAGCCACCGACGCACGCACCAGGGAGTTGGAAAGGGACTTCTATCCAGTGGACCAACTTATCGAGGACCTTGCAGCCGCTCGAGCGGAGGTAAGGGAGTACCAGGTGAGGCACACAGCTCTCGAGGAGAGAGTGGTCGAGGCCAAACGCCAGATTGCGGAGCTTCAGGGAGCCTTGACCTCATCTCTGGGCCACCATGGACTAGATGCCACCCGCCTCGAGTAGTGCTTACACTGCTCACGTTTTGTTATAAAACTAGGATTTTGAGTTTGCGTTGGTGCTACTCTTTCTTGTGAATGGGCTTTTTTGCGGCTAAAAATTATCCTTTACATTGATGTTATGTGGACCCCTATGAGGTCAAATTTTTCCCTAAACAATATGTACTAAAAGTTTATCAATGAATTTGGCATGCAATTTATTTCATTGGATGTAACACCCATAATAAGAAAGACCAAGAAAGGAAAGGACAACCCTAAGTTAAAGGGTCAACTCGTCGAGTCGAAGGAGGAACTCGGCGAGTCGGAGCGGGATCCGGGGGATCGATTAAGTAACCGACTCGGCGAGTCGAAAAAGGGGACTCGACGAGTTCGGTTTGTATTGGGAATCCCTAAATCCGGGACTTTGTGCACTATTTAAACATCTCATTCTCCTTCTACCAGCCTCATTTGTAGCCCCCATTGTCCAGAAGTTATCCCACAAAACCCTAGTGCTCTCTTTGAGTGTGTGAGCCAATATTGAAGGATTTAAGTGTTCTTGAAGCCTAGAAGGAGAAGAAGGAGTCGAGGGTTCAAGAGGAAGGTTGTGGATCCAGAAGATTCATCTCTTTTGCTACTCATTTTGGTAAGCAAGTTCCTTCCTTGTCTTGTTATTTGTTAGATCTCTTCATGTCCCTCTTTATGATATTTTGGACCAAGTATGATGCATTTCGGGATTTGGACGTCCTCAAGATGGATGCCTTCAGATCTAAGTGTATTATTGCCTAGAGAGTCTTAAAGTATAAGTTCTTGGTGTGTTGGTAAAGCATCTTTGCCCCAAGCCCTAGCCCTAAAGTGTTTTAAGCTCATATCTCCTTGGTTTCACGTAAAGTTTGCAACTTTACGTGAGGAATAGACTTGGGAAGAGTGGATCTATAGTTTGGAGCCCCAGCATGGCTCGAAAAGCCACTGTATGGATTAAGAACTAGAACAACTCGGCGAGTCACATGGGTGGACTTGGCGAGTTGGATGAAGTTGGCCAGGAACTCAGTGAGTTGGAAGAACAAGTCGGCGAGTCTGTTGAAGATTACCTGGGACTCGGCGAGTCTGTTCTTAGACTCGGCGAGTCATGTCGCGAAACCCCAAACCCTTCAAGTTAGGGCTCGTATCAGTGAGTTGAGTGGGGACTCAGTGAGTTGGATAGGTCAGGTCTCGGAAATCAGTAGACTCGGCGACTCAAGGGCTGAGTCCGTGAGTCGAGTCGAGAATGAAAGGATTCTGAGCTAATGAACTCGGCAAGTCAGTAGGCAGACTCGGCGAGTTGGGTTGACCTGGAAGGTAGAATTTGACCAGATTTGACTTAGTTGACGTTGGAGAACCGTTAAGCTAAGTGTTATATGTTTTGGTATTGGTAGCTCGGGGAGCTAGTGGAGCAGCGGTTCAGAGATTTGTCAGTCAGCATCCAGAGGGGTTACCAGCAAGTTCAGCAGTACCAGGTGAGTTTCCCTTTGTGTGAATGGGTCTACGGCCACAATGCCGACCCATGTAGTTATGAGTAGGAAGACCCGGGGGTTAGCCCTAGGCGCGGTATGCTAGAATGATATTCAAGACCAAGGTCCAATGATAGCGGGTGGGTGCCCAAGGAATGGTTTATATTATACTTTATACTTGTTGTCTGTGTGATACATGTATGTGCCTGGTAGGGAGGTGAGTGTGGGCGACGTCCCGTATCTCACTAATAGCAGAGTGTGGACGGTGTTCCAAATCTCATTAGCAGCAGAACAGGGGCGAGGCCCAAGTTAGGGAAAGAGTGAGTGTGGGCTAGGACCGTATCTCATTATCAGTAGGAGCGTGGACGGGGTTCCTTGACTCATCAGTACCAGGACAAGAGCGAGGCCCAAGATAGCCGAGGCCTCAGGACAAGATTTATTAGTATATGTTAGCTTATGTGTTGTAATATGCTTATGTGTTAGTATATGTTAGCGGGCGAGGCCCGGTGACAGGTGAGGCCTAAGTGAAACAGATCTGTATCCGAGCGGGGCTCGAAGCTAGGTGGGACCTGGAGCGGCGGGGCCGTTGTAGTGGGCGAGGCCCGAAGTAGCGGGCGTGGCCCGGTATATGCTGTATGTGTTTATGCAAGGTATGTGGTAGGTTGGGGGACTCACTAAGCTTCGTGCTTACGGTTTACAGTTGTGGTTTCAGGTACTTCCGGTAGCGGAGGGAAGAGCTCGGGGTGATCGCATGGCACACACCATAGATTAGTCAGCCTGGGATGTTTTACTCTGATAATGAACATATTTTTGGAAATTAATACTCTGAATTCATGTTATGACTTATGATATGTTTTTATGATTATGGTTTTGGTAATGATTTAAAGAAAAATTTTGGTACGAATTTCCGGATGTTACAAGTTGGTATCAGAGCCTTGGTTTGAGGGATTCGGACATACTCTCGGGTGTGTCTGAACTCAAACTAAGGGATTGGTCTAAAAGTTTTCAAAATGAAAAGACAGTTTGGTAAATAGAGTTTTTTTTAGAAACAAAACAGTTTTTGAAAAGCGAAAAGAATTCAGAAAGAAAAGAATTTTGACAAGAGAAAAGGTGTGGTGCATGCAATCAGCCGAGCTCAAGTAAGTACCCCAAAATACCCATACAAGTTTATGTTATGATTATCAGTTAGTAGAACAGAATGCTAGATTAGGACTAAGGATCTAGGGAGGATGCCTTATGTTCCTGTTATATGTGTTTTGAGCTGCATGATAGTGTTGATTAGACAGTAGTAGGATAGCCTGTTTAGGTTATGCCTGAGTTTATGAGCTTGTGTCGCATGCTAGTGCAGATTCTTGATATGAGGTTGTGATTGCTTGAGTATGTTATGGTTAGATTTTTCCCTTGTCTGAATGCTTCTTGCTTTGTGCCTTGTAGTATTCTGAGTGATGGGAGTTAGCCATTAGGTGAATACGTCACGTCACATGTGATCAGGGTTGAATAATCTCATAGTACTGGATTTGGCCCTATTGCGCTGATCTTGTCTGAGTCCAACCATTGTAGGGACGAGTCTTTTACTTGAAGGTTTATCTGAGCTTCGTCACATGTGATGGTATTCAGGTGATGGCTAATTGGCATCACAAAGAGGCCTTCAGAAACTAAGGGATGGTTTGGGTGGACTCAGGGGTTTCCCTAGGGTAAGCCTAAGATGAGATAGTGCTGGGAGTAGTAGTAGTAGTAGGAAAAGGGACCTGGTGGAGTCGAAGCAATTCTTGAGGAAAGTACGGATAGATGTGGAAGGTAGTATGGGCCCGTACTATTGAAAGCAAAGGATCCGTACTCGATTCGAGAAAGGCCGAGATGAGACTGGGAAACTTGTAGTGTGTGCGTATGATCCCTCAGCAGTGATGAGTATTCTGATAATATTGCGATATGTTTTCAGCATGGTGACATTGCGAGAGAGACCAGTGGGCAGATCAGGCGTCGGAGAGGGATCATGCTCGGGTTCAGGGGCCGAGCAGCTCGAGGAGCAAATCAGGGAGTTGATATCAGCTGAGGTTACGCGCGGTATCCTAGATCAGACTCATGTGATCTGTGGCACAGTCAAGGAGGGTATACTAGAGATCTTGGATGAGAGGCTGGGAGCCTTCCGTACCGAGATAATGGCTTTGATGGGAGCGCGTACTATGACATTCCGAGAGTTTAGAGCTTGCGGAGCGCCAGATTATCATGGGGCTAGGGACCCCATCGCTAGCAGCAGGTGGTTGGCCGATGTTGCCAATGCGTTCCGTACGAGCCGGTGTCCTGAGGGGGACAAGGTTAGACTCTCCTCCTGTCTTCTGAAGGACAGAGCGAGGGATTGGTGGGAGGAGGTTGGTCACGCCATTGGTGACGATGCCGCGTTGGACGCGATGACAAGGAGCGATTTCTCGGCCAGATTCAGGGCTGAGTTTTCGCCGATTATTGAGGTGCAGCAGCTGGCACGGGAGTTTCAGGATTTGACGCAGACTACTGAGACTGTGGCGGAGATCACCGCCAAGTTCAGGGAGAGGGCCTTCCTTGTTCCACAGTTTGCCACGGATGAGGAGATGAAGAAGGCCCGATATCATGAGATGTTGAGGGATGACATCAGGCAGTTTGTGAGTAGGTCCAGCTGCAAAATGTTGGAGGATATGATCGCACGAGCGAGAGAGAGGGAGATTGATTTGGAGCAGATCCAGAAGAGGAAGCCGAATGAGGTTCAGACAGTCACGGGTTCGGGCAAAAGGCCCAAGGGGTCGGATTCGAGATCGAGGGATTACCAGAGCCGCGACCGATGCGGGAGGTGCGGCAGGACGCACGAGGGTGCGTGCATGAGTGGTAGTGGTGGAGATTCAGGCTGCTTCAAGTGCGGCCGGACTGGTCATCTTAGCAGGGATTGTACTGCTACCACCACACAGGGATCAGACTTGATATGTTTCCACTAGAGTCAGTGGGGCCACAAGAAGGCCTAGTGCTCCAGTTTGTTTTCGGCAGGACGGGTGATAGCACCTGCCCCTGCAACCTTGAGGATCACAGACGGCCGTCAGGGCCGAGCAGAGGCGCCTGCGGTAGGAGGCAGGGCTTTCCAGATGACTACCATGGAGACACGAGCAGCTCCGGACGTTGCAGGTATGTGTCTTTCGTTTTTTTTCCTATCTTTGTTCATGATTACATTGTTATGGTTCAACATCGTTATGGATATAAGTATTTCAGAATTGTGTGGCTTGCGTGTGATTTAGTTATATGCCATCTGCATGCCTGGGTTAGTATAATGGTATTTAGGGGTTGTGCCCTATTGGAGCGAGTCACCTAGAATGCAGTAGCTATAGCATGCTTGTGTGGGACTCAGTGGTGTCCCGCTAGATCCAGGAAGGCGTTATCGGGTAGCAAATTGGTTAAATCCCTAGCCGTGGCAAGCTTGGGTTGTCAGCATATCGATTTCGGGATAGCAGAGAAGATTGGGAATTCTTCTTAAGCATTGGGCAGTGAGGTATAATCAGTATCAAAGTGGGGGAGAACCCTTCGAGTGTACAATGGTTAGAGCGTGCAGATCCAGGACGAACATGACCTCTGAGAAGGAAAAGAAGTAGCACAACGATGGATTGGTTGATGAGTTCAGGGTTGGGAGTTTGAGAAAACTTCCCAACAGCTAGATCATGTAATCGAGATGGTTTGTATATGGTTGGGAATTCAGGTTGGAGGATCGCATGTAGGACTCGAGTGAGTCGGAAGAGGATCTTGAGAACTGATAGCATGGGAAACTTTCGTACTAGCAGTCAGTGGTGGGAGTGTTGTAAGACTACGGGGCAGCCGTAGCATTCACTAGCAGTCAGTGGTGGAAGTGTTGTAAGACTACGGGGCAGCCATAGCATTCACTAGCAGTCAGTGGTGGGAGTGTTGTAAGACTATGGGGCAGGCGTAGCATTCACTAGCAGTCAGTGGTGGAAGTGTTGTGAGACTGCGGGTAAGCCGCAACGTTCCCTAGTAGCTTCGTTAGCAGAGTTGGGGCGGGGACCTTATCTCTTAGTGATCAAATAGGGATCAGAAATGGGTAGTGGATGAGAATAGTATGGAGCTGCCTGCATATCCCTAGAGAGGTGAGACCTTGGGAGAGGCCGCTCCAGGATGTAGTTGGGTGAGACCCGTTGGCGAGGCCCGTATGAGAGTAGCAGTGTAGGTGAGACCTGAGAGCAGGGTTGCTCAGTAGTATCGTCGGGGGAGACCCGTGGGCGAGGCCCATGAGTTTTAGTAGCACAGGTGGGACCTGGTAAGGACCTTAGGGTCAAGTTAGGGGATCGAGGATCCCAGGACTTGTAGCGCCAGAATGGCAGAGTAGAGGGGGGGGGGGGATATTAGGTAGCCTAAGTTCCTCGGAAGTCGCTGGGAGTGACAAGAAGTTTCTGTTGGAGCTAGCGACCGGTGGGAGCTAGTAATCTAGATATTGATAGATCAGTAGGGACTAGAGTGGTCTCGATCCGGAAGGCAGATAAGGGACATCAGAAAATTTCAGTCAGTGGCAGTGTTGGTAAGCAGCTATGGTATAAGGTAGCTAGTTGATCGGTGGTGCTATGCATCTCACAGCAGGGTTGGATAATCTCATAGGGAAGGGTTTGACCCTGTCGCACAGCTCTCGTTTGAGTCTAACCGTTGCAGGGATGAATCCTTTACTCGAAGGATTATCTGAACCATTCGTTGCGATGGATACTCAACACTAAGTTATAGTAGTAGGAAGTATCCTGTGGGTACTGGCAGTATGACCCACACTGAATGTAGCAGGAGTAATGGATTCGGTGAAGGTTGGGACCTTCACATTGGCAGAGGGAGGTAGTTAGAACGTTGCCTTGGGAAGGCCAAAAAACGTACAAGGAAAGAGGGGGTGAACCCCTATGGGTTTAGTTGCAGTACTCGGAGAGTACCAGAAGGATTGTCCGTTGAGTAAGTTGTGTTTCCAGAATGTTCAGGGTCAGGGTTGACCCGTGATTATTATCCGCAAGGATTAATGTTAGTCAGAATGACTGGGCGGAAGGCCAGCGAAGGTAGTCAGCGGATGTTAGGTCTACCAAGAAGAGTGTTGAAAGCAAATTGCAGTGCGATTGGCCGTCGAGAAACTTCGAGGATGAAGTTTAGTTTAAGTGAGGGAGATTTGTAACACCCATAGTCAGAAAGACCAAGAAAGGATAGGACAACCCTAAGTTAAAGGGCCAACTCGTCGAGTCCAAGGAGGAACTCGGCGAGTCGGAGCGGGATCTGGGGGATCGATTAAGTAACCGACTCAGCGAGTCCGGTCTGTATTGGGAAACCCTAAATCCGGGACTTTGTGCACTATTTAAACATCTCATTCTCCTTCTACCAGCCTCATTTGTATCCCCCATTGTCCAGAAGTTATCCCACAAAACCCTAGTGCTCTCTTTGAGTGTGTGAGCCAATATTGAAGGATTTAAGTGTTCTTGAAGCCTAGAAGGAGAAGAAGGAGTCGAGGGTTCAAGAGGAAGGTTGTGGATCCAGAAGATTCATCTCTTTTGCTACTCATTTTGGTAAGCAAGTTCCTTCCTTGTCTTGTTATTTGTTAGATCTCTTCATGTCCCTCTTTATGAGATTTTGGACCAAGTATGATGCATTTCGGGATTTGGACGTCCTCAAGATGGATCCCTTCAGATCTAAGTGTATTCTAGCCTAGAGAGTCTTAAAGTATCAGGTCTTGGTGTGTTGGTAAAGCATCTTTGCCCCACGCCCTAGCCCTAAAGTGTTTTAAGCTCATATCTCCCTGGTTTCACGTAAAGTTTGCAACTTTACGTGAGGAATAGACTTGGGAAGAGTGGATCTATAGTTTGGAGCCCCAGCATGGCTCGAAAAGCCACTGTATGGATTAAGAACTGGAACGACTCGGCGAGTTGGATGAAGTTGGGCAGAAAACTCGGTGAGTTGGAAGAACAACTCAGCGAGTCTATTCTTGGATTCGGCGAGTCAAGTCGCGAAACCCCAAACCCATCAAGTTAGGACTTGGATCAATGAGTTGAGTGGGGACTCAGTGAGTTGGACAGGTCAGGACTCGGAAATCGGTAGACTCGGCGAGTCAGGGGCTGACTCGGCGAGTCAGGGGCTGACTCGGCGAGTCGAGTCGCGAATGAAAGGATTCTGAGCTAATGAACTCGGCGAGTTAGTAGGCAGACTCGGCGAGTAGGGTTGACTTGGAAGGTAGACTTTGACCAGAGTTGACTTAGTTGACTTTGGAGAACAGTTAAGCTAAGTGTTATATGTTTTGGTATTGGTAGCTCGGGGAGCTAGTGGAGCAGCGGTTCAGGGATTTGTCGGTCAGCATCCAGAGGGGTTACCAACAAGTTCACCAGTACCGGGTGAGTTTCCCTTTGTGTGAATGGGTCTACGGCCACAATGCCAGCCCATGTAGTGATGAGTAGGAAGACCCGGGGGTTAGCCCTAGGCGTGGTATGCTAGAATGATATTCAGGACCAAGGTCCAATGATAGCGGGTGGGTGCCCAAGGAATGGTTTATATTGTAGTTTATACTTGTTGTCTGTGTGATACATCTATGTGCCTGGTAGGGAGGTGAGTGTGGGCGAGGTCCCGTATCTCACCAATAGTAGAGTGTGGATGGTGCTCCACATCTCATTAGCAACAGAACATGGACAAGGCCCAAGTTAGGGAAAGAGTGAGTGTGGGCTAGGCCCGTATCTCATTATTAGTAGGAGCGTGGACGGGGTTCCATGACTCATCAGTAGCAGGACAAGGGTGAGGCCCAAGATAGGCGAGGCCTCAGGATAGGATTTATTAGTATATGTTAGCTTATGTGTTGTGATATGCTTATGTGTTAGTATATGTTAGCGGGCGAGGCCCAGTGACAAGCGAGGCCTAAGTGAAACAGATCTGTATCCGAGTGGGGCTCGAAGCCAGGCGCAGCCTGGAGCTGCGGGGCCGTTGTAGCGGGTGAGGCCCGAAGTAGCGGGCGTGGCCCGATATATGCTGTATGTGTTTATGCAGGGTATGTGGTAGGTTGGGGGATTCACTAAGCTTCATGCTTACGGTTTTTAGTTGTGCTTTCAGGTACTTCCGGTAGCGGAGGGAAGAGATCGGGGTGATCGCATGGCACACACCATAGATTAGTCTGCCTGGGATGTTTTACTCTGATAATGAACATATGTTTTGGAAATTAATACTCTGAATTCATGTTATGACTTATGATATGTTTTTATGATTATGGATTTCGTATTAAAGAAAAATTTTGGTACGAATTTCCGGACGTTACATTGGATGTTGGCACTATATCTCACTACTTACTATTACAAACAACTTACAACTAATAACTCGAAGATTCTTAAGGTGTACCCCGAAGACATGTGTAATTAAGAAATGATCAGCCTAGAAATGGTGAGTCCGCCTTAGGACCTGTTCCTTGTTTGGTTGTGGACTTAGGGCAGACTCATTAGTTTCAACAGTTTATTAAAATTTTAATTACACACAATTAGGGCACGACAAGTGGATCTTAGGAGTGGGTCAGATATGAAACAAAAAGTACAAGACTCCATTTGAAGTCATTACTACTGAATTCATAAGTTTATTTATATAGTTTTTTACTATGAATTTGTTTGCAAACATATGGAAGTCGGGAAATACTATAATTAAAAACTAATAAACTAATTTCACGACACTCGACTTATATCCATTACTAAAAGACTTATACCCATTTCGTCTTTGAAATTCTATGACAGAAAAATGCCACCTCGTAGATTTGCTTGACGCACTGAGAGAACGCAAACAAATTCTCCCCTGCCGCCTCCCCAGTGTGATCCTGTTATGTTCCAGGCTGCGATTACAGCTGCAGTGGCCGCTGCTATGTCCCAAATCAGCACTGACGGTGCCAGGAGGACAGGGAGCGGTATTAACATCTCTACTCAAGGAGATAGCCAAGGGCGTTCGAGAGAATATTCCTATAAAGACTTCACAAATGGCAAACCCGATTCTTTTAATTGAAGCGGGGGCGTCATCGCTTTGATGTAGTGGTTCGAGAAGACTGAATCAGTCTTCGAGATCTGTGCATGCCCCGAAACAGACAAAGTCAAATTCGTAGCTTGCACTTTCTCCGGCAGGGCCCTCACTTGGTGGAACGGCCATGTAAAATCGCTAACACTCTCCATGGCTAATTCGCTAAGTTCGGAAGGCTTGAAAACTATGATGCTAAAGGAATATTGCCCAAGGGGTGAGGTGCAAAAATTAGAGCAGGAACTGTGGAATCTCAAGATGACGGGCTTTGACCTTGCAGCTTACACCGCCCGATTCAATGATCTAGCACTCCTCTGTCCGGCGATGGTTACACCGGAAAACAAGAAGGTGGAACGATATCTCTGGGGACTATCATCCCAGATTCAAGATAGCATGTTGGCCTCGAGACCAACCACTTTTAACAGTGCCAAGGAGTTGGCACAACAACTCATTGATCATCGGGCCAGCCATGTCACGGTGCCAACCACCTCAGATCAAGCAAAAGGAGTCAAGTAAAAGGAGGTAACAACAAGAGGAAGTTTTGGAACAATAAAAATAAGAAACCGGCGCAGGATACCGCAAAGAAACAGCAAACTATTGCCATCCATGCTGCCACCACTTCGGCTCCACGGAGGCAATACGCTGGAACTCTTCCCAAGTGCAACAAGTGCAACTTCCACCACACCAATGCTTGTCGGTAAATGCACTGCAGTAATTGCAACAAGAAGGGGCACACTGCTCGATTCTGTAAAGTGCTAGCCCAATCCGTCACTCAAGTCGCCCCATCCGCCAACACCGGAGCAAGCCAAACCTGTTTCGGCTGTGGAGAAGCAGGACACTTCAAAAGAAACTGCCCAAAAGCACGAAACACCAATGCTGGGGGTGCATAATAAGTCCTAGCTTTAGGGCATGGAGAGGCAGTCAAGGACCCCACGGTGGTTACCGATACGTTCCTCCTCAATAACTCTTATGCATGCGTACTTTTTGATAGTGGGGCAGAAAGGAGTTTCATGAGCCACCAATTCAAACATTTACTTAAACAGAATCCCCATTCATTAAAAAATACATACGCTGTAGAAATGGCAAACGGAAAGCTTGAGCGCACTAATGATATTTACATAGGGTGTATCCCCACTCTAGATAACCATTCGTTCAAAATCGATCTAATGTCGTTCACAATAAAAAGTTTCTACATCATCATTGGTATGGATTGGTTAAGTTGTAATCATGCCAACATTTTTTGTTACGAAAGGGCCGTCCGCCTTAATCTGCCAAATGGTGAAACCCTTCTCGTCTACGGCGATAAACCCAGTACAAATCTACAAATCATTTCTTGCGTCAAGGCTCAAAAGTACCTCCGAAAGGAATACCACGCCTTCTTAGCCCACGTCGTAGATAAGAAACAAAGGGTGAAGGATATCAAAGACATTCCAGAAGTGTGCAACTACCCCGACGTATTCCCAGAAGAAGATCTGCTAGGTGTACCACTCACACGACAAGTCGAATTCCGAATTGACTTGGTTCCCGGAGATACCCCCGTAGCCAAAGCTCCATATCGCCTCGCACCGATAGAAATGCAAGAGCTGTCTAGTCAATTAAACGAACTGTTAAGCAAGGGGTTCATCAGACCAAGTTTTTCACCTTGGGGAGCACCAGTCCTATTTGTGAAAAAGAAGGATGGATCCTTTCGCATGTGCATCGACTATCGAAAGTTAAACAAACTTACTATCACGAATCGATATCCCCTACCCCGAATCGACAACCTCTTCGACCAACTTCATGGAGCAAGCTACTTTTCGAAAATAGACTTGAGGTCGGGTTACCATCAACTGCGAGTTCAAGAGGATGATATTCCCAAGAAAGCTTTCAGAACGCGTTACGACCATTACAAATTCGTGGTGATGACCTTTGGACTAACAAATGCACTTGCGGTATTCATGGATCTGATGAACCGAGTGTGTCGACCCTTCTTAGAAAATTCATAATCGTATTCATCGACGATATCTTGGTCTATTCACGAGGTAAAGAAGAGCACAACCAACATCTGTAACTAGTATTGGAGACTCTAAGAACCGAGAAGCTTTATGCTAAACTTTCAAAGTGTGAATTTTGGCTTCGAGAAGGGGGATTCCTTGGCCATGTGGTTAGCGAGAAAGGGATACATGTGGATCCCTCAAAAATCAAAGCGATCGAAAACTGGTCAGCACCTACAACGCCGATAGAAATCCAACAATTTTTAGGGCTCGCTGGATACTACCAAAGATTCATCCAAAACTTCTCCAAGATCGCTAAACCACTCACCACCTTGACTCAAAAAGGTGTGATGTTTAAGTGGGGAGATAAACAGGAAGCCGCCTTTCAAACGTTAAAACAAGCCCTACGCAACGCATTGGTCTTGTCTCTTCCAGAAGGAACCGATGACTTCGTGGTATATTGTGATGCTTCAAATCAAGGTCTCGGATGTGTGCTCATGCAGATAGGGAAGGTCATCGCTTACGCGCCAAGGCAACTTAAGACACACAAAGTTTATTATACTACCCACGACCTTGAACTGGGAGAAGTACTGTTCGCCCTAAAGATCTAGAGGCACTACCTCTATGACAAAAAGTGCACTATCTTCACCGATCACAAAAGTCTTCAGCATATCCTCAATCAAAAAGAGCTCAACATGCGGCAAAGAAGATGGGTAGAGCTGCTGAACGACTACGAGTGTGAAATTCGCTATCATCCAGGCAAGGCCAATGTAGTGGCTGGCGCCTTAAGCAGAAAGGAATATTCGGGTCTCTGAGTAAAGTCACTAATGATGACGATCTATTCACACCTGTCCACACAAATCAAGGAAGCTCAACTTGAAGCCTTGAAACCAGAAAACGTGACAGGTGAGGCATTGAGAGGGATGGGTAAGAACCTAGAAGTTAAGGATGATGGAGCTCGTTACCTCATGAATCGGATATGGACACCGAAGTTTGGTGGGTTCCGCGACGTTGTCATGAACGAAGCACACAAGACTCGATATTCCATCCATCCAGGTTCGGATAAGATGTATCTAGACCTCAAGAAGTTGTACTGGTGGCCGAGCATGAAAGCTGAGATTGCTACCTACGTAGGCAAGTGTCTGACTTGCGCCAAGGTTAAGGTGGAATACCAGAAACCCTCAGGACTACTACAACAGCCTGATATACTGGAATGGAAGTGGGAACGAATAACCATGGACTTCATAACCAAGCTGCCTAAGACATTAGGCAAACTTGATACCATATGGGTAATCGTCGACAGACTGACCAAGTCAGCACATTTTCTACCAATGAAAGAGACCGACAAGATGGAGAAACTGACAAAGTTGTACATCAAGGAAATCGTGAGATTACATGAGTACAACTTATCACCCACAAATCGACGGACAGAGCAATCAAACCATACAAATGCTAGAAGACATGTTGAGAGCCTATGTGATAGATTTTGGTAAAGCATGGGATACCCATTTACCACTTATCGAATTCTCCTACAATAACAACTATCACACTAGCATCAAAGTCGCTCCATTCGAAGCTCTTTATGGCCGCAAGTGTCGATCACCCCTATGTTGGGCAGAAGTGGGGGACACACAGCTAGCTAGGGGGCAAGTCCCTAATAGCACCCTCACTGGTCCTGAAATCATAAGGGAGACCATCGAAAATATCGTTCAAATTCGGGAAAGACTGAAAGCATCCCGAGATCGGCAAAAGAGTTACGTGGATAAGCGGCACAAACCCTTGGAATTCCAGGTCAGTGATCGGGTACTACTGAAAGTTTCCCCTTGGAAAGGAATGATACGCTTCGATAAATGTGGGAAACTAAACCCAAGGTACATCGGACCATTTGAAATCCTTGCCAGGATTGGCCCAGTGGCGTACAAACTCCGATTACCACAAGAACTAAATCAAGTACATCCTACCTTTCATGTGTCAAACCTAAAGAAGTGTCTGTCCGACGAGACTCTCGTGATACCCCTCGACGAAATTGAAGTTAATGAGAGTCTCCACTTCGTGGAAGAACCAGTTGAGATCATGGAACGGGAGATCAAAAGAATGAAACAAAGTCGTATTCCCATCGTGAAGGTTCGTTGGAACGCTAAGTGAGGACCCGAGTTCACCTTGGAACGCGAGGATCAAATGAAACAAAAATACCCACATCTCTTCCCGAACTCTTGAAGTCCCAGTAAAACAATGTTGCATACTCATCGAGAGTGTGTAAGATTCTTAAACATGGCTTAACGGGGCTTACGGACCATGCGTTGCGAAGCCAAACACTAAAAAAGGTCAAAAAATAAACCTCTCCCAATCTCTTTCACTTTATCTCTCTCTATTAAAAATCTCTCCCAAATATTTCTCAAAAGTTCCTTTAACTTTTTGTAATCATTCGGGTCATCTCGACCCATATTCGGGTCAAAAATCACTTAAAACGGGTAAAATAGCCTTAAGGACCCGAAACCCACTATTTAGGGGTGAACCCTCTTAGGGCCGAAGGTTCCTTATTGGGACCGAACTGTTGAGCCGAAGCCCCAAGAACCGAACCCGAAACTCCAGGAACCGAACCCTCTTTCTCGGACCCGAACCTCGCATGCGAACTCGAACCCTACTTTCGGTCGATTTCGCTTCCGACTAGTTTTGCCCCATTTTGCTTCCTAGCCCATTTCGCCTTCGGGTCCAGCACTAGGAGGGACCGAACCCTCGCACCTTCGGTCGTTCATGCGAGAAGCCTCGCAGCTTTGCCTCAACTTCCCGGTTTTCGACTACGACTTCATTTTAAGCCCGTTTTCCATCATTTTAACGCGGGATTTTCACCCAAAACTTTATTCTAACATATGAAGCCCCAAAATACATAATTAATCATGTTTTTAGTGCCAACCTTATCCAAGAATTAGTGGGTGAAGTACAAAGGGTGGAGTGTTGACTTTTCTTTGATTTATGACACAAGCAACCACTCATACCCACTCCATGACCAGCCCACACTCTACCACCATACCTAGTCACTCATTGTCCTTTGCCACTCATTTCCCCAGCCACACACATGGTCAAGGGCTGGGAAAAACCACCCTCTCTCCTCACTTCTATCATTTCCACCAAAGAAACCAACACTTTTCTCTCTCAAATCCTCTAAGCAAAATTTCGAGATTCAAGACCATTCTTTAAGCTTTTCTTCCTCTTTTGGTAAGTACATTCATCCTCCATATGATTATTACACTTCCTTTTACTCAAATCATAGATTCCTTACACAAACTCCATCATATTTGTGTTAGATTCTCGAATCTTCAAACAATCCTCCAAGTGTTCTTGAGTTGAACACTTCTTTCCTTCAACATTCATCCAATGAAATCACACAAGGTGAGTTCATACCCCTATCTTTTCATGTGTTTCTTAAGTTTTAAGGGGGGGGGGGGGATACAAGTTAAAACACCAAGAACACAACTAAACTCATCCAACAACTTTCATCAGAAAAGTTTAACCCCATTCACGGACAGTTTTGGTCAACTTAAACATTTTAGTTTTCAAAACTGTATAAGGTGAAAATATCTCAGGTTTATACCTTCAAAATGACTACTTGCACATCTCCATACGATTTTTCTACAATTTATGGTGATTTCTACAAAACTGCCTATCATTTCAAGAATAAATCCGGACCATTCTGTGATTATGGACTTTTTGACACAAGTTGGAGGTCACTAAAAATCATAAGAAAATTTATGAATAAACTAGACTCATTTTCCAAACTCTCAGAATTTATGGATTTTGATTTGGGCCTTTGATTGTTTTTCTATAAACTTTCTAAGAACAGTAACAAAAATGTTGACACTAGAAAAATGCTATCAATTTCATTTGCACCTTGTAACTTGTTGAGCAAGGTGTATGTAACACCCGGTTCCTGGTACGTAAATGTTATTTGAGTATTTCATTTCTTTTAGCCTTGGACTCGGTGAGTCATAGGTTCGACTCGCCGAGTGGATGCGGGACCCGGGACACGTTTAAGTTGGCGACTCGGCGAGTCCATATCTTGGACTCGGCGAGTCACAGTTGTTGGATGAAACCCTAAGTTTCAGGGGTTTGCGCCCTATTTAAAGGACTTATCCGCCCAGGCCAGCCCCCATTCTCTCTCCAGAAGCTACCAACCCTCGTTCTAAGCTTGTTCCTTGAGAGTTTGAGGCTATTGTGTGTGTTCTTGAAGGTTTTGAGGAAGAAGGGGAAGTAGATCAAGAGGAAGGAAAGGAATCCAAGCATCTTTGCACTCTTTCAGCAGTTCCTTTGAGGTATAATCCGTTTTTCCCCTGTTCCTATGCTTATTACTTCATGTAAGTCATTCTCGAGCCAAACGCCAAGTTTATATGTGCAAATTACTTCGTAATAGGCTGATTGGCCCTTAGATCTAGGCGAGATTGAGCTCCAGGAGCTCAGATCTGTTAGCTTTATGGCCCCATGTCGCTTGTTCACCCTAGATCTACCATTTTGAGGCATTTTGAGCCCTAAAATCCATATTGGTGAATATCCACACGTAAAGTTGGAAACTTTACGTGTGATTCGTGTCCTAGAAGTCCAGATCTGTGAATGGCATGGACTGGAATCGAGCAAATCTGTGTATTTAGTGGGTGCATGGCAACGACTCGGCGAGTCGTTCATATGACTCGGCGAGTCTGTTCGCGAGTCTCCGAGTTTGTCCCCTTTTCGTAGTGTCGAGTGAGCAGCGAGTCACGGGGTGTGACTCAGTGAGTCGGAAGCCTAACTCATCTATGGAGGTACTCGGCGAGTCAATGCCCTGACTCGGCGAGTTCAAGGCAATCTCCTTAGATCAAGAACAGACTCGGCGAGTTGTTCATACAACTCGGCGAGTCTTAGCTTAAGTGTTCATCGGATGAAGATGAACTCGACGAGTTGTTCATACAACTCGGCGAGTAGGATGAAGGACTTGAATATTGGTTAAGAAGGTGAACCCGTCGAGTCGTCGCCTAACTCGACGGGTAGGATCGGGATTCAGGGTAGTCGTTTGCGTAGGGACTCGGCGAGTTGGAAAGCCAACTCGGCGAGTCGGATCAACTGAAAGTTGACTCTGACTTTGACTTAGGGCAAGGTTAGGGGTAAAATGATCGTTTTACCCAAAGGTCAGTGAGCAGTGTTTGATTGAGTATATTGTGGGAATTGCAGCTGGAGGGTTTCCGGAGCAGCAGCAGCAGTATTAGGTGATCAATTCCCACACAGACCAGCAGCTATTTCGAGGTGAGTTTCCTTTCTAGTAGGAACGGGTCTAAGGCACCAAGGCCGACCTGTGTAGACGAGATGCTAGTACTAGAGTGTGGGCCGAGCCCGTATCTCTGGGTTTAGTCAAGTATGATATATGTGTTAATATGATAGAGTTGCTTATACTTGTTGTCTGCGTGATACTTGTATGTTATGGGTTAGCGGTTGAGTGTGGCCAGGGCCCGTATCTCTTCGAGGTTGGAGTGTGGGCTAGGCCCGTATCTCCCAGATAGCGAAGTGTGGGCAGGGCCCGTATCTTCACAAGTGTGGGCGAGGCCCGTATCTCCCAGATAGCGAAGTGTGGGCAGGGCCCATATCTTCACAAGTGTGGGCGAGGCCCGTATCTCCCGGCTAGCGAAGTGTGGGCAGGGCCCGTATCTTCCCGAGTGTGGGCAAGGCCCATAACTCCTAGCCGAACATTGGTTGTTATATGTTGCATGGTATGGGGTATTATGGGGGAACTCACTAAGCTTTGTGCTTACAGTTTCAGTTTTGGTTTCAGGTACCTCCTCAGCTAGGGGAAAGGAGCCGGCGCGGTAGCAGCATGTCACACACACACCCCCTTGTTTCCGCAGTTACGAGCTTCACTGGGATTGATACTCTGATATTTTGATTAGTTGTATGTTTTGGTTTTCAGACATGGTTCACTTTATGTTGTGGTTGATCAAACGATGTTTTTAGTTATTAATATTTTCTAAAGTAATGTTTTTAAAACAAAATTTTTGGTCGTGAAAATTGGGTCGTTACAAGTTGGTATCAGAGCCCTGATTTGAGGGATTCGGACACACCCTCGGGAGTGTCTGAACTGAAATCGAGGGATTAAAAGATTTTCTAAAGGAAATTTTTTTTCTAAAATTGAGAAAAGAGTTTTGAGAAAGAACGAAGTGTATGATGTGCGCGACCGGCCGAGCTCAAGTAAGTATCCCCAAAGTACCCATACAAGTTTATGTTATGTTTATCAGCTTTTGTAGAACAGCATGCTAGAATAGGACTAAGGATCTAGGAGTGATGCCTTATGTGCCTGCTTAATGTGTTTCAGTTGTGTGAGAACTTGCATGCTAGTTGTTGAGTAGACAGTAAGTAGGATAGCCTGATTAGGTTATGCCTGGTGGTATGAGCTTAGCATTTTATGCTAGCTCAGTTCCTGAAAGTAGATAGAGTTAATTGAGGTTGTTACCCTTATCTGAATGGTGCTTGCTTCGTGCTTCGTGGGACTCTGAATAATGGGAGTTAGCCATTAGGCGAATGCGTCACGTCACATGTGATCAGGGTTGAATAATCTTAGAGTGTCGGATTTGATCCTACTGCGCAAATCTTGTTTGAGTCCAACCGTTGTAGGGACGAGTCGGGTACTCGAAGGATTATCTGAGCCTCGTCACATGTGATGGTATTCAGGTAATGGCTAATTGGCATTACAAGGAGGCCTGTAGCAGCTAAGGACTGGTTAGAGCGGAATTAGAGATTTCCCTAGGGTAAGCCTAGGATGAGTATAGCAGTGATCAGTAGTAGTGAAAGGGATCTGGTGGAGTCGAGGCATTCCTTGAAGAAGGTACGGATAGATGTGGAAGGTAGTATGGGCCCGTACTACTGAAAGCAGAGGATCCGTACCCGAACCAAGGAAGGCCAAGATAAGACCAGGGAACTTGTAAGTAGTTGTGATCCCTCAGGAAGTATCAGTATCACTAATGATTGTTGTGATGTATTGCAGAATGGTGGTACTTCGATCGAGGCCGGTAGATGGCGGTTCAGGAGAGGGGTCAGGTTTGGGATCAGGTTCCGAGCCGGTGGATGAGGGACTACGCGAGTTCATCACGTCAGAGATCACCAGAGGTATCCTTGAGTCGACTCCCATTATCTTCGGGTCGATCAAGGAAGGGATCATCGAGTTGATGGAGGATCGCCTTAGGGCGTTCAGGAGCGACATGGCATCTGGCCAGTCGGGATCTCGCACACTGTCCTTTATGGACTTCAGGGGCAATGGTGCGCCGGATTTCCATGGGGTGAAAGACCCCATTGCTGCCAGGCGATGGATTGCAGACATCGAGTCTACCCAGTTGACTAGCTTCTGCCCCAAGGGGTCGAAGGTGAGGGATGCAGCAGGATGTTTACGGGACCGAGCCCGGGATTGTTGGGAGTCAGTGGGTGACTCGTTGGGAGCCTCAGCTATCGAGGCTATGACCTGGTCGGACTTTGTGACCAGGTTCAGGGCAGAGTTTGCGCCGGCTATTGAGCTTCAGCAGCTGGCCAGGGAGTTTCTAGACATGAGGCAGACGACGAAGACTGTGGCGGAGATCACCGCCAAGTTCCCGGAAAGGGCTTTATTGGTGCCCCAGTATGCTGGTGATGAGGACATGAAAAGGACTCGTTATCATGATATGCTACGAGCTGACATCCGGAAGCATGTTAGTTTTTCGGCTTGCCCTACCTTGGACTCTATGATTGCCAGGGCAAGGGAGAGGGAGCTAGATTTGGAGCACATCCGGAAACGGAAATTAGAGGAGGGTCAGGCAGGAGGGGCTTCGGGGAGGAAGCCCAAGGGATTAGATGGTAGGCCGAAAGGCCAGTCAGGACCGAGCCACTGCGGGAAATGCGGCAGGACGCATATGGGGGCATGTAGGACGGGATCGGTAGGCTGCTACAAGTGCGGCAAGGCAGGGAACTTTAGCAAGGATTGTACTACTCCAGTTTCAGCTATTCAGACATCGGAGTTGCTATGTTTTCACTGCAACCAGAGGGGCCACAAGAAGGCCAATTGCCCCCAGTTGATAGTTTCAGCGCTGGTGAAGGCGCCAGCTCCAGCGACCCTGCGGATCACGGATGGCCGGCAGGGCAAGGCAGAGGCTCCAGTGGTGAGGAGCCGAGCATTCCAGCTGACTACCGAGGAGGCACGCGCCGCACCCGATGTGGTGACGGGTATGATTCCTTCCCTCTATCTTATTTTTATGATATTATGTTATTGATATGTGCTCCGCATGTATATGTATGCTTTAGGATCGTTCCATGTGAACGGCCTTCCAGTTCAGGTGTTGTTCGACTCGGGTGCGTCCCGATCATTTGTTTCCCTTGCGCTTAGCAAGAAGTTTCACGAGTCATCGGGCGAGTTAGATTGCCCTTTGGAGGTGGAGATTGCTAACGATTGATCGGTGCAAGCATCGATGGTATTTCGAGATTGCGTGCTGCGTTTGTTCGAGGAGCGCTATTTGGTAGATTTGGTTCCCATTCCGTTGCGTGGGAACAAGGTGATTATAGGCATGGATTGGCTGAGCCCTAATGGGGCGGTGATAGATTGCGCGCAACAGCTAGTGCGGGTCAGGACCGCAAGCGGGGGAGAGTTAGTGATTCATGGTGAGAGGCCCCAGTATGGACTCGCTGTATGTTCAGCAACGAGGGCTAGGCGCTACCTTCAGCAGGGATGCGCAAGATATGTCGCGTATGTGATGGATACCCGGGAGGCGGGTAAGGCGACAGTGAGCGAGGTTCCGGTGGTCCGAGACTTTGCAGATGTCTTCCCAGAGGAGCTTCCTGGGATACCTCCGGAGCGACAGGTGGAGTTCCAGATTGACCTTGTTCCTGGTGCGGCTCCGATAGCCAAGGAACCGTATCGGTTGGCTCCTCCCGAGATGCAGGAGTTGTCTACGCAGCTCCAGGAGCTGCTAGACAACGAATTTATTCGTCCGAGCAGTTCACCCTGGGGAGCCCCGATTCTGTTTGTGAAGAAGAAGGACGGGTCGCATCGGATGTGTATAGATTATCGGGAGCTGAACAAGGTAACGGTGAAGAACCGTTACCCGCTTCCGAGGATTGATGACCTCTTTGACCAGCTTCAGGGAGCATCTTGGTTCTCCAAGATTGATTTGCGTTCGGGTTATCATCAGATGAGGCTTAGGGAGGAGGATATGCAGGAGACCACGTTTCGGACGCACTATGGCCATTATGAGTTTGTGGTGATGCCGTTTGGGCTCACCAATGCTCCTACCGCGTTCATGGACCTCATGAACCGCGTATGCAGACCGATGCTGGATCGGTCTGTGATAGTCTTTATCGATGATATCTTGGTTTATTCCAAGACTCGGGAGGAACATGAGGAGCATCTGAGAGAGGTGTTGGAAACCCTGAGGAAGGAGAGCTTGTATGCCAAGTTCTCTAAGTGTGAGTTTTGGTTGCGCGAGGTGCAATTTCTTGGACACCTCGTCAACCAGAATGAGATTCTGGTCGATCCGGCCAAGGTCGAGGTCGTGATGAGATGGGAGGTTCCGAAGTCTCCATCTGAGATTCGGAGTTTCCTGGGATTGGCAGGCTACTATCGGAGATTTATCCAGGATTTCTCCAAGATAGTCGTACCCCTGACGCGACTGACGAAGAAAGCCGTGGTTTTTCGGTGGGGACTCGAGCAGCAGGCTGCATTTGAGACGCTGAGACAGAGATTGTGTGAGGCGCCAATCTTAGCCCTGACAGAGGGCGTAGAGGATTTTGTGGTTTACTGTGATGCGTCCATTTCTGGGTTGGGCGCGGTACTGATGCAGAGGGGGCATGTCATTGCCTACGCTTCGAGGCAGCTCAAGCCTCACGAGGCGAACTACTCGACGCACGATTTGGAGTTGGGGGCGGTGGTCTTTGCCCTCAAGATTTGGCGGCATTACCTCTACGGGGTTCGATGTACCATCTACACGGACCACAAGAGTTTGAGGTACCTCATGGATCAGTCGAATCTGAACATGAGGCAGCGTCGATGGTTGGACGTGGTGAAGGATTATGATTGTGAGATCCTTTACCACCCGGGGAAGGCCAATGTGGTGGCCGATGCGCTTAGCCGCAAGGCGGCACCGATCAGGGATGTTTGTATGAGGATGACCGTGGTGACTCCCCTGTTGGAGCAGATTCGGGAGGCTCAACAGGAGGCTATCAAGGAGGAGCATCGGAAGAGCGAGCGTGTGGTGGGGCAGGTTTCCTCCTTTGATTATGATAGCCGAGGACTATTGACACTACACCGTAGGGTGTGGGTGCCGTCTCACGGAGGTGTGCGCCAAATTTTGATGAAGGAGGCACACAAGTCCCGATTCTCTATTCATCCCGGGGCGACGAAGATGTATAGGGATCTTCGTCTAGACTATTTGTGGCCCTGCATGAAGCGGGATGTGGCATGGTATGTCGAGCGATGTTTGACCTGCAGGAAGATCAAGGCCGAACATCAGAGACCGCATGGCAAGATGCAGCCGTTGGATATTCCACTGTGGAAATGGGAAGATATCACGATGGATTTTATAACGAAGCTTCCCAGGACCGCACGTGGAGTGGATTCGATTTGGGTCATCGTGGATAGATTGACCAAGAGTGCTCACTTTATCCCGATTCAGGAGAGCATATCGGCTGAGAAATTGGCCGACATCTACATCAGGGAGATTGTGGCACGGCATGGGGTGCCAGTATCGGTGATCTCGGACATGGATGTGCATTTTACTTCCAGATTTTGGAAGAGATTCCATGACGAGTTAGGCACTCGTCTGCATTTCAGCACTGCCTTTCACCCGCAGACGGATAGGCAGAGCGAGCGGACCATCCAGACTCTAGAGGATATGTTGCGGGCGTGCGTGCTAGACTTCGGTGGTAGCTGGGATACCTATCTTCCCTTGGCCGAGTTCTCCTACAACAACAGCTATCACGCGAGTATCGACCGCCCTCCCTTCGAGATGTTGTACGGACGGAGGTGTAGGACCCCGATATGCTGGGGTGAAGTTGGCCAGAGGGTCATGGGGAGCACCGAAGTGGTGCTCAAGACGACCGAGAGGATCTAGCAGGTCTGGAGCAGGCTTCAGACTGCTCAAAGTCGGCAGAAAAGTTATGCCGACAAGCGTCGATCCGATTTGGAGTTCCAAGTCCGGGATATGGTTCTCCCGAAGGTGTCGCCATGGAAAGGCGTCATTCGATTCAGGAAGCGGGGCAAGTTGGGCCCGCGATTCATCGGACCGTTCAGGGTCGTAGCCCCGGTGGGCAAGGTAGCGTATAGGTTGGATCTGCCAGCCGAGCTCAGCCAGATCCACAGCACTTTCCATGTTTCTCAGTTGCGAAAGTGCCTAGTGGACGATTCGGCAGTAGTACCTTTGGAGGATATTCAGGTTGATGACAGTCTGAATTACATTGAGTGCCCAGTCGCAATCCTCGACAGGAAGTCGAAGGATTTGAGGAACAAGAAGGTGGAGCTAGTGAAGGTGCAATGGCAGCATCACAAGGGTTCGGAATGGAGTTGGGAACGGTGGACGAGATGATGGAGCATTATCCAGAGTTGTTTCAGGATCGAGCACCAGACTTCGAGGACGAAGTCTAAAATAAGTGGGGGAGATTTGTAGCACCCGGTTCCTGGTACGTAAATGTTATTTGAGTATTTCCTTTCTTTTAGCCTTGGACTCGGCGAGTCATAGGTCCGACTCGCCGAGTGGATGCGGGACCTGGGACACGTTTAAGTTGGTGACTCGGCGAGTCCATATCCTGGACTCGGCGAGTCACAGCTGTTGGATGAAACCCTAAGTTTCAGGGGTTTGCACCCTATTTAAAGGACTTATCCGCCCAGGCCAGCCCCCGTTCTCTCTCCAGAAGCTCCCAACCCTCGTTCTAAGATTGTTCCTTGAGAGTTTGAGGCTATTGTGTGTGTTCTTGAAGGATTTGAGAAAGAAGGGGAAGTAGATCAAGAGGAAGGAAAGGAATCCAGGCATCTTTGCACTCTTTCAGCAGTTCCTTTGAGGTATAATCCGTTTTTCCCCTGTTCCTATGCTTATTACTTCATGTAAGTCATTCTTGGGCCAAACCCCAAGTTTGTATGTGCAAATTACTTCGTAATAGGCTGATTGGCCCTTAGATCTAGGCGAGATTGAGCTCCAGGAGCTCAGATCTGTTAGCTTTATGGCCCCAAGTTGCTTGTTCACCCTAGATCTACCCTTTTGAGGCATTTTGAGCCCTAAAATCCATATTGGTGAATATCCACACGTAAAGTTGGAAACTTTACGTGTGATTCATGTCCTAGAAGTCCAGATCTGTGAATGGCATGGACTGGAATCGAACAAATCTGTGTATTTAGTGGGTGCATGGCAACGACTCGGCGAGTCGTTCATATGACTCAGCGAGTCTGTTCGCGAGTCTCCGAGTTTGTCCCCTTTTCGTAGTGTCGAGTGAGCAGTGAGTCACAGGGTGTGACTCGGTGAGTCGGAAGCCTAACTCATCTATGGAGGTACTCGGCGAGTCAATGCCCTGACTCGGCGAGTCAAGGCGATCTCCTTAGATCAAGAACAGACTCGGCGAGTTGTTCATACAACTCAGCGAGTCTTAGCTTAAGTGTTCATCGGATGAAGATGAACTCGACAAGTTGTTCATACAACTCGGCGAGTAGGATGAAGGACTTGAATATTGGTTAAGAAGGTGAACCCGCCGAGTCGTCGCCTAACTCGACGGGTAGGATCGGGATTCAGGGCAGTCGTTTGCGTAGGGACTCGGCGAGTTGGAAAGCCAACTCGGCGAGTCGGATTAACTGAAAGTTGACTCTGACTTTGACTTAGGGCAAGGTCAGGGGTAAAATGATCATTTTACCCAAAGGTCAGTGAGCAGTGTTTGATTGAGTATATTGTGGGAATTGCAGCCGGAGGGTTTCCGGAGCAGCAGCAGCAGTATTAGGTGATCAATTCCCACACAGACTAGCAGCTATTTCGAGGTGAGTTTCCTTTCCAGTAGGAACGGGTCTAAGGCACCAAGGCTGACCCGTGTAGACGAGATTCGAGTACTAGAGTGTGGGCCGAGCCCGTATCTCTGGGTTTAGTCAAGTATGATATATGTGTTAATATGATAGAGTTGCTTATACTTGTTGTCTGCGTGATACTTGTATGTTATGGGTTAGCGGTTGAGTGTGGGCAGGGCCTGTATCTCTCCGAGGTTGGAGTGTGGGCTAGGCCCGTATCTCCCAGATAGCGAAGTGTGGGCAGGGCCCGTATCTTCACAAGTGTGGGCGAGGCCCGTATCTCCCGGCTAGCGAAGTGTGGGCAGGGCCCGTATCTTCCCGAGTGTGGGCAAGGCCCGTAACTCCTAGCTGAACATTGGTTGTTATATGTTGCATGGTATGGGGTATTATGGGGGAACTCACTAAGCTTTGTGCTTACAGTTTCAGTTTTGGTTTTAGGTACCTCCTCAGCTAGGGGAAAGGAGCCGGCGCGGTAGCAGCATGTCACACACACACCCCCTTGTTTCCGCAGTTATGAGCTTCACTGGGATTGATACTCTAATATTTCGATTAGTTGTATGTTTTGGTTTTCAGACATGGTTCACTTTATGTTGTGGTTGATCAAACGATGTTTTTAGTTATTAATATTTTCTAAAGTAATGTTTTTAAAACAAAATTTTTGGTCGTGAAAATTGGGTCGTTACAGTGTATCATTATTTGAATATATGTTTTTACAGTACATGTCATTTCGTCTTGGTCAGTTGACATACATCAGAAAACAAATGGATTTTTACCTTCATAAGTATGGTAATTAATTAATTGTTATAAACAAAGTTTACATACATGGTATACAAACATTTGATAAACTGTGAAAGTATAGTTTATGTCGCTTTTACATTATAAACGACTATAATAACCTATAATAGGTATAGTTTATGTTTCATTACGTTTCAAACTTTTTACCTAAGGTTTTCAGTTCACGTAAATCTGTTAATGAATAAATTTGTGAGACATTCGCTTCGCGTTACATCCAAGTAACGAAGTCAAAAGTCCTGTAAATTGTAACCAGAGTCTCTTGTAGGGAGAACGTGATAGTTGTGTATAGATCTATATTAGGTCTGACAAACCCACACCTGAGCTGCATGCAACAGCTAGACCGACAGGTCTGAGGTGACAAGTGTCATTTAACTTGCAACGCCTGAAGAACGTCGTATTACGAAGCCGTCTGAGTCATAGTATGGTTATAATAACTCACATGTGGTATTAACAAAACATAAGATTTACGGGTTTTACTTCTAAATTTAATGAGTTTATGCCGATTTAAACTTGCATAAATTTCTTTAAGTATGGTAAAATACTTGTACACTTCGGTCTTGACTTTTAAGATTACGATGCATTACATAAGAAAATATGGGATCTTTCTTGAACAAACATCACTTTTACAAGAAAAGGATTTTAGCATCACCTTCAAAAGCTTATGAACTCACCAACTTAATTGTTGACACTCTTTCAAAACTACTTGTATTCTCAGGAAATCCATAAACAGGTAACCAAGTGCTTTTGAGGATGGGACGTAAGGCGTCAAACATTTCATTTTTTTCAACATAATGTAATTGATTTGGAAACATGTAAAATCATACCATGGTGTAACTTTTTCAATTATATTTATGTTGGTTGTGTTTACTTTGATCACTATTGTAATTGTTGTTATGATAGTATACATGAAGTCCTCTACCCCCGGACGTTTCCGCCATCCTTGGTTTGGGGGTGTGACAGATTGGTATCAGAGCACGGTTTATAGTGAATTAAGTATATCAAACCACATAAGATATACAAACTATAAACACATTCGGGACTAAAAGTCTTTGATTTGAAACATTTTTCAATTGGTTATACTTTTAGAAAATAAATAGTTTTCTTGTTTAAAGTATACATACATGCTCGCATAGTGTCATAACTAGGGAGAACATAAAGTAAAAGAAGAGGAGTTGAACACTACGAGTATGCCTTGGTATGTGTAATAAGTTTTGGGAAGGATACTGCCTGATCAACTATATCCGTCCGAGAAGTGACTTACGCATACTGGGGGATAGTCGTAATAGGCAACAAATCTAACGACCTAACTTCACTCTACGAAGAATGCTCTAAAAACCAAATCTAAACACTTAAAATACTATAGGAGTATTTTATGTTGTTATAGCGCATTATTATTATTATTATCCGTTACATGCTTCTTACACCCCTATTCTCGCACATACGACATGGCAGGATTCCATCTACCTGGAGACCCTTACTTCCCTAATGAGGGAAATGCTGGATGGCTCGAGGCAGAACCTGAGGAAATGATCGAGGAGGATTCTGAGGATGACTCTGAGGAGGTTGACGAAGAAGAAGAGCCCGAGGAGGAAGATGAAATGGAGGACAAAGAAGAAGAATCTGAAGACGAAGAAGAAGAAGAGGAACCAGAGGAGGAAGTCTTCAACCCTCCTTACATCGCTAGGGTGCCTACGAACCGTTTCGGCTACAATGGGCCTGAGCCCCGTTGGGCAACAGTGATCGTGAGGTGGATCCGACAACAACGCCAACGATCACCATATGGCGACCAACGTGGTTACTACGACCTCATCCATGTGGAACCGACTGACAGAGCCCTCCCCGTCATGGTCCAGCATATCACAAATTTGGGGAACCAGAGTAAGGAAATGGCAGACCATGTTCGGAATCTCAACGTTGTTACGGAAGCCACCGATGCACGCAACAGGGAGTTGGAAAGGGACTTCTATCCAGTGGACCAACTTATCGAGGACCTTGCTGCCGCTCGAGCGGAGGTAAGGGAGTACCAGGTGAGGCACGCAACTCTCGAGGAGAGAGTGGTCGCGGCCGAACGCCGATTGCGGAGCTTTTTTGGAGCCTCGACCTTATCTCAGGGCCACCATGGACCAGATGCCACCCGCCTCGAGTAGTTCTTACACTGCTCACGTTTTGTTATAAAACTAGGATTTCGAGTATGCGTTAGTGCTACTCTTTCGACCAGATTGATTTTCCACACTCGTAGTACTAGATGACGATCCAATTGGTTGAAGATTCGTCGGAAGAGTAACATTCCCTGAGATGCAAGACCAAAGATCTTCATCGAGTCCATTCAAATAATCTTGCATACGATCCGACCACTGATCATAGTATTCTGGAATGAGCATGGGAATCTTCGTTGAAGATCGTAGCAGATGAGAGTATGAAGTCATCGAGTTGAGATTGAAGTTCGCCATTGATGTACAGAAGAAACTTTTTGAGTATTTTTGAGAAATCAAAGAGAATTTGAAAGCAAATTGCTAAATTGATCAACAAAATCAAGTAGAACACTCGATTCAACAAATCAGTTGCAGAATCAAATCACAACTGAAGATCTAGAAAACTTTTTCACGTCAAAAGGTGCGGAACTTTTTGAATCAGAAATTTGATTCAAAACCTTTTGAATCAGAATGAAAATCATATCATAGATTATGATTTCTGCTTTGATACCAATTGATGAAGTGTTGAATCAAGTATGAATCACATCAGAGTTATATGAATATAGAATGAACACATGATGTAATTATGATCTGGTTTCAGCTCTATTATGCTTTCAACTGTTACAGAGAGAAAAATAGACAAATTGTTCAAAAACTCTTATCTAACTCTAAGTAATGTTCCTATTTATAGGAAACGAGAAAGCACACAAAAAATTACAAGGATTAAACAGTATGCTTCGTTACATAAATATGCCTTGTAAAATAAACTTAGGTCTTCGACATATTACAACTGGTCTTCGACCCCTTTTGAGGTGGGGCATTCCACAAAAATATGATGTTCAGTTTCCAGAGCCTCATTACAGAGCCTACATATATTAGATTGGTTGATACCAATTTTAGATAGGTTGGCCATGGTTGGAAGTTTCCTATGGCATATCAGCCAGACTAAGATATTTAGTTTCCCCGGGACTATAGAATTCCAAGCCCATTTCCCGTCACTTTGCGGGAGGGTTGACTTGTTTATAAAACTCCCGAGAGAGGAAACCGTGTACTTCCCAGATGGATCTAATGACCAGCCCCATCTACTTAAGCCATCATTATTCGGAACCTCCGTGAAGTGTTCGAGGAAGGGCACATTGTCTTTTTCCAAATCTTTAGGGATGTTATCTATTGATCCCCAGCACCCACTCCTTCTCTTTGCAACCGATGGCCAGTGGAAGCCACCATCCGATCCATAAATGGATTTAATCACCTCCGCCCACATACTATTGTTTGAAAGCTTGAATCTCCACCACCACTTCCCTATTAAAGCTATATAAGGCAATCCCCAAACCTCCTTTGTCTTTAGCTGCAAGTGTTTTTTTCCCATGCGATCCATACCTTCTTCTTCTTCGAGTCCATATTCCCTCCCCAAAAGAATCTCATTCTGATTTTCTCAAGACGCTTGATAACTTTGACTGGAGGTTTGAATAAGGAGAAATAGAAAGAACCAAGACTACTAAAAACAGATTTGCACAACATTAATCGGCCACCAAACGACAAAGTATTTGCTTTCCACTTTGATAACTTCGTCTGGAATTTTTCTACAATTAGGTTCTAATGAGTAGATCTTGCCATAGATGCCCCCACCGGGAGTCCAAGGTAAATGAAGGGGAGTGAATCAATAAAACAGTTCAAACTTCTAGCCACCAAATTCAATTCACAACTTTGGACCCCAAAACCAAATATCTTACTTTTTAGCATGTTCACCTTGAGCCCTGATGATAACTCAAAGCATCTTAGGATTCTGATCAAATTCTTTGCATTCTCAATCGACCAATAGCCCAATAAAATTACATGGTCTGCGTATTGGAGATGTTACTGATAATTATACCATAAAAAAGTTGTAATTCTCGTCCCCATCGACGGTCAATTCAATCCTTCAAATTTTGTTTAGTCTAATAATTTCAATTAATTTTTTTATCCATTCCATTTTGTTTAGTCTTTCCCCTTCAGCTAATGTTCTGTAATAACTTCAATTTTGTTTATATCCTCTTTGAGGGTAAGTATCTCCATGTTGTCCTTTTTTATTTCCACATCTCTCCACTTCCGAATGGACGATTTAATGTGTCTGAGTTTTGCCGCAAGAGCATTATACGGAGGACCAAACGTAACAGCTTCAGATGTGGTCTTAATTATCGGACAGCAAATCCTTCTTTTTGTAGCCAAACTATTGTAAAATCTAAATCGCACGGGACTAAAAAATTTCGTTTAAGATAAAAGATTCTTTTGTTCAATAGATATAATAATTTTTTTTTTTTTTTGTAGAACAACAAAGTTGACGTTCTAGATGTTAACTAGGGTTCTTGGACACCACAAATATTTGTTTTCTTGGAATATTTATTTTATAAAAAGGCATCAATAATTGTGGTCTGTTATATAAAACTTTGACTCCCTTTTTCAATCTCTACGATAACATTATTGTAATAGTTCTTGTCGGCTGTTACACCTCATTCATCTTATCATCAATCTCCGCTTCGTTTCCCCCTATATAAACTAACTTCAATCAAAAGCTTTACAATTGTCAATGGCTTCCTAACCATTTGGCCATCGCTTTTCTGTTTGTGAATAAAGTAGTCATCCTGTACATGTGTCTCAACCTTCAACTCCAAGATCCATATTTAATAAGTATTTTTTACTCGTTCATCTGTTTCAGTTGAAGATTAATGGCTACGGATCAGTACTTCGATAATAACGAACGTGAAAACAGCTTTAACAAAGATGATAAACCATGGAAAAGCATCGATAAACTGGATAATGGAGTTTCCGGTGGGTTTGACTGTAATATCTGTCTAGAATCTGTTCAAGATCCGGTAGTGACACTCTGTGGCCACCTCTATTGTTGGCCTTGTATCTATAAATGGATTCATCATCAAAATACATCACCAGAAAACCCAGAAAAGAAAGCCCCGCAGTGCCCCGTATGCAAAAGCGAAGTCTCTCAAAAGACTATCGTCCCGTTATATGGTCGTGGAGCTCCAACTCCAGTTAGCGAAGAAAAGACTCCAGATTTAGGAACTGTGATACCTCGCCGGCCACCTACGCCGCGTTATGGAGTTATAGACACACCAGCCACACAAGTTAGCCGGCGTGGCTTTCAACAACGAGCACCACCACCTCTAGCCATGCCTGGCCGTGGCGGCGTAGATATGGCCGCCAGCATTTGTCCTAGTCCGACGATCGGGATGCTCGGAGAAATGGTTTCAGGGAGGATATTGGGGGACTTGGATACCCCGTTGTTTGCTACTCCGAATTCTTATAATCTTGCTGGGGTTAGTACCCGAAGAGCAAGAAGGCAGGCAACTGAAGCCGATAGATCCCTAAGCCGAATCTATACTTTCTTGTTTTGTTGCATAATATTGTGTCTTCTATTGTTTACATAAATTAAGGTCATCTTTTTCTTAGAGATTCCGTAGTTTTCGTAAGTTTTTTAAGCCTCGACTCTTTGATGATCTTTTGTGGTCTAAAATTAGGGGATCATCTAGTTTCCTGGTTATATTTTGTTACCAAATACGGTGGTAGTTGATTCAAGTTGGTGATCAATCAATATTGCGTTGCGACACAATTGGCTGATTATATGGTTGTCACGGATGCCCAGGATACATAACACATGACTTCAATTGTATTGTAAAAATTTCGAGTACTGAATACTAATAAAGAATGACATAAGTTTGGAATACGAGAGGAATAATATTCTACAAGACAACAATAAATCTGAACGAATAATTAAACCTTAAAACCTTCAAAAGTAATCTAAACTCTAAAGCAATTAAAAGGGAATTGAAGTCAAATACATCTATAAATCCTTATAAATGTTTCCTCATAAATAAAAATAATTTTGCTATTTGTTCCGTTTATGCGAATGCCCGCGTGTTGCGCAGAAACATCTATATAGTTGAAGTCTTTACAAATATATGTTATTTTATATATAACGATAACGATATTGTTAAATTTGATATAATAACTTGTATGCTAAATTGATATAATATATTGATTATTTTGATTTATATGATAATATATACATCTATCATACCTTCAGAATCTCAATCGTTTGAATGATTTCTACCCGCGAGTTATACATAAATAAAATTAAATATAATATATTGTTTAATATTATATATAATTGTTGTTATTGTTAATTAAATTTTTAAAATTTATTTGCTTAATGTTTTCATCTATCATTATTATTTAAAATATCAAACATTACTTTTGATTTTAAAGGTAACAATATAATCATTTATACATAGTTATTTTTAACTATTGTTATTATAATTTAGGAAATATTTTACTTAAATTGATATTATAATTTAGTTTTTGCAGTCATCACTACCATTTATCACTTTTAACTCTTTACAAAATATTTTTTGGTTTTTTTAATTGGAATTGAAATTTATATTTAAATTCACATTGGAATATGCAAAAACACCAATATAGTTGAAGTCTTTACAAATATATATATTTTAAATACAACAGTAACGTCGTTGTTAAATTTGATATAATAATTCGTATACTAAATCGATATAATATATTGATTATTTTCAATTATAATATATATATATATATATATATATATATATATATATATATATATATATATTATAACTTCATGATCTTAATCGTTTGAATGACTTCTACCCGTGGGTTACACATGAATAAAATTAAATATAATATATGGTTTAATGTTATTTATACTTGTTGTTTTTGTTAATTAATTTTTTAAAATTTATTTGCTTAATGTTTTAATTTCTAATTATAATTATTTAAAACATCAAACATTGTTTTTTGATTTTAAAGGTAACAATATAATCATTTATATATAGGTATTTATAACTATTGTTATTGTAAGTTATTTTAAGCTACTTATTTGAAAACTTTTAATGATTATAAAAATATCTTTAGGAAATATTTTAGTTAAATTGATATTAGAATTTAGTTTTTGCATTTATCACTATAATTTATCACTTTTAACTATTTACAAAATATTCTTTGGTTTTTGAAGTGGAACTGAAATTTATATTTAAGTTGACACTGTAATGATATATTTAAATTAACAATTTAAGTATTTTGTCAAAACTATTCAAAAGTTGTAGCTTTAAACTGATAATGTTTTGCATACAACAACATTTTAAATCTAACAAATTAAGTATATTATGTTAAAAGTTAAAGACATAAGTTTATAAGTAGAAGTACAAATATTATTTTAAAACAAAAATTTAGTTTATGAATGATAACACTTTAGGTTTGATATTTATTTAACCTTATTAATCAACTTATAATCATTATTAGAAAGACACTATAATTTATCACTTTTAAGTATGTACAAAATATTCTTTGGGTTGTTTAAGTTAAACTAAAACTGATATTTAAGTTGATTCAGTAATGTTATATTTAAATTAATAATTTATTTTCATACAAATTGTTCCAAAATTGTATCTTTAAAATGATAATGGTTTACATTCAACAATATATTAAAACTAATAAATTAAATACAATATGTTAAAAGTTAAAAACATAATTTTATAAGTAGAAGTAAAGATATTATTTTAATATTAAAATTTAGTTTATATATGATTAGACTTTAGGCTTGCTATTTATTTAACCTAATTAACCAAATTATAATTATTATTAGAAAAAAATTAAAAAGTCATGGGAGTTTCAAATGATTATGGTGAAAGAAAAAGTGTATGAGGGTTCCAAATAAATGTGGTGCTTGGAAAAATGCTTCTTTTATAAGTATATAATGAAATGATAATGATAATGATAATGATGTCACGTGTTATTTGTGGTTTTTTTTTCTATTTTATTAAATTTCATACAATATTTAAATGTAATAAATATATATCCAATTCATTAATGAAACTTTTCTTATAATTTCTAAATTTTTAAATTGAATTCATTGTTTTAGTTGTTTATTTATTTAAATTATTAGTTTAAATTTAAAATATAAATAAACACTTCAATTTTAATAATTAAATATTTTTCTTTTTTTTTCTTATAAATTTAAATTTTCTAAAATTTTAAATCTTCATGTCTTTTTTAATAAATCTATATAATACATGAGTCTCACAGCTAGTTGAAAAATTTAACATTAACTAACTTCCACTACAAGAAATGATGGTATTACTGGCAACGTCTTTGGCGCCGACAAGTAATTTCTGTGTTATGTGTCACTACTAAAGGTGGATTTCGCCGCTAATATCCTTTTATGTTCACACTGCCGATCCGCGTCAAATGTCATTAAACTTGTCTGTTCGATCTACATCTAATCCAACGGTTGGAAATGAATAGAATGCATACTATTAGCGTTGACGACAATTGCGGCGGCATCCGATGCCGCTAATGTTGCAAAAAAACGCGTTGACTTTTCCCTCCGAGGGTATCGCCGCTATTATCCGTCATCATAAAATCTCTTTGTAGATAACCCCCCCCCACTTCAACGATTTCATGTGTTTGCCTTATTTGCACTTTTCGAAGTTGATTTCATCAACCATCATCCAATCACCATTGATTGTTGTGACGTTTTATCACCGGCTGGCGAGATTTACCGTCGACCACCACAACATCTCCATTACCGCGCGATGACAAGGCGTCTCTGGCGACAGAAGCAGCTCACCAACGAGCTTTTCCGACCCAAAACGAAAGGATAGGTATGATCCTCCCGTATTTTCTATTTCTCTTCTGTTTTGGTGCTATACTACCGATTTTAAGCTTTTAATTTAATGATTTAAGGATTGTTGTCGAAAAAATCAAATTTATGCCAGAATTACTATCAGATTGTGCAACCCTCGTCGGAAAACTTTGAAATTACACCACTACAGGTTCCTTTTCATATTTTTATCTTTCATTTTGTATGTGGAATGTATATACTGTGTATATATGATATGTATTTGTATGTGTATGATTCATGTATGTGTTTTTCCATGTGTATTTTTTTTTGTATATGTGTATTTGTGTGCATTGAAAAAAACAAAGTAAGGTATTATATTGTATGTGTATATGTATTTGTATATGTATTATTTATGTATGTATATGTGTATGACTTTGGAAATTATATATGTAATTTGTATGTATGGAAAAAATGAAAAAAAAAAGCAGGTTGCTATAATGGAAAAAAGTATGATGCTATAATGAATACGTAATATCTGTAGGAAGCATGTTTAAGTGTATTTGTATGTAAAATGTGTATATTTATCTATGTAATGTGTGGAAAAAATGAAAAAATAATGATGCTATAATGAATATGTAATATGTGTAGGATGTATGTTTAAGTGAATTTGTCTATATTGTAATGTTTATAATGTAAGATGCAATAATGAATATGCAATATGTATAGGAAGCATGTTTAAGTGTATTTATGTAGAATGTACAATGTTATAATGGAAAAAAGAAAAACAAAAAAGGTTTGTGTATTTGTATGTAACTAGGAAAGTACAATGCTATAATTGAAAAAAAAAGTGTATTTATATACAACTTGGAAAGTACAATGCATTTAATGGAAAAAAATGAAAAAAAATAGTTTGTACTTTACAAATTAATTTTTTTTCCATTATAGCATTGTACTTTCCAAATTACATACAAATACACAAACCTTTTTTTCATTTTTTCCATTATAGCATTGTACTTTTCCAAAAATATTGTAAAGTACAACGCTATAATAGGATAAAATATCATACTATAAATAAAAAAATATATGTAAAAATACAATGCTCAAATAGAAAAACAATATAATATTTAAAGTACAATGTTATTAAATAACAAAAAAAAAAATAAGTATAATGTTATAATAGGATAAAATATGATATTATAAATAAAAAAATATATTCAAAAGTACAATGCTTAAATAGAATAAAAAAAATATAATATTTAAAGTACAATGCTATTATAGAAAACTTAAAACAAAATCATATGTCATAAATAACTAAAATATACAAAAGTAAGATGCTATAAGTGACAAAAAAATTCTTCCAAATTCAATTCGTTTGCTTGTCTTCTGTGTAATCATCATGAGCCTAGAAATGCCCACTCGAAATTGATCTAGGAATTAATTTCGGGTTGCCCCAATTTTGAGACTGCTTTTTGAATATTTTATCTTAGGATGTGATCATGTATTACATGATTACTTCTTTAAAAAATATTCGGTTGTCATTTTTTCTCTTTGCTACTTGGGTGTATATATATATATATATATATATATATATATATATATATATATATATATATATATATATATATATGTACTTGGGAGCTAAGGAGAAATCTGCAGATTTTTTTCTTAAACATACAATCATGTAATACACATTCACTTATGAGAAAATGTATTAAAAAGTGGGTTTAGAAGACCACCTTTGTGAATACTCTATCCGCTTTTGATTATTTGTTCATGTGTTGTTGTGCTAGTATAATACTTTTTGAATCATTGACGTTATGAACACTGTAATTGATTTTTGTTTCTTGTAAAGTAAACCTTAAACACTTAAGTATGTTTCAACTACATCATGTCTATTGTTAAAAGTTGGACTGCTAATCCACATCGCCAATCTTCTGAGTTGCAGCAAGGAGTCAGCTCTTTTGTCGAGAGACCCATGCCACACTTAGATAGTAAAGGTGAAACTAGATGTCCGTGTGAGTGAAACAACCCAAAAATACGATCCAAAAATTTCGTTTTAAAATCATTTAAGAGAACCATAATTCAACAAACATCACAATAAAGATCATAAGTCATGTATCTCAAATCATCATAAAAAAACTATTGTATTAAAATCATGTGTCAAAATATCAGAGTCTAAACATCCCAGGCTGAAGCAATGGTGTATGCACTACAATCATCCCGAGCTCTTCCCTTTGCTACCAAAAGTACCTGAAATCAAAACTAAAAACTGTAAGCACGGAGCTTAGTGAGTCTCCCCAAACTACCATAAACCATACACATAACATATAACAAGCACCTAGGAGTTACGAGTCTCGCCCACACTCAAGGAGATACGGGCCCTCACCCACACTTGGATAACTATGAGATATGGGCCTCTCCCGCCCTCAACGATCTCGGAGATACGGGCCTTGCCCACACTTTGATAACTAGGAGATACGGGTCATGCCCACACTTAGCTGGCTAGGAGGTACGGGCCTCGCCCACGCTCCACTATCCGGGAGATATGGGCCCCCACCTACACTCCGCTAACTAAACATACATACAAGTATCACAGAGACAACAAGTATAACCATAATCTACCAATTCATAAACATACTCAGATGATACTAAGATAAGGGCCCTGTGCACACTTAGATACTAATTATAAGCGAGTCTAAGATTCGGGCCCAACCCACACTTAACTACTAATCATAAAAATTTAACATACGGACCCATCCCACACTTAGCTACTCTACAAAGGCCGACATTGGTGCCTTCGTCCCGTTACTACTTAAGGAAACTCACCTCGTAAGCTAACCGTGAATTCTTGCATGAGGAATCTCTGACAGCTGCTCCAACGACTCCCCGACTATCATTGCCACAAACACTTAGTCAAAAACTGATAATTCTTCATAGGGTAAATGACCATTTTACCCCTGGTCAAAGTCAACATTCTGGTCAAAGTAAACGTTCTAGGTTGAATAAACTCGCCGAGTTGACTTATCAACTTTTAGAGTCTATAAATGAAAAACCTAAAATCACGATCCAACTCATCGGGTCATCCCCCTAACTCGCCGAGTTCTCTGGCTACTCATAGTCGTGATTTGGCAAATCAACTCAACGAGTCCTACCTTGTACAAAAATCAGGACAAAAGGACTCAATTCGTTGAGTCCCTCTCTGGACTCGCCGAGTTCCTCAGTCTGTTTGGGCCATCTTAAAGGATTAAGCCCCTACTCTTCAGATCTAAGCTCCATAGTTCATCTATATACTGGAAATTACCTTTTAAGGGTAAAGTTTCCAAGTTTACCTACTAATAGTCTTTGTTAATGGGTTTAGCTAAAACCCTAGTTCTTTAGGACATAGATTTGGTCCAAAAGCCATAATACTCCAAACTAAACCATACTAACATAGATCTAGGCCTTGGACATCATTTGAACACGTAAAACTCCTAACTTTCCTTCCATGCATGGCCTTTTAGGGCTTAAAAGGCCAAAAGAACACCTTGAAGCTTGCATGGGGCTTCCATGATCATAAAGTTTGCACCTTTATGGCATGAAACCCTTTCTAGACCTCACATTTAAAAGGTAAATCACTTGGGATGTCCATTTCCCAAGGACTAAGATTCTTGGACCAAGAAACCCATATGGTGAAAAGAAGGAGATCTATCAAGCTACTAAGCAAGGTTGAGACTTGCTTACCAGAAAATGAAGAGGATGAGAAGTTGTTTCTGGATCTACTAGCTTCCTTCTGAATCTTCAAGCTCCTCCTTCTTCAAAAAGCTTCAAAACATACAATAATCACTCAAAAAAACTCATAAGCTCAAATAGTGCACTAGGTTTTCGTGGATTAGGGTTTGGGACTTGGAGGTTGTAAATGAGGCCATCAAGTGGGGATTAATATGCTTAAATAGGGTGCAAAACCCTGAAATTAGGGCTTCATTCTAGTAGACCTACTCGTCGAGTTGAGACTATTAATTCGTTGAGTAGATTACTTAAACCCTACATCCTTTTCTAGTCTCTACTCGACGAGTTTGGGGCTACCAACTCATAGAGTTGCTTTATAAAAATGAATAAAGTATTATTTAATGTGTACCAGTAATCAGGCATTAAAGTTTTCCCCCACTTGTCTTAGACTTCGTCCTCGAAGTCTGTTGCGTCGGGAAACGACTCTAGGTAGTGTTCCCTCATTTCCTCATCGGGTTCCCAAGTCCACTCCGAGCCCTTGTGGTTACTAGCTCAACCCTCTTGTTCCTTATCTCCTTCGTCTTCTTGTCGAGAATAGCTACTTGTCTCTCGATGTAATTCAGGCTGTCGTCAACCTGAATGTCCTCTAGGGGCACAACTGCTGAGTCATCCACTAAGCACATCCGTAACTGAGAAACATGGAAGGTGTTGTGGATCTTGTTGAGCTCTGCTGGAAGATCCAAATGGTAAGCAACCCAAAACGGACCGATGTATATGGGGCCTAGCTTACCCTGCTTCCTGAACCAGATGACACCTTTCCAAGGTAAAGCCTTCAGGAGGACGATGTCGCCCACCTGAAACTCCAAATCTGAACGCCGCTTGTCGAGTAGTCTAGAGTCTGCTTCAGACCTGTTGGGTCCTCTTAGTAGTCTTGGGTACTACTTCAGTATTCCCCATGACTCTCTGACCGACCTCTTCCCAACAGATTGGGGTCCTACATTTCCTCCTATAGAGCATCTCAAAGGAGGTTGGTCTATGCTGGTGTGGTAAATGTTGTTATACAAAAATTCTGCTAACGAAAGATACGTATCCCAACCGCCACCGAAATCCAAGACACATGCGCGCAGCATGGCCTCAAGAGTCTGTATCGTCCTTTCGCTTTGTCTATCCTTCTGAGGGTGGAAAGCAGTACTAAAGTAGAGACGAGTACTCATCTCGTTGTGGAATCGATTCCAAAATCTGAAAGTGAAATGAACATCCTTGTCTGACACAACCGAAACAGGCAATCCATGTGGTGCCACTACCTCATGATCGTAGATCTTGGACAACTTCTCGGCCAAAATACTCTCCTGGATCGGGATGAAGTGATCGCTCTTGGTCAACCGATCCACGATGACCCATATCGAATTTACTCCACATGCGGTCCTAGGAAGCTTCATGATGAAGTCCATGGTGATATCCTCCCATTTCCACATGGGAATATCTAATGGCTACATCTTGTCGTGTGGATGCTGGTGTTCGGACTTGACTTTCCTGCAAGTCAGGGCGAAGATCTCGATACATCTTTGTTACCCTATGGTCGATGGAGAACCTCGACTTGTGGGCCTCATCCATCAGGATCTGTTGTACTCCGCCACAATATAGAACCCAGAACCTCCCATGCAGGTTCGACAACACGCGACTGTCATAATCAAAAGATGTCACCTGGCCTATGATCCGCTATCACTTCTAGTGATCCTCCTTCAGACCCTCGACATGTGCCTCCCGAATCCGCTCTACCAATGGGTTAATCACTGTCATCCTCAAAAAAATGTCTCAAATCGGGGCCGCGACCTCCTTGCAACTCAGGGCATCGGCCACCACATTAGCCTTTCCCAGGTGGTAAAGGATCTCACAATCGTAGTCCTTCACCACATCTAACCAATGACGCTTCCTCATGTTTAGATTCGGCCGATCCATGAGGTACCTCAAGCTCTTGTTGTCTGTGTAAATGGTACAACGAACCCCATAGAGGTAATGCCGCCAAATATTAAGGGCGAAAACCACGACCCCCAACTCTAAATCATTTGTTGGATAGTTCGCCTCGTGAGGCTTAAACTGGCTTGATGTGTAAACTAGCACGTGACCTCGCTGCATCAAAACTACACCCATGCCCGTGATCGAAGTATCAAAGTAAACCACGAAGTCGTCGACTCCCTCTGGCAAGGTCAGAATCGGTGCCTCGCATAACCACTGTCTGAGAGTCTCGAAGGCTGCCTGCTGCCTAGGCCCCCAGCGGAATGTCACTGACTTCTTGGTCAGTCAGGTCAAAGGTACAACGATCTTGGAGAAATCCTGGATGAATCTCCGATAGTAACCCGCTAAACCAAGAAAAATCTGAATCTCAGATGGAGACCTCGGAAATTCCCACTGCATAACGACCTCTATCTCGGTCGGATCGACCAGAATACCATTCTGGTTGACAACGTGCCCTAGAAACTACACCTCGTGTAACCAGAAATCACACTTGGAGAACTTTGCGAAAAGTATCTCACTCCTCAGACTCTCCAACACCTCCCTTAGGTGCTTCTCATCCTACTCCTGAGTCTTGGAATAAACCAAGACGTCATCAATGAAAATTATCACAGATTGGTCCAGCGTCGGTCTGCACACACAGTTCATTAGGTCCATGAATGCAGCTGGAGCATTAGTGAGCCAAAACGGCATCACCACAAACTCATAGTCACCATAGTGAGTCCTAAAAGCTGTCTTCTGAACATCGTCGTTTCTTACTTGCATCTGGCGATAACCCGATCGTAGATCAATCTTGGCAAACCAAGATGCACCCTGTAGCTGGTCAAAAAAATCGTCATTCTCGGGAGAGGATAACGGTTCTTCACTGTTACCTTATTCAACTCTTGGTAGTCTATACACATGCGAGGTGGCCCGTCCTTCTTCATCACAGACATGAACGGGGCTCCCCATGGTGAACAGCTCGGCCTGATAAATCCCTTGTCTAGCAGTTCCTGCAAGTGCATAGACAACTCCTATATCTCGGCCGAAGCCAACCAATATGGTTCCTTAGCTATCAGAGTCGCACCAGGGACAAGGTCAATCCTAAACTCAACTTGTCTCTCTGTAGGTATCTGTTGCGTTTTAGTATAATACAACATTATATGGTGTACATACAACCCTAAATGCCTTGGATCTATGTTTTCTCTAATTATACATGCAATATTGTTCCAAAGCATTAAGCCTACAACTAGCATCCAATTAACATAAACAACATGGAATTGAGTCATAGAATTACCTCTTTGTTGTAGCTTCTAAGAACTTAATGCCCCAAATGTTGCACCTCAATTGGAATCACAACACACCTTGGACAAAGGAGACTTTTGAGAGTGTTTATACAAACTAAGAATCGGTTATGGTCTTCCAAAGATCACTAGGTTCCGATTTTAGTAGCCTAGGGTCTTCTTATATAGTGTGGATAGGATTAGTGTTACATCCATGTAAACCCTAATGTGAATGACTTTTCATCTTAATTAGGATCCATGGGTTAAGACCACCATGGACTATCCATGGACTACCATATTGGTTTAGCCCATCCTAGATAACTGTAATCCCACACCATAAGAATGATTGATTTACCAAATCAATCCTTTTACATTTAATTAGTCTCTTTTGATCACCAAATTAATTCTTGATCAATACTAATTAAATAATATGATTTCATATTAATATATTAAAACTTATAATATATTAATAAATCATAAATAACATCTCCTCACAAGTCCACCCTATCAAATTGTCGTGGTGATATGCAACCCAAATGGACCATGCTACTCTCTAGTCAAGTACATACAAAGTATAGTTATGGGCTTAGACACCTAACCTAACAGTCTCCCACTTGGATAAGTCTAATAACTTTTATTGCAAGTATGACTCCAGTATCCCAACTAGCAATCGTAGCTCTTAATAGCCGTTGTTGAACTCTGACCTAGTGAATGACACGTCTATTAGATAAGGGATCATATATTCCTCTATTCTAGATATCATATGGACATGAGACATGGATTATAATCATTCTTTCTATCCATCTGTTGTTTTCCGATTTCCGATATATGAAGACCGAATAATTTAACAAATCAAATCAGTCTAGGCTTGGCCAAGCACTTAGGGTTGTCATCATTAAATCATCGAGGGGCCCACAGATATCGCTTTTATCCCTCCAAGGGTAAAAGGAATGGATAAACTTGAACTCAAATGCTTGCTTGTAATTACTCATCAAATCACACACAACAATATGTTTTATTACACCAAGTTACTAGTGCGTTTACATATGTCAATGTGCAACCGACTTGTTAATTAGGATCCGTGGGTTAAGACCACCACAATCACTCGTGATAAAATCTATGAAGTGATTTAGATGAGCGTGGGTTGAATCCAATACTCGACTCTTATTCCAGGAGTACTCATTAACATTGCAACTATGTCTAAATGAAAGATATATACTCCATTCTCTCTAAAACTACATCATATTTCTGAAAGACCTAAACTTTCATACTTCATAATATTGTTACTCCAAAACATGCTACATGCATATTGATAAAATAATATTTTACATTGGTAGTTTATTTACATAGTTTTATATATATTACACACTTTCCCATGAATACAATATAAAATTATAACATTAACTATTCTACATCTTCTACCAGTACGAAACTATACTCGATGCTTATCACATGCAATAGTTAAACATTGAGAGAGATAAGCGGGTGACGCTTAGTGAGTTCAATAACAGTTACAATATAACATAAGGCCATATGCATATATCAATATGACAGAAGAAAAGAGGGACAAGGAACAAGATAGGCAAATGAGTATCATATGACGGGCTTTCCATAATAACGAATAATCAGATTCAAAGATTTGAAATCAATGAGACATAACAATTTTCCAACATTTGATATAGATCAATAAGACTTCAGCCCAAGTGGCATAGAAAATATAATTTTAGAATATCATTTCACTAGAATACACAGGCTTTCAGCCATGTCTTTGTATTCTGCTATGCGATAGTGATGCTTATGTTATACACTTCATGGCCAACGGTTGCATACCAGTACCTAAGTGATGCTTATGTCATACACTTCGTGGCCTAAGGTATAGCTCATTATCATAATAACATGGGAAAGCACATTAAACATATAACACATAACATACAATTGTCCCTATATTGAAACTCACCGCAAAATAACCGAAGGAATAAATGATAATTTGGGTAGCACTTCCTTATAATAGATAGCTTTCTTCACTGAAAAACGGGAGCTTTATTGGAAACCAGGCCTTGCGAGGTTTGAGCTTCAAATCGAAAAGATCAATTTCTTGGGCTTCTCGGGCACTTCGAGACGTGTTTCGGGTGTTGGGAATGATATCAAGGCTTCGGGGGAAGTTGGAATGGTAAAAATATGAGTTTGGGGTGAAAAAGTGGCAAATTCCAAAAGTTATCTGGGAAATCTCGCACCCCCTTTATATAGGTGCGAGGTTCGGAGCTCCGGCCAAAGGAAAGGAAAAGCAGAAGCAGCAGCAAGGCTCGGATGCGAGGGGATTCATCGACACGCGTCGGATGCGAGGGCCGCACACGCGACTGATGCGAGACCGAGACACGGGTAAGGCATGTGGCGACTTCTGGTTGGCCGAGCCTTCTTGTGCGAGGAGGGTGTGACACACGTTGACTTCTGATTCTGATGAGTCATCGACATCGTACACGGGGTGTGCTCATACGCGAGGGTGATGTGGCCGAACCTTATCCATGCGAAATTTCTCGAAAATTGTGATTTTCTCGGATTTTGTGTCCCAAACTTCTAAAATCCATAACTTTCGCATACGAGATCTGTTTTTAACGTTCTTTATTTGCACGCGTAGGTGAAATTATACTCTACAACTTTCGTTTAGACATCGTCAGTTAAGTTTAAATTTATTTTTAATATTATTATGTTTAACAGATCGGAACAGGAAAATCTGTTAAAATTTCATAACTTCTTCATCCGACGTCCGTTTTCGTCAGTCTTTTTACCGTTGTACTACTATTGACGAGACTTTCGATTCTCGTTTAGGTTGTGTCGGCTAAAAATCATTCGATCTTTCTTTCGAGTTTTTAGATGTCTACTGCTATTCCGAAACTTAGAAAAATCATAACTTCCTCATACGAAGTCAGATTTGGACTTTCTTTTTATGAAAATTCTCGGTTTAAGAAATACTACGACGTTCATTTAGATCATAAGGGCTAAAAAGTAGTTTATCAAAAACTTACTTTTTACGTCATACAGCGTCGTGCCGGTTCTGTCGCGAAACTTCAAATAGTTATAACTTCTTCGTTATAACCCGGATTTCGATAAGGTTTTCGCCTAAATGTGTCTAACGATATTCTCTACAATGTTTAAAAATAAAATTTTACTTGTTTTAAATTTTATATTTTCATTAAATTTCAATATTAGATTGGAATCTCATAAGACTTCCAATATTTTTCGAGTGATTCTAAACATAGTTTTACTTCAATTCCAGTAAAAACTATCCGTTAGAACTCAATACTCAAAATTATATAATAGTTCATAATATTATTAACTTTTAAAATTTACAAAGCACGATTTCAAAACGTGTATGTTACAAATACCTCCTCCTTTTGAGTATGTCGTCCTCAAAGTTACATCGATTATAATAAATGGGGATATTTCACTCTTATCTCATTCGTATTTTCCCAAGTATAATTTGGGCCTTGATGATGTTGCCACTTGAGAAGAACTAACTCTATTTTTTTATTACGTAGGTCAGTCGTTCTTTTGTCTATGATCTCTTCAGGCTCTTCTACATAAGTTAACTTATTATCCAGTTTCACCTCAGATAATGGAACTGCTTCATCATATATGCTTAAACATTTACGCAGACAGCTCACATGAAACACATCATGAATACTTGCTGAATCTTCTGACAATTCCAAGCGGTATGCTTGTTTACCAATTCTCTGGATAATTTTGAAAGGTCCAACAAATCTGAGAGTCAACTTTCCTTTCTTCCCAAATCGTATAAGGCCTTTCCATGGGGATACCTTTAGCATTACAAAATCTCCCACCTTGAATTCTATGGGTCGTCTCCACTTTTCTGCATAGGACTTCTGTCAATCCTGGGCTGCTTTCATTCTTTCTCGTACCATTTGAATCTTGTCGGTGGTGTCTTGAATCATTTCAGGGCCTCCAAGGATCTTTTGTCCTATATCACACCAACATAATGGCGTACGGAATTTGCGACCATATAATGCTTCATATGGTGGCATTTTGATTTAAGCATGGCAACTGTTATTATATGAAAATTCAACAAGAGGTAAATACTTATCCCAGTTACCACCGAACTCCAAGACACATGCACGAAGCATATCTTCCACTGTTTGGATTGTTCTCTCTGTTTGACCATCTGTCTGGGGATGATAAGCTGTGCTGAGAGCAACTCGAGATCCCAATTCACGTTGTATACTTGCCCAAAAGTGAGAAGTGAAATGAGTATCACGATCAGAAATGATCTTTAGTGGCACACCATGTCTCACAACAATTTCATCCAAGTATACTTGTGCGTATTTATCCATTGGAGCCGTTTCACACATGGCGAGAAAATGTGCACTCTTAGTCAGGTGGTCGACGATTACCCAAATGCTATCATGCTGTTTAGCAGTCTTTGGAAAATTGGTAATAAAATCCATGGACAGCTCTTCCCATTTCCACACGGGAACACTAAGACTTTCTGGAGATCTGTAAGGCTTTTGGTGCTCTATTTTCACTTGTAAGCATATCAAGCATTCTTGCACATATCTTCTAATTTCTATTTTTAATCCAGGCCACCAATAATCAGCTCTTACATCATAGTACATTTTAATTATAACAGGATGTATTGACAGCGTAGACTTATGGGCTTCATCTAAAATCTTCTGTCTTAATCCGCCAATCTTTGGAATCCATAGCCGATTCTTAAATGCCTTCAGTCCTCATGGATCATCAACTAAAACATCAGTATAATGTATCATCCCTTCTTTCTTCACAGTTTATGGCTTGAAGGCCTCTTCTTGCCATTTCTCTAGTTCATCAAGAATACTGAACTTCACTGTAATGTGAGTAATAGTATAACACATACTATTATGATAAACTTTCTGGCTAAGTGCATCGCCAACTACATTGGCTTTTCCAGGATGATACATGATTTCACAGTTATAATCTTTGATCAGCTCCATGGCTCGTTGTTGTCTCATATTCAAAGTTTACCGACTGAATATGTACTTGAGAGTTTTGTGGTTGGTAAACAATTGGCATTTTGTACCAAAAAGATAATGTCTCCAAAGTTTTAGGGCAAATACCACTGTAGCGAGTTTGAGATCATGGGTGGGATCATTGTTTTCATACTCTTTCAGTTGTCTTGAGGCATAGGCTATCACTTTACCACGTTGCATCAACACACAACCGAGTCCCAATCTTGATGCATCGCTATATACGAAGAAATCATCATCACTTCCTGGAAGTGATAATATTGGAGCATGAGTCAAAAGATCTTTTAGAGTTTAGAAAGCTTTTTATTGGGCTTCACCCTATTTGAACTTTGCTTCCTTTCATGTAAGACTAGTAAGAGGTACAGCTATACGAGAAAAGTCTTTAATTAATCTTCGGTAATATCCCACAAGACCCAAGAAACTTCGAATTTCAGAAGCATTACGAGGCGCTTCCGATTTTTGAATGGCTTAGATTTTGGTAGGATCTATGGATACACCCTCACCAGAAATCACATGGCCGAGAAATTGAACTTGGCGAAGCCAAAATTCACATTTCAAGAATTTAGCATATGGTTTCTCCTTTCGAAGAAGTTCTAATACCGCAAGAATATGAACGGCATGATCAACTTCAGATTTGGAATAAATTAGAATATCATCAATGAATACGATGACAGACTTATCGAGCATTGGACATCATACCCTATTCATCATATCCATGAATATAGCAGGAGTATTTGTCAAGTCGAATGGCATGACAAGGAATTCGAAATTTCCATAACCAGTATGGAAAGCAGTCTTCGGTACATCCTGCTCATGTACTTTCAACTGATGATAGTCAGATCTCAAATCAAGCTACGAGAAATAGCTAACACCCTGAAGTTGATCAAATAAATCGTCGATGTGAGGTAATGGGTACTTGTTATTGATAGTCACCTTATTTAGCTCAAGGTAATCAATACACATTCGCATCGATCTGTCCTTCTTCTTGACAAACAATATTGGAGCACCACAAGGAGAGGTACTCGATCGAATAAAGCCTTTGTCAAGTAGTTCCTGCAGTTGGATAATCATTTATTTCATTTCGGCTGGTGCAAGATGACAAAGGGTTTTTGTAATTGGAGCAGCACCAGGTACAAGATCAATTCGGAATTCTACTTGCCTGTCAGGAGGAAGTCCAGGCAAATCTTCAGGGAAAACATCAGGATATTTATTAACAACAGGAAAATCATCTACCATTTTTTTTCTTCTTTTCAGATATCGACGGTGTAAGCTAGATAGACAGAACACCCCTTTGCTATGAATTTACGATCTTTTAGGAAAGAGATTATTTTTAAGTTTCTTTGTTCACCGTAGACATAAATAGGGTTCTGCCCTTCAATGGGAATGCGTACTATCTTTTTATAGCACAAGAGTTTTTCATGTTTCTTTGACAACCAATCCATGCCGAGAATAATATCAAAGTTACGAAAGGAGATAGGGATCAGGTTAACAAGAAAAGCACAGCCTTGAATTTCTACTACACATTCCATATAGATTTTATCAGCAAGTAATGATATACTTCCTGCAGTATCTACGTGAAATGGTTGCGCAAGTGCATAGCAAGCAGTTTGATGAGAATGCATAAATTCATATGACACAAAAGAATCGGAGGCACCAGAATCAAATAAGATGTGAGCAAGTCTAGAATTCACAAGAAATGTACCCGTCACAACATTCGGGTCCTCGCGTGCCTCCTTTGTGGTAATCTGGAATGCACGACCCTTAGCTTTTGGCACCTCCTCCTTTTTAGTTGGAGTACCCTTTGATTGTCGAACAGAAGCTTGACTTCTCGCCGTTTGTTGAATAGAAGCTTGACTTCTCGTCATCTGATTAGTAAGAGTAGGACAGAAGCGCTTTCTGTGGCCAGTAATACCACAAGCAAAACATGTAACATCCTTCATTGGACAAACGGGCTTCTTGTGACCTATTTCTCCACATCCAAAACAGAACACTGATCCTTTTTCTAGTCTGCATTCACCCGGATGATTCTTTTTATAATTTCGACATAATTGCGATTGAAGAGAAAAAGATTGTGACCTACCGCAGCCACGAGAGGCATTGTGAGATTGTACTTGTTTACCGGAATCTAGTCGAACTGTTTGAGCTGGTGGAACAGAGGAAACAGGAACAGTTTGATCGATACGTGGATGCTTTGAGATAGAAAGAGTGGCACCACGTATCTCCAAGTCATGCTCGTGTTTTTGGGCATACTCAACAGCCTTATCAAATGATAGAACATCCCGATTACTCACAAAATCGTGGATTTCATATCGTAATCCTTCCATGACTAAGTGAATTTCATCATCTTCAGTTGGAATATACTTTGTAGCAAACCGTGCTTTTTGATTGAATTGCATTTCATATTCATTCACAGTAATTCCTCATTGCTTAAGTTCAAGGAACTCCTTCTCCAATTTTCTTCTCATATCTATAGGACAATACTTTTCTAGTAAGAAAGTTTTGAACATTGCCCAAGACAAATTTTCCTGATCATATTGTTTAAGAGCTTCAAATGTTGCTTCCCACCAGAACAATGCTTCTCCGGTGAACATTGCGGAGGCGTAATTAACTTTGTCTTCATTTATCACATGAGAGACACGTAATACTTTTTCTGTATTCTGTATCAAGGTAAGAACAATAATACAATTAATGGCGCCTGAAAACTCCATAACACAACTACTCTTGAAATCTTTGAATGAGGGAGGCTTCACCTCTCCTTTTGAAGATTCACCAGTGCCTTTCTCTTTGCCTTTATTATTATCCTTCTTGTGTTCTTCAAGAGTCTATCGAATGATACCAATAAGTTTACCCAATAGTCACTCCTCACAAGGTGATATTGGAGTATTTACTTCATCAGGGTGAGGACCTCCGACCACCTCAGGGGTATGGCTACTCACATGTTCAACCATTGTTCTGCAATATGGAGTAACATTGTATTTTAGAATATTAGGGTTTATCATTACCTAATACTCTACTTAAGTCTTTCCTAAGGTTTGTATCCATATAATTACAATGAATCGGTTCATATATTGAACTTCCAATAGTTTAAGGCAAAATACCAATCTGTGGCATTTAGTTCGCTTAAACTACTGTTCTGATACCGTGATTTAAATCCATATACTCCATTTTTTCTAAAACTACATCATATTTCTAAAAGACCCAAACTTTCATAATTCACAATATTGTTACTCCAAAACATGCTACATGCATATTCATAAAATAATATTTTACATTGATAGTTTATTTACATAGACTGGATACAAACCGGCTATTAAGATTTTTACAAAGTTATATATATTATATACTTTCCCAGGAATACAATACAAAATTATAACATTATCTATTCTACATCTTCTTCCAGTACAAAACTATATTGGATGTTTATCACCTACAATAGTTAAACATTGAGAGGGATAAGTTGGTGACGCTTAATAAGTTCAATAACAGTTACAATATAACATTATGCGATATACAGATATCAATATGATAGAAGCAAAGAGGGACAAGGAACAACCTAGGCAAATGAGTATCATATGACAGGCTTTCCATAACAACGAATAATCAGATTCAAAGATTTGAAATCAATAAGACATAACAATTTTCCAACACTTGATATACATCAAAAAGACTTCAGCCCAAGTGGCATAGAAAACATAATTTCAGAATATCATTTCACTAGAATACACAGGCTTTCAGCCATATCTTTGTATTCTGCTATGCCATAGTGATGCTTATGTCATACACTTCATGGCCAACGGCTGCATACTAGTACTCAAGTGATGCTTATGTCATACACTTCATGGCCTAAGGTATAGCTCATTATCATAAAAACATGGGAAAGCACATTGAACATATAACACATAACATACAATTGTCCCAATATTGAAACTCACTGCGAAATAACCGAAGGAATAAATGATAATTTGGGCAGCACTTCGTTATAATAGATAACTTTCTTTGCTAAAAACCAGGAGCTTTATTGGAAACTGGGCCTTGCGAGGCTTGAGCTTCAAACAAAAAAGATAAATCTATCGGGCATCTCGGGCACTTCGAGATGTGTTTCGGGTGTTGGTAATGATACCGAGGCTTCGAGGGAAGTTGGATTGGTAAAAATATGGGTTTAGGGTGAAAAGGTGGCAAATTCCAAAAGTTATCTAGAAAATCTTGCACTTCCTTTATATAGGTGCGAGGTTCGGAGCTCCGGCCGAAGGAAAGGACATTTGGTCGTGGTAGCGAGGCTCGGATGCAATGAGAGTCATCGACACGCGTCAGATGCGAGGGCTGAACACGCGGCTGATGCAAGAACGAGACACGGGGAAGACAGGTGGCGGCTTCTGGTCGGCCGAGCCTTCGGTGCGAAGAGGGTGCGACACGCTTCGACTTCTGCTTCCGATTAGTCATCGGCTTCGTACATGGGGCGACCTCGTACGCGAGGGTGACGTGGCCGAACCTTATCCATGCGAAATTTCTCGGAAATTCTGATTATCTCGGATTTTGTGTCCCAAACATCTAAAATCCATAACTTTGGCATACACACTCTGTTTTTAATGTTCTTTATATGAACGCGTAGGTGAAATTATGCTCTACAACTTTCGTTTAGACATCATCAGCTAATTTTAATTTAATTTTTAATATTATTAATTATAACACACCTGAACAGGAAATTCCGTTAAAAATTCAGAACTTCTTCATCCGACGTCCGTTTTCGTCAGTCTTTTTACCGTTGTACTACTATTGACGAGACATTCAATTCTCGTTTAGGTTGCGTCGGCTAAAATTCACTTGATCTTTATTTCGAGTTGTTAGATGTCTACTACTATTCGGAAACTTAGAAAAATCATAATTCCTCATACGAAGTCAGATTTGGATGTTGTTTTTATGAAAATTCTTGGTTTAACAAATACTACGACTTTAATTTAGATCATAAGGGCTAAAAGATATTTTAACAAAAACTTACTTTTGACGTCATTCGGTGTCATTCCGGTTCTGTCACGAATCTTCAAATAGTCATAACTTCTTCGTTATAACTCGGATTTCGATGAGGTTTTCGCCTAAATGTTTCTAACGAGATTCTCTACAACTTTCAAAAATAAAATTTTCCTTGTTTTAAATTTTATATATTCGTTAAATTTCAATATTAGATTGGAATCTCATAAGACTCCCAATATTTTTCGAGTGATTCTAAACATATTTTTACTTCAATTCCAGTAAAAATTATCCGTTAGAACTCAATACTCATAATTATATAATATTTCATAAGATTGTTCACTTTTAAAATTTACAAAATACGATTTCAAAATGTGTATGTTACACAAAAACACCTAGACCAACTATAGACCCATTCATGACAGTCTTGCCTCAATACCTACTTCCAAAGTATGATCGACTGTGCATGGTTTGAATAACCTAGCAATTCGGTAAGTTAAAACATGCAAAGTGAAACACAAGAATAATAATAATCCTATTTAGCCCCAAAATCTTTGAGTACCATATTGATTAGTTATTATTCATTGTATAATGTTTCGAATAATCAACTTAATTCTTAAACTAAAACAATAGTTGTCCCATGCTCCAACAATGAACACTATGTTTATCAATAATCCTAACTTTGTGCAATAGATCAATTGACAACATTTCAATGATGCTCATTTCACAATTCCAAATCCTTACCGTAAATGTAAGAATATCAGATTCCTAACATCTACTGTAATTTGTTAAATTCTAAACTTATATGCAATGATACTCTTGTAATGACTATGCACAAAAGTCACAGAGACTTGGCAACAGACATTACAAAGCATTCCAATGGAGAGAAATCCCATGGAAACAAAGTCTGAAATTAAAAGTACATTCCTTTGTCTATCACTTCTGAACAAGAGTTGCCTCTTTTCAGAATATGTCAATATGGTCCATCCATTTTGATACTTCCAACTACAAGTGTCAAACCCCCAAACCGAAATGGCGGACACGTTCGGGTGGAGAACATCATGTGTAGTATCACAATAATTGCATCATAGTAATCAAAGTAAGCATTAAAATATGAATATTTACATATGTTTGATACATAGTTTGTATACAACAAAAGTATGAAAAAATAAGTAAAAGACGTGTCTTTATACGCTCCATCTTCTCAAAAGTATGAAGGGGTACCTGTCTACTGATTTACTGAGAATACAAGCGATTTTAGAAAGAGTATCAGCATAAAGCTGGTGAGTTCATTAGAATGTTTTTGTAGTTAAAACCAGTCATTGAGTTCTGTAAATTGTATGCATGTTTCCCAAGAAAATATAATACTTTCCAACATGTATTTTCGTTACTGTATTTTGTTCAAAAACCTTAAATAACACTTATATATATATATATATATATATATATATATATATAGTATGTTTTTTTGGAAACCCTGGCTACCACCAGTATGTATAGTGCGTTCTGTTTGAAATCCCTGGCTATGTGTTCTGTTTGAAAACCCCGCTACCACCAGTATGTATACTATGTTCCGTTTGAAAACCCTGGCTACCACCAGTATGTATAGTATGTTCCGTTTGAAAACACTGGCTACCACCAGTATGTATAGTATGTTCCGTTTGAAAACCCTGACTATCACCATTATGTATAGTAGTTTTATTATTTAAAATAAAACCATGTATTGTATCCCTGGAATCCTCCAGTGTAATGTAAAGTAGTTCTATAATTGAAATAAAGCTAATGAAGAATTAAATCCCGTAAAAAAAGGTTAGTTTATACTATTGTGAGTCGTATAACGATGCTTGATATGACCTAGTGACCTCTATGATGTTCTTCAGGCATCGGACGTTATGATATTTGTCAAACTAGGCATGCCTGCCTAACCGTAGCTAGCAATTCAGGTGTGGGATAGTCACTCCCGAATAGATCTATTCACAAATCTCACACTCTCCCTCTCTCTAGGAGACTCTGGTTATACTTTGATAGGATTTAGCCCATACCCCAAAGGGTACAAATGAAGTGATATCTCACAACCCTGTATTAACTAGTTTACGTGTAATGTAATGTTTGCATGTACTTGAATCTAAATGTATGTTTTGTAAAACTGTGTATTGACTTCCCCATAAACTATATACATCATTGTTTATATGAGTGTTAATGTATAATCCTGAGATGGTAAAACTGTGTATTGACTTCCCCAAACTATACCCATTATAGTTTGCTTGAAATGTATGTACTTGGTTCGTGAATTGTTTTGAAAATTATGCAATTATGGTTTCTAGTTGAAGCCTCCATTATGCTCAGCATGTTACAAAAGGGATAAAATATCTAAATATTTTACAAATGTGGAAATCATTTGAGTGTATCAATTGCATAATTTATTGTAAGTTCTCAAAATCATTTGTGTTTGGCTTGCATTCCCTCTGAAAACGTTAAAAACCATAAAAGCGTAAGGGTATGGACTCACCTAGAACAAGCATTAATTGGAGTTAGCGAGTTGTAGCGACGATCTCCCGAATATGCATATGCGCTAATAACGTTGCCCTAAAATAATTATATTTGACGTCGCATTTAAATTAATAATAATAATAATAATAATAATAATAATAATAATAATAATAATAATAATAATAATAATAATGTTATTGATGTGTTAAATAATTAATTTAAGTTTGAGGGGACTTACGAATAAATTGGAAATATGTGGAGACTAAATTGGAAAGTTGGAAAAGTGGGTTTATTGTTGAAAAATGGGTTTACGGTTGGATGTTTGGTGTTCACGGTTGGATCATAAATATTTATGAAGATTTTAATATTATATGAAGATTTGAAGGCATATATGAGTGTTCTTGAAGGAAATTATGAGGATTTGAAGATTTGAAGGTGTAAACACTTGAAAATTGAGAGAATTTGACACTTTTCGCAGAGAGAATTTTGAGGGTGTTTAGGGTTAAAAGTGTGTGAAATGAATAAATTAGAGTGTAAACACACACACACACATACACACACACACACACACACACACACATATATATATATATATATATATATATATATGAGGTGTTTATGGTTGAAATGAGATTGGGCCTAACGTGTTTACGGCTGGCTTATTGGGCTTAAAATGAAAGTTAGCCCATTAAAGGGGGTGTTTATGGTTGAATTGAACTGTAAACACATGTTTCCTTTTCCTCTTTGGTCGTGAACACAAGATTAGAATAAGTTTTGGCCGTAAACCCCATTAAGGATTTAATCCTTGGCCGTAAACAACTTCCTCTCTTCATGGTTGAACCATAAAATGCAAGGGAGTTCACTTTTTCGGGCTGTAAACTCCATTTCAGGAGTGTTTTATTGATTAAAATTTGAATTAACACAAGTATAGCCCCTCAACTTTGAACTGGAGTATGTTTGACTTATTTTAGTGTGATTTTTGTGTAAAGTATGAAGATTATACCCTCCTATATTAACATGATAATCCAAAACCTTGCATATATATCGAATAAACATACTTGGAGATTAGGGCTTTAATAAAAGAAACAAAAGGTTGTCACATCATCCCCCGATAGAGGGAATTTGGTCCCAAAATTCAAACATAGAAATACGAATCATGGACTCGGAAAAAGATGCAGATATTTCTGTTTCATTTGATCTTCGCGCTCCCAAGTGAATTCAGATCCCCGCTTGGCATTCCAGCGGACCTTCACTATCGGTATGCGACTTTGTTTCGTTTGTTTGACTTCTGGATCCATGATTTCGACTAGTGTTTCCATGAAATTAAGGTTCTCGTTGATCTCGATCTCATCAAGAGGGATCACAAAGGTTTTGTTAGATAAACACTTCTTAGGGCTCGATACATGGAAAACAGGATGAATTTTGCTAAGTTCTAGGGTAAACGAAGTTTGTATGCTACGGGACCGATCCTAGTGAGGATCTCGAATGGTCCGATGTATCTCGGATTCAACTTTCCCCGTTTTCCAAAGTGTATCATGCCTTTCCAAGGTGAGACCTTCAATAAAACTCGATCACCAACCTGGAACTCCAAAGGTTTTTGTCTTTTATCGGCGTAGCTCTTTTGTCTATCCCTTGAAGCTTTTAATTGTTCTCGAATTTGTACGATCTTTTCTGTGGTTTCTCGGATGATTTATGGGCCTATGAGAGTGCTGTCGGGAACCTGCCCCATGGCTAGCTGCGTGTCACCCACCTTAGCCCAACACAGATGGGATCTACACTTATGGCCATAAAGGGTTTCAAACGACGCATCCTTGATACTGGTATGATAACTGTTGCTATAGAAGAATTTGACCAAGTGAAAATTGGTATCCCACGACATGCCAACGTCTATAACACATGCCCTTAACATGTCTTCCAATTTCTGAATGGTTCTCTCACTCTTCCTGTCTGTTTGTGGATGGTAAGCTGTCCTCATATCTAGCTTAGTTCCAAGAGCCTTCTGTAGTGACTACCTAAATCTTGAGGGGAATCTGCTATCCCGATTGGAGATAATGGTCACAGGTACACCATGAAGACAAACTATCTCTTGAATGTAGATTCGTGTAAGTCTCTCCATCTTGAATGTTTCTTTGATTGGTAGGAAGTGGGCAGATTTAGTCAGTCGATCGACAATTACCCAGATGGCATCGTACCCACTCGGAGACTTAGGCAACATAGTGATGAAATCCATCGTAATCCTTTCCCACTTCCACTCAGGTAGTTCTGGCTATTTAAGTAGACCTGAGGGCTTCTAATATTCAACCTTCACCTTAGCGCAAGTCAGGCACTTGCCCACGAAGGTAGCAATCTCTGCTTTCATGTTTGGCCACTAATATAGTTTTTTGAGATCCAAATACATCTTATCCAAACCTAGGTGAACGGAGTGTCTAGTCTTGTGAGTTTCGTTCATGAAAACCCCCCTGTAACAACCGAACTTTGGGGTCCAGATCTGGTTCATGAAATAATGAACTCTGTCTCCCTTGATCTTTAGGTTCTTTTCCATTCCCCTCAAGGCTTCATTCGACATGTTCTCTGGTTTTAAGGCTTCCAACTGAGGCTCTCTGATTTGAGCGGACAAATGGGAATGGATGGTCATTGTCAGTGCCTTCACTCTACGACCTAAATAATCTTTCCGACCAAGGACATCTACTACCACATTGGCCTTGCCAGGATGGTAGCATATTTCGCACTCATAATCACTGAGCAGCTCTACCCATCGTCGTTGTCTCATGTTCAACTCTTTCTAGTCGAAATGTGTTGTAGGCTTTTATGGTCGGTGAAGATGGTGTAGTTGGTTCCGTATAGATAACGTATCCAATTTTTTAACGCAAAGACCATTGCTCCCAACTCCAAATCATGAGTTATATAATTGACTTCGTGTGCTTTCAGCTATCTCGAGGCTTAGGCAATAACCTTTCCTTGCTGCATGAGCACACAGCCTAAGCCCTGATTAGATGCATCGCAGTAGACAAAAAAGTCCTCCGTCCCTTCTGGAAAAGACAACATAGGTATGCTGCATAGGGCCTGCTTTAATGTACGCAACGTAGTGTTTCTCCCCAACTAAAGGTTACTCCTTTTCTGGGTCAAGGCGATTAGAGGCTTTGTAATCCTGGAGAAATTCTGGATAAACCTGCGATAGTAGCCAGCAAGACCAAAGAATTGACGGATTTCTATGGGTGTCTTCTGTGCTGACCAATTCTCAATCGCCTTGATTTTGGAAGGGTCCACGAGTATGCCTTCCTCGCTAACAATGTAACCAAGGAAAGTTACTTTTCTGATCTAGAATTCACACTTAGAAAATTTTGCATACAGTTTCTCCGCCCTTAAATTTTCTAGCACTAGCCTCAAGTGTTGTTTTTGATATTCCTCACTCCGAGAGTAGACAAGTATATCATCAATAAATACTATCACAAACTTGTCTAGGAAGGGGCGGCACACCCGATTCAGCAGATCCATGAACACTACGGGTGCGTTGGTTAGACCAAAGGGCATCACTACAAACTCATTTTGACCATATCGAGTCAGAAATGTTGTCTTAGGAACACCACCCTCGTGGACTCTTAGCTGATGGTACACTGATCTTAGGTCTATTTTCGAGAAGTAACTGGCTCCCTAAAGTTGATCGAAGAAGTCGTCGATTCGGGGAAGGGGGTAACGGTTTTTGATAGTAAGCTTATTTAGTTCACGATAATCTATACACATCTGAAAGGATCCATCCTTCTTTTTCACAAATAAGATCGGGGCTCCCCAGGGTGAGGAACTCGGTCTGATGAATCCCTTGCTGAGTAGCTCATTGAGTTGGCTAGATAACTCTTGCATTTCTGTTGGCGCTAGACGGCAAGGGGATTTAGCTACGGGGGTAGCTCCAGGCATTAAGTCGATTCGAAACTCGACTTGGTGCTCGGGAGGGATTCCGGGAAGCTCTTTAAGAAAGACATCAGGAAAGTTACAGACTCCAGGGATGCTCTCAAGGTCTTTAAGTTCCTGCCTTTCATTAACGACATGGGCTAGGAATGCATGGCACTCCTTTCGCAGATATTTTTGGGCTTTGATGCACGAAATGATACGAAGGTTTGAGCTGAGTTTATCACCACAGATAATGATAGTTTTTCCAGATGGTAGATTGAGACACATGGCTTTTTCATAGAAAAGAATATCAGCAGGATCGGGGCTTAACCAATCCATGCCAATGATGACGTCGAAGCATTTTATGGAAATTGGCATGAGATCGATTGGAAAGGAATAGTCGCTTAGGGTAAGGGCAGAGCTTGTGAACATGTCGTTAGTGCATTCTTTCTTTCCATTAGCCATCTCGACGATGAATGTTTCGGTTAAGGGTACAGCCTGTGAACACGTCGTTAGTTCACTCTTTCTGTCCATTAGCCATCTCGACAGCGAATGTTTCGGTTAAAGGTTAGGCTTTATGCTTGAGTAGATGTTTGAATGCATGAATAACAAAACTTCTCTCTGCACTAGGATCGAGAAGAATGCATGCATAAGAATTTTCAAGGAGGAACGCACCCGTAACTACGGTGGGATCAACAACTGCTTCCTCCTGGCCCATCTCTAGCACTCTCCCTGTGTTGCCAGCTATTGTTGCCTTGGGACAATTCCTCTTGAAGATCCCAATATCCCCACAACCATAACAGGCTTGGCCAACACCCGCTCCAGGAGCCTGATTGGTTGGTTGGGCTGGTGTCTTGCAAACTCGAGCTATGTGCCCCTTCTTGCCACAGCTATTACACATCATTTCACGGCATGGCCCGTGATGATGATAGCTGCACTTGTTACATCGAGGAAGGGTACCAGCATATCTACTGGTAGGTGCTTGAGCTGCAGGGACAGCGACAGGAGTGGTAGCAGCATGAACTGCCACTACTTGTTGTTTCTTGGAGGGCTCTTGCAAAGACTGGCCCTTACGGTTATTCCAAAACTTTTTCATCCCACCACTCGCCTTTTGTGGTTCGGGAGCAACTGCTGCTGCATCAAGATCAACCCCGGGATCTATGAGAGTTTGCGCTAAACACTTGGCGCTGTCTAATGTGAGAGGTTTAGCAGCCAAAACATTTCCTTGAGTTGGGGGCGTCAATCCCCAAATGTACCTCTTTATTTTCTTGCTTTCCGGGGTGACCATTCCCAGACAGAGAAGAGACAGATCTAAGAATCTAGCTGTATAAGTGGCAATGTCGCAACCTTTCATATTCAGATTCCAAAGCTTGTGCTCTAACTTCTGCATCTCACCCCTTGAGCAATACGCCACCAGCATGAGTTCTTTTAAACTCTCCCAACCCATGGCGTTGGATACCGACAGAGTTAGGGATTTGACCCGGCTCTTCCACCTAGTCAATGCTCTATCAGTGAAGGTGCAGGCGACAAACTTCACCTTGCTGGCCTCAGAACAAGCACAAATCTCGAAAATTGATTCGATCTTCTCGTACCACCAGGTTAAGGCAATGACCTCTCCATTGTCGTTGAAGGATTTGGGCTTGCATTCACGAAGTCCTTGATTCGATCTTCCCGACATACTAGAGCCACCAAAATTGATTTGCGACATTGCGGAAGCCACAACGGCTATAATTGCTGCCTGGAACATGGCAGGATCGAACCGAGGAGGCGGTGGCATCGGATCCATCAGGGGATTGTTTTTCTTTCTGTTGGGTCTTTTCTTCGGGGGCATATTTTTCTTGAAATAACCAGGGCGAAGAGGATGGTAAGTCCCCTAGATTTTAGAATCAAGAGATATGAAACAACATATATCTCAGCCTGAAAGATAAAGTGTTGTACTAAACGATAAACAGAGAAAAGTTACCAATGCAAGTAAACTGTCGCTAGGAAGAAATGAGTAGCAACACTTGGAATGATCTCTATACTGTATTCGGTTCTAGCTAAAATACTCCTATAGTATTTCAAGTTGTATGCTCCATTCTATCGATATCTTGTTGTATATAGCTTGGTAAGTTTTAGGCTTGCTGCAACACCATAGTCACTCCCAAACACATGTTGGTCATGTCTCAAATAAATATACTTAATCAGGCTATATTGACCCCATACATAATTACATAACTATCCAAGTTTAACCATAGTGTCCAACATCCAAATACTTTTGTTTTGTTCAACTTATGGTACTGTTTCTGGAACGTATGTATACTTGTATACTTCTTACAAAATACTTATATTTTAAAAGTATACTTTTAGTTCAGAGCACTTCGGCCCCTTAGCATTTATAGTTGTATACCATGTAACGTTTGGTATACTTAGTTCACTATAAATAATAGCTCTGATACCAATCTGTCACACCCCCAAACCGAAATGGCAGAAACGTTCGGGGGTGGAGGACGTCATGTGTAGTATCACAACAATTGCATCATAATAATCAAAGTAAACACAACCATTACATTAAGATATGAATATTTACATCTGTTTGATACATAGTTTGTATACATCAAAAGTATGAAAAAATAAATAAAAGATGTGTCTGTATATGCTCCATCTTCTCAAAAGTCTGTAGGAGTACCTATCTACTGATTTCCTAAGAATATAAGCGATTTTTGAAAGAGTATCAGCATAAAGCTGGTGAGTTCATAAGAATGTTTTTTTTAGCAAAAACTAGTCATTGAGTTTTGTAAAATGTATGCATCTTTCCCAAGAAAATCAAATATTTTCGAACATGTATGTTCGTTAGTGTATTTTGTTCAAAAACCTTGAATAACACTTATATGTATAGTATGTTTTGTTTGGAAACCCTGGCTACCACCAGTATGTATAGTACGTTCTTTTTGAAAATCCTGGCTATGTGTTCTGTTTAAAAACCCTGGCTACCACCAATATGTATAGTGTGTTCCATTTGAAAACTCTGGCTAGCCCCAGTATGTAAAGTATGTTCCATTTGAAAGCACTGGCTACCACCAGTATGTACAGTATGTTCTGTTTGAAAACCCTGGCTACCACCATTATGTATAGTAGTTTTATTATTTAAAATAAAACCATGTATTGTATCCCTAGAATCCTCGAGTGTAATGTACAGTAGTTCTATTAATTGAACTAAAGCTAATGAAGAATGAAATCCCATAAACAAAGGTTAGTTTATACTATTGTGAGTCATATAACCATGCTTGATATGACCTAGTGACCTCTATGAAGTTCTTCAGGCGTCGTACGTTATGTTATTTTTCACCCCAGGCATGTGTGCCTAACCGTAGCTAGCGGTTCAGGTGTGGGATAGTCACTCCCGAATAGATCTATTCACAAATCTCACGCTCTCCCTCCAGGAGACAATGGTTATACTTTGATAGGATTTAGCCCATACCCCAAAGGGTACAAATGAAATGATGTCTCACAACCCTATATTAACTAGTTTACGTGTAATGTAATGTTCACCTGTACTTGAATCTAAACATATGTTTTGTAGACTATAAATAATTATACTTAAATAATTATTTAGTATGCTACTCTTGTATTCAGAAAGTAGTAATGTATACCATAAACAATATATGTCATAGTTTATATGAGTGTTAATGTATAATCCTGAGATGGTAAAATTGTGTATTGACTTCCCCAAACTGTACCCATTATAGTTTGCTTGAAATGTATGTACTTGGTTCGTGAATTGTTTTGAAACTTATGCAATTATGGTTTCAAGTTTAAGCGGCCCTTATGCTCAAAATGTTACAAAAGGGATAAAATATCTAAATATATTACCAATGTGGAAATCGTTTAAATGTATCAATTGCATAATTTATTGTAAGTTCTCCAAAACATTTTTGTTTGACTTCTATCCCCCTGAAAACGTGAAAAACCATAAAAGCGTAGGGGTATGGAATCACCTTGAACACGCGTTAATTGGAGTTAGTGAGTTCCAACGACGATCTCCCGGATATGCACACACGCTAATAATGTTGCCCTAAAATAATTATATTTGACGTCGCATTTAAATTAATAATAATAATAATAATATTAATTTAATTGATGTGTTAAATAATTAATATAAGTATGAGGGGACATACAAATAAATTAGAAATATGTGGGAACTAAATTGGAAAGTCGGAAAAGTGGTTTTGTGGTTGAAAAATGAATTTACGGTTGGATGCTTGGAGTTTACAGTTAGATGATAAATATTTATGATGATTTGAATGTCATATGAAGATTTGAAGGAATATATGAGTGTTCTTGAAGGAATTTATGAAGATTTGAAGATTTGAAGGCGTAAACACTTGAAGATTGAGAGAATTTGACACTGTTCACAAAGAGAATTTTGTGGGTGTTTTCGGTTGAAAGTGTGTGAAATGTATAAATCAGAGTCTATATATATATATATATATATATATATATATATATATATATATATATATATATGTATATATATATATATATATATATATATATATATAGGAGGTGTTTACGGTTTAAATGAGATTGGGCCTAAGGTGTTTACGGGTGTTTACGGTTGGCTTATTGGGCTTAAAATGAAAGTTAGCCCATTAAAGGGGGTGTTTACGGTTGAATTGAATCATAAACACATGTTTCCTTTTCCTCTTTGCCGTGAACACAAGATTAGAATAAGGTTTGGTCGTAAGCCCATTAAGGATTTAATCCTTGGCCGTAAACAACTTCCTCTCTTCATGGTTGGACTGTAAACTCCAAGGGAGTTCGCCTTTTGGGCCATAAACTCCATTTAAGGAGTGTTTCGTTGATTAAACTTTGAATTAACACAAGTACATCCCCTAAACTTTGAACGGGAGTATGTTTAACTTATTCTAGTGTGATTTTATGTTAAGTATGAAGATTATACCCTCCTTTATTAACATGATAATCCAAAACCTTGCATATATATTGGATAAACATATTTGGAGATTAGGGATTTAATAAAAGAAACAACGGGTTGTCACAACAAGCAACCAATCATTGGCGAACCTTAGATTTTCCTTAACAGTTATTAACCACTTTATTCATATCCTGTTCTAGTCCTTTTTCCCTCTTAATGCCTTAGGAATTTGGAAAATTTAGAATGGATATTATTATAGCACATGTAATCGATCCTATACCTGAAGCATATTGGACACGACTCATAAAGACATGATACTTGACTAGTCTTTTGCTACCATATTTCTATTTTCCATGTTCGCATAATTCGAATTATGAAGAGGGATGTCATAACCATATTCAAATTTGAGAACGCAATTAACATTTCCATATATAGAATTTCCTTATGTTGAACCATTCCAACATAACATTCATATATATTTTACTAAATTTGATTAAAAACTCAATCTAAGATTTTAGATTTTAAGATGAAGTATAATTTCTTCTCCTTTATTTATAGCAAAACAACTTTTCAAACCCTGCTACTTTGCGATTTGAAACCTTTTGTTTTTCTGTAATTAACATTGCTAACTTGCAACACTTCCCATAATAATTATGCTCCCACTAGCATAATAACTATTATCTTACTAGCATAATACTTATGCTCCCACTAGCTTTGACATGTATTCTAAAATCAACTGGACTTCTAGAAATCAATACTTATTGACTTCCTTTCCAAATTTTAGATTTCTGATACAAGATGCTTTGATAAGACTTTATCTAGGCTTCTCAAAATCATACACCTTTCCTTAGATAGCTCATGTGTGTGTCTAAACAATTTTAGAACTTGTATCCTTAAGTCTGAAATGTTTAGAGCTTTTGCCATTTCTCACAATTCGAACTATGAAGAGGGATGCCGTAATCATAATCAAATTTGAGAATGCAAATACCATAATTTATGTCTCCTTAATATCTACTTAGTGAAAGAGTTTCCTCACAATCATATTAATGAAATGGAGAGAAACCTTATGACACTTAGATTGTATGGTGTATATGTTCCTATCCATGTGAATTTGTCAAACCATAATCATAAGACAAGGTCAATGACAAATCCAAACTCATATGGACGGAACTTGTTCAATCTTAATTTCTTGCCACCTAGAAGCATGAGGTTCTACCATTGCTTCCAGGCTGTTAGGAAAACAATTGAGAACTCACAAATCTCTCATGTATAGTCAACTTTAACTAGAATGGGCACAGAAACAAGAATATGTCAACCCGATGGGTTATAAACCTCAAGTCATGTGCTAGTATAAACAATAGGTTTTATTCTTGATTAGTTCTTGAAACGTTTCCAAGATCTTTAAGATTCCCACTAACCTTTTGAGATTTGAGATTCTTTTGTCATGAACTATTCCTTGACCAACAAATATTCAAGAGTTAGTGTGGCTTCTCATCAAGACAAACACTTTACACTATTGGTCTTAGTTGGTCATTGTTTTATCCAAAACATCACAACTTACCAATTTCAAATGTACACGAGCAAACATATTTTACTCTACATTTGATGAGTGTTATAAACCTTTCTTAAGATTATGTCACTCAAGGTTACAATCTTAGAGTGTGACTTTAAGACTTGATCTTGTAACGAAGTATGACTCATCTTCTTGATTTAACCATTTCAACAACTCATGATTCCTCTTCTTAGCCGTACAAACGCACTAAGATGTCCTTAGAGGAACATTGTGATATCGTTTTCATAATCATTAAGATGATCATAAGACATGATACTAAAGTACTCCCCCATCTTTTCAGATTGGAGAAGTTTTTATCTTTCTGCCTAATTTGATTCTTCTCATTCGTTCTGACATACATTGAAACTTTTCCAATGTTTCAGAATTATACTTAAACTTGTAAGCATAACCATATTTACCATCTTCCAGTCAATCATGATGAGTACTCTTATCGATCTTTGTGGTGGACCTGACCGGTGCACATCCAAGTGTACCCGATACCCTATTCCTTCTCTTGACTCACATATACATGTGAACAAGGAATTAGTCTAAATTTCCCAAAGATGAAGGTTCTCATTCATCATACACTACAAGTTGCATGATTCATAGTTTCTATCCGACTGAAACTTAGCTGATGAAAATCTTTCCTTATTTGGCAAATTCTTGACACTACTACAAACGAAAGAATCAAATTCATATTGTTAACATAGAAACATACAAACATCAATTTTCACAAATGCCATTGCAAGGAGATATAAATAAAAAATAAAAACAAAATTTTATTTATTTATAAAATGCGGAAAAACTTTTCCTTACAATGCAATTACAAATTAAAATTATGTTACTACATATTTATAAGCAATCTATCATAACTCTTAAGTAGCTGCTCAAAAATCCGATCATCAAACCATGCGATTGAAAACCATCTTCACGACCAGATTTAGCATACTCTTCCTTTAAGCCTCCTTCCTTTTGCATGATCCTACAAAACATCAAAATGCAACCTTGTCACATCATGTATTAAGAATCAACAATTAGGAACTTAATAGAGTTAGACAGTGAACTTACCTGAAGTACAGTCAAATTTGTTGACTTTACCATCCTTGTGATCCTTCAGGTAGATATGGCAGCTTTGCAACCGATGCTCCTTCTCTTGGCGATAGAAATATATGGAATCTTTGGGAATAGTACATAGGACAATCTCAAACTTAGCCTTTCCCTTTATTATTTGGTCAACTAGGTTGACTATGGCGAATCCCTTTCCATTGGGAAGAGAAAGCTTTTCTGGACTTCGAATGTTACCATTGTCAATGTCCATGGAAGTTTGAGAAGTAGATCTTCCAACCAAATTTGCTTTTCCAGTGCGCCAAATCGTTGTTGATTCAGCAACAACAACAGGCAAATAGGTAAGATCAATAAGGGTCATGTCGTGATCTGTTACATAGTAGTCCTTAATGAAATCTCTATATGACTCATGAAGTGATTGAAGAACCCAGTCAACAGCTAACTTCCTTGAAACAACGACACCCAACATCTCCAAGACGTGCGTACACATAGACCTTCTATCTTGACGTTTCATCGCAAGTAAGGCTTGAGTGACCTTGAACTTTTCAAGTCTTTGAACTTACGCGCTAGGGAGAATTATTGGAAGAAGTGTAGTATGACTTCCACGATCGAACCGTGGAACATCATCTTCAAGAGGAAATCTTATTCTAAAAGATTTGGGAAGATCATAGTTGCCTGAACTAGACATCTACAAGGGAGAAACTAAAGTTAGTTTATTTAAGTCCTTAATATAATACCCAAATGAAATATTAAGGCTAGGACCCAACACAATATATTACAATTTGGAAGAAGGATTTCGTAATCCAATAGCAAAATATTTGAAGGTAGGTAAATGACGATTTACCAATTTCCACCATCAAAAGCGAAATTGATTATTAAGTTTTAAATGGTTTGAAATTCCTAGATCTTTTGAGATTCATTAAAATTTTCAATGGGATGTTTAAATCTCGATTGTGCCCTTCAAGTTTGTGACTGGGATGCCGGGGATCATAAACAAGGTGTGAATAACCATGCAAATTAGCTTGGTACACTCAATGTTACAACCACATAATCAATGCGCCGGTTAACCACACATGCTCAATTGATATATGATTAACATCAAGCTACGTTTTGCCACACACTGTCAGTCCCAAATTTGTGTGTTGGTTAATCACACACGTTCCGCTAATGACTTAACAATGTGCAAAGTGCAATTTCACGGGATAACACCATATTCACATTTTTCCTAAAGGAACTAAGATTGGGAATTTTAATAAAGGTTAGTTACTTTATAATTATCATTATACTTATAATGAGAATTAATATCATATCCTACTAGTTTGGCTAACGACCCTCCACCAGTCAAGCAAGCGGTGAGTGAGAGTGGACAACCACTAAACTGCCATTTTATAGGCAGTAACCTTATACCCCCCCCCCCCCCCTCTTATAGACAGGCTTTGTGAATGATGCCTACTAACGGTAAGACTGACTTTGTTCTTATACATTTATATAAATATTAAACCTATAATATTATAATAGTATAAGGGTTGAATTTTAAACTTTTAAAATTCTAGGGTTTGGAATTAAATGTTTCAAAAGTTAGACTTTACATTTACAAATTCCAAAACTTGAGGGCAAGTTTTGAACTATTCAAAAACTTTTGGTTTCTATAACTTATGAGTTTAATATTGGTTAAACTCTTGATTTTCCATAACTTGAGGACAAGTTATGGAGTTCATAAAAACATTTATGAAAAACTTTTCATGTTCCATAACTTGAGGACAAGTTATGGAAGACTTTAAAACCATTTAAAATAAAAGACCATTCATTTTCCATAACCTATGTGTTTTAATAACGTTTTAAAAGAAAACTTTTCATTTTCCATAACTTGAGGAAAACTTATGGATTTCATTAAAATCATTTGGATCAAATATTCTAACTAACAAAAATCAAACAATTTGTCTATGATCTAGTTAAACTCATAAGCCAAGATAATTCATATCAACAATTTATAAGAAAATTAGCTTATCATTCAAACTCATAATTCTATTAAAATTTTGACAATTATCTTCTTATTGGATGAGAGTCATTATTACCATATCAATAAAATCAAATTTTATGAACTAAAACATTTTGTGGTAATGATCCAAATAAAAAATAGGCCATAAAATGTCAAAATCTGCCCACTGGAGCACTAACTCGGCGTGTACATGAACTGCGCTTGTCGACTTGGTCATTTTATGAGTGGACTCGGTGAGTTCACTGTCCAGAATGCAGAAAATCGGTTTTTTTAACTTTGAAAATTACATTTGCATCAAATATAATAGAAAACAACCCATGGCTCTGATACCCCTGTTGGGTTTTGGTATACTACAATATTCTATGGTGCACATACAACCCTAAATGCCTTGGGTCTATGCTTTCTCTAATTATACACGTAATGTTGTTCCAAAGTATTAAGCCTACAACTAGCATACAATTAACATAAACAACATGGAATTGAGTCATATAATTACCTCTTTGTTATAGCTTGTAGTTTTGTCCTTTAAGAACTTAGTGCCCTAAATGTTGCACTTCAAATGGAATCACAACACACCATGGACAATGGAGACTTTTGAGAGAGTTTATACACTCTAAGAATCGGTTATTGTATTCCAAAGATCACTAGGTTCTGATTTTAGTAGCCTAGGGTCTTCTTATATAGTGTGGCTAGGATTAGTTACATCCATGTAAACCCTATTGTGAATGACTTTTCATCTTACTCAGGATCCATGGGTTAAAAACTCCATGGACTATCCATGGACTACCATATTGGTTTAGCCCATCCTAAATAACCATAAGCCGACACTATAAGAATGATTGATTTACCAAATCAATCCCTTTACATTTAATTAGTCTCTTTTGATCAATAAATTAATTCCAAATTAATTCTTGATCAATACTAATTAAATAATATGATTTCATATTAATATATTAGACCTTATAATATATATAATATTCATAAATAACCTCTTCTCAAAACTCCATCTAATCAAATTGTTATGGTGATATGCAACCCAAATGGACCATGCTACTCTCGGGTCAAGTACAAAAAAATTATAGTTATGGGCTTAGACACCTAATCCAACAGTATCCCAGGTAAATCTTCTAGAAATACGTCCGGGTAGGCACGCACGAATGGTATGTCATCGACTGTCGCCTTACCCTTATCCCGGGTATCCATGACATATGCGACATAACCTGTGCAACCCTATCGAAAATAGCGCCATGCTCTCGCTGTTGAACATAGGGTCAATGCAGCATGCAACCTCTCGCCTTGAATCACTAGCCCTCCCCCACTTAGAATCCGAACTCTCACTAGTTGTTGCTCCTAGTATATGACTACCCCGTTGGGGCTCAACCAATCCATACCAACTATAACCTTATTCCCTAGCAGGGGAATAGGGACTAGATCCACAGAAAACTGATCATCGAACAATTGCAGTGTACATCCTCGGTGAACCCTCGTGACCCGAACAATTCTATCATATGTTACCTTTATGTCAAGTGCATAATCCAGCTCCCTAGGAACCCCTACGAATCGCTTGCTGAGTGCAAGCGACACTAAGAACGATCCTATAACAAAACACATGAACATAATCAATAAACAGTATAAATAAAGATATAAAGAGAAGATACATACCCGTCACCACGTCGGGAGTTGATTGTTCCTCCTCTGCTGTCAACTGAAAGGCAATGCTTTTCGCCACAAGCGCCTTAACCCAACCCTGACGGCCGTCTGTAATCCTCAATGTAGCAGGAGCAGGGGCTACCACCTACCCAACTGCTACTGCTAAACTTGGGTATTGGGACCACTTGTGTCCCCTGTGATTGCACTAGAAGAAAATCAGGTCTGATACTGTCGTGGTGGTGGTAGTAGCTGTATAATCTTTGCTCAAATGTCTAGTTTGGCCGCACTTAAAGTTGCCCGAACTACCTGGCCTACATACCCCATCATGTCACACCCCAAAACCAAGAACGGCGGAAACGTTCTGGGGCGGAGGACGTCATGTAAAGTATCACAACAAAACATAATAATAAACAAATAAACAACATCATCCATTGCATTAAATATATAATTTTAATCCAAGTGTGTTCTGTAGTATATATAAGACACCAGAATATGAATCAAAATATAAGATGAGTCTTGTATGTGCTCCATCTTCTCAAAAGTTGGCATCAGTACCTGTCTACTGATGACCTGAGAATACAAGTTATTTTTAAAGAGTTTATTAGCATTAAAGCTAGTGAGTTCATAAGTATTTAGTGTCTATGTTTGTATCAAAATGTTTGAAACAGTGTTTGAAGTACGAGTTTGTAAACGTTTGTAATAAAAGTATGTGAATGTTTGTAAGTATTTGTAAGAGTTTGTAACTCCTAGAAAATCCTATATTTTATAATAAAAGTAGCCTTCTACCAAGGCACAACTGTTTTGTATGTTTGCTTCTTGTAAAAGTGTGTGATTTTCCCAAGTGTAACTATCATTATCAAAATATAGTTTGTACATTAATGTTTAAGTGAAGTGAACACCAAATAAATGTAAAGGGTAAATTAATGTAGTACTGTAGTGTTGTATTATAGGAACTATTGTTGTACTAACTACCTTAAACCGGATTTATATCAAGGTATTATGTGATTAATTGTACCATACTATCGACAATGAACACGACAATGTAAGTCGTCAAAAGGTATGACATTTGGCACCCGAAGATCTGCCGGTCCCACTCTAGTTAGCAGTAAGGTGTAGGATAGTCAATCCAGTATAGATCTATATGCAAACTCATGCTCTCCCTCCAGGAGATTATAGTTACAACTAGGGCAATGACAATGAAGGCATGCTCTGATATAGTAGATCACATTTATGTTATAGTATACTTGTATATGTAATGTATGTACTTGTGTAATGAATGTATTGTTTCTCATCATAGTATCGTTGTATATGTTCTCATCATAGTATAGTTGTATAAGTTCTCATCATAGAATAGTTGTATAAGTTCTCATAGTAGTAAGTAGTGACTCATGAATGAACTTACTCTTGTATGCTTCATTGGACTAGAAGTAGTAAGTAGTATAACCCTAAACTATACCTATTATAGTTTATTAGTAGACTTGTTTGTATGACTGAATGTACTGAACAAAGATAAAAGTCTTTATATCTATACATATATACATAATATATAACTAAGGATTCAACGACACTCGGACAAACAACCGGGTACTTTTAGTCCACAACCAAACGAGGAACAGGAAGTAAAGTGAGTTATCAGTCCTAAGTCCTTCAAACCTTATTTATATAACTATATATGTAGTTGTGACATCCCCAAAATCACGGCCAGAAAAGACCGATTTTCATTTATGCTTTTAAAATAATTTCAGAGTAAATCCTTTTGATTTGAAAGAGTTGTGGAATTTGTTCCCAAAACAAAACATGATAAAATAATATTTATCAAAGCATTTCATCAAGAGATGCATTTTCATTTATATAATCAAAACTCGGGATGTCATGTTCCGATACAGACCATAAAGCATAAACGATAACATTACAAGTCATTCAACAAATATATACATATACAGACTTGTAAACAAAACAACTCGATGATTCATCCATCTTATGCCCTCGCGCCACTACCTGTAATACAATTAAAACTGAGTGGGTCAGGCTTGGGAGCCTGGTGAGCATATAGGGTTTTCAACCCACAATAAATATTCATATTTAATTTCACCAACCAATCACTATCCCGATTACCCATTCCCGTTATCCTCACTTTATGTCCCTAAAATAACATCTATCTCAAGGGACCTAATCTAGGATTTTCATCGGGACAGACATTACTGCTAAGGGTTTCCTCAACAATAGATATCCTAAAGGAAACCATGAGGGGGATAGAGTACACCGGTGAACACATCGTTCACAACACCTACAGGTTATGAACCTGCTAGCGTTCCACAGGACTGTCTAGAAAGAGTCTGTGGCCGTTATCCATACTCCGCTGAATAACTAGATCAACAACAACAACAACATTGAGGCCTCTCATCTGTTTATTACACACCAACTATCTACCCATGTTCTACCCAACATATTAGTAGATAAAAATATATATTTTCATACATAGTTTAAAACCTGTATATCATTTTCATTCAATACATATTCCACATAACAGATGAGGCACACCCACATAACACATATTTCATAGAAAGTAAATCAGATCTATGAGATAGAAGAGAATGAATATACATTCACACTTATAACAACAAAATTATACACATAAACAACAATATACTTAATACACTCAAACCATACTTGTATTATTATCGTGTTTATGAAAGGTAGTATACACTCACTTGATCAGAAGACGATCAGACCGCACTACGGCTTGTAGAAGTAGTATTCTTCGGCAGATCTGGAAGATCTTCACAAAAATCGAACTTCTCGCGGGCAGAGCTTCGGCTTGGGAATCACGCTCTTCGGGATTCTTGGGGCTTCGGATCTTGCTTCGGGACTCGGGAATGATACCGGGGCTACGGGGTACTTCTGGCACGCAAATCGATGCAAAACGGGAGAGAGAAGAGAGAAAAATAGCAATTGAGTCGGCTGCCGTCGCATCCTATTTATAGGAGGCTGGAGCCTCGGAGTACGTGGGGCGTACGGGTCCGAAATCGTCATTGCTTACGTATCCGAAGGAGTCGAGTGCGAGGCGCGTCATGCTTTGCGGTACGCGGGGCGTACAACAGTACGCTGGGCGTACTTCGGATGAGTCTGATGACTTCTCTTCGGATAATACCAAGATTTAGAATTAAATTTAAATATTAAATATTTAATAAACTTCGGAAATTCATATCTTCTTCATACGAACTCTGTTTTCGACGTTCTTTATATCCACGCGTAGGTGAGAGTACGCTCTACAACTTTCGTTTAGACTCCGTCGGCTAATTTTGACTTTATTTTTTTATTAATTATTTTTAGTAGGCCGGGACAGAAAAACTTCGTTATAAATTCATAACTTCTTCGTTTGACGTCCGTTCTCTCCTAACTTTTCATCGCTTCGATACCAACAACGAGATCTTCGATTCTCGTTTAGATTGTTTCGGATAAAAACCGTTCGATCTCAAATCGAGTGTTTAAGGCTGCATACCGCTAACTCGAAACTTCAATAAATCATAACTTCCTCATACGAAGTCGGATTTGGGAGTTATATATATATATATATTCGGAAACCTCGTTTCAACTACTACAACATTATCCAAAGATATCAAGTTTATTTTACACTTAAATTTCGATGCTTATTTTTATTCTTAATTAATCAAACCATATAATTAAGAAATTAAGCACAAAACACATAATACTCAAATAATATACTTCAATTATTTCAAAACGGGTTACAAAGGTTAACCTAGACTATTAGATCAAAGATAATGCCTAGCCTAGAAACGCGAGCATTACAATTCTCTCCACCTTAGAATGATTCCATCCCCGGAATCACACATCAACAAACAAATGCAGATAGCGACCCATCATGTCACTCTCCGTCTCCCAGGTGAGATTCGACCCATTCATGTGTTTCCATCGGACAAGCACTAACTCGACCATCTTGCGTCGCAACTTCTTAGTCTTTCGGTCAACGATTGCCTATGGTTCTTCAATCAACCTTTTGTTCTCATCGATTCTCAACTCCGAAAGTGGAATCATGTCGGGAACTGCTCCCGTGAACTTCCTCAAATAACACACATGAAAAGTGTTATGAATTCCATTCAGTTCTTCTGGTAGTTCGAGCTTGTAAGCTTGGTTCCCAATCCTCTGAAGAACTTTAAACATTCCAATAAACCTTGGACTTAACTTTCCCCTTTTACCAAATCTTATAAGTCCCTTCCACGGCGAGACTTTAAGCAAAACCGAATCTCCAATTTCAAAAGTCATCGGTCTTCGCTTTTTGTCAGCATAGCTCTTTTGACGATCTTGAGCTGCTAACATTCTTTCCCTAATTATTTTCAACTTTTTAGCAGTTTGATGGACCATCTCCGGTCCCATAAACTGCTTTTCCCCAGCCTCAAGCCAACAAGACTACGTACGACACTTCTATCCATACAAAGCTTGGTAAGGTGCCATCTTAATGCTCGAGTGAAAACTATTATTATAGGAAAATTCTACCAAAGGTAAATGTTCATCCCAATTACCTAGGAATTCCAAGGTACATGCTCTCAGCATATCTTCAAGCGTTTGTATCGTTCGTTCGCTCTGACCATCAGTCTGCGGATGGTAAGCTGTACTTAAACACAACTTGGTACCCAATTCCTCTTGTAGACTTTTCCAAAATCGCGAGGTGAAACGGATATCACGATCCGACACAATCATTAATGGAACACCGTGAAGCCTCACAATTTCCTTCACGTAAGAATTTGCAAGCTTCTCCATAGACCATTTCTCCTTGGCTGCTATGAAATGCGCACTCTTAGTGAATCGATCAACGACCACCCAAATCATGTCGTGACCATTCTTTGTTCTGGGCAGTTTAGTGACAAAATCCATAGCAATATCTTCCCACTTACTCGTAGGCACAGGCAATGTTTCTAAACTCCCGTACGGTTTCTGATGTTGTGTCTTTACTCTCGCACAAGTCACACACTCGGCCACATAGTTTGCAACATCAAGCTTCATCGTCGGCCACCAGTAGTAGGGTTTTAGGTCCCTATACATTTTAGTGCTACCGGGATGAATCGAGTACATGATCTTGTGAGCTTCTTCCATCAGAAGATCTTTAACTCCTCCTATCTTAGGTATCCAAATCTGATCTTCGAACACCTTCAGTCCATGACTGTATACACCGAACACCAACGTTTTGCCCAAATGTTCCTCCTTTCGGTCATTCTTCTCAGAAGCTTCCTCTTGATCTTTCTTTATACTTTCCACAATGGTCGAGACAACTTCAATTCTCAACGCTCTTGGCCTTTTCCTTTCAAGATTGACTTTCCGACTGAGAGCATCAGCAACAACATTAGCCTTACCGGGGTGGTAAAGTATCTCGCAGTCGTAGTCCTTGAGTAACTCCAGCCAGCGTCGTTGCCTCATATTCAATTCTTTATGATTAAAGAGATATTGGAGACTCTTATGATCAGTAAAAAGTTTGCACTTCGTGCCATAGAGGTAATGCCTCCATATTTTCAGAGCGAAAACTACTGCTGCCAACTCCAAATCATGTGTCGGGTAATTCTTTTCATGCTCCTTCAGCTGTCGAGACGCATATGCTATCACCTTTTCTCTTTGGGTCAGAACACAACCCAATCCAACCCCAGACACATCGCTATAAACAGCGAAGTCTTCAACTCCATCGGGTAAATAAAGTATCGGTGCCTCGCATAGTTTCTTCTTTAGCTTCTCGAATGCTTCTTTATGCTTATCATTCCAAGCATAAGTAGCTCCTTTGTGGGTCAAAGCTGTCAACGGAGTAGCGATCGAAGAAAAGCCTTGGATAAACCTTCGGTAATATCTGGCTAATCCCAAAAAGCTTCGGATCTCCGTGGGACTTTTCGGTTGTTCCCATTTCATCACAGCTTCGATCTTCGCTGGATCAACCATTATCCCTTCTTGGTTGACCACGTGACCCAAGAATTGGACTTCACGAATCCAAAAATCACATTTGGAGAACTTTGCATACAGCTTCTCCTGCTTCAAAACTTCTAACACTTCTTGCAAGTGTCTGCCATGCTCCTCTTGGCTTTTCGAGTAAATCAGAATGTCGTCAATGAACACTATCACGGATTTATCAAGGAACGGATTACAAACCCTATTCATCAAATTTATGAATGTTGCTGGAGCATTGGTTAGTCCAAACGACATAACCAAGAACTCATAGTGTCCATATCGCGTTCTGAATGTAGTTTTCTCTATATCCTGCTTTCTTACTTTCAGCTGATGATATCCTGACCTTAGATCAATCTTCGAGAAATTGCTCGAACCTTGCAATTGATCAAACAGGTCATCAATACTTGGCAACGGATATCTATTCTTTATTGTTGCCTTGTTCAGCTCTCTGTAATCAATGCACATTCTCATACTTCCATCTTTCTTCTTTACAAATAACACCGGAGCTCCCCAGGGTGACGAACTAGGTCTAATGAAACCTTTGTCCAATAACTCCTGAAGTTGCATCATGAGCTCCTTTATCTCCGTCGGTGCTAATCGGTAAGGTGCTTTTGCTATTGGCGTCGTCCCTGGCAACAAGTCTATTCTAAACTCCACTTGTCTATCAGGCGATAATCCAGGAAGATCTTCGGGAAATACTTCTGGATAGTCACACACAACAGGAATATTCTGCATCACCTTCTTTTCCTTCTTAGCATCGATCACGAATGCTAAGTATGATGTACACCCTTTGATCAAACATTTTCTGGCTTTCATTAGGGAAATGAGTCCAGAATTCACTCTGCGTTTGTCCCCATACACCATAAACGAATCTTTCCCAGGCGGGTTTACTTTAACTATCTTCTTCTTGCATAAAATTTCGGCATCATTGGCGCTAAGCCAATCCATTCCCAGCACGATGTCGAAACCATTAAGTTCGATAAGCAATAATTCCTCGTGGAACTTATTCCCATTCAGATCAATTAAGATGTTTTTCATACGATGGCTAACAGGTACAAACTTGCCACTAGCAACTTCGACTAATAAGGCATTATCTAGTCTATCAACAGGCAAAGTTAGTTTTCTACCAAATTCATGCGATATAAAGGAGTAGTTGGCTCTAGAATCAAATAAAATTTGGGCAGGCAATTCGTTAATGAGAAAGGTACCTGAAGCGACATCAGCTTCATCTTTCGCGACCTCAAGTGTCATCTGGAAGGCTCTCGCCTTTGGCTTTGGTGGAATGTTGGGTCTAGTTGCCTCCTTCTTCTTCGGGCAGTCCCTCGACATATGTCCCTCCCCACCACAACCATAGAAAACCTTCTTAAAGAGGGTACACTCATTGGCATAGTGCCCTGGCTTTCCACACTTGTAGCATGTGGTCGCTACCTCACATTTTGCATGATGCTTCTTCTTACATTTGTTGCACCATTTAGCTTCGCCTCCACTTCCCCTCGAACCAGACTTCAAGAACTTGTTTTTCTTATTGGACCCTGAAGTTCCATCGAGCTTCCTCTTTTCACCAACTTCTATCCTTTCCAGACCATTTTCCTTCTGTTGGGCCTCCACATTCTTAGCTGCACGAACAGCCGTTTTCAGAGTAGTTTCCATCTTGACTGTCGGACCAAAGTCGGCAGGCAGTCCATTAGCAAACCTCTCAATCTTGGAGAGTTCCGTTGGCACTAGGTACGGAAATAACTTCATTTTCTTAGTGAATGCAGTAGCATAGTCATCTATGCTCATCCTCCCCTTCTTCAAGTTTTGGAACTCATTGTTCAGATCAATCAGATCTATCTCTGCACAATACTGCACCCTTAGTTGTTCCAAGAACTCCTCCCATGACATTGTCAGGGCTTCTCCTCGTGGAATAGTATCTGCCAACAACTTCCACCAACTCAAGACTCCAGTCTTCAGTTGTCTGACTGCAAAGACAGTCTTTTGTTTGTTGCTACAGTCGCAACTTTCAAATACCATCTCCATTTCGGAGATCCAATCCATTATCTCAACAGGTTTTCGGCTTCCAGAAAGACTTGGCGGCTTGGCCCCCAAGAAGTTCTTGTACATTCGCCCATCCTTGTTGTTTCTCCTTTCCGGATCCTTCCTTCGTTCTCCTTGAGTCCCAACTTGACTCATAATGCGACTATTGTTCCCTTCCTCCGATTGCTCGGGAATCAATTTAGGTTCCTCAATAGGTATGATAGGTTTGTCCCTGTTATCATGCAACATCTGTCGCATCTCATCCCTTTGTTCGGCTAACATAGCCCGAATCATGGCTTGCACCCCAGCCATTGTTATTGGTTCTGGTGTTGCTGCTACAACGGGTATTTGCTCAATCACTGGCGGTTGATTCCTGTTTTCATCTGCGTTTCCAACACCACTCCTTGTTCTCACCATTTTTGATCTACACACCGAATAAGGTGAAATTAGATCCTCATTCACGATAGATATTCAAATCATCCTTATTACTCCGAAACGTTTACATGCTAGTTCTAATAACGTAGACATACGCTTAGAATCCTACACACATAAGGTTTCCAGATCCGGTCAGCAACAGACCGTAGATCCGAACAATTAATATCATATATGGCAACATATAACATTTAGCACATAAAAGCATTTTAGGCAACTTTCCTAAAATAAACTAGTGCTCGTGTCTATAATATATCAGACACACTTCTCACAATCTCCACTTAGCATTCTAAGTACAAGTCTAGAAATCCTACAAATTCCTAGTTCGCTTAAACTAATGCTCTAATACCAACTGTGAAATCCCCAAAATCACGGCCAGAAAAGACCGATTTTCATTTATGCTTTTAAAATAATTTCAGAGTAAATCCTTTTGATTTGAAAGAGTTGCGGAATTTGTTCCCAAAACAAAACATGATAAAATAATATTTATCAAAGCATTTCATCAAGAGATGCATTTTCATTTATATAATCAAAACTCGGGATGTCATGTTCCGATACAGACCATAAAGCATAAACGATAACATTACAAGTCATTCAACAAATATATACATATACAGACATGTAAACAAAACAACTCGATGATTCATCCATCTTATGCCCTCGCGCCACTACCTGTAATACAATTAAAACTGAGTGGGTCAGGCTTGGGAGCCTGGTGAGCATATAGGGTTTTCAACCCACAATAAATATTCATATTTAATTTCACCAACCAATCACTATCCTGATTACCCATTCCCGTTATCCTCACTTTCCGTCCCTAAAATAACATCTATCTCAAGGGACCTAATCTAGGATTTTCATCGGGACGGACATTACTGCTAAGGGGTTTCCTCAACAATAGATATCCTAAAGGCAACCATGAGGGGGATAGAGTACACCGGTGAACACATCGTTCACAACACCTACAGGTTATGAACCTGCTAGCGTTCCACAGGACTGTCTAGAAAGAGTCTGTGGTCGTTATCCATACTCCGCTAAATAACTAGATTAACAACAACAACAACATCGAGGCCTCTCATCTGTTTATTACACACCAACTATCTACCCATGTTCTACCCAACATATTAGTAGATAAAAATATATATTTTCATACATAGTTTAAAACCTGTATATCATTTTCATTCAATACATATTCCACATAACAGATGAGGCACACCCACATAACACATATTTCATAGAAAGTAAATCAGATCTATGAGATAGAAGAGAATGAATATACATTCACACTTATAACAACAAAATTATACACATAAACAACAATATACTTAATACACTCAAACCATACTTGTATTATTATCGTGTTTATGAAAGGTAGTATACACTCACTTGATCAGAAGACGATCAGACCGCACTACGGCATGTAGAAGTAGTATTCTTCGGCAGATCTGGAAGATCTTCACAAAAATCAAACTTCTCGCGGGCAGAGCTTCGGCTCGGGAATCACGCTCTTCGGGATTCTCGGGGCTTCGGATCTTGCTTCGGGACTCGGGAATGATATCGGGGCTTCAGGGTACTTCTGGCACGCAAATCGATGCAAAACGGGAGAGAGAAGAGAGAAAAATAGCAATTGAGTCGGCTGCCGTCGCATCCTATTTATAGGAGGCTGGAGCCTCGGAGTACGCGGGGCGTACGGCGTTACGCGGGGCGTACTGGTCCGAAATCGTCATTGCTTACGTATCCGAAGAACTCGAGTGCGAGGCACGTCATGCTTTGCAGTACGCGGGGCGTACAGCAGTACGCTGGGCGTACTTCGGATGAGTCCGATGACTCCTCTTCGGATAATACCAAGATTTAGAATTAAATTTAAATATTAAATATTTAACAAACTTCGGAAATTCATATCTTCTTCATACGAACTCCGTTTTCGACGTTCTTGATATCCACGCGTAGGTGAGACTACGCTCTACAACTTTCATTTAGACTCCGTCGGCTAATTTTGACTTTATTTTTTTATTAATTATTTTTAGTAGGCCGGGACAGAAAAACTTCGTTATAAATTCATAACTTCTTTGTTTGACGTCCGTTCTCGCCTAACTTTTCATCGCTTCGATACCAACAACGAGATCTTCGATTCTCGTTTAGATTGTTTCGGCTAAAAACCGCTCGATCTCAAATCGAGTATTTCAGGCTGCATACTGCTAAGTCGAAACTTCAATAAATCATAACTTCCTCATACGAAGTCAGATTTGGGCGTTCTATATATATTCGGAAACCTCGTTTCAACTACTACAACATTATCCAAAGATATCAAGTTTATTTTACACTTAAATTTCGACACTTATTTTTATTCTTAATTAATCAAACCACATAATTAAGAAATTAAGCACAAAACACATAATACTCAAATAATATACTTCTATTATTTCAAAACGAGTTACAAAGGTGAACCAATACTATTACATCAAAGATAATGCCAAGCCTGGAAACGCGGGCGTTACAGTAGTAGACATGGTTTTAACAATATATACGTTTGAAAACTATAAAAGAAAATTTTGGTATACAAAAGTGAATTTGATAAAGATTTTAACATGTAAAATAGTTTGATAAGCAGTTTGATGTCATTTGTTTTGTAAAACAGTTTAAAGTATAGAAAGTCCATTTGTATGCTAGTTATTAATCACATGTGACTGATCCAATAACTAACATGATTCAACTTGTATTCCCCCCTCCCATAAAAGCATTTAAAAACATTTCAAAGGTTAATTAAGGGGTATAAACTCACCTGTAGTGATTGGTTTGTACAGAGGTGTTGGACAAGGTGCTAGGTGTCAAGTGAAGACTTGAACACACATAATGATCCTAGTTAACATATAATAAAACATATATGTATCTAATTAGTCATTGAATAACTAATTAACCAAGTTAAGACACCCTAGGACATGGAAACACTTTGATTCAAGTGCTATAGGTACAAAGGGTTGCATATAAGGGTTGTATGGCATGGCATTGGAGTTTATGGCCCAAGAACCACTCCTTATGGAGTTTACGGCCCATGGTCATTTCCCCATGAGTTTATGGCTGTAAACTCATGGTACTAAGTGCCATTTGGTGTTTTGAGGTCTTATAAGTTAAGATTGAGTATCCAATGATCAAGTCCAAGCCTTAGGAAGCATTAGGGGCACAAGATCACCACTTTTTAGAGTTTACGGCCTAAGGATCATATCCTTATGTGTTTACGGCCGTAAACTCTTATGGGGACATGTTTTCTTTGTTGTTTAAGGTCTTAAACACTTCTAGGAAGGATCAAGACTAAAATCTAACGCTTAGGAAGGGACTACGGTCCATTTAACCCTACTTAGAAGGGTTTACGGCCCAAGAACATCCCTTGGCCGTAAACTCCTTTGATCTTATGTTTCTTGATTTTTCCAAGTGTAAACAAGTTCATATTAAGCACACAAGAAGCTAGGGCAAGTGTACCTACAAGATAGAAGCTTGATTAGGTGTTTATGGTTCAAGAACACTAGTGTGTGTTTTTGGTGTTCTTGGTGTTCATATTAAGCACACAAGAGGCTAGGGCAAGTGTACTTACAAGATAGAAGCTTGATTGGGTGTTTAAGGTCCAAGAACACTAGTGTGTGTTCTTGGTGTTTTGAAGAACACTTGAAGATCTAAGTGAAAATCAATAATGAATGGATGAAATGATGTATAAGAACTAGATGTTAGGTTATAAGAACAACTCAAGTCGAGAAACACTTATGTTTTCGGAAGATCGGGTGAAGAACGGGATGCTAGTTGGGAGAGAATGGGGAGTGTTCTTGAGAGTGGAAGTGAGAAATGAAGGAAATGGGGAGTAAACTCATGCCTAAGGCATGAGTTCATGGCCACATAAGAGTTTACGACCCAAACTCCAAAAGTTTGGCCGTGAACTCTTTATTAGGGTGCTATGTGTGGGTTTGCTACTCCAAGACCCGAGAAGGTACTTCCTTTCATTCGTTCGTTTGAAGAATAAATACTAAAAACACTCAAACGGACTTTAAACTGGCTAAAAATTATCAGAAATGTAATTGACTTTTAATTGAAGTGCTTGACTTTAGGGTTTGTACAAATGAAAATTCCGAGTTGTCACACATCATGTGTCCCGCCACACTTTCCATAGCGGCCTCGGTCCTACTTAGTGACGTAGCCACATTAGTACAAGGGTGGGCCTTGGCCCACCCAAATAAATTTGAGTTTATATGTATATATATATATATATATATATATATATATATATATATATATATATATATATATATATATATATATATAAATTTGAAGTATTTTACTACCGTCCATATTTTATAAATTATTTGGCCCACACTAAAATAAAATTATGGCTATGCCACTGGCCCTGCTAGCCCTTCCCTTGGGAATCTACCTTGGGCTTCTTGCCCATAATGCTTGACTGAACCCGCTCTGGTTTCCTCTTCCTCTCCATCTCTAAATCTAAATCTCTCTCTCCCTCTCTCTCTCTCTCTCTCAAGTTCTAGCAATCATGTCTTCCAGCGTCTTGCAGCTGGACTGGCTTACAAACTGGGGGATATCATACTGCAACATCTCACAATATCAAGAATTGTTCATCTCCTTGTCCGCCACACACTGCGGAACGAGAAGGGCCCTCTCCCTGAACATAGCAGTGATCTCAGTCACCGTCTCGGTCCTCCGTTGGAGATCTTAGAACTCCCTAGCAAGCTGTTGTACCTCTATCAAAGGTGTAAACTCGACTCTGAACCTAGATGAGAAATTGCTCCAAGTCATAGTGTCAAGTGCAGCGTCACCCACAGAATCCCCGACCTCCTCCCACTAGTTTTTGTTGGGTTTTGAGCATTCTAACACTCCTAAGTGTACATGCAACCCTAAATACCTTGGATCTATGTTTTCTCTATTATACATGCAAATATGAACTTTCCAAGGTATTCATCCTAACTAGCATAATAACATTGATTCATATGAATATATCAAGTTAGAATTACATACCTCTTTGATGTAGAATGTCTTCATAAAGCTTGAGTTCCTAGTTCCCCAGGTGTGACACCTCAATGTTGGATTAATGTCTAAGTCCATAACTATATTTGGTATGTACTTGACCCGACCCGGCATGGTCCATTTGGGTTGCACTTCACCGACACAATTTCTATGGATAATCTTTTGAGAATAGTATGTTTATGATTAATATTAATATATTATAAGTTCTAATATATTAATATGGAATCATATTATTTAATTAGTATTGATCAAGAATTAATTTATAATTAATTAAGTGATCAAAAGGAACTAATTAAATATAGACTCTTATATATATGGAATGGGCCAAGTTCATTTAGGTTGGGCTAAGCTTTCACGGATAGTCCATGAAGTGTTTAACCCATGGATCCTAGGAAATGAAAGGTCATGGGTATTAGGGTTTAACCCTAATCCTCTATACTATATAAAGATGTCTTTGGTTGGTGAAATTGGCACTAGTGTGAATACACTAAAGAAGGGCTAGCCAATTTCACTAGAGAGAACCAAGTAATCATATTCTCTAAAGTATTCCAAGGTGTCTTGGTGATTTGTGATTCCACTTGAGGCTTCCACACTATTGGGGCTAAGCTCTTAAAGCTTGAAGACATCAAGCTACATCAAGAGGTATGTATTCTATCTTGTTACATTCATAGTTTTTGTATGCTAGATTAGGATAATACCTTGGATGTTCTTATTTGCATGTATAATAGAGAAAACATAGATCCAAGGTATTTAGGGTTGCATGTACACTTAGGAAGTGTTAGAATGCTCAAAACCCAATAGTGGTATCAGAGCCAGGTTGTTTTCTGTTATATTGATGCAAATATTTTATTTTCAAAGTTGAAAAAAAAACATGAAGTTTGTCAAATTTTAAGATAATTACTTGTTCTTGTGAAAAACTAATTATTTGTAAAATTTGAATAATTTGCTTTATGAGTTGAATTAGGTCAAATTTAATAAAAGATAAAATAATATGATTATTTTATTAGTTTTAAAAGTTTGATCTAAAGAGTTTTATTTTTTGAAACCTCCATAAGTTATGGATATGAAAAGGTTTTAAAAAAAATTGATTCAAAGTTTTTATGGAGTTACAAAATTTGGTGTTAATGTTTTAAAGGATTCCATAACTTACGAATAAGTTATGGATCACCAAAAGTTTTTTGTATTACCTTGTTTTATGAGTGAATTTAGATTAATGAATAAAATTATGTGATAGTTGGTTTTAATCCAAATTAATCTAAAAGAAGTTCATAAAATGTGTTTATGTAACTTATAAGTCACATTTATGAATCTTAAAACTCATAAAAGTTGGCAAAGGTTACAAAAATGAAGAGTCTAGTTCTAATTAAAAGGTGTTATGACTCCATAATTTGTCCTCAAGTTATGGAGGACCAAGAGTCTCTTCATTAAATAATAAATTAAAAAAAAAAGTGTAACCTTAATTAATTCCATAAGTTATAAAATAAAGAAAAAGTTAATTCTTTTATTAGTTTAAAGTCTTCCATAACTTGTCCTCAAGTTATGGAACTTGAAGAGTTTTTGGATTAAAACTACTTTAAACACATAAGTTATGGAATTAATTAGTTTTGAATAGTTTCAAAACTTGCCCTCAAGTTTTGGAATTTGTAAATTTTTCTCTTATGAATACTTTAATTCCAAGTTAGCCCTTAGAATTTTAAAAGTTAAAATTCAACCCTTATACTTTATAATATTATAAGTTAATAATATATATATACGTATAAGAGTAAAGTCAGTCTTACCGCTAGTACGCCTCATTCACGAAGCCGGTCTATAAGGTGGGTATAAGGTTGTTGCCTATAAAATGGCAACTTAATGGGTGTCCACTCTCACCCACCGCTTGCTTGACCGGTGGAGGGTCGTTAGCCGAACGGGTTTGACAAGACTATAATTAACCCTTCATTAAAAGTATTAATGATAAATACTAAGTAACTAAACACTTATAAATACCCAATCTTAGTTACTTAGGAAAATGTGAATAAGGTGCTAATCCATGAAATTACACTTTGCACTTTGTTTAAGTCGGTTAGTGGAGCGTGTATGGTTAACCGGCACACTAACTCGTATTTAACAAGGTAGGCAAAGGGTAACTTAATGTTTATCATAGTATCGGTGGAGCGCGTGTGGTTAACCGGCATATCGATTGAGGGGTAAACACTTAAGGGTACCAAGTAATTTGCATGGTTACTTCACACCTTGTTTTGTGATCCTCGGCATCCCAGTCACAAAACCTGAAGGGCACACTCGAGATTGAAACATGCCATTGAACAGTTCAATGAATCTCAATAGATCTAGGAGTTTCAAAACCAATTAAAACCTAATAATACATTTCGTTTATCTTGGTGGAAATTGGTGAATCGTCATTCACCTACCTTCAAATATTTTATAGCTTGGATTACGGCATCCCTCTTCTAAGTTATAAAATAGTTTGTTGGGTCCTAGCCTTAATATTTCATATTGGGTGTCATATTAAGGACTTTAAATCAACTATCTTGAATATCTCCCAAAAGATGTCTCTAATAGACACCTATGATCTTCCCAAATCTAGTGAAACAAGGTTTCCTAAATGAAGATGATGTCCTTTGGAAATCATACTTCTTTCACCTCCTCCAATTATTCTCCCCAACCCACAAGTTCTTGAAAAGTTTAAGGTCACTCAAGCCCTATTGGCAAGGCAAGGTCTAGGTGTGAACACATCTTGGAGATGTAGTCACATATTGACAAGCCGGGAGAGTTGGGTGTCAAAGTCTTGAGAAAGTTGGTGGTTCAATCACTTTCTGAGTCACATAGTGAGTTCCTTTGGGACACCTATGAAACAGACTATGACAAGACCCTTAATGATCTTATCTATTTGTTAAGATCAACTTCCTTAAAACTTGATGGACAATGACAATAGTGACACAGGATATCCAGAAAAGCATTCTCTTCCCAATGGAAAGTGATCGGCCATAGTCAACTCGGTTGACCAAATGGTAAAGAGAAAAACTAAGTCTGTGATAGTCCTGTGCACCTTTATCAAAGGGTCCATATGTTTATATTGCCAAAGAAAGGGGCATTGGTTGCGAAGCTGCCAAATTTACCTAAGGAGGTTAAAGTCAATAAGTTTGACTCTACTTCAGGTAAAGTCCACTATCTAACTCTGTTAAGTTTCTATTCTGAGATTCCTGATACATGATGTGACTAGGTCACATGGTGATGTTTTAAGAATCAAAGAAAAGTGAAGAAACTTAAAGAAAGAATATGCTGAATCTGATGGCGTAGATGGATTTCTATCGCATAGTTTGAAGATCGGATTCTTGAGCAACTTCTTAGGAGTTATGAGATATTGCTTAGGAATAGATAACAACAAGTTTTCATATGGATTGTAAGGATAAGTTTTTCCGCAAAGTTTTAAAATAAAAGAAAAATTTTTTGATTTTATTTATTTTAAAATATCCTTACAATGGCTTTTGAGGAAAAATTGTTGCTTATATGATTCCATTAAGAGCAAGAGTGGAAATATGAAGTTGATTCTTTCATTTGTGGTAATGTCTATATTTACCAAATAAGGAAAGATTCTCATCACCCAAGTTTCATTTGGACCGGGACTTGGAATCATGCAAGTTATATAGCATGATGAATGAGAACTTTCAAGTTTTGGAAAAATTAAGACTAATTACTGGTTCACATGGATGTGTGAGTCAAGTGAAGGACTAAAGGATCGAGTACACAGTCTTGTGCACTGATTAAGTCCACCACAAAAGATCGATAAGATTATTCGTCATAGTTTACTAAAGCTCAGTAAATATGATTATACTTACATGCTTAAGTGTAACTCTGAGACATTGGAAAAGGTTCCAATGTAAGGCAGAGCGAATAAGAAGAATCAAATCAGGCAGAAGGATAAAAGTTTCTCAAATCTGAAAAGATGGGAGAGTACTTTAGTATCAGTTTTTGTGATCATCTTAATGATTAAGAAACCATATCAAAATTAGTTCTCTAAGGAAATCTTAGTGCATTCTTATGACTAAGAAGAGGAACTTGAATTGTTGAAATGGTTAAATCAAGAAGATGAGTCATACTTCATTCCAATACAAGTCTTAGAGTCATACTCCAAGATTGTCATTTGAGTGACATGTCTTAAAGAAGGTTTAAAACACTTGTCAAATGTAAGAGTAAAAGTTTTCTACTCTTGTACATTTGAAATTGGTAAGTTGTGATGTTTTGGATAAAACAAAGACCAACTTAGACCAATTGGGTAAAGTGTTTTTCTTGATTAGAATCCGCACTATCTCTTGGATGTTTGACAAGGGAGTCTTATATGTCAAGAGGACAGTGGGAGTCTTAAAGGTCTTGAAAGTCTCAAGAAATAATCAAGAATAAAACCTGAAATTCTTCACTAGCACACGACTTGAGGTTTATAACCTATCGTGTTGACATATCTGTGCCCATTCCAGTTAAAGTTGGCTTTGCATATGAGTTCTTAGAGTTCTCAGTTTGTTGCATAACAACATGGAAGCAATGGCAGGCCCTTGAGCTGCCAGGTGGCAAGAAGTTAAGATTGAGTTCAATCCATATGGTTTTGGATTTGTCATTATCTTTGTCTTGTGATTATGGTTTGACAAATTCATATGGGTAGGAACTCATACACCATATAAATCTAAGTGTCATAAGGTTTCTCTCCGATTCATGAAAATGATGGTGAGGAAACGCTTTCACTAAGTAGATTTTACAAAGATATCAATTGTGTTATTTGCATTTTCAAAAGTCGTTAGTGGAGCGCGTGTGGTTAACCGGCACACTAACATGGACTTGTGAGAAATGGCAAATGCCAAAGCAATTGAGACTATGATTACGGTATCCCTTTTCATGGTTCTTGAAATTTCTTAGACATACAGGTGAGTTATCTACGGAAAGGGTGTATGAATCTAAATTTCAGACTGTCCAGCTGATTTCTGAGTACATGTTAAAGCTAGTGGGAGCATAAGTGTTATGCTAATAATCATCATGTTAGTGGGAGCATGATAATTATGATAAGTATTGCAAGCTAGCAATGTTAATTATAGAAAAAAAAGTTTCAATTGGGAAAAAGTTGTTTTGCTATAATTAAGGGAGAGGAAATTATGCTTCATCTCAAATCTATAAGCTTAGATCGTGAGGTTTTAATCATTTAGTCGAGGATATATATGAATTTCATTTTGGAATGGCTCAACATAAGGAAATTCTGTATATGGGTCCATTATTTGCGTTCTAAAATTCGATTATGATTACGGCATCCCTTTTCATAATCTGAATTATGAGAACTTGGCAAATTGAAATGGAAATATTATAGCAAAAGACTGGTTTAGTCTTTATGTAAGACATCATGAATCGTGTCCCATATGCTTCGGATATAGGATCGATTACATGTGCTATATTCATCCGTTCTAAAATTTTCCAAATGCCTGGGGCATTAAGAAGGGAAAAGGTTTAGAACTGGATATGACTAAAAGGATTAAACAATTGTCGAGGACAATCTAAGGTTTACCAAAGATTGGTTACTCAAGGACAATTGGAAGTATAGTGATAATTCTGGAAGGACCATATTGACATAATCTGTAAGGAGGCAACTCTTGTTCAGAAGTGATAGTCAAAATGGAATCTGGAAATGTTTCAAAGTTAGAATTTTCAATCTGTGTAATATTAAGGAAACTTAATGCAAGAAGAATATTTCCAAGGAGTTGATCTCCTTTGGAATACTCTGTAATGATTGTTGCCAAGTCTTTATGACTTTGTGCATAATCATTACGAGAGGATCAATGCATATAAGTTTAGAATCTAACAGATTTCAGTAAATGGCATGAATTTGGAATTCTTGCATTTGCGGTAAGGATTTGGGAGTGTGAAAAGAGAATCATTGAAGTTATGTTCAATTGATCTAGTTCACAAAGTAAGGATCATAGACAAACATAGTATGCATACTTGGTGTGTGGCATGACTAGTGTTTAAGAAAACATAGTGTACATGCTTGGAGCATGGGACAACTATTGTTTTAAATTCAAGAATAAAGTTGATAGCTGAAACAGTATACAATGAATAATGTGTAATCATATGGTGATAAATAAAAGGTGTTTTATTTATGTTCAAAGAGTTGATACCATATTGGATTCAATTATTATTGTGTTTCACTTTGCATGTTTTGACTTCCCGAATAAACTAGGTTATTCTTCCGGAATGACTAAGTTATTCAAACCATCCACAGTCGGTCATATGTTGGAAGTAGATATGAATTAAGACTGTCATGGGTTGGCTTGTAGAGGTCTAAGGTGTTGGACAAAGGGCTACAACACTCATGAGTGCTCATAAGTTCTGAGTATTGGATTCAACCCGCGCTCATTGGAATCACTTCATGGATTTTATCACGAGTGATCATGAGACGATAATATCTTATATTCTTCAAACCTAGAGATATGAGTTGTTACTATGAGTTGGTTGTACATTGATTGCACGAAAACGCATTTGGTAACTCGGTGCTATAAAACGTGCCTTTGTGTATGATTCAACAAGTAGTAGAACAAGCCATATGAGTCGAAGTTTATCCATTCCTTTTACCTTCGGGATAAAAGCGATATATGTGGGCCCCTCAATGATTTGATGATGACAAATGGAAGTGCTCGGCCGGGACAGGACTGATTTGATTCGTTCAATTAGTCAGTCGTCATAAATCGGAAATCGGGAAACAACAAATGGACAGAGAGAATGATTATAATCCATGTCTCAGTCCATATGATATCTAGAATGGAGGAATATATGATCCCTTATCTAATGGACAAGTTTGTTGACAAGATCAGAGTTCGACAGCAGCTTTAAGAGCTACGATTGCCAGTTAGGTTTGAAGTCATACGCAATAATAGTTTTAGACTTATCCAAGTGGGAGACTGTTGGATTAATGTCTAAGTCCATAACTATATTTGGTATGTACTTGACCCGACCCGGCATGGTCCATTTGGGTTGCACTTCACCGACACAATTTATATGGATAATCTTTTGAGAATAGTATGTTTATGATTAATATTAATATATTATAAGTTCTAATATATTAATATGGAATCATATTATTTAATTAGTATTGATCAAGAATTAATTTATAATTAATTAAGTGATCAAAAGGAACTAATTAAATATGGACTCTTATATATATGGAATGGGCCAAGTTCATTTAGGTTGGGCTAAGCTTTCAGGGATAGTCCATGGAGTGTTTAACCCATGGATCCTAGGAAATGAAAGGTCATGGGTATTAGGGTTTAACCCTAATCCTCCATACTATATAAAGATGTCTTTGGTTGGTGAAATTGGCACTAGTGTGAATACACTAAAGAAGGGCTAGCCAATTTCACTAGAGAGAACCAAGTAATCATATTCTCTAAAGTATTCCAAGGTGTCTTGGTGATTTGTGATTCCACTTGAGGCTTCCACACTATTGGGGCTAAGCTCTTAAAGCTTGAAGACATCAAGCTACATCAAGAGGTATGTATTCTATCTTGTTACATTCATAGTTTTTGTATGCTAGATTAGGATAATACCTTGGATGTTCTTATTTGCATGTATAATAGAGAAAACATAGATCCAAGGTATTTAGGATTGCATGTACACTTAGGAAGTGCTAGAATGCTCAAAACCCAACACTCAAATGGTTCACAGAACACCAAATACACTTGAAATATATTAGAGAGAAATCCACACTTCATAAAAATCGGCTAGCCCTTTCTATCACACATAGTGATCGATTTTCCCAATGATATGATCTTTATATAGTGTCACAATTAGGGTAAACCCTAATGGTCATGGCCTTCCATTTCCTTGGATCCATGGGTTCAAATACACCATGGAGCAACCATGGAGCATCCTATGGGTTTTAGCCCAAGTTGATAATCCATGGAGCATTTGCCCTCTATACAAGTATGGATGATTTACACAATCAACCCATATATTTAATTAGTCTTCTTTTGATCACTTAATTAATTCTAAATTAATTCTTGATCAATACTAATTAAATAATCCTATTAATATATTAGAACTTATAATATATTAATAATCCTTAAGTGTTATTTCTCTCATTATAGTCTATCCAAATTCATGATGCCATGCAACCTAAATGGACCATGTCGGGTCGGGTCAAGTCTTACCAATTATATTTATGGACTTAGACATTAATCCAACAGTCTCCCACTTGGATAAGTCTAAAACTATTTAGTATGATAAGTCTAAAACTATTGCGTATGACTTTAAGAACCGACTGGCAATCGTAGCTCTCAAAAGCTTCTGTCGAACTCTGACCTTGTAGATGAACTCTGACCTTGTCAATGACTTGTCCATTAGATAAGGGATCATATATTCCTCCATTCTAGATATCATATGGACTGAGACATGGATTATAATCACTTTCTCTGTCCATTTGTTGTTTCCCGATTTCTGATTTATGACGACTGACTAATTGAACAAATCAAATCAGTCCTGGCCCGACCGATCACTTACATTTGTCATCACCAAATCATCGAGGGGCCCACAGATATCGCTTTTATCCTGAAGGTAAAAGTAATTGATAAACTTTGACTCATATGGCTTGTTCTACTACTTGTTGAATCATAAAAAAGGCACGTTTTATAACATCGAGTTACTAATGCATTTCCGTGCAATCAATGTACAACCAACTCATAGTAACAACTCATATCTCTAGGTTTGAAGAATATAAGATATTATCGTCTCATGATCACTCGTGATAAAATCGATGAAGTGATTCCAATGAGCGCGGTTTGAATCCAATACTCAGAACTTATGAGCACTCATGAGTGTTGTAGCCCTTTGTCCAACATCTTAGACCTCTACAAGACAACCCATGACAGTCTTCATTCATATCTACTTCCAACATATGACCGACTGTGGATGGTTTGAATAACTTAGTCGTCCAGAACAATGACCTAGTTATTCAGGAAGTTAAAACATGCAAAGTGAAAAACAATAATAATTGAATCCAATATGGTATCAAAACCTATGAACATAAATAAAACACCTTTTATCACCATATGATTACACATTATTCATTGTATACTGTTTCAGCTATCAACTTTATTCTTGAATTTAGAACAATAGTTGTCCCATGCTCCAATCATGTACACTATGTTTTCTAAACACTAGTCATGCCATACACCAAGTATGCATACTATGTTTGTCTATGATCTTTACTTTGTGAAATAGATCAATTGAACATAACTCCAATGATCCTCTTTTCACAGTCCCAAACCCTTACTGCAAATGCAAAAATTCCAAATTCATGTCATTTACTGAAATATGTTAGATTCTAAACTTATATGCACTGATCCTCTTGTAATGATTACGGACAAAGTCAGAAAGACTTGACAACAACCATTACAGAGCATTCCAAAGGAGATCAGCTCCTTGGAAATATCCTTCTTGCATTAAGTTTCCTAATCTTACACAGATTGAATAATTTCTAACTTTGAAACATTTCCACATTCCATTTTGACTATCACTTCTAAACAAGAGTTGCCTCCTTACAGATTATGCCAATGGTCCTTCCAGAGTTAACATTATACTTCCAACTGTCCTTGAGCAACCAATCTTTGGTAAACCTTATATTGTCCTCAACAATTGCTTAATCCTTTTAGTCATATCCAATTCTAGACCTTTTCCCTTCTTAATGCCCCAGGCATTTGGAAAATTTTAGAAAGGATGAATATAGCACATGTAATCGATCCTATATCCGAAGCATATGGGACACGATTCATGATGTCTCACATAAAGACTAAACCAGCCTTTTGCTACAACATTTCCATTTCTATTTGCCAAATTCTCATAATTCAGATTATCAAAAAGGGATGTCGTAATTATAATCGAATTTTAGAACGCAAATAATGGACCCATATATAGAATTTTCTTATGTTGAGCCATTCCAACATATCATTCATATATATATATATATATATATATATATATATATATATATATATATATATATATATATATATATATATACATACATATATATATATATACATATATATATATATATATATATATATATATATATTTGACTAAATATGATTAAAACCTCAATTTAAGCTTTTAGATTTGAGATGAAGTATAATTTCCTCTCCATTAATTATAGCAAAACAACTCTTTCCCAATTGAAACCTTTTGTTTTCTATAATTAACATTGCTAACTTGCAACCTTTATCATAATTATCATGCTCCCACTAACATGATGATTATTAGCATAACACTTATGCTCCCACTAGCTTTCACATCTACTTAGAAATCAGCTGGACTTCTAGAAATCAATACTTTATTGACTTTCTTACCAAAGTTCATATGTCTGATACTAGATTGCTTTGATAAAACTCTATCATAATCATACACCTTATCATAGATAGCTCACAGGTGTGTCTAAACAATTTTAAGAACTATGAAAAGGGATGTCGTAATCATAGTCTTGATTGTTTAGACCTTTGCCACTTCTCAGAAGTCCATGTTAGTGTGTCGGTAAACCACACACACTCCACTAACGACTTTGAGACTGCAAATATCACAATTGCTATCTAGCTAAAATCTACTTAGTGAAAGTGTTTCCTCACCATCATTTTCATGAATCGGAGAGAAACCTTATGACACTTAGATTTAATGGTGTATGTGTTCTTATCCATGTGAATTCTCAAAACCATAGTCACAAGACAAGGATAATGACAAATCTAAACTCATTTGGACTGAACTCAATCTTAATTTCTTGCCAACTGGCAGCTCAAGGGCCTGCCATTGCTTCCAAGTTGTTGTGCAACCAATTGAGAACTCTAAGAACTCATATGTAAAGCCAACCTTAATTGGAATAGGCACATAATATGTCAACACGATAGGTTATGAACCTCAAGTCATGTGCTGGTGAAGAACTTCAGGTTTTATTCTTGATTAGTTCTTGAGACTTTCAAGACCTTAAATACTCCCACTGTCCTCTTGACATATAAGACTCTCTTGTCAGATATTCAAGAGATAGTGTGGATTCTAATCAAGACAAACACTTCACAGAAAATGCCTTAGTTGGTCTTTATTTTATCTAAAACATCACAACTTACCAATTTCGAATGTACAAGAGTAGAAAACTTTTACTCTTACATTTGACAAGTGTTTTAAACCTCTTTAAGACATGTCACTCAAATTACAATCTTGGAGTATGACTCTAAGACTTGTATTAGAACGAAGTATGAATTATCTTCTTGATTTAACCATTTCAACAATTCAAGATTCCTCTTCTTAGTCATAAGAAAGCACTAAGATTTCCTTAGAGACTTAATTGTGCTATGGTTTCTTAATCATTAAGATGATCACAAAATTGATACTAAAGTACTCTCCCATCTTTTCAGATTTGAGAAACTTTTTATCTTTCTGCCTAAGTTGATTCTTCTTATTCGCTCTGTCATACATTGGAAACTTTTTCCAATGTCTCATAATTACACTTAAGCTTGTAAGTATAACCATATTTATTGGGCTTTAGTAAATTATGATGAATAATCTTATCGATCTTTTGTGGTGGACTTGACCAGTGCACAAGAATGTGTACTCGATCCCTTAGTCCTTTACTTGAATCACACATCCATGTGAACAAGTAGTTAGTCTTAGTTTTTCCAATGCTTGAAAGTTCTCATTCATCATGCTATATAACTTGCATGATTCCAAGTTCCGTTCCAATTAATACTTGGGTGATGAGGATCTTTCCTTATTTGGTAAATTTAGACATTACCACAAATGAAAGAATCAATTTCATATTTTCACTCTTGCTATTAATGGAATCATATAAGCAACAATTTTTTCACAAACGCCATTGTAAGGATACATAATATAAATAAAATAAAAAATTTCCTTTTTATTTTTAAAACTTTGCGGAAAACTTATCCTTACAATCCATATGAAAACTTGTTGTTATCTATTCCTAAGCAATATATCTCATAACTCTTAAGAAGTAGCTCAAGAATCCGATCTTCAAACTTTTCTTTGATTCTTAAAAACATCACCATGTGACCCAGTCATATCATGTATCAAGAATCTCAGAATAGAAACTTAGCAGAGTTAGATAGTGGACTTTACCTGGAGTAGAGTCAAACTTATTGACTTTAACATCCTTAGGTAAAATTTGGCAGCTTCGCAACCAATGCCCCTTCCTTTGGCAATTTAACATATGGACGCTTTGGTAATGAAACATGGGACTATCACAGACTTAGCCTTTCTCTTTACCATTTGGTCAACCGAGTTGACTATGGCCGATCCCTTTCCATTGGGAAGAGAGAGCTTTACTGGATATCCAATGTCACATTGTCAATGTCCATAAAGTTTTGGAAGTTGATCTTAGAAAATAGATAAGATCATTAAGGGTCTTATCATAGTCTGTTTCATAGGAGTCCCAAAGGAACTCACTATATGACTTAGAAGGTGATTGAACCACCAACCTTCTCAAGAATTTGACACCCAACTCTCCCGGCTTTCCAATATGTGACTACATCTCCAAGATGTGACCAGACATAGACCTTTGCTTGCCAATAGGGCTTGAGTGACCTTAAACTTTTCAAGAACTTGTGGGTTAGGGAGAACAATTGCAGGAGGTGAAAGAAGTATGATTTCCATGGGACATCATCTTCATTTAGGAAAGCTTGTTTCAAGGGATTTTGGAAGATCATAAATGTCTAAACCAGACATCTTTTTGGGAGATGTTCAAGATACTTGATTAAAAGTCCTTAGCATAACACCCAATATGAAATATTAAGGCTAGGACCCTACACAATACTTTTATAACTTGGAAGAGGGATGTCGTAATCCAAGCTATAAAATATTTGAAGGTAGGTGAATGACGATTCACCAATTTCCACCAAGATAAACGAAATGTATTATTAGGTTTTAATTGGACCTGAAACTCCTAGATCTTTTGAGATTCATTGAACTGTTCAATGGCTTGTTTCAATCTCAAGTGTGCCCTTCAGGTTTTGTGACTGGGATGCCGAGGATCACAAAACAAGGTGTGAAGTAACCATGCAAATATACTTGGTACCCTTAATATTTACCCCTCAATCGATGTGCCGGTTAACCACACACGCTCCATCGATACTATGATAAATATTAAGTTACCTTTGCCTACCTTGTTAAGTCGAGGTTAGTGTGCCGGTTAACCACACATGCTCCACTAACGACTTAATCAAAGTGCAAAGTGTAATTTCATGGGTTAGAACCAAATTCACATTTTCCTAAGTAACTAAGATTGGGTATTTAAAAAAGGTTTAGTTACCTAGTATTTATCATTAATACTTTTAATAAAGGGAGAATTATAGTCCTTGTCCTACCCGTTCGGCTAACGACCCTCGACCAGTCAAGGAAGCGATGGGTGAGAGTGGACACCCATTAAACTGCCATTTTATAGGCAGTAACCTTATACCCCCTTATAGATCGGCTTCGTGAATGAGGCCTACTAACGGTAAGACTGACTTGCTCTTATACATATATATATATATATATATATATATATATATATATATATATATATATATATATATATAAATATTATTAGCTTATAATATTATAAAGTATAAGGGTTGAATTTTAACTTTTAAAATTCTAAGCGCTAACTTGGAATTAAAGTATTCATAAGTGAAAACTTTTCAAATTCATTAATTCTATAACTTGTGTGTTTAAAGTAGTTTTAATTAGAAGACTCTTCAAGTTCCATAACTTGAGGACAAGTTATGGAAGACTTTAAACTAATAAAAGAATGTAACTTTTCTTTATTTTGTAACTTATGGAATTAATTAAGGTTACACATTTTATTACTTAATAAAATGACTCTTGAACCTCCATAACTTGAGGACAAGACTCTTCATTTTTGTAACCATTGCCAACTTTTATGAGTTTTATGAAAACTTAAATGTGACTTTTGATATAACTTGAGAACGAGTTACAAAAACACATTTTAGAATCAACTCTTAGATTAAAATGGACTGAAAACACATAATCAATTAACTGTTCTATTAATCTAAGCAACTCATAAGAACAAGATAATTCAAATCATACTTTTTCATGTAATTAGTCTAAACCTTAAACTAATACAAAACATGAATCTATTGACAATTATCTTTGAAATTGGATTAGCATGAACATTACCACATCAAAAACAAGTTTATAAGTCCAATAACATCTTAGGATAATGTTCCTAGTCCAATTCCAGCCAAAACAATCGAATATATGTTGTCTGGGGGTCCAACTCGTCGAGTGCATGAACAAAATCGGCAAGTTGGACACATTTTGCTTTGGACTCGACGAGTCCATCAGTGGACTCGGCGAGTCTGCTGAGCAGACAGCATAAAAACTCGATTTTTCTGCCAATTTTACAAGTATAGCAAGAAAACAAGCCTAGGCTCTGATACCACTGTTGGGTTTTGAGCATTCTAACACTCCTAAGTGTACAGGCAACCCTAAATACCTTGGATCTATGTTTTCTCTATTATTCATGCAAATATGAACTTTCCAAGGTATTCATCCTAACTAGCATAATAACATTGATTCATATGAATATATCAAGTTAGAATTACATACCTCTTTGATGTAGAATGTCTTCATGAAGGTTTAGTGCCTAGTACCCCAAGTGTGACACCTCAAATGGTTCACACAACACAAAATGCACTTGGAATACATTAGAGAGAAATCCACACTTCATAAAAATCGGCTAGGCCTTTATATCACATATAGTGACCGATTTTCCCAATGATATGATCTTTATATAGTGTCACAATTAGGGTAAACCCTAATAGTCATGGATTTCCATTTCCATGGATCCATGGGTTCAAATACACCATGGAGCAACCATGGAGCATCCTATGGGTTTTAGCCCAACTTGATAATACATGGAGCATTAGCCCACTAAACAAGTATGGATGATTTACACAATCAACGCATATATTTAATTAGTCTTCTTTTGATCACTTAATTAATTCTAAATTAATTTTGGATCAATACTGATTAAATAATCCTATTAATATATTAGAACTTATAATATATTAATAATCCTTAAGTGTTATTTCTCTCATTATAGTCTATCCAAATGAATTATGCCATGCAACCCAAATGGACCATGTCAGGTCGGGTCAAGTTTTACCAATTATAGTTATGGACTTAGACATTAATCCAACAGTTGCATGCTCTGTCCTTAAAAATACAGGATGTAAGTCGGACCTTGTCCCCCTCGGGACATCTCCTGGTGCGGAATGTGTTGGCGACATCAACCAACCATCTACTGCTCGCAATGGGGTCCCAATCGCCATGGTAATTAGGAGCTCCGTAGGCTCTGAACTCTCTGAATGTCAGTGTGTTCGACCCCATCATTGTCGTCACCTCAGTACAGAAGGCATTCAGTCTCTCATCCAAAAGCTCCAAAATACCCTGCTTGGTCGTGCCAAATATGACAAGAGTCTGATCCAGAATATTATGCGTGATCATTGAGGAGATGAACTCTCTCGTCTGGTCATATAGCTGCCCGACTCCAGAGCCCGAGCTTGATCCCTTACCGGCACCTGAACTGCCGACTGGTCTAGTGTGTAATACCACCATACTATAAAAAAAATCATAACAAACATTAATATACTAATCATATCTCGAGGGATCACGTATACTACAAGTTCCCTGGATCCATCTCAACCTTGCTTGCTTCGAGTACGGATCCTCTGCATCCAGTAGTACGGGCCCATACTACCTTCCACATTTATCCATACTTTCCTTAAGAACTGCCTTGACTTCACAAAGTCCCTTCCACTACTACTTCTTCACATACTAATCTCATCCTAGGCTTGCCCCAGGGTAATCACCATCCCACTCTCCGCCATCAGTTGCATAAGAAGTCCCTGTTATCTCCCCTTAACTAGCTCGTGAATACCATTACATACCACTAAGACTAGATAATTTTTTGAATGAGAGATCCTAACCTACAACGTTTGGACTCAAACAAGAGCTGCAAAATAGAGCTAGACCTAACCTTCTAAAATTATTTTGTCCTTGCAATATGTAACTTAACATATTCATTTACTAGCTAGTAAAAGATAACTAGAACTCCTAAAATCACAAAGAAAGCAGCATTCAAGCATCAAGTAAACATAATCAAGCATATCCTAATCATGCCATCATATCCCTGACTAATCCGTACTAGCATGCAGTTCATAAAGCTGATATACATATAACAGGCACATAAGGCATCCTTCCTAGATCCTTAGCCCTACTCTAGCATGTAGTTCTCAAAAACATATCATAACATAAACTTGTATGGGTAATTTGGAAGTACTTACTTGAGCTCAGCTGATTGCATGCACCACACCTTTTTCTCTTTTTAAAATTATTTTCTCTTTTCAAAGTTCTTTTTATAAAAGTGATTTTCTTTTGAAAATTTTCATACCAAATCCTCAGTTTGAGTTTAGACACACCTGAGAGTGTGCCTGAATCCCTCAAACCAAGGATCTGATACCATCTTGAAACATCCCAAAAATAAGGTCGAAAAATTTCGTTTAAAAATCATTTAAGAAAACCATAATTCATCAAACATCACAATAAATATCACAAGTCATGTATCTCAAATCATAATAACAAAATATTGCATCAAAATCAGGTGTCAAAATATCAGAGTAAAAACAACCCTGGCTGAATGAATGGTATATGCACTACAATCATCCCAAACTCTTCCCTTTGCTACTGGAAGTACATGAAACCAAAACTAAAAACTATAAGCACGAAGCTTAGTGAGTCTCCCCAAACTACCCCTACCGTACACATAACATATAACATGCATCTAGGAGATACGAGCCTTGCCCACACTCAAGGAGATACGGGCCCTCATCCACACTCAGGTAACTATAAGATATGGCCCTCGCCCACACTCAGCTAACTCAAAGATATGGGCCTCACCCACACTCTGCTACCTAGGAGATACGAGCTTAACACACACTCAGTTGGCTAGGAGGTACAGGCCACGCCCATGCTCTGTTATCTGGGAGATACAAGCCCCGCCTACACTCCTCTAACTAAACATACATACAAGTATCACACAAACATCAAGTATGACCATAATCTACCAATTCATAAACATACTCAGACGATACTAAGATACAGACCCTGCCACACTTAGCTACTAATCATAAGCGAGTCTAAGATACAGGCCCATCCACACTTAACTACTAATCATAAATAATTCTAAGATACGGGCCCAACCCACACTTAGCTACTTTATATCGTCTGACATTGGTGCCTTCGACCCGTTACTACTGAAGGAATCTCACCTCGTAGGCTAACTGTGAAGTCTCGCGTCAGGAATCTTTGACAGTTGCTCCAACGACTCCCTGACTATCATTTCCACAAACACTTAGTCAGAAACTGATAATTCTTCTTAGGGTAAATGACGATTTTACCCCTGGTCAAAGTCAACATTCTGGTCAAAGTCAATGTTCTAGGTTTACTTAACTCGCCGAGTTGACATATCAAGTCGTTGAATCTATAAATCAAAAACCCGAAATCGCAATCCAACTCGTCAAGTCATCCCCCTGACTCGACGAGTTCCCTGGCTACTCATATTCGTAATTTGGCGAGTCAACTCATCGAGTCTCTTCACAGACTCGTCGAATCCTACCTTATACAAAAATCAAGACAAAACGACTCAACTCGTCGAGTGCTTCTCTGGACTCGCCGAGTTCCTCAGTCTGTTTGGGCCATCTCAAAGGATTAAGCACATACTCTTCAGATCTAAGCTCCATACTTCATATATATACTGGAAATGCCCTTTTTCAGGGTAAAACTTCCAAGTTTACCTGCTAATACTCCTTCTTAATGGGTTTAGTTAGAACCCTAGTTATCTAGGAGATGGATCTTGGTCCAAAAGCCATAATACTCCAAACTAAAGCATACTAACATAGATCTAGGCCTTAGACATCATTTGAACACGTAAAGCTCCTAACTTTCCTTCCATTCATGGTCTTTTGGGGCTTAAAAGGTGAAAAGAACACCTTAAATCTTGCATGGGGCTTCCATGTCATAAAGTTTGCACCTTTATGCCATGAAACCCCTTCTAGACCCCAGATCTGAAAGGTTAATCACATGGGACGTCCATTTTCCAAGGACCAAGCTTCTTGGACCAAAAACTCAATAAGGTGAAAAGAAGGAGATCTATCAAGCTACAAAGTAAGTTTGAGACTTTTTTACTAGAAAATGAAGAAGATGAGAAGTTGTTTCTGGATCTAGTAGCTTCTTTTTGAATCTTCAAGCTCCTCCTTCTTCAACAAGCTTCAAAACACACAATAATCACTCAAAAAAATGACAAGCTCAAATAGTGCACTAGGGTTTCATGGATTATGGTTTAGGACTTAGAGGCTGGAAATGAGGCCAGCAAGTGGGGATTAAGATGCTTAAATAGGGTGCAAAAATTCGAAATTAGGGTTTCATTCTGGCAGACCTACTCGTCGATTTGAGGCTCTCAAATCATCAAGTAGATTGCTTAAAACCCGCGTTCCTTTCTAGTCTTTACTTGATGATTTTGGGGCTACCAATTCGTTGAGTTTCTGTATAAAATGAATAAATTATTATTTAATGCGCACCAGGAATCAGGCGTTACAGTGACAAATCAGATAACCATTACTTCATGGATCCAAAAGCAATGAGATATCATGTTCATATATATGGTTTCATTCGGTCATACAAATGTGGACATATCATGTTGAACCTTTAATTACTCTGGTTGTAGATGTCATAGGGCTAAGTAACGAGATGATTGATGTTATCGACGATGTTATGTGGGAGTTGAGAGAAAATGATACCAACCTCGATGTTGGAACCTCGAATACAGGGGGTAGCGGTGTTGATGATGATTTTGAATAGTTGGTAGAGGTAGTAAAAACTAAGTTATATCCTAGTTGTATGCTTTCTTTCCTTGATTTTTTTGCAAAGCATATGTATATCAAGGTCAACAACAAATAGACTAATAGTTCATTTGACCAGCTCCTTGATTTGTTGCCTTCAACATTTCCACTGGACAACAAGGTTCCCCGTTCATATTATCTAACCAAAAAGAAAATGAAGAAGATAGGTTTCGGGTATGAGTCAATACATCAGTGCAAAAACGATTGTTTTTTCTTCTGGAAGGAAAACAAGTCATTGCAGATTTGTCCTGTTTGTAAACAGAGTCGATAGATTGATAAAAAAAACTAAGGGTAAGAAGGTAGCTCATAAGGTGTTACGGTACTTTCCAGTGACCCCCAAACTATGTCGTTTGTATTGTTCAAGGTACACTTCTAAAAATATGATATGGCATAGTACCGGGAGATTAGAAGATAGTGTGATGCGTCATTTATTGCCTGACAGAAACGACTTTCCTATGACCCTTGAATAGACACTCTCTCATACCGTATGAGGGAGTGACTTTCAATGAAGACACTCCCTCATAATGTGCAACAAATAAAGTCGTTTATGTCGATCATCGTCTATTCTTAGATGCTAATGATCCATTAAGGATGAATTTGAAATTTAACGAGCAACCCAAGATAAGACCCGCTTCGGGACGTTTTACTGATGAAGACATACAAGAGCAACTAGGTCATCTACTACTTCGTAAACCGGGTAAAAATCTTTAGCTCTCAAGGCTAACATGGATCGGCAAGGATTCGAGGTGAATTGGTCGAAATGTAGCATATTTTTTTATCTTGAGTATTGGTCTTCTCTGCAGATGAAGCACAACATAGATGTGATGCATGTCAAGAAGAATATGGGTGAGATTGTTTTGGGTATTTCAATGATGAATGACAAGAGTAAAGGCACATCAAATGCATAGGAGGACTTGAGAAATATGAATATATTGTGTAATCAATGGTTGCAAAAAAAGGTAACAACTTCACTAGACCACATGCAAGATACTCATTCAAGAAAACGGGCCGAAAAATCTTTTGTCAATTTATAAGAGATGTTAAACTACCAGATTGGTTTGGATCTAACATCAGTAAGAAAGTGGTAGATAATGATACTAACATTATTGGGTTGAAATCTCATGACTATCACATTCTTATGAAACGTTTGATACTAATTGAAGTTAGAGCGTTATTGGATAATGAATCTTCTACACCAGTTGTAGACCTTTGTACATTTTTCAAGAAAATTTGCTCTGGAACACTAAAGGTGGAGGATATGAGGAAAGCAAAGGAAGACATTATTATAATCTGGTGCAAGTTAGGGTTGATTTATCCTCTAGCGTTTATTCATATTATGATTCATTTAGTTTTGCATTTACCTGATGAAGCGATTGTCAAAGGCCCGATATATACGAGATGAATGTATTTGTCCGAAATGTATATGAAAAAATTAAAAAACTATTTTAGAAATAAGGCTACGTCAGAAGGTTGTATAGCTGAAGGTTATGTTGCTGAAGAAGCTTTATCATTTTGTTCGACTTACCTTCGAGATGTGCATACTCAATTCATTCGCCCTGAAAGAAATGAAGACATCGTCATTGAAAAAACAAAGTTTTGGTTGTTTGATTCTAAGTATCGACCGGCCAGCACAATGCAAATCAAAGATCTTAATATAAGGGAAAAACGTAATATATAATGTTTATATTGAATAGCTGTCAAGAAGTAAGACAATACATTGAGTAAGTGTTATTATCTTTATCTTTCATTATTTATTGTTACTTTTTCAATTCATTATATATATATATATATAACACCTCAGATCGGGTCGATTTAGGGTTTCAAGGAGTTAAAGCATGGTTTTTCGGAAAACCCAAGGCTCACAATGTGACCATTGAAAGGTAATGACTTCGGAAGGGATCTAGTGAGGACTCTAATTCAAATGAGCTCATGACGTGGGCTTTAAGAGCTCACGATGTGAGGTATGCTGCATCCCAAGCCTACGATTGTTGTGGGTTTCCATCGTATTTAAACCCCATAAACTTCATTTTAGGGTTCCAAACCTTCCCCCTTCGTCCCTAAACTCAGTAAAACCCTAAACCTAGCATCTCCTTGTGTTTCTTGAGCTTTTTGTGATGTTTTGGAGGTTTAAAAAAGAAGAGATCACAATGGAAGCATAGTTGCATCTTGGAAGCTTCATTTGTAACCTTTAGCCATACTCTTGGACCAATGTGAGTAATCAAGATCCAATCTTTTTGTTTCCATATTGCTAAATCTAATGTTTTATGCATATTTATCCAAGATCATAAAATTTAGAGTGTTTAGACTCCATAAAGTTGTCAACGTTATGGGTCCTTAGGGTCCATAAATGCTTATATGTCATGGATCTGAAGTTTGAATGGTGTTGGATATCATGCATGAGAATTTATCTTCTTTTTCTCCATGAATGACCTATTTGGAGCCTAAGTCTTGTATTGGACATACAAGACCTTAAAGCATCAATTTTTATGATCCTTTGAGTGTTAAGAAGCCTCTTGGAAAAGATGGATTAGTGTCTTAATGGATTAAGATGTTTTTGGATCAAAATGCCTTCCAGACTTATCTCACGATGTGAGGAGATGCATGTCACATCGTGAGGGTAGTGAGACTTGTTTATTCTGTCTTGTAATGGCTCACGATGTAAGCCATAGATGGTTACGTCATGAGAATCTAGTGACCGTTGACTTTCGTTGACCGTTGACCATTGACTTTTTAACCAAGTGTAACTTTGAGTCAAACTTGAGGATTTGCGGGAGAAAACTATGTTGAAAAGGGGTCATATCGTAGTGTTTCGACCTCTTTAATTCAAGTAAGTTTCACCTCATTATATCGTGGCTCGAAGGCACCAATGTCGGCCCACTAGTTTTGGTTATATGTTAGTAGAAGGATGTCTTAGGGACTGCATATAGTCATATAAGATAGACTGAGGACTCTTGGTCTAGGCGCTTTTACCTGTACCTTGTTTGGTTGTGGTTCTAGAGTAAGACCACCTGTCCAGGTGGCTATCTCACCTCTGAATATATATATGGTCATGCATTCTTTGAATTGTTGATACTTAGGATGTTGTTATGCTATAGTGATCTATTATAGGAATGAAAGTGGGTCCAAACCCGGACTGGATGGAACCAGACCCGGAAAACCCGGAACCGGTTAACGGAATTTTATAGAACCGAAAACCGGACCGGTATATAGGAACCGATTTCGGTTCAATTTCAGGTATGGTATTGGGTAAAGTGGGTCTAGTACTAAAAAACCTGGAAACATCAAAATGGCTAGGTTGGAACTGGATATAGCGGGTTTAGAACCGAAAAACCAGAAAAAAAAAAAAAAAAAAAAAAAAACTGGAATTTTTTGGCAATTACTTACTACTTAGTGGGTTGAACTTTGAAAATTTTCATATTGATATCCTGACTTTGGGAGACTGTAAGTCACTGAATATGAAATAAAATTTGAAAAAATTATAGTCTAAAATCATGTACAAACTCTAAACTACACTTCAGAAAAAACCGCATGTCAATCCGAGTTTAAACGAGTGAGATATGCATGTTTTAACGTTTTCACAAAATACAAAGTACAAAAATAAATAACTGAAAAATTGAAAATTTTCAGCTTTGATATCCCGACCTGGGAGGACTGTAAATCATTAAATATTAAACCAAAAATGAAAAATTATAGTCTAAAATCATGTGCAAGCTCTAAACTATAAGTTGGAAAAAACCGTATGTCAATCCGACTTAAAATGAAATAGATATGCATCTGTTAAAACTTTCATTGAATACAAAAAAGTTGAAAAACTAAAAACTTCCAGTTTTGATATCTCGACTTTAGGGGACTATAAATCAATGAATATAAAACTAAAAATGACAAATTTATAGTCTAAAATCATGTACAAACTCTAAAATACATGTTAGAAAAAACCATATGTCAATCCAACTTAAAACAAATGAGATATGTATGTTTTTAACGTTTTCACATCAATCGGTTCTAGCCCCTAAAAGTGCTTCCGGTTCCTAACATCAGTTTCAGTTCTTAGACCCGGTTTGCCTGGACCTGATGGACCCAAACCCGGATTATCCGGAACCCGTATAAAGCCAATTTTTAAACTCAGAAATGAAATCGATACTATATATTTTGGTTCTAACGGTTCCGGTTCCGGTCTGATTCCTGTTCCGGTTCGGGTTTCTGGTTTTAAGTCTCATGCCTAATCTGTTAGATCAGTATCCTAGTATATGAGATGTTGTTATGATGTAGTGATCTTGTAACATCTGGATACCCAGGTATCCTATTTTGTTCTTTTATTTTTAGGAATTGTGTGGAGACTCGTCGAGTTGGCGTCTAAACTCGCCGAGTATGGTCGCGGATTCATATGCGAGTTCACAGCTGGACTCGGTGAGTTCATGAGTGGACTCGGCGAGTTCATGAGTGGACTCGGCGAGTCCATGCTGTTTAATGAAACCCTAATTTCCAGGGTTTGAGACATATTTAAAGGCCCTTAGGGCCGTCATTTGCGGCCACCAACCCCCAGAGAGAAACCCTAAGAGATCTAGAGCGTTTGTGAGGAAGGAGAGGCCATTCTTGATCCTTTTGTGGGTGTTTTTGCAAGAAGGAGGTGACCAAGGAAAAAGGAGGCTGAAGGAGGAGCGATTGTGGTGATTTCTAAGTTCTTAGAGATCATATTGAGGTATTTTGCTCGGACCTTCTTCAGTTTTGATGTTGATTCTTAGTGTTAGGGTTTTCTAACCCTTTTAGAGGATGAATAAGTGGAGCATTTGGTCCCTTCTCGAGTCTATGTTCTAGATCTGGACCCAAAGAGGTCCAGAGACCTGAACCCTTGGAGCTTTATGAGTTATTTTGGGAGCCATGAGCTTGGGATGCCATTTTTGGGGCTAAATCACCAAGTTAGACCATTTAGATGATATATGAGTGTCAATGTCTGAACTTTACGTGATTATCATGCTTGGGAAGGCCAGATCTATGAATGTATAGAACAGATCTGACCTCAGGAGGCCTATGGAGTTTGTGTATGGCATGAACTCTCTGAGTCCGAGGAATAGACTCGGCGAGTAGGATGAGGGTTTCCCGTAAATCACTCAGTGAGTGGACTTGTCAAGTTGGGGAATAACTCAGTGAGTCAGGGAGAGTCAGGGGGACTGGAGTTCAAGGCGGAACTCGCCGAGTTGTTCTTGAGACTCGGCGAGTTGAGTCGGGGTGGCCCCGCGATTCATGCCAGGTGGAACTCGTCGAGTCAAGGGAAGTACTCGACGTGCCAAGAGAGGGACTAAGAGAGTCGGTGGACACGTGTAGACTCGCCGAGTCGCCCTAGTGCACTCGACGAGTCGGGTCAAAGTTTGACCGTTGACCTTGTAGACTTTTAGGGTTGAGTACAGTTGCATTTATGAGAGTATTACTTTATGTGATTAGGCGGAGGCTAGATCACATTTCTTCCAAGCCAGATATTTACCGAGACACCGAGGTGAGTCTTCTCACTATACGTTACCTAGAGTGGTATTGTGCGATGACCAGAGGGTCTTATGTGTTATGTATGAGATTATGTGCTATGTGATATATGTATGTTGTATGATGATATAGACCGGACCTGAGGGTCCAACGAGCTATGACCGGACCAGAGGGTCCAACGAGCTACGGGACTCGAGGGTCCCGCTGAGACATATCGACCGGAGGGTTGCATTATAGCCTCGAGTGGCTTATGTGTTGTATGCGGTATTTTGGGGAACTCACTAAGCATTTATGCTTACAGTTGTTGTGTTATGTGTTTCAGGTACCAGTGATGAGCGTGGGAAGGCACCGACATTATTCGTACACACACACATTGGAGTTTATATATATTCTGATCTTGGGGTTTTGTATTGATACAATGTTGATACAATGTTTTTAAAATGAATGTGAATGATATTTTATGGTTTTCAAAAGTGAAAAATTGTTTCAAATTTTTACGGTGTTATAGATCTGCTAGATCGGTATCCTGGTATATAGGATGTTTTTATGTTGTAGTGATCTGTCAGATCGGTATCCTAGTATATAAGATGTTGTTATATTGTAGTGATCTGCTAGATCGATATCCTGGTATGCAGGGTGTTGCTATTTTATAGTGTACTATTGGATCTGTATATTATCTATACTTGCTAGTTATCATCTAGTGAAGTGCCCTAAGGATTGTTTGTGGTCATGTAGTAGCCTGAGAATTGTTTATCTAGGCTTTCTGGCATGTTCCTTGTTTGGTTGTGACTCTAGAGTAGGATCATCTGTTCGGATGGTATCTCACATCTGGCTACTTATGGTTACACGTTTCATGGAGGTTAGATGGTAGTGGGATTGTGTGTTGTGAGAGGACTAGTAGGCTAGAGTAAGTTGTATGATTGTTGTTTGTCTATATTAAGTGCCTACTTGATCCTTTTTTGTTTATATGTCAACATATGGTAATGGTGGGTTGAGTCGGTCCTGCTTTGTGTTATAGGCCAAGATACCCCATGCAGGTCAGCCATAAGCCAAAGGCACGGCGGCTCTTGTAGAGCGGTGGGGTTGAGGTGGTAGGCCAACAAACCCTGAGTATTTCAGCCCAATAGCTGAGTGGACCCGATGCATGCTTGTATCTTTATCATATGGAGTATTTTAGGGGGAAACTCACTAAGCTTCATGCTTAACCAGTTGTTTAATGTTTCAGGTATCATCGGTTATCTCGGGAAGGCGAAGACATGATTGTACACATTCATCAGCAACAATGAAGATTCTCGCACTTTACTACTACTCTGATTTTTAATAAATATATCTGAAATAAACGTTTTCTTAATATTGGATTTATAATTGGCAGGATTTACTTAAATAAATATGAAATTTTTGTTTGTGAAAAATGGGACGTTATATATATATATATATATATATATATATATATATATATATATATATATATATATATATATGTCATCAATATAGAAAATTCAAATCTGAACATCCTGAAAGTGACGAAAAGGCCGAATTTCCCAACTGGTTTCTTGAAAAGGTAATAATAATTAAGAAACAAATATGTTTGATCAATATAACGAATCAAGAATATATAACACATTAATATCTGTTTAATAGGTTTTTTCAGATGGAAAAAAGAAAACTCTCCAGAAATCGAGAAAGAGTTGTTGGCCCTTTCAATGGGTTAAAAAATGGATGTATATACTTACACCGCATGCATAGTCAACGGTGTTAGGTTTATAGTAGTTAGTCATGATGCACAACGCAAAACTATGGGGTTCTAGCGGTGGGTAAGAATGGAGAGAAATATTATGGCCATATAGAAGATATTATAGAGGTGCAATGGATGATTAATCAACGGTAATATTTTGGTGTAAGTGGTTTCATATGGGAGATATTCCCGAGGATAATTCCATCTGTATCAACACAGAATAATAAGCGTACCAAGATGATCAACCCATATATGCTTCGCAAGCCAAAAAAATGCTCTACATCCGCAAGCCTATTAATCACCGAATAAACCAAAACAGCAACTCTAGTTGTGTTGTCCAGCATGTTAATCGAAGTATTTGGGATCTACCATCAGACAATGCTCGTGTATAAAAGGCTTACAGTGAATCTGTCGAAATCAATAATGTGGAGGCCAAAAATGTTGACGTATTTCAAAACAACTCTTCATTCGAGGCTAGACTTTTTATTGAATTCTTATAATACTTTCAAAACAATGTTGATGTAGCTCGAAAAAATGTTGATGATGATGATGATGATGATAACGAGACTGAAGTACCTCTGCCAACATGTAAAATCGATAATGTTTCCGAGGAAGAGATTGATTATAATGATGGCGAATCTAATTTTGATACTAATGAAGAAGACATTGAAGTATATGAGGGAGATTCTGATTAAAAAGAAATCATATGTTATTTTTGTAATAGAAACTTTATTTGAAGTCGAACTTTTATTCATATTGTTTGTCTAACTTGTATTCATGTTGTTTGTCTATATTGTATATCATATAATTTTGCAGTGTAACTAACTTTTATTCATATTATGTTTCTATAGTGTACATCTTGTAATTTTGCAGGCTATATATGATTTTTAGTTGGGTGATACTCTTTACCATGATGGTCGATGTTATGGGCCTAGGACATGGATGTGATGGAGTCGAGGATCCACCACCTCCAGTAGGCTTTGGTTGCGGACAACACGAGCAGGATGATAAGTCTTATTATGATATATTTATTAGTTATTTTCATTAATTTATTATAAGTTATAGTGACTAATATTTTCAATTGTATTTTTTTCAGCTGAGATTCCAAAAAAGGGGTTTATTAAAAAGATCTAGAAAAATTGATACGACAAACAAAGGAAAGCCCATGGATTTGGATTTCGACAGAGAGATGACATATTCCTCTGTCGAGAAACATTCTAATTGTTTTTCACATAATACTAGGAGGTATATGTGGATGAACATCCCTTTCAATATATCTTGCTGGGACAATGTTTCCCCCACTTTAAGGAATGCAACATTCGTGCATCTAATGGAACTTGGATAATATTTTAGGTTTAGTTGTGGTTGGTATTTAATTAATTAACTAACTTTTTTGTATTTATAGAATAAGTTTGATTTGGATAAGGTTAACTTGGATCCTGAGCATGCTCAGTTGTTACGGAGCATTGATGCGAGCCTTGCAAAAATTTAAAGAGGCCAGAAAGTAAAGCCCATACTTATTTTAAGGATATCGGGGGCCTGCATATATCCCAATGACATTAGACAACCACACCCCCCCCAAGGGTATGTCACATGAAATTGGGAGCAGAAATTCAAACATTTTCAAATGGCTAAACTTTTAAAGCGTTCGACGTAAAACACAAAAGTCCGTGCAAAACAACAAGTTATAAATAGAGGGGGGTCAAGCTCGTATAACAATGTTCAAAAGAAGTAAGTTATGATATATTTAACTAATTGTTTAAAGTATAATTAATCTAATTTTTAATGTAAAATAGGACAACACTCAATCAAAGCATTTCGTAAGGCTAATACCAATCGCCAAGGAGTATTTAGTAGTCCTATAGTCGAGCAATAATACTTAAGTGGTTAATTAATATTTTCATATAAGTGTTTATATCGTCAATGCGTATTTAGTAATCTAATTTTTATGATGTTTATCATTTTTTGAAAATACAGAATGCTTTATTCCAAGAGATCAATTAACAAACCCAAGCTTCTCCTGAAGCAAGCGGTCTAACACCAGCTGATATAAAAAATAATTTTGAAAGAATATTGGGTGTTCGATGTGGACATATCAGAGACATTGGGCGTAAACCTTCTATGGTTGTGTCTACTTACAATCAGGAACAACCGATATGACAACAACTATCACAATCACATGTAATTGCTAGTTTAAGTTCAAAAGTATTGTGCTATAATGGAAAAACGAAAAAATAGGATATTATAATGATATGTTAGTAATTGTTTGTTTAGTATATAGTATAATGCTATAACGGAAAGTAGAATGCTATAATGATATATTGGTTATAGTTTGATATGTTAGTATTTTATAGTTTGGTAATTTTTGGGAAAGTACAGTACTATAATGGAAAAATGAAAAAGAAAAAAAATACAACGCTTTAATGTATATGCAATATTATGTATCATGTATGTTTAAGTGTATTTGGAAAGTAGATTCCTATTATGATATGTCGGTATTTTGTATTTTAAGTTTTGAAAAGTAAAATGTTGTAGTGGAAAAATGAGAAAAAAGATGTACAATGTTATAACGTATATGAAATAGTGTGTTATGTAGTTTGGTTATAGTTTAATATGTTGGTATTTTATAGTTTGGTAATTTTTTGGAAAGTACAATGTTATAATGAAAAAATGAAAAAAAAGAAGATACAATTCTATAATGTATATATTGTGATGTTTGTTTAAGTGTATTTCAAAAGTAGAATGCTATAATGATATGCTAGTTATATATTGATATCTTGGTATCTTGTAGTTTGGTAATTTTTGGAAAGTGCAATGTTACTATGATATGTTAGTAATATATTTTGTTTTCTTTGTAGTTGGAAATACGGCAAACAATACTAAATGACAGATCATGTTCTGCGGCACTAGAAGACTGGTTTCACTCATTGCCGCCACGAAATGATAACGAAGGAAACGAGTGGAGTGATGAGGACGAGTAGCTACTTTTTTAGGATTTAAAAAATGTTTTGTTTTAGTTAATATTTTGAATATATTGCACCTTGTTTGGATGAATATTTTGAACCACTTGTGTATGGATTAATATTTTCAATTAGACATAGTATCAAGTGTGGTTAATGTTTCGAACTATTTTTCTGCAAAATGATGTTTTGTAGCAGTTTTATGTATGTTATATTATTTTTTATAATTATAATATTATATAAAAAATAAAAAATATTTTATCGGCGACAAGTATTAGTGGCAACACAGAATATTAGCGACGACATATACACTCTTTAACAGAGACGTCTGTCACCGCTAATGATCACATTTTTTTTGTAGTGTTCAATTATCTTATTAAAATGGAGTATGGACTCTAAGAGCAACTACATCTCAACCTTTGGATTTGTCGAAATTGATCGAACCTGCAAATGGGGCAAAACCCGGTGAAAAGGAAGTTCAGGAATGTTGCAAGGTAAATAATGAGTAAAACAAGCATATGAACGGAAGAACCTCATAATTAGGCCAAAGCAACAAAAAGAGTAAACTAATGTAAGCAGAAAATAAATAAATAAATAAATAATAAGAATTGTCCTGAAACCCAAAATTATACATGGGATAGCTTAGCTATCAATTGCGCGTATAACAGTGTTATAGCGTTTTATGGAGGTCAAGAACCACTATTTTCAATTTAACATTTTTATTTCGCGGTACCACTATTAGCGGTACTATTCACCGCTATTTATCGTTATTTCAATAACCGCTATAGCGGCGCTACGAACGTTATTCCATTTTCGTTTTCATTTTGGGCAATTTGGTTACTTTGTCAATGAAAAACTAGTTTTAATGATCTTACTACACTTTAATTTTAAAAAGTCTGAACAACTAATATAATTAAAAGCATTCAAAGCAACTACGTCAATAGACAACTCTATTTCTCATCTTTTTCTATACTCATGGCAACTTGAGCGCTATGGTCGGACTCCATTAACGTTTTTTTGTAAATGGACCCACACCTATGAGGCTATTAGTTGTGACTTAACTCCTTAAATCAACAATGACTTGCTAATACAATATTGAACCCAGGCAATGCATTTAAATTCTATTGGACACTTTGACACTACCTAATTTTCATATTACTATAATAAAATATTATGTTATGTTTTTATATAACTTTTTAGGTTTGATGATATTAACTTTATATAGACTTATAGTATTAATAGTCAAATATACAAATTTTATATAAATATAATGTAAAATTATAAATTATACGTAATATTAAGAGTAAATTACACGAATGGTCCCTATGGTTTAGGGTAATTTGCGCGTTTGGTCCCTAACTTATTTTTTTAACTCGGAAGGTCCCTATTGTTTGTTTTTGTTACGCGCTTGGTCCCTGTCTTACCTAAAAAGACTATTTTGCCCTTGATTTTTTTTAATTTATTTAAATAAACACACCCCCAACCCCACCCCCTCACATTATCTCACATACCCTAACATTTTTCATGTTTAAATAATAGTATTTTTAGCTAAGATATGGACCAAACACGTAACAAAAACAAATAATAGGGACCAAGCGTGTAACAAAAACAAACAACCGGGACCTTCCGAGTTAAAAAAATAAGTTAGGGACCAATCATGCAAATTACCCCAAACCATAGGGACCATTCGTGTAATTTACTCTAATATTAAACAACCGTTATATCACGTTTATATCACTGCGATAATCGCGATCTTAAATAACAGCATGTGACTGCTATTGAAATTTTAACCGTGATACATAGGAAGTATGCTACCCATCTAGCTTGATATGTAGCCTCCACAATCTTTTATATGAGTTATGACATATGAGTTATGACGTTATGTCCTCATAAAAAGCAAACACCTCTATATCAAACTTCACAATATCCTCACTTCCTAACAAAACGTCCACTCCTCCCCCCACCATCACACATTATTGTCTCTACACTCTTACCACTGCTAATGATAGCCTCTTTCGGACAAGTCCCTTCCGCCTCGGTCATCCTTCCCTTAATTTATGATACGTAGCCCTTTTCAGAATTTTCAAAGAGCATTTAGTTTAGCCCCAGACTCAACCACCAACACAATATTATTGTCAAAAAGCATACACAAAGACACTTCCCTTAAATTTCATCGTGATATCAATTGAAAATTACAGTAAAATCTTATCAAATAAATGGTTTTTCTTTTAAAAAAGAAATTATTAGTTTTAAGGTTTTTTTAGTCCATGACCATTTCAAAAAGATATTTTGACAATTCATAGTTATTAGGCCATGATATCGATATGCATTTTTATATTAAAAGTATAACGATGGGCATTTAAGTAAACGAGTCCACCAAGACTTTTCATTATTTTAAATTTATTCGATATTTTGGTTATAGTAATAATGTATTTTTCTTGAATTTATATTTAATTGAGTCATTTTGTGTTTTATTAGTATGAAAAAAAAAATTAATTACAGTATTTGTTAAAAACCAGTGAATACCGAAGATCGAGTGTAATATGAATCTGGAATGAAATATATGAAATTAATGAGAAATATTAAAGTAAAACTTTAAATATTTAGAATCTCCTGGGTAAAATATGGATAAATAAAACTAAAAAAAACTGATGGATAAAATGTTAACGCAAAAAATGAAATATCTAGAGCTTTAGGGTAAAACTCGATAAATAAAAACTAAAAGCAATACGTGAAAAGATAGATGGGTTTCGTTTGTAAAGGTTAGAACCTTAGAGAAGTAAAAACAAAACAAATGAAACTATAAAACCAAAATTTTAAATTCCTTAAACAATAAGGCTTTTATAATTAGAACAAAGTATAAGAAAAAAAAAAAAAAAAAAAAAAAAAAAACTTTCTGGAAGTCGAACCCAAGTATAACATTGTGAGATTTAGAATCGTAGAGAAAATTAAAAATTAGAGCATTTATGGCTTTGTAAGAATCAAAGAAACTAAGACAAAATATTCAATGTGTAACTTAAATACTTAACCAATGTATTTATGTCTCTGTAAATATATTTCCAAATAAGAACAAATTAATTTGTTTCATTTAAAATTAACAATAAGAAATTCAATTTCAATATAAAGAATATATATATATATATATATATATATATATATATATATATATATATATATATATAATTTAAATTAGAACTAAAAGTTATTTGAACTAATCAAAATAATTATTAAAATTTCATAACAAAAAAGATTGAAAAAAAAATTAAAATGAAATGTTCATTAACATTACAACATAATTAAAGTTATATAAAATTATGTCTTGATTGATAAAGTTTGTTCTAATTAGATGAAAACCGATAAATTTAATTAATTGGATTTGCTTAAAGGGAACCACAAACATGAAATTTTATAAAAGTGATATATATATATATATATATATATATATATATATATATATATATATATATATATATATATTTTGAAACCAAACCTAAAATCAAAGGAAAAATCAATAAAAAAGACTACTAGACAAAACTGGTTTTTAACGAAACTAGAGCGAAAAAACAAAGAGTTAGAAAAAGTTTGGATAAAGAAAAAGACTGGTACTAAAAAACAGTTGTCAAGACTACCCTAAATAGGTCAAAAACAAACTATTATCCGTTCGATAAAGATGAACTAATCATCAGAACGTAACAATTCAGTTCATTGTAAAATACAATTGTGGCGAAGCCTACAAAAGATTTTAACCAAATTCAAGTTTATGCATTACATATGATGTATCGAGAAGTTTTATGTGATATGTAAAAATACAATTATCTATGGATATTGTTTGTAATATTATGTTTAAAACAAATAAATAATAGGCCTAAAACCCCGAGATGTATCTTTATTTTTATTTTTATCCTAGCCCTAAAGTTGTATTAATTTACCAGGATGTTCGCCATGGGGTTTAAAGGTTATAATTTTTTATTACCTGGGGTTAATTGGTAACATATGGACTCGTGATGAAAAGATTTTAGGATGCAAGGGCTGTTTGGTAAATATCATATTCAAATTGAAAGGGATTTTGATGGCAGGGGCTAGAGTGTTAAAAATTGATTTAAGTTTAAGGGAGACGGAATTTAACCTAGCGCCCTATCCTCTCGTTTTCTTGCATGAAGTCGAAACCCGAAACCTAGTTTTCATAAGATCAGCCGCCACTTGGTGTACTCCAGCTGTCACCACCCCACTCTCTTGTTTTTCCGATTAACAAAGACCACTGTTGGACCCTTGCTGGCCGACGACACCTTCTCATATATAATAGAAGATACCAAGACCGATGAGGGATTGGTGGGCAACCTTCGAGTGCTACCGGTTTCTCATCTCCAATCGCCGTTGTCAGCTACGTCGCACCGAGAGCCATTAGAGACCATCGTTGTGCCATTTCCGTTGAAGATGAAGCCATAGTTGGACGTTGTGCTTGTCGTTGTTGTTGTTGTTCCGGTCATTTCTTCTTCTCCATTTCTTTCTGCTATTGTATCGCCGCCACTAGCGTCGGCAGTTAGTGCCACCACCGCCATCTCGTCATTCCTTTGGACCGTCGTCCTCCTCCATCAGTGACCTTAGTGTTTTGATTGGGTGTGTTTTTCCAGCGTTTGGATGCTTGTTTCAGTATGTTTGGCGTGTGTTGTTGGCCAGAGGACAAGAAGACCACCATGGCAACCAACCATGGTGGTTTCCACCATTTCTACTTTCTGGCACCAACAGCCACCATGTATGGGTAGCTGTGTAAATGCATGCTTTTATGAGGTCATGTTGTATGAACTTTCTAGCTAGAAAAACCCACTACCACCATTGTATGGTGGTGGCTGCCGGCGAAGACCGCCGTTGACTACCAACGCCCGAGTTGTTAGTGGGTGGTGATCGGCTTATTAAATGCTAATTAACCTAAAATTCTAACATGGAACCTAGTTGTCATGAATTTGGGTTGGAAACCCTAATTAGGTTTTAGAAAACCCTAATATTAAGAAACCATAGTTTTTAGAGTTAGTTGCACCCGCGTTAAAGCCATTAATTAAATTCTAATTACACTTAATACTTCCGCTACAACTAACTTAATGCAATTTTGGGCTTAAAAGGATGAAGTCCGAAATGGGTTAAGTATTCTTACTTACCCCTAATCGTAATTTTATGTGAAAACACTAATTATGTTTGGGTTTCGAGTGGGGCCTTCCTCTTGGGCTTAAGTGTTTGGGTTCTTGTTAGGCCATCTGAGAACAAGTGTATGGCGTAGAAAAATTAAATGGGCTTTAGGGTAAGGCCCATGTAATGGGTTTGGGCCTAATTTGGAAAATTGGGCCATAATTAGGGTTTGGTTGACTGTTTGGCTTTTGGGCCTCCGGAGTTTGAGTTTCGGCCTTGAACTTGGACCAAGTTAGGTTAGGGTAAAATAATATTCTTACCCCAATTATGGATTTATGGTTATACATTGGCACCCAATTGTTAATTGGGTGTTGTTTTGATGATTGACAGTTTGGGGATCCGTCAGCTAGCAGCTGAGATTTTCTGTATGATTTGGCAGTATCAGGTGAGTCTTCTCACTATCTCCATGGGTTGAAGGCACCAGTGCCAGCCCATTATATATTTTTGCTATGCTAGTTGTCTTTGTGATACTTGCATCGAAGACCCTAGGGGAGCCCGTGACAATTGGTTATCAGACCATTGGGGAGCCCCTGACATCCGAAGTAAAGCCCATGGAAGGAGCCCATGGCACTTGGATATCAGACCATGTGGGGGAGCCCATGACATTCCAGGTCAAGACAATGGGAGGAGCCTATGGCAACTATATGTATGTTGTGTGATATTCTATGGTTGTATGTTATATGGTATTTTGGTGAACTTACTAAGCTTTGTGCTTATGGTTTTCAGTTTATGTTTCAGGTACTCTGGTTTTCAAATGGAAGGGCTCATGATGATTGCAGAGCACACACCACATGTTTCCGTTTTCTATGAATTACTATGATTTGTCAATGTTTTGTTAAAACTTAATTACTCTGGTTTTTAAGTAATGGACATGTATTAAGTATCTATTAACTAAAAACAAAAAAAATTATGTCATGATTTTCGGGCATTACAAGTTGGTATCAGAGCCTTAGTTTGAGGGATTCAGACATACACTCGGGTGTGTCTGAACTCAGACAGAGGATTTGGTAAATTTTTCAAAAGAAAAATATTTTCAAGAAAAGAGTTTTCTAAGATAAGAGAAGGGTGTAGTGCATGCAGTCAGTCGAGCTCAAGTAAGTTTTCCCAGAATACCATATGTGTTATCTATTATGATTTGATTATGGATCAATGAATTGCATGCTAGTTAGGGTAAAGGATCTTCTCAGTTCTTTCATGATAGAATGCTAGGAAAGATGCCTTTATATGTATATCGTATGAGCTGATAGACTTGCATGCTACTGCTAATTAGTTAGAGGTAGTTTGGCCTGATATGTGATACCTTGTTGCATTAGGTATATTGGATGCTATGTTGAGATGTAATATATATTGGAGTCATGGTTGGATGTTGTGGTTGTCGTTGTTGCTGTTTCGGTCACTTCTTCTTCTCCATTTCTTTCTACGTCTGCATCTCCGGCGTTAGCGCCAGTAGTTGGCGCGGTCACCTCTTTCTCGTCATTCCTTCGGGACCGTTGTCCTCCTCCATTGATGAGGTTGTTGTTTTGATTGGGTGTTTTTTCCATTGTATGGGTGCTTATTTCAATATGTTTGGCATGTGTTGTTGGCCGGAGAATAAGAAGACCACCATAGCAGCCAACCATGGTGGTTGCTGCCATTTCTACTTTCTGCCATCATCAACCACCATGTGTGGGTGGCTGTGTGTATATTGGTGTGTAAATGTGTGTTTTTATGAGTTTGTATTGTATGGACTTTTTAGCCGAAAAAACTAAAGAAAAACCCACCACCACCATGTGGTGGTGGCTGCCGCCGCGGACCGCCGCTGACTACCATCGCCCAAGGTGGTAGTGGGTGGTGCATGACTTATCAAACGCTAATTAACCTAAAAGCCTAACCTGGAACCTAGTTGTCACAAATTTGGGTTGGAAAACCTAGTTTGGGTTTAGAAAACCCTAATTTTAAGAAGAGTAAATTACACGAATGGTCCATATGGTTTGGGGTAATTTGCGCGTTTGGTCCCTAACTTATTTTGTTAACTCGGAAAGTCCCTACTGTTTGTTTTTGTTACGTGCTTGGTCCCTACTATTTGTTTTTGTTACGCGATTGATCCTGTCTTACCTAAAAAGACTATTATTTAAATAGGAAAAAATGGTGAGATTGGTAAAGTAAGGTGAGGGGGGTTGGGGTTGGGGTATGTTTATTTTTATATTTTAAAAAATCAAAGGCAAAATAGTTTTTTAGGTAAAATAGGGACCAAGCGTGTAACAAAAACAAACAATAGGGACCTTCCGAGTTAAGAAAATAAGTTAGGGACTAAACGTGCAAATTACCTAAACCATAGGGACCATTTGTGTAATTTACTCTTTTAAGAAACCCTAGTTTTTGGAGTTGGTTTGACCTGCGTTAAAGCCGTTAATTAAATTCTAATAATACTTAATAATGCCCATACAATTAACTTAATGCAATTTTAGGCTTAATGGATTAAGTCTTTAATGGGTTAAGTGATTTTACTTAACCACAATCATCATTTTATGTGAAAACTCTAATCGTGTTTGGCTTTCGAGTGTTGCCTTCCTTTTGGGCTTAAGTGTTTGGGTTCTTATTGGGCCTTCTATGATCAAGTATATAGAGTAGGAAAATTGGATGTGCTTTAGGGTAAGGCCCATGTAAGAGGTTTGGGCCCAATTTGGAAAATTGGGCCTTGGTTGACTCTTTGGCTTGTGGGCCTCCAGAGTTTGAGTTTGTGCCTTGATCATGGATCAAGCTAGGTTAGGGGTAAAATAGTCTTTTTACCCCTAGTGTGAACTTATGGTTATATAGTGGCACCTAATTGTTAATTGGATGTTGTTTTGATGATTGACAATTCAGGGATCTGTCAGCCAACAATTGGGGTTCGTCTGTGTGATTCAACAATGTGAGGAGAGTCTTCTCACTATATCCATGGGTTGAAGGCACCATGATATCCCATTATTTGTTTGTGGTACACTAGTTGTCTCTATGATACCTGCATGGAAGACCCCAGGGGGGGGCCCGTGTCAATTGGATATCAGACCATGAGGGGATCCTATGGCATTCCAGGTAAAGACCATGGGGGAGCTCGTGACACTTGGATATCAGACCATATGGGGGAGCTCATGGCTTCCAGGTCAAGACCATGGGGGAGCCCATCACAACTATATGTGTATTGCATAATATTCTATGGTTGTATATTATATGATATTTTGAGGAATTCATTAAGCTTTGTGCTCATGGTTTTCAGTTTATGTTTCAGGTACACTGGTTCTCAAATGGAAGGGCTCGGGATGATTATAGAGCACATACCGCATGTTTTTGTTTTCTATGAATTACTCTGATTTGTCAATGTTTTGTTAAAACTTAATAACTCTGGGTTTTATGGGATGGACATGTATTAACGACTATTAACTAGAAATAAAAAATAAAAATTCATGATTTTCGGCGTTATATTATTGATATCAAAAGAATGATAATGATATTAGACGAGGCATTGCATGTTTTCTTAGGATATTATATGGTCAATGCTTTACGTGTTTTTTAAAATGCAACATGATACAAATTGTAAGATAATATGTGTTTTAAACATATTATTTTATCTCGAAAATGCATTACAAAAAAAAACTAACTGTATGAAGAAATTGTGTGCCGTCGCCGCATCATGGGGGCGTCCCACTTGTGTGTGTGTGTGTATATATATATATATATATATATATATATGTGTGTGTGTGTGTGTGTGTGTGTGTGTGTATGTATGTGTGTGTTCAGGTTCATTTGAGACTATGCTAATTTTCTGAGATCGTGAGGCCAAATCTAAAAATAATTTTAAAATGTGAAATAAAAGGAGAAATTCAAAAATTCTTTTTTTAATTATTATTTTCGAAACTTTAATTACCTAAAAAAAATAAAAAAAAAATTACCGTTTTTTAAATACGTGAAATATTCTAATAGAATATTACACTGTAAATATTCTAATGTGATTTTTAGAATTTTAAAATATTCTACTAGATTTGTCAGATATGTAGAATATTTTAATATTCTACTAGAATATGTAAACAAATGTATTTATTTATTTATATATTTTTTTGGTATTTTTTTTGGAAAATATAAATTCTGAAAATCATATTTGAAAAAAAATTCGAAAATATTCAATTATTTTGCATTTTAAAAATGTTTTTTTGTCTACTAAATGAATGCCTAGGATTGCGTCTCACGGTATCACAAAATTAGGTCGTCTCACATGAAACTAACCCTATATATATAATTTTGTGGGAGAACGTAAAAATTTGCCAGAACTCAAGAACTCTTAATCCGCTTATTATTTTTCAAAACCAAGACGACCATTCGACTCCTAGAGCCATGTTTAAAAGAAATCAATGCTAAAAAAATGACAAAGTTTTATTTATTTATTTATGAAGCGTACATATATGCAGATTTAGTTTGTTTTTTTTTTTTTTCAAAATCATTCATACCCAGCTCAAGCATGAGACTCTAGGTCGGCGTTTAAGAGAATTGGAACATAAAACCATTAATAAAACATAAATGTACATGCATGCACATTTAGATGTACATATATGCACATTTCATAAAAAAATCTTCAAATCTTTTCTTGGACCATGAATCCCTATTAAACAAATCGCAATGAGTCCAATGGTTATTTTGGTTTTGAAAAATAACAAGCAAATTATGCGTTTTTCAGTTTTCACAAATCTTTAAGTCCTTAAAAGAACTTATCTCTTTCTCTCTCTCTCTCTCTCTCTCTCTCTATATATATATATATATATATATATATATATATATATATATATATATATATATATATATATATATATATATATATATATATATATATATCGTTTCAGAACTTAAAGATACAATATTAACGAAATGCATCGTATAAGTCATATCTAGGCTTAAAAAAAATATTTGACGATATGTTTTCTCCCTCGACGTTAATCGCTTCATTTAGGCACCTGCGGACACTAAGTAAATTACAATGTTGCCCTTTCTGAATGATATATCACCGGCGATTTCAGAATTTCAAAAACGATACCTTCACTGGCAGGACCAAACGCCGGTAGGGTTTCCTGGCTTTCTAACTTACAATCATTGCAATCATGCCTTCATGATGGATGGATGTGCGTGGAAAGAAGCATATATGTCGATTGATAAGAATAGGGTGCATTGGGAGATTCTTGATCAAAGGAGGATAGCTGTAAGTAATTAAGTATCTTCGTTCTTCATTACTAATTTTCCATAATTGGTTCAATTATCAAATCTTTGGCGTGGTTGTGGACGGTTAGGTCAAATTCTCAATGTATTTATTTCAAGAAAGTTGACACGTATGGGTAAAAGGTTTGGATTTATTAGTTTCGTTTGGATTATTAGTGAAGATGACATGATTAAAAAATTGTGTGGTGTATGGTTTGGGTCATATAAACTTTTTTCATCAACTCCATGTCTTCTTAAAGATGATAGTAATATGAATAAACGTGGTAGGAGTGGTAATGTCTTGAAAACTTTTAGCCATGAACAGTCCTATATGCAAGTGTTGTTAAAGGATCGTCTTTATATGAAAATGAACCTGTTAAGGTTATAAAAGATGATATTATTGATCTTTATTCTGGTGATTTTATTGTTGAAAAAAAAAAGAGTCATACGTATCTTGTAAAGGCTAGGATGTTCCTACTCTCCCCAATCTTAGTATGTTGTGTGTAGAAGAAGGTTTTTCGGATTTTGAGATGAGGTATGTGGGTGGATTATGGGTAATGATCGAATTTAAGTCTAGACATGCATGCAAGACTTTTATGAGGAGTGATTCTATGGACCATTAGTTGTTGGAAAAATGTGAATGGGATCGAAGTTTTGCCTCTTTGGAACGTATTGTTTGGCTTGATATTGAAGGGTTACCCTTACCTTGTTGGAGTAGAGATTCTTTCAGGAAAATTATTCCTGGGGGGGGGGGGGGGGGGGGGGGGGGGGGGGTTATATATTGCTCAACTTGATGATGCTTTAGGGGAAGATGTATATAAAAATTGGGTTTACATCTTAACAACCTTCCAATCTATTACTTTTGATGTAGTACGGGTATGTGTGGATGGTGAAGTGTTTATTGTTATAGTCAAAGAAGCCCCGAGTTGGACCCCGTCATGTATCTTCGACATTCCACAGCAAAAGGATGAAGATTGTGACCCTATTGATCAAAAAGATAATATTGATACTAATTGATCCTTGGGTGATAATGGAGCTAATTCCTTGGATCCATTTGGTATTTATGACACTTTAGTAAAAATGAATAAGGGAGAAACTACAAAAATTAATCCGAAAGATCTATACAGTCAAGATGTTGTGAAAAAAGACGAAAAATGCAAAAATGTTATGTAGGGGCAAAATGGGAACTATGTTAATATTGTAGAAGTAATTCAGAGAATTTTAATTATTTTCTTTATGCACGTTCTAATTTGATTAAGTCATAAGAAGAATAAATCAAGGCCATCGTGATGAACCTAGTCTTTAGGAAGTAAGTGGTAGTTTCCTGATTTTCAGCATTCTTTTCTGTTTAAATACCAAGGCACAATGTACGTTGTAATATGCTCTCTCACTACTGAATATACAAGAATACATTTTGCCCCATTACTCTATCTTTCTTCTTTAATTGATCATTGCAAAGGTTTGTGAAAAACCAACAGTGTGGTATCAGAGCATAACCTGGTGCATGCCCAAGTATCAGTCTCGAGCAGAGATGACAGGCAACAACGGCAATGGCGATAAAGAAGGTCGGATCACTCTTCACTATCTGATGCTCTCAAGAGCCAACTATGTTGCCTGGGCGATCAAGATGAGAGTGTTTATGCAGGCCCAAGGTGTGTGGGATGCAGTAGAGCCCAGAACCCCCAACACTCTTGTCGAAGTGAAGAAAGACAAGATGGCTTTGGCAGCCATTTACCAAGGTATACCTGAAGACTTGCTATTTGTCCTTGGCTGAAAAGAAAACAGCCAAAGATGCATGGGAAGCCTTAAAGACCATGTTTATGGGGGAAGAAAGAGTCAAAACAGCGAGAATTCAAACCTTGAAAGCTGAGTTTGAATCACTAAACATGAAGGAGTCTGAAGGGGTTGATGAGTTCACTGTGAAAGTGATCAATATCGTGAGCACCATGCGGGCTTTGGGGGATACCGTTGACGAGTCCTACGTAGTAAAGAAATTATTAAGGGCAGTTCCAGATAAGTTTCTTCAAATCGCTTCAGCCCTTGAGCAGTTTGGAGACCTGGACAATATGACAGTAGAAGAAGTAGTTGGAAGACTAAAAGCACATGAAGAAAGAATGAAGGGAAGAAGTGACACTGATGATCAAAAATTACTCTTAACTCATAAAGAGTGGTCTGAAAGAAATAAGAAAAAGAATGAAGGTGACTCAAAGTCCAAATCCAATCGTGGTGGGTCTGGTGGCTCACGCGGAAGGGGCCGATGTAGAGGCAGAAATGGAGGAGGAAGAGGTGGACGTGGAAGGAGTGGATCTTACCAGAAAAAGGATGGAACCAGTGGTGCAAATAGCAGCCGTGACAAAAGCGACGTCCAAAGCTACAACTGCCAAGACTTTGGGCACTATGCTGCAGAATGCAAAAATCCAAGGCGTGAAAGAAACCAAGAGAACAATTTCGATCAAAACGATGATGAACCTGCACTTTTCATGTCAGCATTTGAAAACAAAGAAGAAGAAGGTGAGGTGTTTCTTAATGAAGAAAACGTAAATCCAAAACTGAAACCAAAAGGTGGAGAAACAAACCAGTCAAAGATGTGGTATTTAGATACCGGGGCCAGCAACCATATGACTGGTGATAGAGAGAAGTTCAACATCCTGAACAGAGAAATACAAGGGTATGTAAAGTTTGGCAATGCGTCCAGAGTCAGAATTGAAGGAATGGGGTCAATAATCTTTAAGTGCAAGAATGGAGAGCAAAGAAAACTTCAAGAAGTTTACTACATACCTGACCTCTACAGCAACATAATTAGCCTTGGTCAATTATCGGAGTGTGGGGATGAAATCAAGATCAGAGAACCGTACTTGTGGGGTTCATGATAAGAATGAAAGGTTGCTAATGAAGGTAAAGAAGTCACAGAATCGCCTGTACAAAATAGAACTTGAAGAAACCCGATCAATGTGTCTAATTGCTCAAATTGGAGACACAGTATGGCTTTGGCACACACGACTGGGACACATAAGCTTGTCTGCCCTGAAGTCTATATCCGACAAAAAGATAGTTGAAGGACTGCCAAAGATAATTATCCTTACACAGCCGTGTGAGGGATGTTTACTAGGAAAACATACAAGGAACCCCTTTCCAGCTCAAGCAGCCTTCAGAGCAAAGAAGAGACTCGATTTGATACACGGTGATCTCTGTGGCCCAATTACACCTCCTATACCCACCGGTAACAGGTAATTTATGCTCCTTGTTGATGATTTCAGAAGAGTGATGTGGATTTACCTGTTAAAAACCAAAATCGAAGCTCTTGAGATGTTTAAAATCTTCAGAAGAAAAGTAGAAGTATAAACAGGGGAAAAAGTAAAAGTTTTAAGAACAGATCGTGGTGGGGAGTTTTTGTCAAATCAGTTTACCTCGTACTGCAATGAATCAGGCTTAGAGCATCATTACACATCACCGTACTCACCACAACAGAACGGAGTGGTAGAGAGACGGAATAGAACGGTGGTTGAAATGGTAAGAAGCAGCTTGAAGACGATGAGTGTGCCAGATGTATTGTGGGGAGAGGCGGCGAATCATCATGTGTATGTTCTTAACAGAATCAGTACAAAGGCTTTGAAAAACTCTACACCATACGAGATGTGGACTGGTCGCAAACCACACCTAGGTCGCATTCGCGTGTTTGGTTGCGTATCTCACATGAAAATTGCGAAGGGGCACTTGAAGAAGTTAGATGACAGAAGCAAGAAGTTGGTTCATCTGGGAATCGAAAAGGGCTCGAAATCTTACCGACTACTAGATCCCGATACTGGAAAGCTCTATGTAAGTAGAGATGTTGTATTTGAAGAACAAAAGATCTGGAATTGGGATGGAAAAGCACAGATAAAAGCGATTGACGGCATGAGCTTTACGGTAGAAGGATTTGATCTGAATGCTGAACTCGATTTTGATGAAGAGATTGACGAAGGAGAGATTGACCCGGAATTACACACACCCGAACCATATACACCTCAAAACGAATACAGGTCACCTCAAAATGAACCAAGTTAGGCTGAACCAACTAAGCCAACTAACTTGCAACCTAGCCCACACGACAGTCCGACGAACAAAACGAGTTTAACAAGCTCATCGGCTACATCCAATTCACCCAGCACCCCAAATTCCCCCATCCAAGCAGCTTCCTCAAGCATCGCATCGAGTTCCACCGGAGGAGGCGCCCCAAAATGGTATCGATTGCTATCAGATCTGTACGAAAATACAGAGGAAATTCATTTACCTCTTGAAGAACTGATGCTGATCCAGGATGAACCAAGCACGTACAGGGAAGCAAAAGGAAAGAGCGAATAGGAAAAGGAAATGAAAGAAGAACTGGCTGCAATCGAAAAGAACAAGACGTGGGAACTAGTTACACTTCCAAAGGGGCAAAAACCGATCGGATTAAAATGGGTATACAAGGTGAAAAGAGACCCGAAAGGAAGAATTGTGAAGTTCAAGGCGTGTATTGTGGTGAAAGGCTATGTACAGAGACAAGGCATCGATTATGAAGATGTCTTTGCTCCGGTTGCAAGAATTGAAATAGTCCGAGTAATTCTAAGCCTTGCCGGTACAAATGGGTGGTGGGTTCATCATCTTGATGTAAAATCGGCCTTTCTAAACGGGAAATTGGAAGAGGAAGTATACGTAACTCAACCAGAAGGTTTCTAGAAGAAAGGAAAAGAAGACAAAGTATACAAGCTCTCAAAGGCGTTGTACGGGTTGAAGCAGGTGCCTAGAGCATGGAATGCGTGTCTGGATACGTACCTGAAAAGTCTTGGATTCAAAAGATGCTATCAAGAATACTCGGTGTACACAAGAAAAGAAGAAGGAAGAGTCCTGATAGTAGGTGTGTATGTTGACGACCTGCTGGTCACAGGTAGCTATCAAGATGATGTAAACAGGTTCAAACTGGAGATGAAAGCCAAGTTTGAAATGAGTGACCTTGGGTTACTAACTTACTATCTGGGAATTGAAGTCGATCAAAGTGAAAAAGGCATAACTTTAAAGCAAGAAACCTATGCCAAGAACTTGCTGAACAAATCACGAATGAAAGATTTGAATGCTTCAAGATGCCCACTTGAACCAAAAATTAGACTCTTAAAAGATGAAGAAGGAGAACCAGTCAACCCAACAGAATATAGAAGCATCGTGGGAGCACTAAGATATTTAACACATACACGACCTGATCTTGCATTCTCAGTTGGGGTCGTTAGTCGCTTCATGGACAAACCCACTGAGAAACACTTACAAGCTGTGAAAGGTATCTTGAGGTACATCAAAGGTACACTCGATTATGGGTTGACATACACCAGGGGAGAAAACAGAGTAATTCTCACAGAATACTCTGATAGTGATTTTGAAAATGATATGAATGATGGCAAAAGCACAGGAGCGACAAACTTCTACTTGAATGGAAACTTGGTGACTTGGGCCTCACAGAAGCAGCGAAGTGTGGCATTATCAACCTGTGAAGCTGAGTTTATGGCTGCAACTCAAGTAGCTTGCCAAGCCATATGGCTCAGAAGAATGCTCACTGAAGTAACTGGACAAAAGGTTCCACCTGTGTCATTGTTTGTGGATAACAACTCAGCTCTGGATTTGATGAAAAATCCAGTATTTCATGGTCGTAGTAAACACATCAATATAAGATACCATTTCATTCGTGAATGTGTTGAGGTTGGAGAAATAGTGGTAAGCCATGTTTGTAGTACGGAACAGAAAGCAGACATCCTGACTAAGTCAATGGCGAGGGTAAAATTTGAAGAAATGCGGGATTTGATTGGTGTGAAATCAGTCACAAAACTCTGAATTAGGAAGAGAATGTAGAAGTAATTTAGAGAATTTTAATTATTTTCTTTATGCACGTTCTAATTTGATTAAGTCATAGGAAGAATAAATCAAGGCCATCGTGATGAACCTGGTCTTTAGGAAGTAAGTGGTAGTTTCCTGATTTTCAGCATTCTTTTCTGTTTAAATACCAAGGCACAATGTACGTTGTAATATGCTCTCTCACTACTGAATATACACGAATACATTTTGCCCCATTACTCTATCTTTCTTCTTTAATTGATCATTGCAAAGGTTTGTGAAAAACCAACAAATATTTTTTCAATTTTTCTTGTGGTGAAGGTAGTAGCGTCTCCTACTGCCATTCCAGATGGTTGAAAAGATCTTGCTTCAGATCAGGTTCTAAAATTGCAAGCGTCTAGGTCCCCAACACTTTCACTTATAGACGACTTGTTAGCAACTAGAGCTGTCGCTTCTGATCTCTCCCCATCAGCTCCTGTTGTAGTTTTACCATCACCTTCTGTTGCGGTTTCATCTTTTTCTACTAGGCCGGTTGGTTTTTCAGGCGGGTTTGGTCATATTGAGGGTGTTTGGTTGTCTCAAGATTCAGATTCGCTCACTCATCCTCCTGTTTTTTCAAAAAAAAAAAATCATGGGTGATGATAATATTTCAGATGGATCGTTGAATAGGAATTCTTTGTACATTAAAGCTGAATAAACTTTGGATTGGTGGAAAAGATTGGTTTTAATATAGATGGGTGTTACTCTCATTGTAAAAGTGTTATTGAAGGAGAGGTTTTTACTAAAACGTAACAATGAATTGTTTATCTATTATTATACAAGGTGCGGGATCGATGATTGATAAACGGGTTTAGGTTAAAAAATTATGTAATAAACACATAATTAACTTTTTAGCCATTCAAGAAACAAAGATGGTGAATGTTAATCTAGTCATGGTTCGTTCTTTTTGGGGTAATGTGTCATGTTCTTATTTTTTCTCTCCGCCTCGTGGTGCTTCAGGGGGTATTTTAGTCATTTGGGATCCGAATTATTTTTTCCCAAAATCGAGTTTTTGTTTCTCATTGGTATGTGGTGGTTGAGGGTGTTTGGCTTCCTTCAAGAAGGAATACGATGTTTATTTCAGTGTATGCCCCTCAAGGAGTTAACTGTAAAAGGGTTCTTTGGAACCAGTTATCTGATTTGATAGGTTCTATTTCAGGAGATTGCATAGTTATCGGAGATTTTAATATAGTTCGAGATGACACAAAAAGATTGGGGTCTCATTACCATCCTACTGTAGCTATAAATTTTAATGATTTCATTGACTTTAGAGATACGAATGATGTTCCTATGGGGGTCCTCATTTTGCTTGGAGTGACAAGTAGGGGTCTAAATTTAGTAAATTTGATCGATTTCTGGTCTCCGAGGGTATTATGAGGTTTTTTCCCAATATTACCAGGACGGTTCTTGATAAATAAATCCCTGATCATTGTCCTATTCTGTTGTAGGAGCATTGTGTGGATGACGACCCGACTACTTTTCGGTTTTTTCATTCGTGGTTCATGATGGATACTTTTGATGACATTATTCGTCATTCTTGGTCTTCTGCTCTAGAAGGGAAGCAGGTGGATAATCCTTGGATTACTTTTATGAAGAAACTTCAACTTCTTAAATCTAATCTTAGGATTTGGAATTCTTCTATCACTACAAAAAAATAACATTTAGTGGCATGTCTTTTTTATGCCACTATAGTATGTTTTTAGTGGCATATTTTATATGCCACTATAAGATTAATAGATCTAATGACACTTAACAATTTATGTCACTAATATTAATATTTTTCAATGGCATAAAATTTTAAAATCCAACTAAAACCTCTATATTTTGTGTCATATATTTTTTATATACCTTTAAAAGGTTTTATTGTGTGATTTTATAGATTTGTTTTGGTGCCACAAAAAAATTAAGTTACTACTTTTTATATTGAAAAAGCAATCATTTTCTCCTTTTACTTCGTAGGCGTTAGAGAGAAGATTCTAATATCTAAACAATCTTTTTCCCCAATCTCGTCTCTCTCTTTTCTCTCAACACCACGAAGCCGCCATTGCCGCTCACTGCTTCCACCTCCAACATCACAACACGACTGTTGCTACACTAAAACATTGTGCACCGGAGATTTAGACTCTGATCAATGAATCTGCCTCTTTTCTCCACTCGAATTCAATCAGTAAATATTTTCTTCACTCCAACCACCGAATTTGGCTCTATTTGTTATTTTTCAGTTTGTGTATCCGAACATTGCCTTCGAGTGCAATAATTTCATAGAAGTAAGTCGTGCCTTTAGTCAATTCCTGATAGTAGTATTTTTTTTATAAACCTCAACATCTTAGTAGAATTTTTTATCATTAATTGCAATCTTCATCTTTCTAGTTGAAGATGAATCTCATGAGTTATAGAATTTGAAACTTTTGTCTATCAAACATGCTAAGGTCGTAGTTACCTTGGGATAAAACTCATCAGGATCGACTAGTATGAGCTTTCTTTATAACTTTAACTACATAGTAAACATGAATCATGTATTAAGTAAAAGCTATTAATATGTTAACGAGTGTATAATCAGTGGTTTACCTTTTGTGGTATGACAATATATATATATATTATGTGTTTGTATCAGGTATCTTCACTATTACTTCAAGTAGCTCCCTTCGAGAACTAATAATCGAGACCTATAAACGTAAGAATACTAACCGATCACATGTTCAAGATCTCAAAGGCGGTTCCTACAAGGTAATCAATTGTAAGATTTTATTCTTTATCTTCTCTTATTATCATTCCTCTTCTATCACTGGTAATTGATTCCCAACCCCATTCTTTGTCACTAACGAAGGCTGAGAATTGGCATTGCTTGGCGTCCCTCGGCCCTAAACCCTCCCCTCCAGTACTCGTGAAGCCTAGAGATGGTCAAAATCGCATTTAGGCTGAAGTGTGTTGTGGATTTCATCTATATTTTAGTTTTAGTTCGTTTCTTATTACATTTGCATCCTCTACCAATGTTCAAAGTTTTTATTTTTTCATAGTTTGTTATTCGAACACTAGTCGAACACCAAGTGTTCGATGAAATTCTTTAGTGAAAAGAACAATGTGTATATGCCCTTTATTCATCACTGTTACCACTATTGTAACTTTGTTTTTCTTTTTTTGTTAATTTTGAAGGTGTAGTAGGAATAGAAGGATGTCTCATAGGAAGTTTGAGCACCTTCCACATGGTTCCTATGGACTTTTATCCAAAGAAACGTGTTGCTCTCCATAGAGGGATTTCACCAAAGATGACCCAACCAAACCATGCAAGCTACCTACTTTCTTTGGTTACAAGGATGTGATGACTTATATTATCATAGATGACTTATATTGTCATAAACTTTGATCTTGTCAAGACACTCTTCTTTTCCTAGAATTAAAGGGAGGTCAACAACTATATTTATACAAAAAAGGAAACTAGAGTAGAAAATCCTATTTAGACTATATTACAATCTTCATTTAGTTGACTAAACCTCTTCATATATCTTGTATTCATTTAGTTTTGATGAAAACTAATTACCATTGTTTTGTTGTGGTTTTCAAGGGTAATACCAAAGGGTATATTAATGGCTATGCGGATAATAATACTTACTATCTAACTCGTTACAAGCCACTTACAGGTAAATCCTACTTTTTCATCATTAGAGATCTTAGGCTTTTATGACATGAATTTTGACAAAGTGATGAATGTCCTAATTTTTCTTGATAACATCTCTTTTGTGTTGTGGGTAGGTGTAAGAGGCTATGTATCACCACAACTGATAATGAGATAAATGATCAAAGTTCTGAGTTATAATAACTAATATCCCAACTAAAGGAGGTCAATGTGGTCATGCACAAAGTACTAAAGAACGAAGTTCTACAAAGTGTTGAAGAATAGAGTTATAGGCAAGGTATGCTTCCTGATAAAATAAACACAACTTATTAAAGTTTATTGTACTTTTTTCATAGAATTCTAGTTACCTTTTTGAAGGAATCTCGAACTGAAGATGGAGTTTTTTCAACACAAGCAGCTGGGTCAGCAACTAAGAAAGAATTAAGACAACCAGATGTGTTGAAGAGCCAAGATGGATACAAATAGAAGACATGTAATGTGACCACATGTCTAGATTTTATTCCATGTCTTGACAATATTGGAACCCTTAGAAAAAATCAGACTACACTCAACTATGAACACAGAGAATGTCATTGTCCTGTTGAATCCCCTATATGCCTTGTCCCTCTTCCTCAAGGATATAAGATCCCAATCAGGTGGCCTAGAAGCCAAGACCAGGTAAAAAAGTTTGGCTTCTTTTAATATTTTCTTAAAAAAGTTTGAATTCTATTAGAAAACGGATACCAACATATTGGTATTTCAATATAAGGTCTAGTTGATTGATCGAAAGTTTCCAATAATGTAAATTACTCGTGAATATGATGAAACTTATAATTAGTTTAATTAACCTGAAAAGTCAACCTTCTTAATGATTGGTGGATTTTCATTTTTTAACTCTCAAAGAAATGATCAGGTAAGGTCAATTGTCATGTGTCTATGTCAACAAACTTAATAATTGATAAAGCAAACTAACAATGGATTGTATATATTAGGCTATAAATGTTATTCGAAACAAGTATGAAATAGGGAAACAGGAATGCATCAATCTTGAGAAAGAAAAGGTTGGTCATTTGACATATATCTTTTATTCATTGATGTATTTGATCTTTGAATTGTACTTAATTATTTTGATTTATTCTCAGGCTGAAAAAGTAGTTGTAGATATGGAAAAGAAAAGTGAACAAAAGCTTTCAGATTGCAAAGAGAAAGCAAAGTTGGAATTGTTGAAGATTTAGAGAGAATACACTGATTTGGTATGCATGTGGAATGCGATTCAGTTCAAGGGTAATATTAATAGTAACTACATGTTATTCATTCTCATTTTACAGATTAATAAAATTACGGTGGAGAATGAGAAGAAGGAAGAGAGTCTAAAATGTAACCACTCTAAAGAGTTAAAAAGGTGAAACTCCAGGCTGAGAATAAACTCAATGAGGTGGGGTCTGATTCTTGATGAATGCATACATAAGCTATATTATTTATTTTCTAAATATGTTTATTTAACTATATTTTAAACTGCCTTTGTTTGTTTTTGATAGGAAATTGCTACTATTGATTATGAAGTATGACATAACATAATATAATCAACCTAGCATCAAGCATGGGATAGAAATTCATCTGCAATTAAGCTTCAAGTTTCTTTTTTTTAACTTTTTTTTTTCGGTTCCATATTTAGACTTATTTAATTCAAAAAGGTAAAAATATTGATGAAAAACAATGAATTTTTTATTATTTTCTATATGCTACAGTTTATCAGTTTTTTATTTATTTTATATTATAGATAATAATTATGTATATATAAGTAGCCTAAATTATAAAATTCTATGAGTATTTATAAGCGTAAAATGTACCACAAAATATTTCTTGTATTACAACAAATAAAAAAGTGACACTAAAGTCTTAAAGTGTGTAGCTAAAAGTAGCATGAACTTTTGAATTGAATCATGATTCAATGGCACAAAATATGTGCCACAAAAAACTTGTATTCTACTATGACAAATAAAAAAATACCACTAAACCTAAAAAACTGCAGCGACGAAAGCTAAAAGTGTCACTAAAGGGTTTTAGTAGGAGCGTTTCTAGTGGCACTTATTATGTGTGCCACGGATTCTCTAAGAAGCCTTTAGTGGCACATTTTGGGTGCCACTAAATGACATATTTTTTGTAGTGTATCCATGATCTTTTGATTGGCAAGTCAAGAGTTTTGAAGGAGGAGATTAAGGTGATTAATGCTTCTCTTATGTTTAATGATGGCATTGCTGAGCTTCATGAACGTAGAGTTTTGGTCCTCAAAGAGTTATTAGAGTTGAAGCATGTTTCGAGGGTTGTCTTAGCCCATAAGGTGAAAGTTCAATGGAGTATTGAGGGTGATGAAAATTCAGGATTTTTTTCATGGTGTAATTAATTGGAAGAGGAGGCAGTTAGCTATAAAAGGTGTTATGATTGATAGCGAGTGGGTGGTTGATATGAGAACATTGATAAATGAATTCCAACATTTGTATAGGAGTCTTTTTCAAGGAAAAATGGCAGGCTCACTTCTACCAATTCTTGTTTTTTTATACCTTTTTTGAGGCTTAGGCCTGGTCTCTTCAGGCTCATTTTTCTAGTGATGAGATTAAAAGAACTGTATGGGATTGTGGATCAGATAAGGCTCCGGGTCTAGATGGGTTTACTTTTGGTCTCTTGAAGCATCATTGGGATCTTATTTCAGAGGACGTGATAACTTTTGTTCATCATTTTTATAGTCATTGCTCATTCCTAATGTATGTAATTCTTCATTTTTCATTGTGATCCCGAAGGTCCGTGATACTATGTCTATTAGGGTCTTTAGGCCTATTAGTTTAATTGGTTGCTAGTATAAAATTTTTTGTAAACTCTCAGATAATATGTTAGAAGAGGTTATTGGTTTGGTGGTGAGTTTGGAGCAATATGCATGAGTCAAAGGTACACAAATTTGTTGGATTAGGTGTCTAATCTCATAACTATAATTGGTATATACTTGACCCGATAGTAGCATGGTCCTTTTGGGTTGCATTCAAAAGTGCAATTTGATAGCATGGATATTTGAGAAAGAGGTTATTTGTGATTTACTAATATATTATAAGAATAATATATTAATTGAGAAATCATATTATTTAATTAGTATTTGTCAAGAATTAAGTTGGAATTATATTAGTGATCAGAAGACACAGATTAAATTTAGAGGGACTGATTAGGTAAATTAGCAATATATATAGTTTGGGCTAATGATCCATGTTGATTTGGGATGGGCTAAATCTATGTGAAAGTCCATGAAGAGTTAGTCCAAAGGGCCTATCATATGGATCATTGGGATACCAAAGGCTTTAGGGTTTTATGTATGAAACCCTAAGGATTCCACACTATAAATTGAACCCCTAGCTTTCTAAAATTGGCCTAAGTGTTCTAAGAAGAAAATCTAGCTGATTTTGGTGCCTCCTAACCTCTCTCTAATAAGTCTCCTTTTGCTTTTGGTGTTTTGTGATACATTAGAGGTATCACACTTGAGATACTAAGCTCTTAAAAGGCCAAGAACTACAAGCTACAACTAAGAGGTATATATCTAACTAGTTTTTATGTTGTATATCTTCAATTGTATGCTAGCTAGGGTATATGCTTTGGATAAAATGAAATTACATGTATAACTTGAGAAAACTTAGATCAAAAGCATTAGGGTTATATGTGCGCCATAGGGATGTTATAGTGCTCAAAACCCAACAGTGGTATCAGAGCCTAGGGTGTTTTCTCTTATATAGATGCATTGGTTAATTTTTCAAAGCTGAAGAAATTTCATTTTTTGCCTCTGACTGCTGGACTCGACGAGTCCCATATGGGAACTCGACGAGTTGGATCATCTGGCGATGAACTCGATGAGTCCATGCCCTGACTCAACAAGTTGGACGACCTATTGGCAGATTTTTCGAGTTTTTGGCTTGAATTGGATTAGGATCATTACCACAACATATTTTAAATCATAAAATTCGATTTTTATGATATGGTAGTGATTATCCTCATCCAATTAAAAGATAAATTGTCAAATTTTAAGATAATTATTTGATTATATGATAAGTTGATTATTTGTATTATTTGATTTGAATTGTCTTGTTATATGAGTTGAATTGGGTCAAATTAGTAAAAGATAAAATTATATGATTATTTTATTAGTTTAAAATTTTGATCTAAAAGATTTTGAAGGCTTTCAAAATTTGCCATCAAGTTTGGGAATGTTAAAAGTCTTAATTATGAAATATTAAATTCTAAAACCCTAGTAATTTGAAATTGTTCAAAAGTGCACCTCTTGGTTTTGTAACTTAAAATTTAATTTAATAGCCTTAATTTTGAAGTCTTAAGTTTAGAACCTTGACCTTTTGACTAGTTCGAATCACACCCTTACGATTTTATTAAATTAATTAAGTGCTTAATTAAAAGAGAGAATTAATAAATCCATAATGACATGGTTTACGTTTAATTAAATTTATTAATAGATTAACCCACTTAGTATTTTAAATGTGTAAAATATACCCTTATACAATATAAAATTAAAAGTTTAATATATTATATATGTATAAGTAAAAGGTCAGTCTTACCGTTAGTAGGTCTCATTCACGAAGCTTGTCTATAAGGGGTATGTAAGGAAATTGCCTATAAAATGTGAGATTGAATAGGTGTCCACTCTTACCCACCGCTCTCTTGACTAGTGGAGTGTCGTTAGCCAAAAGGGTATGATAGGAAATTTAAATCCTCATTAAAAATATAATAAAATACAAGTAACTATATGTTTTATAAATTCCCAATCTTAGTTAATGGAGCGTGCGTGATTAACCCATGAAATTGCACATTGCACCTTATTGGTCGTTAATGGAGCGCGCGTGATTAACCGGCACACTAATATGGAACTAATGAAGGATGACAGTGGGTAGCTTGTAGGTTATCACATATCAATGGAGCGTGTGTGGTTAACCAACACATTGATTAGGTGATAAATGACTTCGAGAGTACCAAACTAATTTGCATGGTTATCCACACCTTGTTTTTGATCCTCGGTATCCCGATCACAAACTTGAAGGCATAATCGAGATTAAACATTCCATTAAAAAGTTCAATGAATCTCAAAAAGATCTAGGAGTTTCATTTAAAAACCTAATTCGTTTAAAATTTTGTTTTCGTGGTGGAATTGGTAAATCATCATTTACCTACCGACAAATAGTTTACAATTGGATTACGACATTCCTCTTCTGAATTGTAAATTATTGTGTTGGGTCATAGCCTTAATATCTCATTTGGGTGTTATATTAATGATTGAATCAACTAACTTGAATTTCTTCCTTTTTAAGAGTTGTCTAGTTTTGACAACTATGGTCTTCCCGAATCTTTTGGAAAAAGCTTTCCTCATGAAGATGATGTTCCACGTTTTGATCAAGGAACTGGAAATCATACTTCACTTCCTCCACCTCCTCCAATTATTCTACATGACCCACGTTTTTGTCGACTTGAAAAGTTCAAGGTCACTCAAGCCCTATTAGCAAGCAAACACGAAGATGGAAAATTTGTATGTGCTCACACCTTGGAGATGAAGTTGCATATTGACAGGATGGGAATGTTTTTTTTTCCCGATAAAGTTGGTTGTTGACTTGGTTCTTTAATCACTTCCTGAGTCGTATGGTCAGTTTGTTAAAGATTACTATATGACAGATCACGACTTGACCCTTATCGATCTTAGATATTTGCTAATTGTTGCTGAATCAACAATTATTTGGCGTACTGGTCAAGAAAATTTGAATGAAATATCTGCATCCCAAATTTCCATGGACCTTAACAATGGAAAAGGTGATAGTCCAGAAATGGTTTCTTTCCTAAGGGAGAGAAATTGGCCATGGTCGAAAAGTTTGATCATAAGAAAAAGGCGGAGTCTGAGATAATCCCATGCGTCATTCCAAAAGAGTTTGTTTGTTTCTATTGTCAAGAGAAGGGGTATTGGATGCGAAGCTGCCATATATTCTTGAAAGATCGCAAGGATGGTAAAGTCAAAATGAATGACTCTACTTCAAGTAAGTCCACTATTTAACTCTATTAAATTACTATTTATAGATTCTTAATACATGATGTGATAAGATTGTATTTTGATGTTTTGTAGGATCAAAGAAAAGAAAGGAAGCTTAAAGGAAGAGTGAGCTGAGTCTGGTCACGAAGAGATAGATTTCGATCGCATGATTCGATGATCAGACTTTTGAGTTGCTGTTTAGGAGTTAAGATAGATTGCTTAAGAGTATTTAGAAACATAGTTTTCATATGTATTTGCATTTTCAGGACAATTTTTTTGCATTTTATAAATAAATAAAGTTTTGATTTTCTCTTATTTATGTTTCCTTGCAATTACATTTGTGAAAATTGTTGTTTGTATGTTTCTATTAATAGCAATGTTGAAAATGGTTTGATTCTTAGTTATATCTACTCTGGCAGTGTCGTAATTTTCTAAGTAAGGAAAGGATTCTCATCGCCCAATTTTCAGTTGGATAGAAATTTGGAATCATGTGATTTGAATTATATGATGTATGAAAATCTTGGTACTTAGGAAAATTAGGACCAATTCCTTATTCACATGTAGAATGTGAGTCAAGTGAAGGACTGAAGATCCTATACATATTAATGTGCATTGGTCAAGTCCGCCGTAAAGAACGATAAAGTCTATTCATCATGATTTACTGAAATTCTAGTAAATATGGTTATGCTTACAAGATTAAATGTAATTCTGAATCATTGAAAAAGCTTCAATGTATAAAAAAATGAATAAGAAGAATCCATTGGGCAGAAAGATAAAAGATTTTCCAATCTGAAAGGAAAAGAGATTACTTTAGTATCGTGTTTTATGATCATCCTAATGATTATGGAACCATGTCACAATTGATCCTCTAAGGACACCTTAGTACATTTATATGACTAAGGAGAGGAATCGGGAATTGTTGAAATTGTTAAAATCAAAAGGATGAGTCATACTTCGTTTGAAAATCAGTTCTTAGAGTTATACTCTAGTTACTCCAAGTTATACCTTTAGCAACATGTTTTAAGAAGGTTTATAAAACTCATGAAATGTGGAGTAGAAATGTTTCTTACTCTTGCACATTTGGAATTGGTAAGTCGTGATATCTTGGATAAGACAAAGACCAACTAAGACCAATTAAGTGAAGTGTTTGTCTTGATAAGAACCCGCACTAACTTTTGAATATTTTTTTGTCAAGGAATGTTTCTTGAGAATAGAATCTTATATCTCAATAGGTAAGTAGGAGTCTTGATGATCTTGAATAGTTTCAAGAACTAATCAAGAATAAACACATTGCTTATCACTAGCACGCGACTTGAGGATTATAAACTATTGTGTTGACATACTCTTGTTTTTTGTGCCATTCCAGTTAAGTTAACTATGTATGTGAGTTCCATGAGTTTCCATTTGATTTCATAAGGCAAATCAACTTGATCAATGAAAGTACATTGACCCATATGGGTGAGCTGCTCAATAACTTGGAAGCAATGGTAAGCTGTTGTGCTATCAAATGGCAAGAAATTAAGATAAGAAAGTTTAATCCATATGAGTTCTGATTTGTCATAAACATTTTCTTATGATAATGGTTGGAAATAACAAATTCACATGGATAGGAACACATACACCATAAAATCTAAGTGGCAAAGGTTTCTCTCCGCTTCATGAAAGGTTTGTAAGGAAACACTTTCACTAAGTAGATTTAAAGAGATAACATTTGTGTTAATTACATTCTCAAATTCGATTATGATTATGACATCCCTCTTCATAGTTCAAATTGTGAGAAATGGCAAATAGTATGAACATTCAGGACTTACTGTTGTAAGTTCTGAGATGGTTTAGACACACATACCGACTATCTAAGGAAAGGTGTATAAGTTTGAGAAGCGTAGATAAAGTCTTATCGAAGCATCTTGTAGCGGAAATCTGAACTTCGGTATGAAGGTCAATAAATATTGATTTCTAGAAGTCCAGCTGATTTCTGAGTACATGTCAAAGCTAGTGGGAGCATAATAGTTATGCTGGTAAGAACATAATTGTCTTGCTAGTGGGAGCATGATTATTATGTTAAGTGTTGCGAGTAAGCGATGTTGCTTATAGGAAACAAAGTTCTAAATTTGCAAAGTTGCAAAATATGGAAATTGTTTCGCTATAGTAAGGTTTAAGGGGGAGGTCATTTATACTTCATTATGAATCTAAAAGTTTAGATTGAAATTTTAATCAAACTTAGTCATGGTCATATATGAATGTCATATTGAAATGTTTCAACATAGGAAATTCTATATATGAGAATATTTTAGCAAAAGACTAGTCAAGTATCATGTCTCTATGTAAGACATTATGAATCGTATCCCATAGGCTTCGGGTATAGGATTGATTGCATATGCTATACTGTTCACGTGTTTTAATTTTCCAAATGCCTTGGGAATTAATAAGGAAAAAGGAATAGAACTTGATATGACTAAAGTAGTTAAAGAACTGTTAAGGATAATCTAAGGTTCCCTAAGGATTGGTTGCGTGTGAACAGTTTGAAGTATTGTAATGGATGTACCATATTGATATAATTCCGAATAGATGAGAATCTGTTTAGAATGGATAGTCATATGGCAATTATGGAAATGTTTCCATAATGGGAGTTAGACATTAAGAATCTTTGTGTGAGTTAGAAACTTTAATGCAAGAATGATGTTCAAAGAATTCTATTTGAATGCGAGACTTCAATTCTAGGGAATTGTCTTGTAACATCCTCAAATGGAATACGTTGTAATATCATTGGCCAAGTCTCTATGACTTTTGTGTCTAGACATTTGTAACATCCCAAAATTTAAGACCAAAAATTTCTTTTTAATGAAACATTACTTTAAACAAAGACGTCATTCCAAAACATAATCTGAGTATAAGTTTTCAAAACACATGTTTATTATCAGAGTAAACATTCCCAGGCTGACTAATCTATGGTGTGTGCCATGCGATCACCCCAAGCTCCTCCCTCCGCTACCGGAAGTACCTGAAAACAAAACTGAAAACCGTAAGCACGAAGCTTAGTGAGTTCCCCACCTTACCACATACCATGCAAAACCAAATACTTCACATACTGGGCCATGTCCGCTATCCTGGGCCTCACCCTCTACCCCGGGCCTCGCCCGATACAACGGCCCCGCCGCTCCAGGCCCCGCCTGGCTTCTAGCCCCGCTCGGATACAGATCTGTTTCACTTAGGCCTCGCCTGTCACAGGGCCTCGCCCACTAACATATAATAGCACATAAAAATATCACATAACATTACATAAACTAAACATATACCAACAACTCTTGCTCTAAGGCCTCGCCTATCTCTGGGCCCCGCCCGTGTCCTGCTACTGATGAGTCATGGAACCTCGTCCATACTCCTACTGATACTGAGATACGGGCCCAGCCCACCTTCACTCCTTTCCTAACTTGGGCCTCGCCCCTGCTCTGCTGCTACTGAGATGTGGAACACCATCCACACTCTGCTATTGGTGAGATACGGGACCTCGCCCACACTCACCTCCCTACCAGGCACATACAAGTATCACACAGATAACAAGTATAAACTATCACATAAACTGCTCCTTGGGCACCCGCCCTCTATCATTGGACCTCGTCCGAATATCATACTAGCATACTGTGCTTAGGGCTAACCCCCGGGTCTTCTACTCATAACTACATGGGTTGGCATTGTGGCCGTAGACCCATTCATACAAAGGGAAACTCACCTGATACTGCTGAACTGCTGCTGCTAACCCCTTTGACTGCTATCTGACCGCTAACTCCGAACTGCTGCTCCGCTAGCTCCCCGAGCTACCAATAACAACTCAACACTTAGTCTAACTGACCTCCAAAGGTCAACCAAGTCAACTCTGGTCAAAGTCAATGTCCTGGTCAAAGTCAACCTTCCAGGTCAACCCTACTCGTCGAGTCACCCTACTGACTCGCCGAGTTCATAAGTCCAGAGTCCTTCCACTCGCGACTCTACTCGCCGAGTCTACTGATTCCCGATTCCTGTCCTGTCCAACTCACTGAGTCCTGGCTCGACTCGTTGACTCGAGACTTAACTCGAAGGGTTTGGGACCACGCGACCTGACTCGCCGAGTCTAAGAACAGACTCGCCGAGCACACGACAATCTTCATCCAACTCGCTGAGTTGTTCATCCAACTCGCCGAGTTCATGCCTATCTTCATCCGACTCGACGAGCTGTTCATCCCACTCGTCGAGTTCCTCCTCATCTTCAAGCTACTCGCCGAGTCCACTCGAAGTACTCGTCGAGTCCACTAAGATCCACTTTCATGCAGAGGACTTCCGAGTCATGCATGAGCTCCAAACTGTAGATCTACCCTCCCCAAGCCTATTTCCCACGTAAAGTTGCAAACTTTACATGTAGAGAGGGAGATCTAGGCAAAATACACCCATAGCTAGGGTTTAGGACCAAGAGGCTCCAACTTCCACCCAATGGCTGATACTTTCTGGGATTTCATACCAAAATAAACATGGATCTGAGGTAGCAACCTCAGATCCGGACCTCAAGCTCAAGATTGGCCCTAAACATGGCTTAAAAGCCCCAAAACTCCTAACCAAGGAAAATCTAAAGGAGGGAAACGAATTGATACCTTCCAATGCTCTGAAATGCTTCCCAAACTTCAGATCCAAAGCCACTCCCTGATGCTTCAAAGATTTCCACTCCTTCTTCTTCCTTAAAACCACTCAAAAATGGCTAAAAGCTTGAATGAACACAATGGGGGCTTAGGGTGCGGCGTTCTGGGTGTGAGAGACAGTAAAGGAGCCCTAGGAAGAAGATTGAGTCGTTTAAATAGGCTCCAAGCCCCGTATTTAGGGTTTTCCTCGCACAGACCAGACTCGCCGAGTCCACTTGGCCGACTCGCCGAGTTGGTCACTTACTCCTCGACCCGGATCCCGCTCCGACTCGCCGAGTCCTTCCTTGGACTCGCCGAGTCCCTCCTAAATTTAGGGTTTCCTTTACTTTCTTGGCTTTCAAAAATCTTGGGTGTTACAACATTACAAAAGGATCATTGCATGTAACTTTAGACTCGAACAGATTCTAATAGTGACAATAAATTGGTATTCTTACACTTATAATAAGGATTTGGAATTGTGAAATGAGCATCATTGGAAATGTGTACAATTGATCTATTTCACAAAGTAAGGACCATAGATAAAAATAGTGTGCATGCTTGGAGCATGGGATGACTATTGCTTTAATTCTAGTATCAAGTTGATTGATCAAAACATTATACAATGAATAAGTTCTAATCAATATGGTGATTAAATAATAAGTGTTTTATTTATATCCAAAAGGTTTTGAGACCATATTTGATTGTTTTATTCATGTATTTCACTTCGTATCTTTTACTTCCCGAATAATAAGATTATTCAAACATCCACAGTCGATCATACTTTAGAAGTAAGTAATGAGGCAAGATTGTCGTGAATCTGACTGTAGATTGTCTAAGTGCTTAGACATGGTACAAGTTTGATGCAGTGTTCATGAGTACTTCTGAAATAAGAGTTTGAGTATTGGATTAAACCCACACTCATTTAAATCACTTCGTGGATTTTATCACAAGTGATTGTAAGACGATAATATCTTATATTCTTGAAATAGAGACATATGAGTTGTAATTTGTAAGTCGGTTGTAGATTGATGATGCGAAAATGCACCAGTAACTTGGTGTTATAAAACATATTTTTGTGTGTGATTTGATGAGTAAATTGAGAAAGCATATGACTTGAAGTTTATCTGTTCCTTTTACCTAATGTGGGATAAAAGAGATATCTGTGGGCCCCTCGATGATTTAGTGATGAAACCTAAGCACTTGGCCAAGCCTGGACTAACTTGATGTGTTCAATTGTAGTCTTTTGTCAGTCATCATAAATTGGAAACCAGGAAACAAAACATGGACAAAGAGAATGATTATAATCAATATCTCATGTCCATATGATATCTTGTAGAATGGAGGAATATTTGATCCCTTATCTAAAGGATGCGTTGCTGATAAGATCAGAGTTCGACAACGGCTTTTGAGAGCTACGATTGCTAATCAGATTGTGAAGTTACACTGATAGTTATAGTTATTAGACTCATCCAAGTGGGAGATTGTTGGATTAGGTGTCTAAGCCCATAACTATAATTGGTATGTACTTGACCCGATAGTAGCATGGTCCATTTGGGTTGCATTCACCAGAGCAATTTGATAGGATGGATATTTGAGAAAGAGATTATTTTTGATTTATTAATATATTATAAGAATAATATATTAATTGAGAAATCATATTATTTAATTAGTATTGGTCAAGAATTAACTTGGAATTAATTTAGTGATCAAAACAAATTGATTAAATTTACAGTGACTGATTAGGTAAACCAGTAATATTTATAGTTTAGGTTAATGATCCATGTTGATTAGAGATGGGCTAAATCTACATGAATGTCCATGAAGAGTTAGCCTAAAGGGCCTATCAAATGGATCATCAGAATACCAAGGGTTTTAGGGTTTTATGTGAAACCCTAAGGATTCCACACTATAAATCGAACCCCTAGCTTCCTAAAAGCGACCTAAGTGTTCTAAGAAGAAACCCTAGCTAATTTTGGTGCCTCCTAACCTCTCTTAAATAAGCCCCCTCTTTCTTTTGGTGTTTTGTGACACATTAGAGGTATCACACTTGAGGTACTAAGCTCTTAAAAGGCCAACAACTACAAGCTACAACTAAGAGGTATTCATCTAACTAGTTTTTATGTTGTATATCTTCAATTGTATGCTAGCTAGGGTATATAATTTGGATAAAATGAAATTGCATGTATAACTTTAGAAAGCTTAGATCCAAAGCAGTAGGGTTGTATGTGTACTATAGGGATGTTATAGTGCTCAAAACCCAATTTTTTTGAATGGTCCGTTTCTTCTTAATGACCTGGTGCTTGGAGCAAGTTTTCGAAAAATCCTCTAATGATTTTTAAAGTGGATTTTGAAAAGGCTTATGACCCAGTGTGTTGGGATTATATTTTGGAGATAACGCAAATTTTGGGTTTTGGGTCCATTTGGTGTTGGATTTTAGAGATTCTTCTTTCGGCTAGGGCTTCGGTTTTAGTGAATGGTTTGCCTACTAGAGAATTTCAGATTCAGAGAGGTTTGAGACAAAGAGATCCTTTGTCTCCTTTTCTCTTTATCTTTGAAACTCAATGCTTACATGTTGCTTTGCAAAAAGCTTAACTCCAAAATGTTTTTAGAGGCGTTTCTACTTGTGGGATTGATATCTCACACCTATTTAATGTAGATGATGTCGTTTTGGTTTCTTCTTGGGATCCCAAGAATGATAATTCAGTTCTTCGTATCTTGAGTTGTTTTTACCTAGCTTCTAGCCTTAAGATTAATTTGCAAAAAGCAAGTTGATTGGGGTTGTCGTCTTTAATCACCAGGTGGAGTTGGTGGCCCGCAATCTAGGTTGTGCCCCAGATTGCCTTCCTTTTGTTCACTTGGGTGTGACAGTAGGCCAATGTATGTCCTGGTTCTCAGCTTGGTCCCCTATTTTTGACCATTTTCGTTCTAAGTTATCAGGGTGGAAGGTGAGAAGTGTCTCCTTTGGTGGTCGTTTGACTTTGATCAAGTTTGTTCTTAGGTGCTTGGGTAGTTATTTGATGTCTATCTTTATGGTTCCCACTTTGGTTCTTAAGTCTTTGGAGACACTTTGTTCGAGATTCTTTTGGGGTGCGGAGTTGGATGATAGGTGTATACATTGGGTCCAGTGGGATAAGGTGCTGGTTGCTAGAAAAGAAGGTGGCCTTGGAGTTGGAAGTCTTTTCTCTTTTAATAGGGCTATGCTTCTTAGGTGGAGGTGGGGGGTTTTTTGCATAACCCTGATCTTATATGGGTTCGTTTAGTTAAAGCTATTTATGGTTTTGATGGAGGTGGTGGTTCTTTACTCCCTAAAAAGGTTGGATGGGTCCTTGGAATGGTGTTATTCGTATGATGTCTCACATATGAGATTGTGGTTTGGATTTGCTTTCTCTATGTCCGATTCGGCTTGGAGATGGTAGTTGGACTTCTTTTTGGCAGGATATTTGGAAAGGGGATTGATCCCTTGCAGAGATTTTCCATAGGATCTTTGCTTTGGACACTCATAAATTCTCTTTAGTTCATGACAGGGTGATGATGGGCTGGGATACAAGGTTTCTTAGGAAAGTGCATCGAGGTGGTATTGAGCAGTCCTAGTGAGAGGCTTTTTTGACTATGATGTAGGGGTTACAACTTCATTCATGTCTGAATCGGTTGGGATGGCTCTTGGATACGTCTGGTCATTTTACAATTTCTTCAACTCGGTCTTATATTGATAAGCGTATGTTTCCTATAGGTGGTGGCGATACTTATTGGAATAATTGGGTTCCAATTAAGTTGAATATTTTTATTTGGATATTAAGATTAAATGGGCTACCTACCATATTAAATCTTTCTCATAGGGGTATTTTGTTAGATTCGATCCTGTGTCGAGTATGTTCCACTACAGTTGAGTCCACTTGAGTCCAATGATCATCTGTTAGTAGGATGTAGTGAGTTGATTGAACTTTGGACTCAAGTTGCCATTTGCTGGGTGTTCAACTTCCTCAACATCTTTCCGTAGATTTGATTTTTTTTGGTCAAATTCGTTTGCTTGGAGAAGTGGCCAACATAAAGTTTTCGATACAGTGATCATGACTGCTTTATGGTGTATTTGGAATTTCCGTAATTCCATTATCTTTGGAAAGGTGTTGCCTAGGAAATCAGCCATCTTTGATGATCTGGTCAAAAAATCTTTTTTTTTGGGTTTCGAATATGTGTAACAAAGCTAATATAGGTTGGACTTCGTGGCTTCATAATCATGTCATTGCTTTTAATTTGTTTTAATGTTATTTTTCTAGATTCTTGCTAGTTTTTTAATAAATTTCATCCGGTAAAAAAATTGTTAGGCTAAAGGGAGTGGAGGTGCCAAGGGAGGTATTAAGGAATGTGCTAAAGGTGCTACACCACTCCCTACCTTATGCCAAGGAGGTTGCTAAGAAAGAGAAGCGATGGATGTAGCGAGAGGAGAGAATAGAGAGAAAGTATGAAGGTGTGTTGTGATTGGTTGATTTGTATTTCTTTATATATTTTAATTTTTTCTCCACAATTAAACCTATTAAATTTTCACACTTCCACTCCCTACCTTTTTTGTGCTGGACATGTTAAGCCTATGTGTCATGAAAAAAATTTAAAAATTGTATGTGGCAACATGCTAAGAGTGTTACCACTCCCTTTAGCCTTACAATGTTCTCATAAATATGTAGCATCCATATATATGAATCAACTCTAATATGACACTACTAGAAAAACAGCCTTTTACGACGTGTAATGCGAGTCGTAAAACGCTCAGACGACGCACAAATGCACATAAATTTGAGCAGTCTCCAATGATGTCAGTTGAGCCCAAGGTCATCGGCAAGGCGAAATCATCCGGAGGAGAATTAACCTAACGTCGGAGGAGGAGACGTATGCAAGGGGAGGCGAGTCGTGGTCTCAGAGTCGATCGATTGTCGAGAGTGAAGTGACTGATGATCAGTGAGTGTTTGGATATTTTATTTGTAACCTCGATCATTTTGTAACAAGAGACGCGTGCCTTTCATTAAAATTATAATGCAATATTTATTGAGAAGACACACATTTTACATAAAGTGCCCTCAGTGTTTTTAAGTTTTTTTACATTAGACACTAATTTAAGGGCATGCAATAATGGACGACCTAAATCCTTAAATTTTTTTAATAGATGACACTCTTTTAATGTCACTCTCTTTTACGTAACATAAATCAACGAGCGTCGTGTTTTGCGCGTCGTAAAAAGGTCTTTTTCTTGTAGTGTGAACTAAGAATATATATATATATACGGAACAGTTATATGGAAAATAAAAAAACTCTAAAAAAATCCTAAAAATCATAAAAGTGCATAAAAAAATATTTAGAGATCATAATTTTTTTTTGACTTAATATTTCTTAAAAATCGAAGCTTTTTTTACAAATTCGTTAAAAAAATAAGAAATCAACTTTTTATTATTATTATTATGTATTTTTTTATATTTTTATTTCTGGTGTTTTTTTTTCAAAAAAAATTCAGCGAAATTATATAAAAAGTTGCGATTTTTAAGAATATTAAGTCAAAAAAAGATTTACGATCTCTAAGTATTTTTTTTATTCATTTTTATGATTTTTAGTGTTTTTGTGTTTTCCATAAAACATAAACCTAAAGGATTATATGGAAAACAAAAAAAAACCCTAAAAAAACCCAAAAAAAAATCATAAAAATGCATTAAAAAGATACTTAGACATCAAAAATCTTTTTTTTTTTTGGAATTTATATACCAAAAAAGCGCAGTTTTTTTAGAATATCGTTGAAAAAAAATAAAAAAGCAATTTTTTTTACAAAAAAATTTTCATCGAAAATACATAAAATGCTACGAAAATTCATAATATAAAATCAAAAAAAAGATATGTGATGTCTAAGTAATTTTTTTTATATATTTTTATGATTTTTAAGGTTTTTTTAGGGTTTCTTGTTATACATAGAACCTAAAGTTATATATATATATATATATATATATATATATATATATATATATATATATATATATATATATATATATATATATATATATATATATATATATATATTTTTCATAAAACAAAAAATCGCCAATTTTTTCTTGAAGTCTAGATATAGCTTAGCCATTGCATTTCATTGATTTTGGTGGCTTTAGTTATGAAAAATATGACAAGATTAAGAATTTTCAAATTCTTACAAATCTTTTTGTTCTTGCAAATATATATATATATATATATATATATATATATATATATATATATATATATATATATATATATATATATATATATATATATATATATATATATATATATATATATATATATATATATATATATATGGTTAGGTTCATGTAACACCGCTTAATTTTGTGAGACCGTGAGACACAATCTTAGCCATTTATTTGGTAGATAAAACAAAAAACATTTTTAAAATGTATAAAAAATGAAAATTGTCGAAAAAAAATTCAAATATTGTTTTCGGTATTTATGTTTTTCAAGAAAAAAATACCAAAAAAAATAAAATAAAAAATAAAAAAAATATATTTTTTTACATATTCTAGTAGAATAATAGAATATTCTACATATCTGAGAATTCTAGTATGATATTCTAACATTTTAAAAATCACATTAGAATATTTACAGTGTAATATTCTATTAGAATATTTCACGTATTTAAAAAATGATAATTTTTTTTTTATTTTTATTGTTTTTTAATTTTTTAGGTAATAAAGTTCCGAAAATAATAATTAACAAAAGAATTTTTGGATTTTTCCTTTTATTTTACATTTTAAAATTATTTTTAGATTTGGTCTCACGGTCTCACAAAATTAGCATGGTCTAAAATAAATCTGAACCTACATATATATATATATATATATATATATATATATATATATATATATATATATATATATATATATATATATATATATATATATATAATTTTCTAACAAACTGTATCATTCGTGATTTTTGAGACAAGTTTTCCTCACCATCTAATTATACTGAATACATGTCGTTCGTGATTGGTAGGTAATTAAAGGACAATGAAGGAAAAAAATACTTTGGGATGATATATTTACCAAATAAAAACCCAACTAGATATATTTAGTAAGTTAAAGAGACATAGCTTGTTCCCGAGTTTAACAAAAGAAAAGAAGATAAAAGAAAAGAAAGTTATGAGAAAAAAGAAGAGAAAGGAAAAGAAAACAAAATTTTCTTTTATGTTCCGAGTTTGAGAGAAGTGGAAGGAAAATGAATTATTTTGTTCTTTCTTTCCAAATCCTCCCAAATCGGAAGGAAAGTTAGGAGGGAAAATAATCCTCCCATTTCCCTTCACTTCCTTCGAATTCTTTCCTTTATTGAAACTCGGGAACACCAATTTTTTATATTTTCTTCTCATTTCCATGCATTTCCTTTTTTTTTTTCTCTCGTTAAATTAAACTCGGTAACCGGGTAAAGGTTTAGTAATGCTACCTAAACTTAGATGGTGTGGTCCTAGTTAGCAAGTAAAAACTGAACCGGGAGTTTAAATCGTTGTTTTGTTGTTGAAAACGAAAAACCACACCGAATGATGTTGTTTAACAAAATATCAAACCGCAAATTACACCCACAAAAACTTTAAACCGTATTATACTTTACGAACAACTTATGCGGTTTGAAGAACAACCCTATTCTAAATTGTTCCATGATTGACTTACTCACATCGACCCTGCAAGGACAAAACCCACCGTTCTATAATTGACTGACATATGGGGCCAAAACCCATATAGACTTTATTCAAACATGGTTTCGAATACGACAACTTCAGTCCTTGTTAGATGCTCAAAAGCACGTGTGCACTTTTATGTTGTTCAAAATTTATTAGAAAAATCATAAAAAAAGAATATTGTTTTCACATACATATCCATTCTCATCCTCAATAATCCTTACAGCCATTATCTTCATGTAAACCCTTTGGATTTTTTTTTTAACAATGTGCTTCACCTAAAAAACCGGCACCAAAATCCCCTGCGCTTTGCTGGTGAAACCAACATATTTTTTATTATCATTAAAACCAACAAACGATTTTATTTAGGAAAAAGAAATAGTAAGAGACTAGTCAAAGAATACAATAACGGTTCTTAAAGGCTAAACTTGGGTTTGTATGACATGGTAACCAATCAAGCCTGCCCTTTTTGCATCTATTGTGAAACATGACATCCTTCCCCATCTTAAATAAATATCCAAAAGCATTTATATAGTTACACAATCTCCAAATGACCCAGAAGAATGCAAGAGAAAGTGTATCAAAACACAACTTGAAATTATTTGAATCGTGATCTGATCAGAAGACCTGAGATGTTCACCGAGTGTAAGAAGTGATATGCTATTATTCTAACAAAATAAAGTTTGTGCACTAATCATTTCACTTGATTCTTGCAAAATTGAAAACCACCCGTACAGAAACCATGCAAGGGAAAATGAAACACTGGAGGAAAAAAAATTTGGAAAAATTACTTAGGGTGCAAGTTTTTATTGTTTCAAACAGAAAAACTTAATAAGGAAACATTAAACATCTATCCTATCTTCCTTAATAAATGAAGGTTTTCTGCCATGTGTCACCTTCTCATTCAATATGACACATGGCATTTTGATAATTTTTTCAATTAAGTTTATTTCCACTTGGCAAATTGTGGATTTTTTGCTATTCTATTAAATTAAAAAATATCATAAATTAATACTACTAAAAAAACGTATACCATCTCTGCGTCTTCTTATATACAAATAAAAAGGAAACATGAATATCCCTCACGGTTTTGTCAAAAAACACATTAAATCCAAATATCTCTTCCTAAATTACATACATAATTCTCGGAAATCACCACCCAAATTGATTTTTAATTGCAGAAACTTAACAAATTTCAATTCATTCTATTATTCATATTCATATCCTTTCCAAATTCAATTTTGAAAAATATATACAGCTACAATCTCCTTCATATGTCGACTTTTATTGAGAGATTGAAGATTTACAGCATCACCACGTTCATCATCATAGTTCATTATCGACAATATCTTCATCAGGTTAGCAAATTTAATTATCGGTACAATTAGTGTTCTGTGGATTATGATTTGATTCTTTTTTATTTGAATATTTGAAGATTTCATGTTTTAAACTTCTCCTTTCCATGATAATATCGAATTGTAGAGATTTATGTACTAAATATTTACTCATGTTTCACTGCATATAAGCTGTTTGATTAAATGTCTGAAAGATTTTTTTTTTTAATTTTAGTTTTATTTGCTGAATTCGAATTCATATGGTTTTTCTTCAAACATTTAGTTTTTCATTATCAAAATCGACTACAGAAACATCTTTACAACATTGGCAAATCATTATGGTTTAATGATTACCTTAGTTTGCAAAGCAGTTTATTGTTGAATCAATGCAAATTTTGTGTATTTTTTTTTTTTTTATCTTTTTCCTGCATTTTCTTTTTTATCTTTTTGTTTGAATCTTTGAAAGTGGATGAGATTTAGATCTTTTGTCGAAGTTAAAAACTTATCTGTTTAAGATCCTATCTCAGGTATTGTTATTATTTTTTTTGTTTCTCTACTTTTTTTTATCAACATAAATAATGGGTACTGTTAAGTTCGGATAACAAATTATATTTTCTGTTCGAAATTGATCAATCTTTTCATAGAGTAGTTTGTTGAAGATTTTAACATATTCTTTGTTCCTTTTTCCATTTTTCAAAAAATTTCAAATGCTTTAGTTCAAGTTTATATAGATGCTAAATTAATACAGATGATCAAAGTTTAATTTGTTGAGAGATATTATAAGCTTTAATTTTAGAGTTTCAGTTGGATATATGTTTTTCTGGCAATAATCGAATCCAAACAGATAATAGGTTTTTTAAAAAGCATATATGATATGCAGAATTACAGATACTTAGCCCTTAAACTAGGAATGGTTCACTTTACTACATCTGTAGAGGTTACTACATCTGTAGAAGAAAAACAGTCTCGTGATTCAAATAAACTGATATTTACATTATTTTCATGCTTTAAGAATCAAAACAGATATTTACATATCTACCATTTTATTAGATTTATATGTACAACGGTATTGACTTCATGATTCTTTCCATTTATGACCTTTTTGTAAATAAATTTGTATAAAATCTATGAAAAATGGAATCAAGGGCATAAATGTCCATTTTAGACCTGCATATGATATTGTATGTGAAAGGGAAATGTAACTACATTTATGGAAACTGAAATTTACCTAATTACCCTTTTATTATAAAAAATTGCGTTTATAGCAACCTACTTTCATTTAATAGCAGCCTACACATTATTTTGATGCTTTCAGAATCAAAACTCATATTTAAATATCTATCATTTTATTAAATTTATATGTATACTATAGCATCTAATTTCCTAATTATGTCATATTATATGTAAGCTATAAATTTAATATTTTTAATAAGTCACAGTGTCATCCTATACAATTTTACGTAATTTCCCTTTTATTAGCTTTATTAACAGAACTGTCCTTATTGTCTTTGGCAAATCTTCACAACGGTATTTTATTAAATTTACGGTATGCAAATGAGGGAGAAAGAATGTTGAATTTCCGTGTATAAATACCTTTTTGTTTTGGTTTTTTCTCTGCCATCAAATTATAAAAATTATATCACATAATTTTGACCTAATAATCTACAAAATAACTCATATAATATTGCATATATAAACTGCAAAATTCTTAATATTACGAATTTAGACGTACAGTGTGTGTTAGTTCAAGGCTTTATGCGGCCCTTTTTTTTTCCAACATAACAAAAGAAAACTACAAACATGTGGCAATATGTTTTTGATAATATATGATACATTCTTCATTTTCACTTTGCATCTTCATCCCGTTTAAATACAAAACAATACCCAACTAAATTACAACTTTATTTTACAAAATAATAATTCCATTACACCATATTAATTAAATTTACAGAGTATTTTCATATTGTACATAATAGAATTTCTTCTTTACAAATTTTTTTCATATTGTACATTATAAAATTGATGAATTTTCTTAGTTTGTGCACTGTGGTGATATGCATGCTACTTAGCCACCAAATCAGTCGCATCCTTTACAGCATTCACAGCAAGATCCTGAGCATTATCAAAAAAATTAAATTATCACCATTCATACGAAATTTAATTATATATTTTTCAAATTTTAATAATACTAATAAAAACCTTTGGAATTATCAACAATCACTCATCAAATTCTGCAATCGCCAGCTGTTTGCGGGACCCCAAAGTTATAGCTAAGTTGTAGCAAGGAAGGGGTGCAGTTGATGCTGCTTTATCTGTGTGGACATTTATGCCCTTGTAGCAAGGTACTCCAAATACACATGGCAGTAATCATATGTGGAAATTTATTCCACATGGCATAAATACATACCTAAATCGACAAAGTTGGTTACCATTGTCTATAACTTATCAGTATAATTATTATACACATAACTAAATCGACATTATTACTCACAAACCCTAGAACAAAGCCCTTTAACCCAAATAAATTTAGCCATACCGACGAATTAGCACCATCCCACATATCTTGCTAACTTTATGGACCCTCCATTTATCATTTTATCATTAATAAAAAGCGAATCATACAACTATGCATCACAATCTCATGAAAATTAACTGAAAAAATCAAAACCAATTCGTGATTTTTAGAAACTAAATCTTTACAAATAAACCCAAAATAATGTTGTATTTTACTTTCTATTTACGCAATACTTCATAAAATATTAAGCCCTAAACTTAACAATAATCGATGATCAAAAAATTTGAGAAGCTAATCTCGAAAAAAAAAATGAAACCCTAATTAAACAAAAAATACCTTTTGTTTTCGTCAACGACGTTGTTGCTGAACCCATCTCCGCTCCGATTAGTTTGTCGGCACCACCTCGGTGCTCAACATCATCCTGCAGTTTAGTACACTTCTGCTACACCTGACCAGTTCTTCCATTTCATTGTATCGGAGACGGCTTCCTCCTACCGTGTCTCCTCCCGTGTCTTTTATTTACAGGTGTTATTCTCACACTCTCATTTTCTCTCTGTTTTAGTATTTAATCATTTAATGTATTCCTTATAAAATAAAGCAATTGTAATCTATCGGTCAAAAAGCCTATTATCTATTGGAGTAAAATACTTTGAATAAATAATTTATACACGGAAATAAAATATAAATATTTTATTTATTTAGTTTGTATATGATGTTGGGTTGGTTTATTTCGCAATTAAAGCTGAGTGATAATTACGAGTATTTGCTTGCAACCCATTTATTATAATATATTAATTTTTTTTTATCATTGTTATGTTATAGTTGCATTAAGTTCATTATTGACAGCCCGATTACATCACTAAAATTTTATAAGTCATTTATTTTATACATCATTCAATTAAGACACATGTGACTTTGAATCCTAATATCGCCGTTGTCACCAACAGGGTCGTGAAATTACTGAAATTGTCACCGGTTAACAGCGTTGCTACAACCGGAGTGCTCATCAATCCCTCTATCCTCTTTGCCCTTGCCTAATTTGTGCTTTGTCGATTATTATTAGTAAAGTTTTTCTATCTTTCTCGGTCTCATTATCACTCTATATAACTATCTTTCTATTTCTATCTTTTTGTTGAATATTATGGTCAATATAATTTTTTATTACATAAATTGCTTTTTGTTCTTAAGCTACACAGACGATATGAATTCAAATGAGCATAAAGATAAACGAAGACATAGAAAATTATATTTGGAAAATAGAAGATCCAATCTTATGTCCACCACGTCAATTGGTAATTTTTTATATATAGCCCAATTTACTTTTATTTTCAATCATGTTTTATATTTGACTTATGTTGTGCAAATATTATTTTATATCTTATGATGTATTATATCACATAACTATCACATCATGTAATAACACATTCTTAATATTATATATACATTGTAGGTATTCCTCAACAACATTCACCCCGTTCAACCAATTCTACATATGTTCGCATCGATAATGAAAATGTCAATCCAAATATATCATATGCATATCAACATACGAATTTCCAATCTACTTCAACTTTTAATATTAAGAATCCATTGTCTGTTGCTACCAAAGAGAACAGAAAACTTAGAAAATTATATTTGGATAAGAAAAGATCCAATCATTTATCCACAACGCCGTCTGGTATGTCTTTTTATTCCTATGACACCGGTTTTTATTGCATTTTAAACATATTTTATTTTATACACATTCCCCAAATTCTGAAATCCTATTGTCTTTTACCTATACTCTTCTATACATTACAATTTATATTTCATTAAGATATTGTTATAATTTCACACCTAATACCTAGCACGGTCAAAATTTATTTCAATTTTTTTTACATTGGTATTTCATAAATCCCTTATATAGTAGGTGTAATTATATGATTACATTTATTTTTTTATATTTTTCTTATTTATCTTATCTTAAAATAAATGTTATGTGTACTATAACTTACATATTCTTTATTTTTTTAGAGTCATTTCTAATATAACTACCAACATTCAAACACCATCATCAAACAAGTTGGCATATCATGGTGGTAACAATCAAAATGTCACCACAACTTCTTCATATGGATATCAACAAACACGTGTTCAATCTACTTCCAATATCTATATCGATAGTCCATTATCACACAACGCCAAAGACAAACGAAAAGAAAGGAAAAATTATTTGGATAAAAGAAAATCCAATCACATATCCACCATGCCAATCGGTATATCATATATATCATCTTACTTCTTTTATTTTATCCATCTATAGTTATTATAAATATTTTAATAAATATTATGTTCTTATATGTGTTTCTTTATTATTCCATAATTAATACATATTTATATTAACATATATTACAATTATAGGTAATAATGGTCGTCATCAAGAACGTTTTGAAGACGCTTCTAATTTTACTACAAGAACTCCGTTGTCCAACATTACCAATGGTATAACTACGCTTTTATCCAGCATATTGTTTCTTACTATATATGGTATACATATTATTATAATATGTATGCATTTTTATTTTTTCATTTTTATCAATTTACTTTGTAAATTTAATACTAAATATCATACTTTTATTTTTAGTCAACGGAGAATGTTCAGTCTTGTGTCGTGACATGAGACCTATGACTTCATCTTCAATCACTCGAGACTATTCCAACAATTTATTGCGCAAAAATATAAATAAAAAAAGGAAGTTTCTAAATACTACTCACATACCCATTTTCGACCTAACGTCAGAAGAAGAGTTTCGTGATCAACAAATCCATAAACTAACTTTAACTTCAGGTGCCACAAAAGGTAACATTTAATTTAAATTTATCATCCACCTTTCTTTATAAACTATTACTCATCTAAACATTAATTTATTTCAAACTTTATCATACATTTTTATTAAACATATTACTTGGACCATGGTGATCAGACTTTTGTGTGTACGATGTGTCATGCACAGTTATGGAGGGATGAAGCACGTAAATGCAATGCTTCTGGAAAGAAAACTTCTTTTTCCCTTTGTTGTGGCAATGGAAAGGTCGAGCTTCCTCAACTAAAAGAACCGCCTAAAAATTATGAAAATCTCTTTCGTGTTGTTGATCCAAAAGGAAAAAATTTCATGAAGAACATCCGTCGATTCAATTCGATGTTTTCCTTTACTTCAATGGGTGGAAAAGTTGATTCTTCAATTAACAAAGGCAATGCTCCATATGTTTTTAGACTTAGTGGTCAAAATTATCATTGCATGGGAAGTCTTCTACCTATAGATGGATCAAAACCAAAGTTTTCGCAATTATACATATATGATACTGAAAATGAAGTTTCAAATCGACAACAAGCGTTCAGGTATTTCTTTATACGTTTTTTATAAACCATTAATTTTATATATTTCATATAATTATTAACTTGCTAAATTTTACATATAACCGTTATTCTTAACAGTACACAAAAAGAAGGGTGCACATCAACTTCTCATTCTTTTGATATCGAAATTATACAGTTTTTGAAGGACATGTTGGATTCAACGAATGAGTTGGTTAAGTGTTATAGAATGGTCAGAGATTGTTTTGATGAAAATCCTCATATAGATGTAAAGTTACGTCTTATAGGAAGAAGGCAACAAGATGGAAGGACATATAACTTACCTTCTGCTTCTGAAGTTGCTGCTTTAATTGTTGGTGATATTGGTGATGCAATTGATAACAGAGATATCATCGTAACAACTAAATCAGGAAGTCTACAACGTATAAACGAATTACATCCTTCGTACCTTGCTCTTCAGTATCCACTACTATTTCCATATGGGGATGATGGATATAGAGTTGACATCCCTCACAAAGATTTTGATGATTCAACGAATAGCAAACGTCGTAACTGTACAATGAGAGAATTCTTTTCTTATAGAATTCAAGACAGAGTTAATGTTTTTTCATTAATTCTTAATTCACGAAGGCTTTTTCAACAATTTTTGGTTGATGCTTATACGATGATTGAAACTGAGAGACTATATTACATACGTAATCAGCAAAAAGTTCTTAGATGTGAATCGTATGAAACATTACGAAACGTACAAAGTGATGGTCGTACTGATATTTCCAACATCGGAAAACGTGTTATCTTGCCTTCTTCATTTACGGGTGGTGCACGCTACATGATGCAAAACTATTTAGATGCCATGTCACTTTGTAAGTGGTTTGGATACCCAGATTTTTTCATAACCGTAACATGCAATCCAAAGTGGCCTGAAATTAAAAGGTTTCTTGCTGACACCACACTTAATCCCAAAGATAGGCCCGATATCCTTTCTAGATTATTCAAAATCAAGTTGAATTCTTTGATTAAAGACTTAAAGAAAAAAGCGTTATTGGGTCGGGTCCAAGCAGGTACCTTATAATACAACAATACTTTTTATCATTATGTTTTTTATTATATTATAATATTATATTTATTTTAATAATTTACAGTTGTTTATACTGTGGAGTTTCAAAAGCGCGGTCTGCCTCATGCACATATATGTTTATTCATGCATTCTGATTACGAACTCCCAACTGTTGAACATATTGATCGAGTTATTTCGGCTGAAATTCCAAACAAAGAAAATGATCCAGAATTATATTTAGCAATTTTTATTTAATCAATGTTAAATGTTTATAACATTATTGTCATCATCATTTTATAAATACGTACGTTTTTTTATTTATTTATAGTTTTATTTAATCAATGTTAAATGTTTATAACTAATTTTTATTTAATCAATATATTTTTTGTCTTTATGTTAAATTAATACTACAAAACATGTAATGTTTAACAAAATATATTAATTTTTTTTTAAAAACCCGTGTATTACACGGGTCTCACACCTAGTAAATAATAAACAGAGAAGTTTTCTATTTTACACATGGAACTTAAATATTCCAACATATTCTCCCTAATCCATAATCTTGCACCATCTTTACTCCTAGCATCTTTCGCATCTCTTCAAACTAGAATCTATCCATTGACTTTGTCAGAATATCAACTCGCTGCTAATTTGTTCCAACGTGCTTAACCATCCATGAAGCCCAGAGCCTAAATATGCATTCACCATCACAATACTTAACCAGTAACCTTTTACTGCCATTTTTTTCATAGTATAATTGATACCTATTAGCTACAACATAATTACAAAGCATGAATTTCAATAACGACTTTATGTATGCTTAACGTGGGTCACATGACCCACCTAATTTTATAAATAATAATACAAATTCTATACCAAGACATTGATGAACTACCTAAAGGTTTTCTAAGGACCTAACTTATAAAGAAAAAGAAAAAAAAGAGAGATATTTTGGGTTGGTAAAAAATAAGAAAAAAAAACTCCATTGTTGAAACAGAGGAGAGGCAATGGAACAACAATACAAATTATTTAGGAATAATAGGTTTTTTTCTACTTTAGTCCCAATTCCATTAAGGATAATGGACTCTCTTTTATTACATTAGCATATTATTATATTTTACTTTATATTTAGAGTTATAATAAAAATAAACATATATATCTTATTGATTTTTGCTGCTTTGGGGAACTTGCGGATAAATCATCTCCAATTTGATCGTGAATTTATATCCATTTTGTTAATTTCTTTTTTATTTTTATTTACTTTTAAATAGATGTTCATATCATTTTTTTTCTTTAAAGAAAAACCTTTACTCACACGTTTTTTATTACTGACTATTCGATGTGTGAATAATAATTAACAAATCGGTTTTATTTTAAATTTAAGTTGATTTTAGTAAAAATAATTAAGGTTGATCGGTTTGGGCTCGGTTCTCTCGCCATTAGTTTTTATACATGTTGAATTGGTCATTTTTCTGGGTAAACCCGATTTTTTTCTTGAACCGACCCTAGTTGGTGAACCACCTGGATTTCTATTCTAGACTCGCCACTGATGAATTTCAATTCTTATGGGTTGGTCAACCTCATACCTGTAATGGCAATTGCTTCTTTTAAGTTATGTCTTCATTACACATTGGCTTTCCTTTCGCATCTAGAGAATTGTTATATTCATCATCTTTTGGATTTTCGCCTTCTGTGGCATCATCATTTCCATTTTCCTAACTTACTCCTTCATAGGTTACTCCTTCCATGTTGCTATATTGTGGAATCATGAACTCAATTAGGTGAATACCATTTTCCATTTCCATTGACATGTTTGACATAACAGAACAATTTTCCTCAATTTCATTTTCCTTAGTTAGATGTAGAGTAGTACCAAAATGGTCCATATAAAGAAATAGTTGTACTCCATACCGATAACCAATGTTTATAAACTCTTGATATTGAAGGTCACTAGAAATCAAGTTAAACCTTCTTGTATTTCTAAATCAGGCTGATAATAATAAAGCTTCTATCATTTCTCTTGTGTGAATCGTTCAAGAAAACCTACAAGTTCAACATAAGACATACCAACTGTAACACCCATAATTAGAAAGACCAAGAAAGGAAAGGAAAAACCCTACGTCAAAGGGGTCAACTCGTCGAGTCCGGGGTGGAACTCGACGAGTCCGAGCGGGATCCGGGTCGAGGAGTAAGTGACTAACTCGGCGAGTTGGCTAGTGGACTTGGCGAGTCTGGTCTGGATGAGGAAAACCCTAATCCCGGGGGTTGTGCCCTATTTAAAGAAGATCACATCCCTTCCCTAGCCTCTCTACTTCCCTTTTGAGATCCAGAAACCCTAAATCGTGAGTGAGAGTCCTTGGGAGCAATTTGGAGCTTAGATAAGGGAGTTTTGTGAAGAGATATTGAAGATCAAGAAGCTTAGAGCAAGGGGCTTTGTAGATAGTTGGATTATTCTTCAGTGGGAGCTCATCCTTGAGGTAATAAGATGTTGCTTTGGCTTTATTGCAATTAGATCTATTCTTGAATGAGATTTTGGGGCTATTTTGGTAAGATTGAGATCTATTTCGGGTTTGAGACTTAGATTTGAGGTTGCTACTTCAGATCTAGGGTTGTGATGGTCCAGAATGTCTTACAACTGAAGTCAATAAGTTGTTGGTGAATCCCCTTTTTCACAAACCCTAGCCCTAGAGTGTTTTAAGCCCATATCTCTTTGGTTCACGTAAAGTTTGCAACTTTACATGAGGAATAGACTTGGGAAGAGTAGATCTATGAGTTGGAGCCCCTGCATGGCTCAAAAATCCACTGTATGGATTAACAACTGAAGCGACTCGTCGAGTCACATGGGTGAACTCGGCGAGTTGGATGAAGGTGGGCATAGACTCGACAAGTTGGAAGAACAACTCGACGAGTCTGTTGAAGATTTCCATGGACTCGGCGAGTCTGTTCTTGGACTAGGCGAGTTAGGTCGCGAAACATTAACCTTTTATGGTTAAGACACAGATCCGTGAGTTGAGTGTTGACTCAGTGAGTTGGGCAAGATGGGACTCAGAGATTGTTGAACTCGACGAGTCTTGGGGTGAATCGGCGAGTTGAGTAGTATTTTGAGAGTTTCTGAGTTTAAGAACCCGGTGAGTCTATGAGTTGACTCGGCGAGTCGAGTCAACTGGAAGGTTGACTTTGACTAAGGCTTTGACTTTAACCAGAGTTAACTTAGTTTGTCACACCCTCAACGCAGACGGTGGAAACGTCTGAGGGCTCTTGTTACTTAAATTGAATATCATCACAATGAATATACATGAATCATAACACAAATCATCACCATGCATTAAAATAGAACAACTAATATTGTTTACATCCAATACTTTGTTTTAAACATTACAAATTCATAACATAATTGTCTGTTAGATATCATCAGCAAAACACACTGACATTACTTGGTACTTATTCTCTGGTTTACCTTTTACCTGAGAATAGAAGTTAATATTGAAAAACGTCAACATATGAAATGTTGCACTACTAGAAAAAAGGCCTTTTACGACGCTCATTGCGCGTCGTAAAACGCTCAGACGACGCGCAAATGCGTGTCAAGGAAGGCCCTGTCATAAAGAGAGACGACGCGCAATTACGACGCGCATTTATGACGCGCATTTACGACGCGCGTTTACGACACGCAATGCGTATCAAGGAAGGCCCCGTCATAAAGGAAGACGACACGCATTCGCGTGTCGTAACCTTACGACGCGCGTGTTAATGACACGCAATGCGTATCAAGAAAGCCCCTGTCAAGAAAGGCCATGTCATAAATGAAGATGACACAAATTTTTGCGTATCATAATTCTAAATGTTTTAAAAAAAATATTATATTATTGATTTACTAATTTTCAAATTAAATAATACATTAAAAATCTCATAATACAAAATAAAATACCATAAGTAACAAAGATAATTCATTTCACTAATATGTCAAATACAAATAATTATTCCAATATTGAGTAATTGTAATAAAATAAATGAACTCAAGAGAAGTAGAATTTATATACAATCGCATTATCTAGCTTACTATGTACTAACAACTCTCTGGGTGTTTGCTTTTGCTTGAGTTTTGTTTCCTCCAAAGCTTCTAGCCATGCCAAAGTATGAGTCTTGCTTTTGCTTGAGTCTTATGCATGTCCAAATCAAGTAAAACATTGCTAAATTATATTCATCAAGTCCTTGCTGTGAAGTCTTAGATAGATGCTTAACTGTAATATCCAATCCTTCTAGCAGGCCCTAGAGATCAACCTGCCAAAATAGTACACCAAATTAATCAGAAGCTGAGATGCTACCTATAGGACAATCCAAAAACACAATAAATCCATGGACTTACTGTGGATCAATAATTACATACACCAAAGTAATGAAAACAGATGTTTGTTGGCCACACAACACACATAACAAATGTAGCAGAAATGACACATACCTTCTTGGAACTGAATTGAAGTCACCACAGACGAACATTGGAATATCTGCACTTGCAATTATCTTTTCCAATCCTTTTAACAGTGTGTGAACCTTCAATTTTCACATTTATATAGTTTTTAAGTTATTAAACAAGAAGAAAAAGTGTATATATACAAACAACAAGAGACACTTATCTTCTTTGTTGTCATTTCTCTTCGACAAAATCTACACTAAAAAAATGTGCGCATGTATGTTAATGTCAAAATTCCTATGAGGGCAAAATGGTCATAATAATTCGGAACAATCCGGAAGAGTATTTTTGTCCGAGTGGAAAGTGAATCTTGATTTTATACATTTATATATATATATATATATATATATATATATACACACACACACACACACAACACAACACAATATCAATGTATGTCAGTGTGTGTGCTAATAACCGAGAAGCTAAATAGCTTCCTAACATGGAAGATAACATGAAAGTAGCAAAAATGAAACCATGTGGAATGTCTTCACCATTTGGGCTTAAAGCAGGTGTCCATAGAAACACAAAAGTGTACATTGAACCCTCGAATAAAGATTGTATTGCACCCAATAATGCTATCTTTTCATCTGTTTTTACACACAAAAAAAAAAACTATTAGGTCCAAATTTAGAAGGCAGAATGATATGTATGCATAATTACAAGATTGCCACTTTGGATTCTTCATGCTTCTCCTGTATATGTATGAGAGAGAGAGAGGGGGGAGAGAGAGACCTGATGCAATTGCAACAGCAGCACCCCTGAATTGGGTCATTAGATCTTTGCTTTCTGATGAGTCACCATAATTTTTAGTCCATGATGATATGATGATGGCCATTCCAATGGCAAGAAAGATTGAAGCTGCATCAAATGGAGCAACAGGTCCCATGGCCAATGAACCAACTAAAAGATTTCCAAATAAACCAGCTAAAATGGCAACCAGTCCATTCCCAAGAAATATTGCCTTAGAGAATGTAATTGATAGCCATTGTTGCTCAAAACCTCTCTATAGATGCATCAAAACAAGAGCATTAGAACCATACACAATATAAAGGGTGTATTTAGAAATGTAATATTATATCTCACCTTGTTGTGTTCAGCAACAAGCCATGATTCAAAGGCTGAAAAGAGGAGAGAGGTGGCAATCCCTCCCAATATACGCCACACCATTAGAATTCTGTACTGAGGTGAATGCTTGGTGATGCAACTCAGAATGTAGGTTATGCAGTAAGTAATTGAAGCTCTTTTTCCTTCTCCTTGTCCTTCACAACCCCATTTTTAACAAGTTCTTGCTCTTCTAAGGTTGTTTTCTTTGAATTTTGATCCTTAATTTTCACCTTTGATTCAGGTTCCTTTCGTGACAGATCTGGTAAACTTTTCCTCACTACATATTACATAACAAGATTTGTAAGCATCTATCTCACTAACAGTTGAGTAAGGAAAACTGAAATTTGCTTTGTACTTTATTTTTTACCCATAGCAGCAACCTACTTACATACGTACGTCTCCTTACCAATAATAGCAATGTATTTGATTATTATTTTTTACTTATAATAACACTTATAAGTTATACCTACCATAATAGCAATGTACTTGATTTTTACCCAAAATGGCAATGTTGCATTTTCTACATATATATACAAGCATTTTAAGTTATCTACTACATAATACTACTATCTGTAAAGAAAATATAAGTTTGTTGCTACTAAAAACAAGCTATCAAGATTAAAATCCAACATTGCTATATTGTTATTATGGGTAAAAATACAGTACAATGCCTATATTGGTAGAAAGAGTATAGTATGTTGTAATTTCTTGCAATATGCCCTTAAAAAGAAGGGAAAAAAGTACAACAGAAGTACTTGGAGGTCTATTTTTGGCCTTTGCAACACGTCAATTTGCTTTTCCATCATCAGAACTGCTACTTCCACTTTCTGTTTCATTTGAACTCCCAAAGCTCCTAAAGTAAGTCCACTTTTACAAGTTACAAATACAATATTATATGAAAAGAGATTTAAGTTATATATATATATATATATATATATATATATATATATATATATATATATATATATATATATATATATCAAAAGCAACTATTTGGACCTTCTTTTTGATCTTTTGCCAGACAACCGTCTCTTTTCTTTCCGTTTGTTCTTACGCTGTTTGACTTCTTTCTTTGTTGATCTCTTCTTCCTCCTGTTACCACCAGCAGATGAACTTGAAGAATCGGAATCAGCTTCTTTCTTTCCGTTTGTTCTTACTTCACAGTTTTTTTCTTTTTACCTATAAAGAAAATGTAACAATAAATTATATAATCAAATAAATGTTATTCATGGTTAATAAATAACAACAACAATACCTTTTACGGGTTCCACCACATTATTCTTCTTATCTTCAATAACTTCGCCAAAATCCACAAATTTTACCACACCAGAAGGTTTTCCATCATTTGTTCCAGATCTTATCACAGTAACACTACATATAAGTAACATTCCCATTAAGACATTTCCTGTAAGGAAGAGACTGGATAACACGAAAAAGAGAGAAACGATTATGAGAAACAGATATACATACCTTCTGCCTCCTGATTCTATCATTTTCTTCTTCCAATCATGAGATTTTGTTCTCCAACTCATATGTGTAAGCCTGTTAAACAATACAACATTTTCTCATCACATATTTATAAAAGGTAAAATGAGAAAGAATGCATGAGTTTAGTATCATACCTATTTTCTTGCTCGAGAGCGTGCATCAGATTCCCTATAAACGGTCTTACAGTTCAATGAAAGTTAGAAAATCTCAGGGTGCCGTGTAAAGATACGTCTAAAACCCTAACAATTCTTTTCTCCATTTGACTCACTTTATCAAGATTTTAAGAAGAGGCAGGCAGAAATACGACTAAAATTACAACATTGGCTATCTATGGAGGGTGAAGGATTAACAAGAAATTACTCGACTAAATCTTCAAAAGCTTCCAAGTTTTGTATGAAATTCATGATTGAAACTTGGAGATCCCGAATTTTGATAGCTCTGTTCCAGAGGATTAAGAGAGATACAAGACAGAGAAAGCCCTAAAAGAAATTGTAGAAGATTTCAATTCAATATTGATATGGCGATGTTGGGATGAGAGAGGAGAAAAGAGAGCACAATCGAGATTTATATAGGTAAATGGAAATAATCTCACCTGAACATCGGGAATCACTCTAACTTCAGCATTAGCAGTGTGGCTGCAGATGTAATGGTGGCAAAGGGGGATTTATGGAGAACATATGAGAAATCTGTTGGAGAATTGAATGGAACTGAATTCGAAGCCGTAATCGCCAAAATCAATGAGTCGTTCAGTAGATGGTGATGAAGAAGAAGACCAATCGGAAGGACCGATGAAAGAAACAACAACTAGGTAGAAGGATGACCAGAAAAAGGCGTGCGAGCATCTTCATGTTTCTTCTCTTTTTGTCTCTGTCTCAGAGGGAGACTAGGGCTTGAAATTTCTTGATCTTAGAGTGACACTAGAGCAGAGATCTGATGAGATGATTAACAAGTAAGGTCAGGAGAAAGAAAATGTGTGATGCGAGGGGAAACCGGGTAGAGCAAAGAATAAATCCGGCGATGACAAGCATGTTGTTGCTTTTATGGATGCCAACAACCAGAAAGAGAAGGTGGTGGCGGTCGGAGTACGAGTGAAAGAAGTAGCGGTAGTCGTCGCCGATTACGGAGTCGATCCAACTGTCGATTTCATCAGATGCACTCTGAACTCTTAGAGATGATGGGGTTCGATGGTGGTGGTCGCGGTTAGAAGGAAGTGAAAGTCGATCGGAGAAGAAGGGGTTTGCAGAGAGAAAGAAGGGAGAGAATGAAGTTGATTTGGCGGGTGTAGAGAGTAGAGAGGAAGAGGAAGCGGGTGTTCAAAATTTTGGGGGATTTAGTTTCCCCCCTGAGTCCCAGAAACGCGTGTTTATTAAAATTATAAAGCGACATTTATAGAGGACGCCCTTTTTATTATAGGTGCCCTCCGTGTTTTTAATATTTTTACATGAGACACTAATTTAAGGGCACTCAGTAATGCGCGACCTAAATCCTTAAAATTTTTGAAGAGATGACACTTTTTTAATGTCGCTCTCTAATGCGTAACATAAATCAAAGAGCGTCGTGTTTTGCGCGTCGTAAAAGGTCTTTTTTCTAGTAGTGTTGGTGAGTTCATAAGCACTGTTGTAATAAAATGATTTTGTGTAGTTTGTAAAACCCAGAAAATCCGATATTTTCTGAAAATATCATTGTCTATAAAATGTATGAAGATCCGTAAATATATGCTTGTTGATTTTTAAAAACATGTATAAATGTTGAACTTTAGTATTAATCGCACAAGTGAAAATGTTGAACTTCCCAGGAAAACCCGATGTTTTCCCAATATAAATACAGTGATTTCTCAATTGTTATACCGTCACGACGAATGACTTTTGATATCTCGGGTGGCGCTGGATTAATTTGGGTTGTGAGTTGTTATACCCAAACATTAGAAAATGACTAGGTTATAACTACAGTTTTCGAACAATCCTTAAAGGCGTCGCCCGTTACTACTCACTTAATCCACGACCATGGTTACTCTTGATTTACGTCCTGAATCTGTTTACCTTGATTACTCGTAAGCCTAACAAACGAGGAAAAGGGGAGTACGAAGTCCCGTTATTTCCGTGAGTTATTTTAGGCTGTCAGGAATGAGAAAGGCACGTTGGCCCAACTCTAATTTGATTTCTTGACCTCACTAACAATACTAATGGACCACTAGGGCCCAATAGCACATCATAGCCATCGAAAGTCCTTTTACATGAAATCAGGTCATAGGAGGCCCAATAGCACATAACTGTAACACCATCAAGTTAAAACAATTTTTCGCATTTTCAAAACACATTTTCGAAACACATTTATTAATAAAATGTCATTGTATCATATCCTTGTTTCACAAAACATTCCCCAAGATCGAAATACATAAAATCCCATGTGTGTGTGTGTGTGTACGAATCATGTCGGCGCCTTCCCGCGGTCGTCACTGGAACCTGAAACACATAACACGTAACACTGTAAGCATAAAGCTTAGTGAGTTCACCAAAATACCACTCTAACACATTTTAGCCACTCGAGGCTATAACTCTGTTTGACCCTCTGGTCAATGTATGTCAGTGGGACCCTCTAGTCCCAACTCTCTATGGGCCCTCTGACCCTAACTATGTGGACCTAAAGGTCCTAACTCTATGGACCCACTGGTCCTAGCTCTGTAAGCTCTGAATCATGCATATCACATATCACAACAATTATAACACATAAATAGCATGCAAATACACTGGCACATAGCTCTAAAATATACTGTCACATAACCCTGTTACCACTCTAGGTAAAGTATAGTGAGAAGACTCACCTCTGGTATCTCGGTAAATCTCTGACTTGGTAAACGTTGGCCTAGCCTCCGCCTAATCATATGAAATAAATACCCTATTTAATATAACTCTCAAAGGCTAGACTATGTCCTCTTATGACACTCTCAGAAGGGTAAAAGACCATTTTACCCCTCTCGTAACTCAAAAGGCCCCACAATAGACCATACCCTAAAAGTCAACCAAAAGTCAACTTTCTGGGTTACGCTGCGCGTACCAAGTGTGTACGCTGAGCGTACCCGGCTGTTTCTCAAAATCGGGGAACGCCACCCAGTACGCGGCGTGTACTGGGATTACGCCCGGCGTACTCCCCTGATTTAGCCCCTTAGCTCTTGAGGTCTTAAATAGTTAAGACCCACGTCCAACTTCTAGATCTGACTACATCTAAGCCTCTTAATCCATAAAGTTGATGACTTTAAGCCTTTGCATGGCTGAACAAGTCACCAACTCCCATAATATTCCATTCTCTAACTCTAGAAGGCTTATTACTCAAGCATGACCTCAAACTAACAACCAAGATGGAAAATTTATGGATCTAAACCACTAATACCACTGACAAGGGACAGATCTCGGAACATGGAGCACCTTACACTCATAAAGTCTCCACCTTTGGGGTTTTTAACCCTAAAAATGGCACATGCAACAACAACCAAAAGAAGAGGAAAGTTTTGAACTTTATACCTCTAAGTGTAGCCCCTTTCTCTGTAGATCTCATATCCTAATTGGCACTTCAAGCTTTAGCTTCGTAGAGCTCCTTTCCTTCTTCTTCACTAAGTCACCAATGCACAATTAGCTCCAACAACACTCACATACACTAAGGACGATGGGAGGCTCTCTCTTAGGGTTCACTCACTGATATGGAGGCTGAGAAATGAGCCTTAGCACCCTTTAAATAGTGCACAAGACAGATTAGGGTTTTTGCAACTAGGCCGGGTACGCCCGACGTAACTCTGGGTATGCCCAACGTACCTTGGCGACTCCGCGTCCAAAATAAGCGCATGAGTATGCCCAACGTACTCCCGAGTACGCCCAACGTACTCATTTGCCACATAATTCCTCAAAAGGGCTAAACTTGACAACAAGAGGAAAGAAGGAGGATTGAATAGTTGTACCTGAATCTTGGGATGTTACAATTCTCCCCCACTAGAACCAGACTTCGCCCTCGAAGTCTCATACTGCAAATAACTCCGGATGTTGCTCCCACATCTCTAACTATGTCTCCCAAGTCAGCTCGGACCCCCTTCGGTGTCGCCACTAACCTGAACCAGGGGCACCTCCTTGTTCCTCTGAACCTTGATCCTGCGGTCCACAATCGCGATTGGCCTTTCAGCATAATTCAGGCTCGCATCCACCTGAATATCCTCCAGAGGCACCACTGCCGACTCGTCGGCCATACACTTTTTCAGCTGGGACACATGGAAGGTGTCGTGAATCTGGCTTAACTCCTCATGTAGCTCCAAACGATATGCTACCCTGGCCACCCTCACGATCACTCTAAACGGACCAATATACTGGGGCCCTAGCTTGCCTCTCTTCCTGAACCGGATCACTCCTTTCCAAGGAGATACCTTCAGGAGCACAAAATCTCCGACCTGAAACTCAAGCTTGGACCGACGCCTATCCGCATAACTCTTCTGGCGACTCTGAGCGGTCAACAACCTCTGTCTGACCTGCTGAATCTGCTCAGTCGTCAGAAGTACTATCTCTGTACTAACCATCACACGTTGCCCTATCTCTCCCCAGCAAATGGGAGTCCGACACCTCCTCCCATACAACAACTCAAAGGGCGGCATACCGATGCTCAAATGATGGCTGTTGTTATAGGAAAACTCTGCCAATGGTAGATACGTGTCCCAACTCCCTCCGAAGTCCAATACACATGCCCGAAGCATGTCCTCGAGTGTCTGAATCATCCGCTCGCTCTGCCCGTCAGTCTGTGGGTGGTATGCGGTACTAAAATGCAGCCTCTTACCCAATTCCTCATGAAATTTCTTCCAGAATCTGGAAGTGAAACACACATCTCGATCTGAGACGATCGAGATCGGTACTCCATGTCGCGATACCACCTCTCTCGCGTACAACTCTGCCAACCTCTCAGCGGAAGAGCTCTCATTGATAGCAAGCAAGTGGGTGCTCTTCGTCAACCTGTCCACAATCACCCAAATTGCATTGACTCCCCTAGCAGTCCTTGGCAATTTGGTGATAAAATCCATGGTAATCTTTTCCCACTTCCACTCAGGAATCTCCAACGGCTGCAACTTACCATGCGGTCTCTGGTGCTCGGCCTTAACCCTACGACAGGTTAAGCACCTCTTAACAAACCACGCGACATCCCTCTTCATACAGGGCCACCAATACTCGCTCTTCAAGTCCAAATACATCTTAGTGGCCCCAGGATGGATCGAGAACTTCGATCAATGAGCCTCTTCCATCAAAATGGTGCGCGTCCCGCCCAAAAACGATACCCAGATCCGACCTTGGAATGTCATAAACCCCAGCTATCGGTAACGAACTCCGATACCAACCCGACAACTCGCTCTCTCTTCTGGTTTTCTGATCTCATAGCCTCAGCCTGGGGCCCATGAATGGTGTCCAACAACGGAGTCATCACCGTCAATCTCAAACAAACATCTTGCATCGGGGCGCTCTCCGCCCTTCGGCTCAGTGCATCGGCTAAAACATTAGCCTTACCCAGGTGGTACAGGATCTCGCAGTCATAATCCTTTACCACATCCAACCATCTCCTCTGGCGCATATTCAGGTTGGACTGATCCATCAAGTACTTCAAGCTCTTGTGGTATGTGTATATGGTACACCGAACCCCATACAGATAGTGAAGCCAGATCTTGAGGGTGAACACCACTGCCCCCAACTCTAGATCGTAGGTGGGATATCTCGTCTCATGAGGCTTCAGCTACCTCGATGCGTATGCTATCACATGCCCTCTCTGCATCAACACCGCTCCCAACCCCGATATCGATGCGTCACAATACACCGCAAAGTCCTCCATCCCCTCCGGAAGGGCTAAAATTGGGACTTCGCATAGTCTCTGGCGAAGTGTCTCGAAGGAGGCCTGCTGCTCTGGGCCCCATGAAAAAGCAACACCCTTCCAGGTCAACCTAGTGAGTGGCATGGCGATCTTGGAGAAACACCTGATAAATCTCCGGTAATAGCCTGCCAGCCCTAAGAAACTCCTGATCTCGGTGGGTGACCTCGACACCTCCCAACTCATCACTACCTCAATCTTGGCCGGATCGACCGATATCCCTTTCTGATTAATGAGGTGCCCTAGGAACTGGACCACTCACAACTAGAAATCACACTTGGAGAATTTGGCATAAAGCCTCTCCGATCTCAGAACTCCGAGGATCTCCCTCAAATGCTCCTAATGCTGCTCTCTGGATCTCGAATACACCAAAATGTCGTCGATGAATACGATCACCGAGCGATCCAACATTGGCCTGCACACTCTGTTCATGAGATCCATGAACACCTCCGGTGCATTGGTGAGTCCGAAAGGCATCACCACAAACTCGTAATGCCTATAACGAGTCCTGAACGCTGTCTTCTAGATGTCCTCATCTCGCACCTTCACCTGATGATACCCAGACCTCAAATTGATCTTGGAGAACCAAGATGCTCCCTGCAACTGATCGAACAAATCGTCGATCCTCGGCAACGGGTAACGGTTCTTGACCGTCAGCTTGTTCAAATCCCGGTAATCAATGCGCATCTGGTGTGAACCATCTTTTTTCTTGACAAAAAGGATAGGTTCTCCCCATGGCGAGCTGCTCGGCCGAATAAACCCCTTCCCCAACAACTCCTGAAGCTGCGAGAATAACTCATGCATCTCTGGAGGCGCAAGGCGATAGGGCACCTTGGCGATAGGCGCGGTCCCCGCAACCAAATCGATACTGAACTCCACCTACCGCATGGGAGGCACGCCCAACAACTCCTCCGGAAATACATCCGGGAACTCACGCATTATCGGAACCTCATCAACTGACATCAGTCTCTCTGAATCAACCCTCGTATCCATCACATACGCTACAAAACCCCTACGGTTCTGCTGTAGACACTGTCTCGCTCTAGCGACCGAAAAAAATGCTGACCCAGAACGTGTACCCTTGCCGTACACCGTAAGAACTCCCCCACCAGGATTTCGTATGGTCGCCAGCTGTCGCTCGCAGTCGATAACCGCTCCGAATCTGGTCAACCAGTCCATGCCAACAATGACACAAACATCTCCCATCGTAATAGGAACTAAATCAATCGGGAATTCAACACCGAAAATCTTAAGTACACACCCTCAGATCATCTCTGTGGCATACACCGCCCTTTCGTCAGCTATGGAAACTCTCAGAGGTTGACTCAACGCCTCACAACTAACACTGATGTGCTGACTAAAAGCCAAAGATACAAAAGACCGACTCGCACCCGAGTCAAATAACACCAAGGCAGGTACAGAACTCACAAGAAAAGTACCTACGCATAACATAATATAAGCACAATATCTCAACATCAAAATAAATACATGAAAGAATACATACCAGCCACGACATCGGGCACTGCGCGGACCTCCTCCGCGGTCAACTGAAAGGCTCTCCCCCATGCCTTTGGTGCCTCGGCCTTCACTGGCCGACTCTCAGTAGCTCTGATAGCAGCAGGGGCAGATCCCTGAGATGCTCCATGTCCTGATCCCTGCAGCTGTGGACACTCTGTCTTCCGGTGTCCGATCTGGTTGCAGTGAAAACATACTGCAAACCCCTTGGGGCAATCCTTGGCCATATGCCCCTCCTTGCCACATTTGTAGCAAGACCCTACTCTGCACACCCCATCGTGGCTCTTGCCGCACTTACCATAAGTGTGGACCTCTGACTCCCTGATCTCGAATCAGCGGGCTTGGCCCGCTTGGCTACCGGCTGAGACTGCACCGGTCGCCAATCCCTCCCCTGAGACTCAGCCTCTTCCCTAGCCTGGGTCTCCAGCTCTATCTCCCTCTTCCGGGCATTTGCCTGAAGATCGGAAAATGTCCGGTACGTCGAGTTCGCCAAGAACTCTCGTATATCCCTCCTCAAAATGCTCAGATATCGGCTTATACGTGCCTGCTCGGAGGACACGTGCTCTGGGAAGAACATCGCCCGCTCATGGAACATCCTCGTAATCACTGTAATAGACTCAGTACCCTGCTTGAGGGTCAGAAACTCCTGGGCCAAACGCTCCCTCTCCACCTGGGGAACGTACTCATCTCGAAACATAGCAGTGAACCTCTCCCAGGTCACTGTAGCAAGCTCAGCAGGTGTATAGTGTGTCGTCACAAAATTCCACCAATCCTTCGCCCCCAAGCGAAGCTGGTTTAGCGCGAACCAGACTCTCAAATGCTTTGGAGATGAGCAAGTAAAGAAACACCCCTCAATGTCTGAAATCCACCTCATCACCGTAATCGGGTCCTGGGTCCTGTCAAACTCTGGTGGTTTTGTGTTGCTGAACTCTCGGAACAGCAACGCATCACCACCCTGCGGCCTAGTCGCAACTATAGCTGCAGTGGCCGCAGCAACAGCAGCCTTAAAAAGAGCAGCGTATCTCTCATCAAATGTCTCTATCAGTGTGGTCTTGATAGACCCGAACATCTCTGGTATCTTTGCCCTGATGGCCGCAGCCACCTCCTCATGGATGATCCTACGGATCTCCTCGTCACTCGTACCGCTGCTCTTTGGTGTGTGGCGTGTCCCAACCATGATCTCTCTCTCTCTCTCTCTCTCTCTAAAATACAACATATAAATATCAGGGACTCACTCTAGTATACTCACACTTGAATACTCCACCCTACTTGTTCCTTGGTACTCTAAGGATTCTTAATTGGACTGTGCACTGACCTGGTGTCTTTAGTAGTACGGGCCCAATACTACCGTCCACACCGCATCAGCATTCACCCCAAGTCCTCCTCCTAGAGTCCCAAATCCCAAGTACTCTACTCTCTCTATTCATATGATACTCGCTAGCAGATCTCTCATAACCTCCTTGCTGCTATCTAAACACTCTTAAGCATCCCTAGCAGCAAGACTCCTAGACTAAGGCATCACATATCAGGCCACTCTAGTCCTAATAACAATACCTAGTGTACTCTAGCAAGCATAATATAACTCATCATATAACATATCATATCATATCTCATAACACTTATTGTAATGGTATTTTGGGAAATCACTGTTCGGGCGCTGGTTGTTCGTACACACGGCTCTGATTTGTTTTGTCTTGAAAGCTCTTTTTACTCTTTTCAAAACTATTTTATTATCGAAATTTCCTCAAATCCTCAGTTTGAGTTCAGATATGCCCGAAGGTGCACCCGAATCCCTCAAACCAAGGCTCTGATACCAACTTCTAACACCGTAAAATTAAAACAATTTTTCACATTTTCAAAACATATTTATTAATAAAATTTCATTGTATCATATCCTTGTTTCACAAAACATTCCCCAATATCGAAATACATAAAATCCCATGTGTGTGTATGAATCATGCCCGCGCCTTCCCGCGGTCGTCACTGGTACCTGAAACACATAACACGTAACACTGTAAGCATAAAGCTTAGTGAGTTCCCCAAAATACCACTCTAACGCATTTTAGCCACCCGAGGCTATAACTCTATTTGACCCTCTGGTCAATTTGTGTCAGTGGGACCCTCTAGTCCCAACTCTCTATGGGCCCTCTGGCCCTAACTCTATGGACCCAAAGGTCCTAACTCTATGGACCCACTGGTCCTAGCTCTATAAGCTTTGAATCATGCATATCACATATCACAACAATTATAACACATAAATAGCATGCAAATACACTGGCACATCTCTCTAAAATATACTGTCACATAACCCTGTTACCACTCTAGGTAAAGTATAGTGAGAAGACTCACCTCTGGTATCTCGGTAAATCTCTGACTCGGTAAATGCTGGCCTAGCCTCCGCCTAATCATATTAAATAAATACCCTATTTAATATAACTCTAAAAGGCTAGACTATGTCCTCTTATGACACTCTCAGAAGGGTAAAATACCATTTTACCCCGCTCATAACTCAAAAGGGCCCACAATAGACCATACCCTAAAAGTCAACCAAAAGTCAACTTTCCGGGTTACGCTGTGCGTACCAAGTGTGTACGCTGAGCGTACCCGGCTGCCTCTCAGAATCGGGGAACGCCACCCAGTATGCGGCGCATACTGGGATTACGCCCGACGTACTCCCCTGCTTCAGCCCCTTAGCTCTTGAGGTGTTAAACAGTTAAGACCCACGTCCGACTTCTAGATCTGACCACATCTAAGCCTCTTAATCCATAAAGTTGATGACTTTAAGCCTTTGCATGGCTGAACAAGTCACCAACTCCCATAATATTCCATTCTCAAACTCTAGAAGACTTATTACTCAAGCATGACCTCAAACTAACAACCAAGATGGAAACTTTATGCATCTAAATGTTGGAATAGTGTCTAAGGCTGCAACTATATTAGGCAAGTATTTGACCCGATTGTGCATGGTCCTTTTGGGTTGTATTCACCATAGCAACTTGATAGGATGATTTATTATGAGAGAATAAATATTATTAATATATTATGAGAATAATATAAGGAATAATAATATTGTTATTTGATTAATATAAGTTATAGAATTAATTAGAATTAATTTGGTGACTTAAAGAGATTAATTAAATAAGTGGGTATAAACTGTCAATTGTTTGATAGTTACACTTTAGACTGTAAATCCTTATTGGATGAAGAGTGGACGGATTCTAGGGCTAGGGATAGCCTCAAATCGTCCAATACTTATCTAAGGAAAGGATTTGGATTGCTTTAAGAGAAGATTATCCAACTAGGGTTTAAGGTGAAACCCTTAAGGAGTCTACAAGTATAAATAGACCCCATGGCCAAGGGAAATCGACATCTCTTCTAAAGAAAGAAAACCCTGGCCGAATTTCTCCCCTAACCTCTCTCTCAAATCATCTTTTTTTTCTATTTGGTGTTTGTAAGCCATTAGAGGAGTGACAATTGTGACTCTAGAGCTCCAAGACAACAAGATCAAACAAGAGATTCAAAGCTAAACTTCTAGATCTGATTTTGTATTGTTCTTATACCTAATTAGTCATTAGAAGTCTTGGATTCAAAGCATGTTTAATCAGAAAGCCTAGATCCAAGCATTAGGGTTTTGCATGCGCACATAGGGATGTTCTTATGGCTAAAACCCAACAGTGGTATCAGAGACTAGATTGGTTTCTACTAAATTGTTGCTTGTTTGTTTGAATCTTGTTTGCAAAATTCGAATTTTGTGTTTCTGTGTCATGAACTCGACGAGTCCCATGGTGGACTTGACGAGTTGGCCTGACGCGACGAGTCCAGTTGGGAACTCGACGAGTCTAAGCGTCAGGAAAGGCCAGATTCGGGATTTTTTGATGATTATCTTATGGAAACTTACCTTAATCATATTAGATCAACCCTAATCCGATTTTTTGATATATATGACTATAATCTTGATCTAATTAAAGATATTTATCAACTAATAAAATATTTAATTTCCTTATATGATAATTAATTAATTATTTTGATTAAATTGGTAATTATCTTGCAAGAAATCTTAAATAAATCAAATATGGATAATTAGGGAATTAATTGTTAATTAAAATTATTTGTTATTTGATCCTCCATGTTTTAAATGTTTAAAACTTGTCCTCATGTTTTGAAATTTATGTTTTGTGATTAAAAGTTTTAATTTAGACAATTTAAATTTCAAACCCTAGATTTTTAAAAGTTTAAAATACAACCCTATACTAATATAATATTACAAGATTAATATATATATATATATATATATATATACATATATATATATATATATATATATATATATATATATATATATATATATATATGTATGTATAACTAAAATGCTAGTCTTACCGTTAGTAGACCTCATTCACGAAGCCGATCTATAAGGTGGGTATAAGGTTGCGGCCTATAAAATGACGCTTAATGGGTGTACACTCACACCCACCGCTTGCTTGATCGATGGAGGGTCGTTAGCCGAACGGGTAGGATAGGGCAACCTCATCCTCTCATTAAAAGTATAATATGAAATACAAAGTAACTACACATGTTTTAAAAAATTTCCCAATCTTAGTTACTTTAGGAAAGTGAATTGATGCAATCCCATGAAATTACACTTTGCACCCTTCTAAGAAGTTAGTGGAGCGTGTGTGGTTTACCGGCACACTAATTGGTTCTAAGCAAACGTGGCAAAGGGTGATTCATTGTTTATCATAGTTCGATGGAGTGTGTGTGGTTTACCGGCACATCGAATTGGTGATCGTTACAATGAAGGCACCATGTGAATTTGCATGGTAATTCACACCCGCTTTGTGATCCTCGGTATCCCAGTCACAAACAAGAGGGGCATATCGAGATTTAAACATGCCATTGAATAGTTTCAATGAATCTCATCCAAACCTAGGAATTCTCAATACATTTAGGACTTAAAGTTATGTTTTTATGGTGGAGAATTAGTGAATCGTCATTCACTTACCTTCATATTATTTGCATGTTGTAATACGGCATCCCTTTTCTAATATGTAAATATCGTTGTTGGATCCTAGCCCTAATTTTCTTATTGGGTGATAATTGGGGATTCATATTCTAATCTATCTTTGTCCTTTCTATTTGTAGATGTTGAACGCTAACGACGCTGCTGCTAGTTCTTTCACATTGATGAGCCTTTGTCAAAAGGTCACTTTCGATGGGACGAACTTTAGCGAATGGATAAGATACATTAGCACCATTGCTCGCTATGAGGATAAGGAGTATGTCCTCGATGAGAAGCTCGAGAAAATTAACCCTAAAATCGCTACTCCGGCTGAAATGAACGCTTTTGAAACTCATGAGCGTGATGCAACGAAGGTACATTGCATCATGATAGCCACCATGAACTCCGAATTCCAAAAGTCCTATGAGGACATGTACCCGTACGAGATGCATCAAGACCTATTGGAGAGATACCACCAAAACGCGAGACAAGAGCGTTATGATATTTTCACTAACATGATTTCCGCTAAGATGGGTCATGGAGAGTCTCTTACCGTGCACCTGCAAAAGATGCAAAGGTATGTCGGCCGCCTTCGCAAGTTGAATGTTGACTTTGGGGAAGACTTGGCGATCGACATGGTGCTTCACTCTTTGCCTCCGAGATACAATCAATTTAGGATGACCTACCACATGAACAAAGAGGAGGTCACCCTAAGCAAACTCCAAGGTCTCTTGAGGGTCACTGAGAGCAACTTCAAGGACAAGTCTGTTGCACCAAATCCCAATCCGCCCGCTGCTCCTGTCTTGGCTATTGGACAAGGAAAGGGAAAGAAGAGGAAGGCTTCGTCTAAGAAATATTGCAAGGTTAAAGCCCGAGATGGTGCCTCTTCTAGTGGGACCAAAGTTGATCCTACTAAACCCTGCCCTAACCCGAAGGAGGCAGAGTGCCACCACTGCCACAAGATAGGACATTGGAAGAGAAGCTGCCCAGAGTACCTGCAAGCCATCAAGGAAGGAAAGATCAAGCCATCTTTCGCAGGTATATACACAATCAAATCTAACGATTCATCTCATGCTATTTCTTGGGTTCTTGATACCGGTTGTGGTTACCACATTTGTTCTAATGTGCAGGGACTAAGAAGAAATAGGGATGTGGAGGCTGGAAGAATAAATCTAATCATGGGGATCAGAAGATCGTCGCCTGTGACCAAGATTGGAGTGTATTCTTTAGTGCTTAGGAATGGTTTAAGTTTAGATTTGAACAATTGTTGCTATTCGCCAGAAATGGCTAGAAACATCATTTCATTTCATGGTTTGTTTAGACAAGGTTTTAGATTTTCTTTTAATAATGAGAACTATATTATGACCCGCGTTAAACGCGGGGAACATAAATTAAATACATATTACATTAATAAGTGGCATTGTCTTAGGTGAAATTTTAATAAAACATGTTAGTTAGATTCATTTTTAGACTTTTTGAATCAAACTTATTGAATAAAAATATTTAATATTTATATCAGAACAATTTGGTTTTTTAATACAACAATTTTTAACATAAATGATCCACATGATCTTTGTTTTATCACAACATGATGCGATTTCTTGATTAAAACATGTTGTGTAGTAGCTTTATGAATTGACTTTGTCCGGTGTACCAACCTCCATGGAGGCTCACATGACTCTTTTTATATTGGCCCTGTAAAATCAAAAGCAACAATAAGTTGTTATATGTACTAGCAACATTAAATTCTTCAAACAAATTCGGTAAACATTGCAGTTTAAGTGCATCGTCATAACCATAAACATCAAATTCATATATTTTAATTTGGTAAATTTATAAAGTATATTTTCCTTATAAGAATTAAAATATGATTTTTTAGGTTACACCTAATCGCATATACATATCTTCTGATCAAAGAAATTATTACAAGAAAAAAAACATGTTATGAACAAAAATATAATATTAGTTTCATAATTTGTCAAAGGTTAACACTAATAAATAATAATGAAATTTCACAAATCTTGCATTTTGGTCACTGCATCCAACTAACAAATGAAATTCAGTTTAGATGATTGATTCAAGAAGTGCATCCATGACTTCTTGTCGCCAAATTTGGGGAAATGCTAAGACTTACCAAGATATGAAGGAACGGTCTATGAGGCTACAACTGGTTTCTGGAGGGTAATACAAATTCAAAATCGTTAGCACATATATTTCTTACATGCTTCAATTTTTAAATTTAGTTCAAACTTGTCAAAATCAAATTACAAAAAAACCCAGATATATAACCTAGCAATCAAACAACATATTTTTCATAGAAATAAATATCACAAATCCACAATTTATACTTTATATAATATTCTTAAATTATATCTTACATTTTCATCTTTAATGGTTACTAATATCTCTTTCTGCCTTATTGTGGTGACACGCATATATATATAAAAAATAAGAGAAAGAACTTTAGAGAACGGATGTTAATAGAGTGATCCTTCATTTAAAACATAGCAAAATTATTCATAGAGCCGCTAGGATTCTTCTATAGACCGCTAGAAGATTTGTATAGTGACAACCGGTATGACTTCTATGAAAACACACCATTTAAAGTAACAGTTTTGATTAATGTAAGTGAAAAATCATTTGGAATATTTACCAATTGTGATTGTTTCTACTTGAATGTGAACATTAACATTCTTGTAGAGAAATAGAACTTCAAATGAATCCTACATAGCCAAATCAACAAACACGACAACACAAAAAGAAGCCTAAATTGATATATAACCAATTAAGTTTTGTTGAAATTTTTTTTCAATTTATCAAAATTTTATTTTATTACAAACCTATATGAGTAATCAATAATCTTAAGCATGTGAAAGAAGTAATTGTTAATTTAAAGCTAGTAAAAAAAATACAATATTATGAAATTGCTTATAATTTGCATGTTTGCTTATTGTCCTGGAGGTACCCAACCACTTGGACATGTATTATTATTTGATTAATTAGTGCATTAATTACATCAGAGAATATGAAATTTAACAATTGTTCAAATTCATTTACACTTGATTTATTAATAGAAAATTGACAAATTTATATTCATAAAAGTATGCTTAATTCAATAATTTTTTATCAACATTAGTAGAAAACCGAGTTTCTTGAAGAAACAAATCACATACACAAAAACGATATAAATAAAAAACAAAGAATTGATCAAAGAACATTTGAAGATCATGTCAGAAAGGTATGACCAATATGATCTTTTTGGCAATTTTCAATATAGTCATGATTAATGTTTTCTCATCTTCAAGATGATAAGTACAAGTGAGTAGAGAAAACAAATTTATAAGCATAAAAATATGCTTAATTCAACAAATTTGTTATCAAAGTTAATGGAAAATATTTGTTATCAAATTTGTTATCAGAGTTTTGCATCATCCTTAAGTTTCAATACAAACATCAACTAATGCTCATCACTTTCAAGTAAAATTTTCTGCAATTTAGACTTAAATATAGTAAATATAATCAATAACATTAAAAAAATGCTAAGTTTAAGAATAAATACATACAATTAGTGAGTAAGATAGTTGGAAATTGAGCAATTGTAATTTAACATGTATCAAACCGATTATTACTTTCAAAACTTGAGGTATTTACTATATTAATAAGATTTAAATTCAAGATGACTATTTTTCCCTCGATGAATTTTGGTACCATCGATCTATACTAAGAAAGAAATAGAATAATTATGAAGATATATCACGTTGATTCGCAAACATATAGGATGGCCAGTGCATAAATTACGGCTTTAAATTTGGAGAGGATTTGAATTTTGAATTTTGAATTTTATTTTAGGGATAGAGGAAATAGAGGAAATTGGTGAAGGTTTGAGCGGAAACATTAATGGACAACGTGTTTGACCAAACATTGGTCAATATGACATAAGCAATTTGATCTATGGGTGGAAAATGTATAAGTGAAACACAATCAAAAGTCTTTATTGCTTTAGATGATGGAATAAAGTTTCTCTTTTAGACATAGATCTCAATCTTCTATTTAGTAAATGTAAACGTCTTAGTCTTCGTCTCTCTCTAGCATCATTGTAATGAGTTTTATTATTTAAATCTATAAAATTATATGATATCATTAATATCTAAAAATAATAATATTTCAATGGTAAATTTACTAATAAATTTATAAATAGTTTCATAAGAAATATAAATAATTGTTTTATAACGGTTAAAATATTTATAAAAGTTTATAATTTCCTAAAGAGTGGTAGTTTTCTAATATTTATATTGAGGTTGTAATGAAAAACATTGTAACAATGTTGACATATTCACATTCAAACGAAATAGTAGAGTAAAATATGATTAAATTTCTAAAGTCATCTGATTTTAAACCAAAAAGGAAAATAGATGAATAATTCAACATTTCATAAAACCCAAAATGTATTCAACTTATCAAAATTCTAACCCAAAAACGAATAGTATGAAATAAACTCATCAAAAATCAAACCCCAAAACCAAATAGTATGTAAACAAAATATGAAATGAATAATATTGAAATCACTCAACTACTCAAACAAAATCATGAAAATCATATATTATTTATCTTGCTTTGGAGTTAACAGTTTTGACTTGCCTTCTTTAGAAGTACGATTAGTCATTGATGTTGATGGTTGTTTGTTTGAGGACATGGTTGTCAGATTATCAACATCGTAAACATCTTACCGGTTGCGTTTTAATTCTTCATATCCATACATTTTTAAAGGATGTCCACTTAGTTAGTGGACTTGTTGTAGTGTTTTTATCAAGATTCGAAGCAGGTGTGGAGCTATCACCAGTAAACAAAACAACATCCTAAATGTAGAAAATAAATTCATATGTCAATCTAAAAGTTAATAATATTTTAATGTTTATAAAATATTAGATTTAGTTATATTATATTTAAAACCTTTAAATTTAATGTGTCTTGAGATCCGACCTCTGCCAATAAAACATTAAACGAATCGGATCTGGCGCCTACATTTGTAGTACATAGAAATATGTTAGTTGGTCAACTGAAATATAAAAAAACGAAATTTAATAAGGGTAATGTTTTTAGTATTCTTTGTAAAATAATGTTTCCTGTTCGATGTTAAATTTTTTTCCAATTCAACAATGATTGTATTATCAACATCGAAGTCTGAGATTGCATAACTATCAAATTTGTTCTTCAAATTATAATGTGAAATTTGAATTTGAACACCAACTTTTTATCGAAAAGTACATTCAAAAGAAATGGATAAATCTCCATATTACCTTCCTAAAAATTAAAAAAATGGTTATAACAATAGATAGACAAAAGGTAAAAAATTAGTTTTATATAAATGAAGATAATATCGATAACCTCATTAAACTTTTGAAGCAACTCTTGTGCGATTTTTTCCAGAAGTTTCTTTGTATCACGATCAAATGACGTAAGTGATACCACACTGGTAAAGTCTTGTACTTGAATGTCGATTTTGAAACTAAAGCCATTGATATAAACAAATACAATAATATAAAATTAAAAAATTTAACTAAAGAGCATAACAATATGTATAAAAGAATTATTGAAAAACTTTGAACAAGATATATGTATTTGTTCATGCAAATTGAAGTGTAACAATAAAAACTTATTTATCTTGCTTTCGGTCCGTTCCACGAGTTTTGTCATCATACGTTTAAACGACTTTTATGGCTTTCTCTTGACAAACATAGGTCAGCATATTAAAAAAATAATATAAAGGATATAATTTTGTTTCTATAACTAAATGAATGAAACTAATATACTTAAAGTAGATTGATTAATTTTTTTCATGACCTCTCAACAGGAATACAGTAATAACAAGTAATAAGAACAAAGTACATACAAGAAATTGTAGAAGAAGAAAGAGAACAGGGTAAAGAAAAAACCTAGAAAAAAGAATTATAGAATAAGACCGTTGAAGAAGAAAACTGTAAATCATACTACTCAATCCAAAATCGTTAGAAGAACAACTTCAATGTAATCGTATATATATAGGTTGTTTGTCAATAAGGAAATCATTATCTTATAAAAAAAATGGGATTCTAAAATATTATCTTAGAGATTTTCGGTTATTCATCTGGAAAAAAATGATATCATTTATCTTGAATAAAAAAATCAAATTAATTGACTTGCTTAATTAATGAGTTTTAAATTCAAAACCATTATCTCAAATTGATTTATTTTACGTGGGATATACAAGGAGATAAATTATAAATAATATTGACTTTATTTTTAACTCTTAAATATTTTGCTAATTTAATAGGATTAGATTAGATTTTATAGGTTAATTACCAAATTATTGATATGCTTATTTATTGAGTTTTTTCAAAAATAAAAATTAAATAAAAACTAAACGGGTTTGAATTTTGAATCCATAAGCTATAAATAAGGGAGTTAAATTAGGAACAATATAAATTAGAGAAACTAATATATCGTATATAAATAGAATAATATGCTCTAATTGATAATGTAATTATTGAATTTAAAGATTCTATAATTATTAAAGATTCTATAATTAAATGTAATTATGTTTGAATTTTATTTGAAGATGATGATGTCAGCAATCTAATCTAATGGTGGAAAACATAGGATTGAAATGCAATCAAGGGTCTTGATTGCTTCATTGGTGAATTAAGAGTTTTCTTTTAATAATATTTAGAGATGGTTCTATTTTAGCTTATCTAAATGGTGTTTTTTATTTTGAAGCTATACCATGTAATGGAATATATGAAACTGTTATAACTGTTGATAACTTAGGAAATGATGTTTTGAACATAGATTCTTCCAATAGTATGGATAGAGCATCCTTGTGGCATTGTCGTCTTGGACATGTCAACAAGAAACGCATAGCCCAACTCCAAAAGGATGGAGTGTTGGAGTCGTTCGACCTTAGGGAAGACGACACATGCAAATCTTGTTTACTTGGAAAGATGAATAAGTCACCCTTCACGAGTACGTGTGAAAGGGGTGAGGGTCTATTGGACCTAATACATACTGATGTATGTGGACCGTTTAGATCAACCACGAAGGATGGGAACCGCTTCTACGTGACTTTTACCGATGACTATAGTAGATATGGGTATATCTATTTGATCAAGCAAAAGTTAGAAACTTTTTAAAAGTTCAAAGAGTTCAAGAATGAAGTGGAGAATCAATTGGGCAGGAAAATCAAGATGTTTCGATCCGATCGAGGAGGAGAGTACCTAAGTCTTGAATTCCATGATTATCTCAAGGAGTGTGGAATAGTTTCACAATTGACGCCACCTAGGACACCACAATTGAATGGTGTGGCAGAAAGGCGTAATCGAACCTTATTGGATATGGTTCGCTCTATGATGAGTCGTGCTTCACTACCTATCTCTTTTTGGGGGTATGCCTTAGAGACTGCCGCCCATATCCTTAACCGAGTCCCTACTAAGAAGGTTGCCAAAACACCTCACGAGATATGGACAGGGAAAGCTCCCTCGTTAGCACATATCAAGGTTTGGGGTTGCGAGGCTTTCGTAAGACGAGATACTCATGACAAGCTCGAACCTCGTAGTGAGCGATGTATTTTCATCGGCTACCCGCATAAATCCTTTGGATATCTCTTCTATAGACCGAAGGACAATGTTGTCTTTGTTGCAAGGAGAGGGGTTTTCCGAGAGCGAGAACTCATAGGCCAAGGAGACAGTGGGAGGAAAATCGAACTTGAAGAGATTCAAGAGTCGATAGATGAAGGAACCTCTACTGCTGGCACTCAACCCGAGGAGGAAACTCTGGTTGAACCGATTGACGAGTCCTTACCTCTTAGACGTTCCAAAAGAGTTAGAGTTCAACCCTAGTTTTATGGTTTTCATATTACTACCGAAGGGGATACGTATATTAATGATGGTACACTAATAAATCATGATGAACCTAATAGCTATAAGGAAGCCATGGCAGGCCCGGAGTCTGTGAAATGGAAAGAGGCAATAGATAGCGAGATCCAATCCATGTATGATAACCAAGTTTGGAATTTGGTTGATAATGTGCTCGAACGTAAGACCGTTGGGTGCAAATGGATCTTCAAGAAGAAGACCGACGTGGATGGAAACATACTCACATATAAAGCGCGATTGGTTGCGAAGGGCTTTACTCAAACTCCCGGAGTTGACTATGATGAGACCTTCTCACCAGTTGCGAAGATAAAATCTATTAGAATGATGCTTTCTATTGCCGCATTTCATGATTATGAGATTTGTCAAATGTATGTCAAGACCGCTTTCCTTAACGGAAAGTTGGCTGAGGATGTTAACATGGCTCAGCCAGAGGGATTTGTGGATCCGAAGCATCCGAATAGAGTGTGTACGCTTGAGAAGTCCATTTATGGACTTAAGCAAGCGTCTTGCCGATGGAATCTTTGCTTCGATGAGAAAGTCAAAGAGTTTGGATTTGTACAAAGCGAAGATGAATGGTGTGTATATGTCAAAGCCAGTGGGAGTATAGTAAGCTTCCTCGTTCTATATGTTGATGACATATTGCTCATAGGAAACGACATCCCGACTTTGCAGGAAGTTAAGTCCTGGCTCGGGAAGTGCTTCGCTATGAAGGACCTCGGAGAGGCTTCCTATATTTTGGGAATAAGGATAGTGAGAGAAAGAAGTAAGAGACTAATAGGACTTAGTCAAAACACTTACTTAGAGAAGGTACTAAAACGTTTTAGTATGGAAAACTCAAAGAATGGAGAATTACCGATACCAAGTAATGCCAAGTTGAGTAAGACTCAAAGTCCGAGTACCGAAGCTGAAATAGCAGAAATAAGCCGAGTACCATACGTTTCCGCAGTTGGCTCAATCATGTATGCTATGACTTGTACTCGCCCTGATGTAGCCTTTGCTTTGAGCATGGTTAGTAGATATCAAGGGAACCCTGGTAAAGCCCATTGGATTGCGGTGAAGAATATCCTTAAGTACCTTCGGAGGACGAAGGAATGGTTCTTAGTCCTCAGAGGGAGTGATGACTTGAAGATGCGAGGGTATAGTGACGCCAGCTTTCAGACCGACAGGGACAACTACCGTTCGCAGTCGGGCTGGGTCTTTACCCTGAATGGAGGAGCAGTGACATGGAAAAGTTCCAATTAGGAAACCGTAGCTGATTCAACGTGCGAATCAGAGTACATTGCAGCGAGCGAATCGTTGATGGAGGCAATATGGCTGAAGAACTTCATCGGTGATCTTGGAGTTGTACCTGCCATAAAGGAGCCCATGGAGATTTTCTGTGATAATGAAGGAGCGGTTCCTTGACCAAGGAACCGAGGGATCATGGTAGATCTAGACATATCGACAGAAAATATCACTTTATTAGGCATCGTGTAGAAGAAGGACAACTCGTAGTGAAGAGGATATCATCAGAAGATAACCCAGCAGATCCGCTTACGAAGGGACTGAGTAGGGTTAAGCACTTGCAGCATGCTAGGAGTATTGGGCTGAAGGATGATATTAGCATAGATTAGTAGTATTAGAAATGTGTAATAGATAAATGTAATTAACATTTGATGATTAAATAAAGGAGTTTTATTTATGAGTAATGTTACTGTCTTATGTTATTTGTTTAACTATTGTTTCATTTTGCATGTTTTGACTTCTAGAATAATTGAATTTATTAAGAATAATCGAATTATTGAAAATTGTCCACAATCGTTCATATGTTGGAGGTAGATATGAATGAAGATTGTCGTGAATTGGTGCGTAGATTGTCTAAATGGTATTAGACATGGCAAAAGATTGTTGCGACGTTCATGAGTGCTTATGAACTGGTTTTGAACATTGGAACAAACCCGTGCTTGCTGGAATCACCTTATGGAATATGATATAAAAGGGTGATCGCAAGACGATAATATCATATAGTCTTAAAACCTAGATATATGGTTTGTTATTTATTAATTGATTGTACATTGATAATGCGAAAACGCATCAGTAACTCGGTGTTATAAAACGCATTGTTGTGTATAGTTGGTTAATGAATAAGTAAATGCATATAAGTCGAAGTTTATCTGTAACTTTTATCCTAAGAAGGTAAAAGCGATATCTCAGCCGCTCGATGATTTGATTTGACTTATGTGCCGGGCCCGGTCAGAACTGAATTGATGTGTTTGATTAAGTTCTATGTCAAATAAATCAGAGATCGAGAAACCTAAATGCTTGACTAATTATTCCATAGAATTGTCAGCATGATATCTAACAGAGGACTGTACGATCCCTTATCTAAAGGACAAGATTGATTAGATCAGAGTTTGACAGCGTCTTTGAGAGCTACGATTGCAAATCGAATTGTACTTGTGCATATAGTTAATAGACTTATCCAAGTGGGAGACTGTTGGAATAGTGTCTAAGGCTGCAACTATATTAGGCAAGTATTTGACCCAATTGTGCATGGTCCTTTTGGGTTGCCTTCACCACAACAACTTGATAGGATGATTTAATATGAGAGAATAAATATTATTAATATATTATGAGAATAATATAAGGAATAATAATATTGTTATTTGATTAATATAATAGAATTAATTTGGTGACTTAAAGAGATTAATTAAATAAGTGGGTATAAACTGTCAATTGTTTGATAGTTACACTTTAGACTATAAATCCTTATTGGATGAAGAGTGGACGGATTCTAGGGCTAGGGATAGCTTCAAATCGTCCAATACTTATCTAAGGAAAGGATTTGGACTGCTTTAAGAGAAGATTATCCAACTAGGGTTTAAGGTGAAACCCTTAAGGAGTCTACAAGTATAAATAGACCCCATGGCCAAGGGAAATCGACATCTTCTAAAGAAAGAAAACACTGGCCGAATTTCTCCCCTAGCCTCTCTCTCAAATCATCATCTTTGCTATTTGGTGTTTGTAAGCCATTAGAGGAGTGATAATTGTGACTCTAGAGCTCCAAGACAACAAGATCAAACAAGAGATTCAAAGGTAAACTTCTAGATCTGATTTTGTATTGTTCTTATACCTAATTAGTCATTAGAAGTCTTGGATTCAAAGCATGTTTAATTAGAAAGCCTAGATCCAAGCATTAGGGTTTTGCATGCGCACATAGGAAAGTTCTTATGGCTAAAACCCAACACTAAACCACTAATACCACTGAAAAGGGACAGATCTTGGACCATGGAGCACCTTACACTCATAAAGTCTCCACCTTTGGGGTTTTTAACCCTAGAAATGGCACATGCAACAACAACCAAAAAAAGAGGAACGTTTTGAACTTTATACCTCTAAGTGTAGCCCTTTTCTCTGTGGATCTCAGATCCAAATTGGCACTTCAAGCTTTAGCTTCCAAGAGCTCCTTTCCTTCTTCTTCACTAAGTCACCAATGCACAATTGGCTCCAACAACACTCACAGACACTAAGGACAATGGGAGGCTCTCTCATAGGGTTCACTCACTCATACGGAGGCTGAGAAATGAGCCTTAGCACCCTTTAAATAGTGCACAAGACAGATTAGGGTTTTTGCACCTGGGCCGGGTACGCCCGGCGTAACTCTGGGTACGCCTAGCGTACCTTGGCGACTCCGCGTCCAAAATAAGCGCATGAGTACGCCCAACGTACTCCCGACTACGCCCAACGTACTCATTTGCCACATAATTCCTCAAAAGGGCTAAACTTGATAACAAGAGGATAGAAGGACGATTGAATAGTTGTACCTGAATCTTGGGATGTTACTATAAACATATTCCTTTTGGGCCCAAAGATCATATTAATTGGCTAACAAGGCCCAACAAGCATGATTTGAAACTTCCAAGCCTAAAGTTTGTAAGTTTGCTCATCGTAGTTATCGCGTATTTATTTAGATAGTTTGGTTCAACGCTTGTTGTTTTGTATTGATTCGAGACCGAATCACTTCGTTGTAACGATATTTGTTGTTGGAATTGTATTTGTTTTTCGTTTCGTCAGTAGTTGTGGGTTTTGTATTTTTCATTAATGAATTAATTTGTTTAAAAGTGGGATTTAACTTTTCACTACCCTTCTTTTATAAAAATAACACTTTTGTTCCTTTTGTATAAAATAATTTCATTTTTTTTGTCCTTAAAACATTTTCTTGACACTTTTGTATCATTTATTTGATGAAAACACAGTTTTAAAAGAAAATTTATTTTGTGGACAGCTTCAGCCCTCCCAAAATGGTGATTCTTGGTTAGAACCCCATTTTTCACAACTTTTACAGTTTTCGCCCAAAATCTAAAATTTTTACATTTTTGGTCCTTTTTGATAGTGAAAGAATTTTTGACTCTTAAAGTGACTTTGTTATGCTATTTACCCCTTGTTTTATCTAAAATTTCATTTCAGCCACTAAACTTTATCAGTTTTTGCATTTTGAGGCTTATTGGGCCGAAAGCCCAAAATTAGCCCATCAAGCTAAAAATTTACATTTTAAGTCCCTTGAAAATTTCACTATTCATAAAAATGATTATAGAAACTGTTTTGACACTTTTAACCCTCAAGAAACCGTGACTTGTCGATTTGTTACCCAAGTTTTGTGTTTTTGACAATTTAAACCCCAGAATGGGTTTTATGTTAGAATATGTTCATCATAACCTTATATGCTATCATTCTTGACTTGTTTGGTGTAAAATAGCTTAGATTAGGTTTTTTTTTCCTTTCTCATGTCATAGATCTCCGGTGTACACCCTTTTGTTAACATATTCATCACAAAAACACATGAAATCACACACATACATGCATAAAATCACACATAGCATACACATACACATAGATCTACACATTTTCTTGTATTCCCCCCATAAAACTCATGAAAACCGAAAAGAAAGGGGTATGAAACACATCTTGAGTTGTAGTTTCGGTTTTTGAAGAAGATTGGGAGAAGTTTGGTGCTATTTTCGGCCCTAGCAAGTTTCTTGGATGGATCTTGAACTTAGGGTGTTCTAAGATGCAAGATAATGAACTTGAATGGATTAAGAGATGATTTTTGATGAAAAGAAGTGAGTTAAAGCATGGATCATATATCAACATACCTTGGATGATGATTTTTTTGTGGAAGAATCTCTTTGAAAGCCTCTTAGATCTCAAAAATTTGGAGAGAAATGGAGAGAGCTTCTTGAGAGAATTTTTGAGTGAAGTTTGGGTGTGTTTGTTTGGGCTCGGCCGAGAGGAAGATAGGGAGAAGAAGAGAGAGGGTGATGGGATTGTTACACGGAAGTATAAGAGCTTGCATGGAAGTCCTTTAGGTAAAAATGAGTTGGCACCACAAAGTCAACTCTTCCTTTCTTTGTGGGCTTGGGCTGAAAATGGAGAGGGAAAGAGAAAATTTTTGGCTTTGAATGATTAAGCCCATTTTATGGTTAAGTTAGGTGATTTTTGGCCCTAATAAATAAAAATATGATTTTTATGACCTATTAGGGCTAAATTAAATTGATTGTGACCCATTAAGGCCCATTTAAGTTAATCTAGTGTATTTTGGGCTCCTAAGGCCCAAAAGTATGATGGTTCATGTATATGAGTCCAATTAGGGCCCATTTGAGAGCTCTAGGTTCAAGATAGTCAAATTGGAAGCTTATTGGCCCATTGGGTCCAATAAGGAAATCCTAGTCCAGAATGGACTTAAACCGGGATTTCTAGGGTTTCCAATTCTTTGTTGACTATTTGCAGTACTTGTATGAAGTTTTTGATTGAAGTTTGTTGTTAGTGGAAATAAGCATCTTACATGCTTTCACATTGTTGGTTCACATTTGTTATCATTGTTCTATGTTTACAAGGCATCGAGTTTCCGAGTTGTGACATCATCCCCTTGTTAGAGGGAATTTCATCCCAAAATTCTTTTGAAAGCTAGATTTGAGAATGTGAGAATAGGTGAGGGTACTTCTGCTTCATATGGTCTTCGCGTTCCCATGTGAATTCTGGCCTACGCTTAGCGTTCCACCGTACCTTCACAATCGGAATGCGACTTTGCTTTGTACGCTTCACCTCCACGTCCATGATTTCCACTGGTTCCTAAACGAACAGGAGATTCTCGTTGATTTCAATTTTGTCAAGGGGAATGACGAAAGTTTGATCGGATAGGCACTTCTTTAAATTGGAGACATGGAACACGGGGTGTACGCTGCTGAGCTCAGCGGGTAGCTGTAGTCTGTACGCCACTGGACCAATTCGGGCAAGAATCTCGAAAGGTCCAATGTATTGTCGATTCAATTTTCCCCGCTTTCCAAAACGAATAAATCCTTTCCAGGGAGAAACTTTTAACAGCACTCGATCCCCGACCTGAAACTCCAAGGGCTTTCGCCGTTTATCAGCATAGCTCTTTTGTCGGTTGCGTGATGCTTGTAGTCGAGCTCTGATTTGAACTATCTTTTCCGTGGTTTCACGTATGATCTCCGGTCTCATTAATGTCTTGTCTGATTTCAGTTCTCTTGCTAGTTGGGTGTCTCCTACCTCAGCCCAACGCAACAATGATCTACACTTGCGTCCGTACAGTGCCTTGAAAGGAGCAACTTTGATGCTCGAATGGTAACTGTTGTTGTATGTGAATTAAACTAAGGGTAAGTGGGTATCCTAGGACTTCCCAAAGTCTATCACACATGCACGAAGCGTGTCTTCAAGCGTTTGAATGGTTCATTCGCTTTGACCATCCGTTTATGGGTGATAAGCAGTGCTCATGTCGAGATGGGTTCCTAGTGCTTTCTGAAGTGATTGCCAAAAACGTGAAGTGAATCTACTATCTCTATCTGAGATGATAGACACTGGCACTCCGTGAAGTCTCATGATTTATCGAATGTATATTCTTGTCAATCTCTCCATCTTGTAGGATTCTTTTATTGGCAGGAAATGAGCGGATTTCGTTATTCTGTCAACTATTACCCTATAGTGTCCAATCCATCTGACGACTTGGGTAACTTGGTCACAAAATCCATGGTAATCCTTTCCCATTTCTAATCGGGAATTACTGGTTGCTGTAATAACCCCGAGGGCTTCTGGTATTCTACTTTTACTTAGGCTACCAATAGTGCTGTTTAATATCCAAGTACATTTTTTCCGAACCCGGATGGATGGAGTATCATGTCTTATGAGCTTCATTCATGACTACCCCCCTAAATCCTCCAAGTTTAGGGACCCAAATATGGTTCATGAAATAATATACTCCCCCCTCTTTCACCTCGAGATTCTTCTCCATTCCGCGTAATGCTTCGCTTGTTCTGTTTTCCGCCTTCATAGCATCTGACTGGGCTGCCCTGATCTGAGTGGTTAGGTGAGATTGGATGGTTATTGAGAGAGTTTTCACACGACGATCAGAGTACTCTTTCCGACTCAAGGCATCAGCTACCACGTTAGCCTTGCCTAGGTGGTACTTGATTTCACACTCATAATCGTTTAATAGTTCAACCCATCGTCGTTGCCTCATATTCAGCTCTTTTTGATTCAAGATGTGTTGGAGACTCTTGTGGTCCGTAAAGATGGTGCACTTCGTACCATAAAGGTAGTGCCTCCAGATCTTCAGGGCGAAGACCACTGCTCCTAATTCCAGATCGTAGGTTGTATAGTTCACTTCGTGTGTCTTTAGTTGTCAGGACGCGTAAGCTATCACATTTCCACGCTGCATCAGAACGCAACCTAAACCCTGATTTGACGCGTCATAGTAGACTATGAAATCTTCCATTCCCTCTGGTAGTGATGGTACCGCGACACTGCAGAGTGCTTGCTTCAGAGTTCGGAATGCAACTTCTTGCTTGTCCGTCCATTCGAATGGTACGCCCTTTTGTGTAAGTGAGGTAAGTGGCTTAGCGGTCTTAGAGAAGTTTTGAATGAACCTCCTGTAGTAACCTGCTAGACCTAAGAATTGGCGAATTTCTGTGGGCGTTGTTGGGACTGCCCATCCTTCGATGGCTTTGACCTTAGAAGGATCCACATGTATTCCTTCCTAACTAATAACATGACCCAAAAAGTTCACGCTACGGAGCTAGAACTCACACTTGGAGAGTTTTGCGTATATCTTCTCAGTTCGCAGGGTTTCCAGGATTTGTAGGAGATGTTATCCATGCTCTTCTTTGCTTCAAGAATAAACTAGAATGTCGTCAATGAAGACAATAACAAAGTTGTCAAGGAATGGTCGGCAGATTCGATTCATTAAGTCCATGAATGCAGCAAGTGCATTCGTTAGACCGAAGGGCATTACGACAAATTCATAATGTCCGTAGCGAGTTCGGAAAGCGGTTTTGGGAATATCCTCTTCCAGGACCTTGAGTTGATGGTACCCAGACTGCAGATCTATCTTAGAGAAGTAACTAGCTCCTTAGAGCTGGTCAAATAGATCGTCGATTCGTGGGAGTGGATAACGATTCTTGATAGTGAGGTTATTTAGTTCTCTGTAATCGATGCACATCCTAAAAGATCCATCCTTCTTTTTGACAAAGAGAACTAGAGCTCCCCATGGCGAGAAGCTGGGTTGGATGAATCCCTTGTCCAGGAGTTCACTGTGTTGGCGGGACAATTCCTGCATCTCAGCAGGAGCCAATCGGTAAGGCGATTTAGCAATGGGAGTAGCTCCTGGCACAAGATCAACTCGAAATTCAGTTTGTATTTCTAGGGGTATCCCAAGAAGATCTTCATGAAAGATGTCTGGGAATTCACATGCTACATGAATGTCTTGAACGTTAACCTCTTCCTTCGATTTATCCACTATGTGCGCCAGGAACGTCAAATCTTTCTTCCGCAGATACTTCTGTGCCTGGATGTACGAGATGAGACGAAGATTCAAGCTAGGTTTGTCTCCGTAAATAATTAGGGTTTCATAATTTGGAAGGTGAAGGCAAACGGCCTTCTCGTGACACATAATTTCAGCATGGTGGGGGCTTAACCAATCCATGCCAATAATCGCATCAAAAATCCTAATGGAAACAGACATTAAGTTTATTCGAAAGACGTGTTGATTTAGGGCTAGGGTACATTCGATATAGATTTCCCCAGTGGATTTTGTTTTCCCATTGGCCATTTCCACCGTAAAGGTTTCATTGAGCTTCTAGGGTTGTTGTTTTAACAAATTCTTAAACTTATTGCTCACAAAACTTTGTTCTGCCCCGATATCAAATAGGATGCATGCATAAGTGTGGTTTAGGAGGAACATACCAGTGACGACTGCGGGATCCTAAACCACTTCTCCCTGACCCATGGTCAACACTCTTCCTGTCCCTCCATTCCCGGAATTGTTGTTGTTGGGGCAGTTTCGACAGAAATGCCTATTCCTTCCACATCCATAGCAGGTGTGGCTTGGTCCTGCATTGTTGCCGCCATTTCCGGTATTGTTGTTGTTGCAGTTATTGTTGTTGTTGTTTCCCTGTTGTTGGTTCTGAGGAGGGTAGGTCCTGCAATACTTCGGCGTGTGCCCCTTCCAATCGCAACTAGTGCAATGCATCTCACTGCATTCTCCATTGTGAGGGAGACCGCACTTGTTGCACTTAGGAAGATTACCGGAATAAGGCCTACGAGCACTTGGAGCAGCTGAGGCTGGAGCATGCGGTGTGGGTGAAACTTGAGTGGTTGCAGCATTAACTGCCACTGTTTGCCGCCTCTTGGATGATTCGGAGCCTTGACGCCCATTCCTCTTGTTGTTCTTTCCCTTTTTCTATCATTTTCGTTCTTACCTTCAGCCTCCACTGGCTTCTTACCCTTCTTGTTGTTGTGGTCATACAGTTTCTTGGCCAATCTCTTGGCACTGTCAAAAGTTTCGGGGTTTGCAACTATCATGTTTCCTTGGATCGGGGAGGTTAGTCCCCAAATGAATCGCTCGATCTTCTTCCCTTCTGAGGTGATCATGCTAGGGCATAACAGCGACAGTTTGCTAAACCTTGATATGTATGCATCTATATCAGCGTTTCGGACGGTGAGATTCCAAAGCTCTTGTTCCATTTTCTGAATTTCTCCACGAGGGTAGTACTCAGCCATCAGCATTTTTTTCATGTCTGCCCAGGGCATGGAATTTGCTACGGGGAGTGTCATGGCTTCCACGTGTCCGTTCTGTATCCTGGAGTCGGGACTCCCACCTTACCTGCCTCATGTGGAACTCTCGGAGGGCGTCTCGCGTCTCCTGCTCCGCACGCTCAACCCTAGTCCACATCTGACGTACCTGATCGGCGGTACTCTGAGCTAGGTCACCTGTGTTCCGTAGTCGTCTCACCATGACTGGAAGGGTACGATCGGCCGGTCCTCCATCCCTCAGGTCAAATAACTCGCACGACATGTCGAATGGGGGTCGTTGTCCTTGCTGTCTGCTCCACCTCCAAAGATCGACTCCCCAGGGGGGTGTAGGACCAGTGGGGCCTACCTGGTAAGCAGGCACTATAATCATATAAGAGGGGTTAATGACTTCGGACTCTGCGTCCGAATCACCCTCGTCGTTATCGTTGGGTTCCTCCTCAAGGCCTCCTTCGACTTCCTCCTCCTCCTGTTCCACTAATGGCTCAGCAGGTCCGTCCTCAGCTTCTGCTTCAGGTTCTTCGTCCAACCATCCGTTATTCCCCTGGTTTGGGAAATAAGGATCTCCGGGGTGGTGGAAACCATCCATGCTGTCTGCGAGAGTGTGTAAATATGCTAACATTATTCCTAGGACAGTAAAATTATTGTATAGATCGAGCTGATGTTCTATTCTTGGTTATAAAGGGGTATATTTTTAGGTTCCATAGTCATCATGATTTCCTCAGGACATGTGATAGTTGTGCATTGGAGGAAATGTAGTTGATCAGGTTACATCCACTCCTTGATACGACTAGGAACAGTCCTGGCTTAACCGAGATGCTAGCATTATCTTGTTTGATTTGGTATTATGTTCTTTTTCCTAATACACACAAGCAAAGATGTTTTTATCGTTTTGTTTAACTTGTTTTGTTCAAATTTGTGTTAGTCCCTCTTTTTGTTTTATAGTTGCATATCAATGTATGGTCAGATATGCTAGTACACTATAAACAGAGCTCTGATACCAACCTGTCACACCCCCGAACCAGACGGCGGAAACGTCCGAGGGCTCTCGTGACTTAAATTGAATACCATCACAATGAATATACATGAATCATAACACAAATCATCACCATGCATTAAAATAGTACAATTGATATTGTTTACATCTAGTACTTTGTTTTAAACATTACAAATTCATAACATAATTGTCTGATAGATATCATAAGCAAAACACCTTGACAATACTTGGTACTTATTCTTCGGTTTACCTGTTACCTGAGAATAGAAGTTAATTTTGAAAAACGTCAACATATGAAATGTTGGTGAGTTCATAAGCAATGTTGTGATAAAATGATTTTGTGTAGTTTGTAAAACCCAGAAAATCCGATATTTTCTGAAAGGATCATTGTCTATAAAAAGTGTGAAGATCTGTAAATATATGCTAACTGATTTTTAAAAACATGTATAAATGTTGAAATTTAGTATTAATCGCACAAGTGAAAATGTTGAACTTCCCAGGAAAACCCGATGTTTTCCCAATATAAAATACAGTGATTTCTCAATTGTTATACCGTCACGACGAATGATTTTTGATTTCTCAGGTGGCACTGGATTAATTTGGGTTGTGAGTTGTTATACCCACGCATTAGAAAATGACTAGTTTATAACTACAGTTTTTGAACGATCCTTAAAGGCGTCGCCCGCTACTACTCACTTAATCCACGACCATGGTTACTCTTGATTTACGTCCTAAATCTGTTTACCTTGATTACTCGTAAGCCTAACGAACGAGGAAAAGGGGAGTACGAAGTCCCGTTATTCTGTCAGGAATGCGAAAGGCACGTTAGCCCAACTCGCATTTGATTTCTTGACCTCACTAGCAATACTAATGGACCATTAGGGCCCAATATCACATCATAGCCATTGAAAGTCCTTTTACATGAAATCGGGTCATAGGAGGCCTAATAGCACATAAGCATATTCCCTTTGGGCCTAAAGATCATGTTAATGGGCTAACAAGGCCTAACAAGCATGATTTGAAACTTCCAAGCCTAAAGTTTGTAAGTTTGCTCATCGTAGTTATCACGTATTTATTTAGATAGTTTGGTTCAATGCTTGTTGTTTTGTATTGATTCGAGACCAAATCACTTCGTTTGTAACGATATTTGTTGTTGGAATTGTATTTGTTTTTCGTTTCGTCAGTAGTTGTGGGTTTTGTATTTTGAATTAATGAATTAATTTGTTTAAAAGTGGGATTTGACCTTTTCACTACCCTTCTTTTATAAAAATAACACTTTTGTTCCTTTTGTATAAAAGAATTTCATTTTTTTTGTCCTTAAAACATTTTCTTGACACTTTTGTATCATTTATTTGATGAAAACACAGTTTTAAACGAAAATTTATTTTGTGGACAGCTTCAGCCCTCCCAAAATGGTGATTCTCGGTTAGAACCCCATTTTTCACAACTTTTACAGTTTTCGCCCAAAATCTAAATTTTTTCCATGTTTGGTCCTTTTTGATAGTGAAAGCGTTTTTGACTCTTAAAATAACTTTGTTATGCTATTTACCCCCTGTTTTATCAAAAATTTCATTTCAGCCACTAAACTTTATCATTTTTCGCATTTTGAGGCTTATTGGGCCGAAAAGCCCAAAATTAGCCCATTAAGCTAAAAATTTACATTTTAAGTCCCTTTGAAATTTTATTATTCAGAAAAATGATTATAGAAACTGTTTTGACACTTTTTACCCTCAAGAAACTGTGACTTGTCGATTTGTTACCCAAGTTTTGTATTTTTGACAATTTAAACCCTAGAATGGGTTCTATGACATCCTTTCTCATGTCATAGATCTCGGTTTTACACCCTTTTGTTAACATATTTATCATAAAAACACATGAAATCACACACATACATGCATAAAATCAAACATAGCATACATATACACATAGATCTACACATTTTCTTGTATTCCCCCTAAAACTCATGAAAACCGAAAAGAAAGGGGTATGAAACTCACCTTGAGTTGTAGTTTCGGTTTTTGAAGAGGATTGGGAGAAGTTTGGTGCTATTTTCGACTCTAGCAAGTTTCTTGGATGGACCTCGAACTTAGGGTGTTCTAAGATTCAAGATCATGAACTTGAATGGATTAAGAGATGATTTTTGATGAAAAGAAGTGAGTTAAAGCATGGATCATATATCAACTTACCTTGGATGATGATTTTTTTGTGGAAGAATCTCTTTGAAAGCCTCTTGAGAGAGCTAAGTGTGGGTGTGTTTGTTTGGGTTCGGCCGAGAGGAAGAAAGGGAGAAGAAGAGAGAGAGTGATGGGATTGTTACATGGAAGTATGAGAGCTTGCATGGAAGTCCATTAGGTAAAAATGAGTTGGCACCACAAAGTCCACTCTTCCTTTCTTTGTGGGCTTGGGCTAAAAATGGAGAGGGAAAGAGAAAATTTTTGGCTTCGAATGATTAAGCCCATTTTATGGTTAAGTTAGGTGATTTTTGGCCCAAATAAATAAAAATATGATTTTTATGACCTATTAGGGCTAAATTAAATTGATTGTGACCCATTAAGGCCCATTTATGTTAACCTAGTGTATTTTGGGCTCCTAAGGACCAAAAGTATTATGGTTCATGTATATGAGTCCAATTAGGGCCCATTTGAGAGCTTTAGGTTCAAGATAGTCAAATTGGAAGCTTATTGGCCCATTGGGTCCAATAAAGAAATCCTAGTCCAGAATGGACTCAAACCAGGATTTCTAGGGTTTCCAATTCTTTGTTGACTATTTGCAGTACTTGTATGAGGTTTTTGATTGAAGTTTGTTGTTATTAGAAATAAGCATCTTACATGCTTTCACATTGTTGGTTCACATTTGTTATCATTGTTCTATGTTTACAAGGCATCAAATTTCCTAATTGTGACATAGTTTGACTTCTAGAGTTTAGTTTGGAACTAAGTGTTATGTTGATATTAGTAGCTACTGGAGCTAGTGGAGCAACGGCTCAGAGAGTTGTCGATCAGCAGCCAGAGGATCATCAGCAAAGTTCAGCAGTGTGAGGTGAGTCTCCTCACTGTTTATATGGGTCTACGACCATAGTGCCAACCCATTTAGTCTATGTATGACAGGAAGACCCGGGGGTTAGCCCTAGGGAATATGTATGAAAGACCAGAAGGCGTCTCCTGGCACACTGTATGTTATTATGTATGATAGGAAGACCCGGGGGTTAGCCCTACACAATATGTATGAAAGACCAGGAGGTGGCTCCTGGCGCACTGTATGCTATTGTGTATGAAAAACCAGGAGGTGGCTCCTGGAACACTATATGCGGAGTAGCCTAATAGAGTAGTATGTATGGTTGTATTTGTGATGCTTGCATAAAAGACCAGAGGGTGGCCCTTGGCACTTGTCTGTAAGACCCAGGGAGTGGCCCCAGGCTTGACCAGGACGACCATGTGCGGCCCGTGTCATAACCACAAGACTATGTTTGGCACACAACACCTTAACAAGACTATGTTTGGCACATAGCACCTTAGCAAGACTATGTTTGGCACATAGCACCTTAGCAAGACTATGTTTGGCACATAGCACCTTACTTGATTATCATTATGTTGGTTATGTATGGTTCTTGGGTATGTATGGCATGTATGGATCAGTTAGTTTGTATGGTATGTGGTATCTGGGGAACTCACTAAGCTTCGTGCTTACGATTTTCAGTTTTGGTTTTAGGTATCTTGTTTTCAAGGAAAGGAGTCGGCTCGATCGCAGTGCATCACACTATGTTTTCTGCACATGAGATCTTTGGGATTACACTTTGATATGGTTTTATGATAATATGTTTTGATTACTGACACCTTGGTTTGTCATGAAATATTATAATGAATGTTTTTGTACTGATGGTTTTATGTAATATCTTATTTTAAAATGAAATTTTTAGCATTGAATTTTGGGATGTTACACCAACAAAATCGATATTCTCGAACACATGATAAATACCATCAGAGTAGCAAAAAGGTTTGTTGATGAACATACCTTGGAAATGAACTTTGATTGAGATGAATATTGCCATCGACACTTGACAGGAACTTTGGTGGGAACTAAAGGTTTTCAGTGAATGAGGACGACGAAAGAGAAGAATAACAAATGAAATAGGCTTATTTAAAACAATTCATGAAAATGGTAATACATGTAGCCATTTCATTAAATGACATGTAACCGACAATTCTTAATGGCATGTATATTAACTTTGAATCTGTATCAGGTCACATAAGTAACATCCTTAGGTAGAAAACTCCAATTAAATCATGTATCAAAATGAATATTTTTCTAAATATTATGTAATAACTATAAAACCCATGTATTACTTGGGTTAATTAAAAAAAAGTTAAAATACGAATGTCTAAGTATTTGAGAACATTGTATATATAAGAAAATAAGAAAAACAATTAATTACTAAATTTTTTTTTTATCTTTTAGATTTAAACAAATAATTTAAGTAAATAAACAAAAAAACTAATCAATTTTAATTTAAGAATTTTTAAATTAAAAGATAAGTTCATTAATGAAATTGATATCAATTTATTACTATATTTATTATACTTATTATATTAAAATATTATATAAAATTTAATAAAATTATAAAACCAACAAAATAACAAGTGAAAAAAATGAATTCAAAAAAACCATAAAATTGTATTTAGCAAACTAATTATATTTGACAAAAAAATCTTATTTTTTTGGAGTAGATCAACTAATTGTTTTTAAATACTACAACATCACTTTGAATGGAAAAGGAGAGGCATTCGGAAGTTTGAAAAAGAAATCATCATGTTTCCTTAAAAAAGAAGACCACTTCTTTATCTACATTTGTCAACATCTATAAGAACACACTGCTTCAAGTCTACAACTTCATAACCATTTCATCCATCCATCAAAAGCATTCTGACCACAATTAAGAATTACCATGCAAACTGCACATCAAACCACCTTTTACACAGAGGATAAATCAAGTGATAAAGGCGTTGATGAGTCCAAAAACAGTGTTTCAGGCAGCTTTGAATGTAATATCTGTCTGGATGCTGTCCAAGAACCCGTAGTGACACTTTGTGGTCACTTATACTGCTGGCCCTGCATTTACAAATGGATTCAGCAGAACGATACATCATCGGAAACCCCAGAAGCTCAAAACGCAAAGTGCCCAGTATGCAAAACTGAAGTCTCACAAAAGACCATAGTTCCATTATACGGACCTTGCCAAACCACCATTAATCATGGTACTGAAGAAAAGGATCCTATGATGATCCCACCGAGGCCTCCAACACCAAGATATAATCCATTAGGCACACGAGTTGAGCAACTTAGTCGTCGTCGTGGTTATCAACGACATGCACCTCCCCCTCTAGCTATGCCTAGCCGAGGTGATATGTTAATGGATGCTGTTGTTGTTCCAAGTCCAACAATCGGGATGCTTGGAGAAATGGTGTCTGGGAGGATTTTGGGGGACTTGGAATCACCTTTATTTGCTACTCCGAATTCGTATAATCTAGTTGGGAACACTACGAGGCGGAGAAGATTGCAGACAACACAGGCTGATAGATCGCTTAGCAGAATTTACACTTTCTTGTTGTGTTGTATAATATTCTGTCTTTTCTTGTTTACTTAGATCGGTATTTCATTCACTTCTACTTATGTGTTCTCTACATTCCGTAGGCTTTAAAGCGTCTCTTTCATCTTCTTGTGTACTTGTTTTATCCACGCGCGTGTAGATTTAGACAATTTTTCGACACTTAAAAGTGAGACTTAGAACTAATTCGCAAGGACTTATTTCTCCTGAAAGCACGAAGCTTGTACTTATAAATCCATATAATATTCAGGGCTGAAAAATATTCAAAAGAAATGTTACGGTACTAGAAATATATATGAATAACAGCGACAAATTCATTGACATATCACGTATTTCAGTTCTTAAAATTTAGCAAAGGAGTTGTGAGCAGATTGGTGAACAAAAAGAACACAGTCACAAATTGCTAAACAGGTTCATTGAAAAAACGAATTAGTTTTTTTTTTTTTTTTTTTTTTTTTTTTGCAGAAATGGGGTTTATTTGTGAAAATAGTCATTCAACATTGGAATTCAAACATTTAACTTAAATTTGATTATATTTCTTCACTTAAATATAATCTGCACCTTAATAATAGTAATATATAATACCATAAAAACTAAAATCATTTTAGTTTAAAGTTTAGGATTTGTATTTTACTCAAATTAACATTTTACACAAAATTTTAGATCATTATGTATATTTGTGCATGCTATGTATTATCTTACCCGTAATATTTTGTTATTAATTAGAAGTATTTAGTTGTGATCTAGGAGTGCCAATAGATGACACGACAAAATAAAAGATTGAGATAATATACCACGTCATGTTGTATCGTGTTGTGTTCAGATTAAAAATTGACACGAAAGTAAGATGAAATTCACACGACAATAGCACGGAGATATAACACAAAATTATCACGATGTATATACCAATTTTACACCCTATTCATAACATTTTTCAAATTAACTTTTCTTTTAAATTCTTTGAAGTCGTTTTGTTTTAATTTACCAAATTTCAATGACTAGCTAGTGCTTTAAAGTTCAATCGGCTATTAATTTGCTCTCCCTAATGGATAGACAATAGGGTCATAGACTATATATCTCTTTCTTTTTTCCTCTCTTTAATATAAAACTTTATAAAGAAAGACACCTTTAAGGCTAGAGGGACTAGGGACTGATCTCGAGAATTGCCGACGTGTCTACGGTGAACACTGGGCAACTAACTGGGTATGTCGAGTTCGATGGCCAAACTCAATGACTATATACCAATAAGGGAGAAAGTTGTTTCTTTTTTGAACATTTATAATTTCAAAAAACACCCGATTTTCAAAAACGAAAAAAAACACATTTTCAAGTAAAACCTTTTTCAAAATTTCAAATTTTAAACTTTTCATCATCTACTATAAATACGAACATCATTTTTTATTGTTCACCACATTTAAACATTTTTAATTCAACTCTTCTAAACCTTTAAATTCATATCTTCAAAACAATATCTCTAAAAAGTGACTCGTGTTTGATCAACGAATGAAAAAATCATATTTGCTTGTTCAAGGATTGATGTAACTCAAGAGCCAATAAACATTAATGTTGATACACCTACTTTCAGGAGGATAGTCGCCAAAAGATACAACCACGAAGCTAATTAGTGTCCAAGTAAAGATTAACTCTTTTCCATATGGAGAAATGCAAACGCAGTTTAATAATGTGTTTCGTAGGATGAGGCGTGAAACAGTGCGTTAAAATGACAATATTTATGTTTTTGTCAACGCTCTTGAGGCTTTCCGTGAAATAACTAACAAGCCTTTCTGGTTTGTTGAGTATTGGCAAATCGTGAGACATTGCAACAAATGACGTGAACATTTGTGAATGAACTAGTGTCTTTTGTGTATTTTTTTTAACTTTAAGTCCCTTGTCTTTTTAATTTCTAGTGTATTTTGCATTTAAATTTCTAGTTCTCTTGCATGTTATTTTAATTTGAAGTCTCTTGTGTTTTTTAAGTGTGTTGTAATTTCTTTTCAAGTTAATAAAATTTAAATTTTATAGAAATAATTTGTTTAAACAGATTATTTTTTATTGAAATTAATTTTAGAAAAACAAAAGTTAGCATGACAACCCCTGCCCTCTAAATGACAAATTTACTATTGGCATATGTGGCACCACTCCCTCTATTCTAATTTCTTGGATCTTCAGGTCCTAGGCTCCGTTTCTTTAGATATTCCTTTTGGTTGCTGCTTTTTCCATGTTCATCACGTATACATAACACATAACATTTTGATTGCTTATTGTTTTAATCATTTTGTTATCTTTATTTATTTTTTTGCCGTTTGTTGTTAATCATCAGATCAGTTATTCAAATAATCGATGTCTATTTTGGACATTGTTGCTGGGATTTTTTTTCTTCTCTTTGTGTATGGTGTTAATCAGAAGTAAGATCATCCAAACCATCTAAACTGATAGTTATATTTCGTTTTCTCTTCATGTGGTTCTTTTTTTTTGTAGCTTGTTAACCAACTCAGTGACTTTTTACATTGAGTTGTTTTATTTAGACAATATCAATTAAAGAACTCAAGAAAAGAACATAGACATGGAATAACTCTCCAAACGTTATTGAGAAGAATAACTCCAAAACTCAATTACACTTATGTGATACAGAAAACATAACTCGGTATGCATATATATAGCTTACAACTAGAGCTATTAGACTAGGAAACCTAATCTATACAAGGTAAGTCAACTTGCATCCTTGTTGCCAAAGGAATCCTTGTTGCCTAAGGAAACCAAATTATATCCTTGGAGGCTAAGTGATTCCAACATTCCCCCCTGAATTCCTAAGTCGAATTAGAAAGGTTATGATCTTGGTCAAGCTCCTCATTTCCTTGAACTTCGTTCGGGCTAGTGGTTTTATAAGAATATCTGCCTTTTATTCTTCATTGGATACATGCTCGACAAATGAAATGATACCTTGTATGAATGTGCTTTCTTCTACCGTGAAAGACGGCATTTTTAGTGAGTGCAACTGCTAACTTTTTGTCGACTCGTATCACCACTTTTCGTTGTTTTTTATTAGTGATCTCGCTCAATAATTCTTGAAGCCAAATTGCTTGACACATAGCTGATGTGGCAGCCCTAAACTCCGCTTCACAAGATGATAATGCAACAATACGTTGCTTTTGATGACACCAGGTAATTAGTTATGATCCATAATAGAACACATGGCCTGCAGTGCTTCTTCCATAATCCGGATCGATATGGTAACTACTATCACTATGACCAACAAGGAGTTGTTGTTCCGTTCTTTCATACTTGATACCGTATCCCATAATACCTCAATGATACCTTAAGATATGTTTTATTGCTACTCCATGTGACTCTGTCGGGCTTTGCATATAACGGCTCATAACTCCAACCGAATATCCTATATCGGGTCTCGTTTGAAGAAGATATCATAGACATCCTACAACTTTCTGATATTGTGTTGGGTCGATCCCCGGTTCATCTTCAACCTTAGATGTTTTTGTACCCGACTCCATTGGAACATGTAGGGTTTCAATCTTGTAATCCAACTTCTTTTAAAATTCGTTGAGCATATGCTTCTTGTTTGATGGTGATCCGACATCTCAATGTTCTTGGCCATTTCCATCTTGAACCTCTTGATCATCTCCAAGTTTGTACATGTAACAAATAAATCATCTACATAGACAACTAAAATTAATAATTTGACCCTTCATTTTTCCATTAAACCAATGGCTTTTTACTGCATATTTTATATTTTAACTTCTTCAAAATTGCATCTAACTTGGTGTTCCATGCTTGGGGTGCTTAGGCTATATAAAGCCTTCGTAAGCCAATACATTCTGTTCTCATTTCCTTTCTTCACGAATCTATCCATTTGTAATAAATAAACGATTTCTTTTAACTCACCTTATAGGAACGTCCTAAGTGGTGAAGCTCCCACCTATTCATAGAGACTATGGAAATAAAAAGGCAAATTGTTTGGATACAATCTACCGGAGCAAATACTTCATCAAAATCAAATTTGGGTTGTTGCACGTAACCCTTTGCAACTAACCGGGCTTTATATTTGTTGATTATTATGTCCACATTCTTCTTTACTTTGAAAACCCATTTTACTCCGATTGGCTTTACCCCCATAGGTTTTCAACGAGCTTCCACGTGTTGTTTTTATTTATTGACTCAATCTCCTCACTCATAGCTTTAACCCATTCTGGTTATGTTTTTGCATCTTCAAAACTTACCGGTTCTTCGTTTGTTGCTATATGGAGTTTGAGTTCATCATAGCCAAAGCACATAATCTTCTTGAAGTCGTCTTGGTTGAATCAGTTGTCTTGAGGATCATCGAGGTGGTGCTTGTAATGGGTTCTCGTTGTGATCTTGTGTGTCAAGATTTCTCGGTTGTGGTGTCAACATTTCAGCGAGATCTCCCTCATTTGGATTATTCACTATTTCATCATCATGACTTGCTTCATTTTTCTCGACATCTTGGCTTTGCCATGACATCGTGAATAAGCATAGAAGTTCATTGTTGGATTCTGTAACTTATTCCAAGTCCATCCCTTTGTTTCATAAAAAACTACATCTTTGCTTATGATAATTTTTCGATTTACTGGATTAAAAAGCTGGTAGGCTTTTAAGCCTGGATGAACTAATGGTTGTGATCTTGCATTTAATTTTCTTTGATTGACTAACTCAAATTTGGCATATGCGAGACACCCGAAATATTCGTATGTGCTCTATATTCAGTTTTTCTTCTTGAGCAGTTCGTATGGATTTTGTTTACCCAAAACTCAAGTAAATACACAATTGATTAAATACGTAGAGTGTTGTACTGCTTCTACCCATAAACAAAGTAAAAACATATCTATTACCTCCCATTGTAGACGGTGTGATTGGTCAACATAAGTCTCCATCTGCTAACTCTAACAGTTGGATTACTTTAAAGGATGTCATGGTTGGGAACATATTTATTGTTTGCTTGCCCACCAAGGAAGATCCACATAGTTGATTTGTATGTTCAAATTGTGGCAAAGCTTTTACTAAACCGTTTTTTGACATCTTCTTCATTAACTCGAAGTTTATGTGTCCAAGCCATGCATGCCATCGCCATGAGATATCACTAATTTTGAATGAAGATAAATAGAAACTCTAACTTTTTATTTTATTTTATAAAGGCGATTTGCAGTTCGTTATACCTTCATTAGTAGACACCCATTGGCAGGGTGCATGATGAGGTAGTCGTTCTTCATCCGAATATCAAACCTGGATTCCGTATCTTGACCCATGCTAATGATCTTGTTCTTGAGATCTGGTATATAATAAATCTTCGTTAGTAACCGTTGTTGACGAAAATTTCCTTGGAAAAGAATAGCGTCTTTTCCTTTAATTTAAACACATGAGTTATCGCCGAATTTGACTCGTTCGGTTATTCCTTCGTCATGTTTGGAGAAAAAAGAACGGTTCCCTGTCATATGATTGCTTGGCCCGTTATCTAGATACCACACATGATTTTTTTTAGAATCATAACGTGTCAGTATCACATTTTCCTCATTTAAAAATACACATTCATGAACGAACACAGTGGCATCATGATCACCGGCTTCACCATAATTGGATTCTTGCAACTTCCGAATTCATTATGGGCATTAGGATGCAAAGTGACCCAGTTTATCACAACGATAACAAATAAATTTTTTCCGGTCCTTCTTTGTTTTATTTTGCTATGATTTTGACCAACCCTTTGGCCAATGGCTTGTGAATTTTCTTGGTTGTTTGTCTTCTCCCATCCTTTGCCTTTCGTCCCCTTCCAACATCCCTTTGAATTATCTTGATTTTTTTGAGAGCTAGATTGATCATTCTCCGAGAATAGTAGTTTTGATTGACTACTTTCCCCAAAATTGTCTTCACTTATTCATTATTCATATGCTTTCAAGCGTCGCATAACATCTTCGTAGCCAGTATTCGTGACATCAAGAACTTCCTTAAGTGAGGTGACAATTTCGTTGATCTTGGCACATGGTAGAGTTTTTAGAAACTTCTTGACAAGTTTTGATTCTTCAATCACTACTACCAATGATGTTGATTTTGACGTGATCGCGGACAACTTTCCGACATACTGATTGATCAAATCATTGTCAGCCCTCTTGAGATGATCTGTAACATCTTGATTTCCCAGGTATATTATTTTATTTAATTATTTTGGAGTTTGAGGAGGAACTCGGCGAGTTGGAGCCAAGACTTGCCGAGTATGGTCGCGGATGTTCATCCGGGTTCACTTCCGGACTCGGCGAGTCCATTAGTGGACTCGTTGAGTCCACACTGTTTAATGAAACCCTAATCCCCCAGGTTTGGAGCCTATTTAAGGGCACTTATAGCCTCCCATTGCGGCTACCAGTCCCTTGAGAGAACCCTAAGTGAGCCAAATCGTTGTGAGGGAGAAGAAGTCACTTTTTGATCCTTGAACCCTTGGTTTAGCATGAAGAAGGTGACAAGAGCAAAGAGGAGGTGCGATTCAAGCAGTTCCAGAGTTCAGAGACATCATTTTGAGGTAATGGTTCGAACCTCCTTCAGTTTTGGTGTTGATCATTAGATTTAGGGTTTTCTAACCCCTTTGGAGAGTGATTATGTGGAGAAAATGGTCCCTCTTCGAGTTTGTGCCTTGGATCTGGACTCAAAGATGTCCAGAGACCTTGACCCTTGGAGCTTTATGGACCAGTTTGGGGTTATTGGCCTTTGGTTGCCATTTTTGGGACTAAATCTCCTTTTGATGCGTTGTTGTGGTTGTACAAGCATCAAGTTTCGAACTTTACGTGACATTCATGCTTGGGGAGGCTAGATCTATGGTTAGGGGAAACAGATCTGACCTCAGGAGGTCAGTAGAGTTTGTGCATGGCATGAACTCGCCGAGTTGTTCTTGAGACTCGGCGAGTAGGGTTAGGGTTTCACGTTAATTGCTCAGTGAATAGACTTGCCGAGTTGGGGGATGACTCAGTGAGTCAAGAGGGGGTTAGAGGACTGGAGTTCAAGGCGGTACTCGCCGAGTTGTTCTTGAGACTCGGCGAGTTAAGTCGGGGTGGCCCCTTGATTCCTGTCTGGTATGACTCGTCGAGCATAGGGAGGGACTCGACGTACGAAGCGGGACAACGAGTTAGTGGACATGTGTGTACTCGCCGAGTCACTGGAGTGCACTCGGTGAGTTGGGTCAAAGTTTCACCGTTGACTTTTGTTGACTTTTAGGGTTTGGTCAGCAATGTGGCCTTTGGGCCAAGAAGGGGGTAAAATGGTCTTTTACCCTTAAGAGGGTGCCAAGAGAGGATTGAGTCTAGTCTCGAGAGTTATGTTTATGAGAGCATTTGCCTTATGTAATAGATGGTGGCAAGTTCGAGATGCAAGTGTGAGGATATCTGCTTCCTGTTTGCCAGGTGAGTCTTCTCACTATACTTTACCTTGAGTAGGTAACCAGAGTTATGTGACAGTGTATTTGTATGCTATGTATGTTATGCATTGTACTGCATTATTTCTATGTGATTTATGCTGTGCATGTTTACAGAGTTAGAACCGAAAGGTTCCCAAAGTTTGAACCGGAGGGTTCACAGAGTTAGAGTCGGAAGGTTCACAGAGTAGGGTCCACGGACCCACAGAGTTATAGCCTCGAGTGGCTAATATGTATTATGTGTGGTATTTTGGGGAACTCACTAAGTTTCGAGCTTACAGTGTTTTGTGTTATGTGTTTCAGGTTTCTCTCAGGATCACGCGACGACACCGGCTCGATTGTACACACCAGAGAAAGAGTCATGTTTTCAGGATCCTGGTTTATTATGCAAGTGAAAATGGAGTTATGTTTTGTAATTCGATTATGAAAGAGATTTTAAGAAAACTATTTTTAAGAATTAAACGATTATTTTTAATTGAAAAATTGTTTTGAAATTTACGGTGTTACAAGTTGGTATCAGAGCCTTGGTTTGAGGGATTCGGATGCACCTTCGGGTAAATCTGGACTCAAACTGAGGAAGTAAGAAAAGTTTTCAAAGAAATAATTTTCTAAAGCGAATAAGAGTTCAAATAGAAAGCGAGAAAGAGCAGTGTGTACAATCAGCCAGAGCCCGAATAGTGATTTCCCAAAATACCCTTACTTTTGTGTTATGAGATATTTATGATGCACTTTATGAGATATTATTGCATGCTAGAGACAGGCTAGGTATTTCATATCTTAGGACTAGAGTGGCCTGATTTGTGATGCCTTAGCCTAGGAATTGTTGTTATATTCGATGTGCTTTTGAGTATGTGATGAGTGAGAATATTTAGTTGGAATCCTTTAAGGGATTTGAGTAAAGGAGTAATCTAAGGGAGATGCCTAGATGAGTATCGTGGTACTTAGCGAAAGAATAGTTAGAACCCGCGAGGGGAAGAGTTGCAGAGTTCGGTGGTACTTTCGAGGATGAGCAGAGCAAGCGGAGTTATCACCCATAGTGAGTCCTATGTATTCTTCAATGCTCGAATGCTGCTTGCTTCGTGCTTTGTGGAACTCTCGATGATGGGAGTCAGCTACCAAGCGAATATGACGATATTCAGGAGGTAGATGGCTGGCATCATTAGGAGCTCTTCAGCAGCTGATGGCAGAGAAGTGTGGGAATCTAGGAAGAGCCTAGGGAGTAACCTTAGCCAGATGAGTGCGCTGGCAGAGTAGAGAATTTCGCTGGAGAGCGAGCACGTGCGATGGAATTGGTGAACGAGAAGGTCGAGCAGCTACTTAGGAGCTCTGGGATAATCCGTGTGGAAAGTATGGGTAGATGTGGCAGGTAGTATGGGCCTGTACTACTGAAAGCAGAGGACCCATACTTGATACAGGGAGTATTCTGAAGGTTCTAAGGAGTGGATTGAGGAGTGATGTTATGGTTCGAGTACCATACATCGGAGCGGATTGAGGAGTGATATTATGGTTCGAGTACCATACATCGGAGCGGATTGAGGAGTGATGTTATGGTTCGAGTACCATACATCGGAGTGGATTGAGGAGTGATGTTATGGTTCGAGTACCATACATCGGAGCGGATTGAGGAGTGATGATATGGTTCGAGCACCATACATCGGAGCAAATTGAGGAGTGATGTTATGGTTCGAGTACCATACATCGGAGCGGATTGAGGAGTGATGTTATGGTTCGAGTACCATACATCGGAGCAGATTGAGGAGTGATGTTATGGTTCGAGTACCATACATCATAGCAGATCAAGGAGTGAAGTTATGGTTCGAGTACCATACATCAGAGCGGATTGAGGAGTGATGTTATGGTTCGAGTACCATACATCGAAGCGGATGGAGGAGTGATGTTATGGTTCGAGTACCATACATCAGAGCAGATGGAGGAGTAATGCTATGGTTCGGGTACCATACATCAGAGCATATTGAGAAGGGATGTCATGGGATGAGTACCATGGTTTGTAGTGAATGATGCTTGTGGTTCTCCGGTCATGATTGATGAGGTAGAGATTGGACGCTATGGGTTTTAGGCCTATAGGCCATGGTTGAGTTCAAAGAGGCGTCCCTTGAGAGGGAGGTCCAGAGCCTTTCAGAGTATTTTGGTAAGGAGTCAGAGGGAGGGGAGAATTTCAGTCTGAGTTGTAACGACCCGTTCCCGGTATGTTAATTCATTGGTAATTGTTGTGAGTTTTGCAAGAGGGACTCGGCGAGTTCATAGCCTGACTCGCCGAGTAGGGTCGCGGCTGCGAGCACGCGTGAGCTGGGGACTCGGCGAGTCCATATCCTGGACTCGGCGAGTCCATCCGTCTGGGTGAAACCCTAAATCCCCGGGTTGCCCACTATTTAAACCACCTTATAGCCCCATTCTCGCCTCCCTCACCCTGAGAACACTGTGAGAAAGAACCCTAATCCACCCTTGTGTGAGCTAAGTGTTTTGTGCCATTTTGTGAAGGTGTGAAGAAGGAGAAGAAGAAAGAAGCAAGGAGAAGAGTTGGAGTGCAAAGATCCAAGGGAAAATCTGAGTTATTTGAGGTATTTTCGGAGTTCCCTCTTGTTATATGCTTTAAACTTCCATTAGGGCTCTCCTAAGAGCTAGTTGATGCTTGTTCCAAGCCTTATGTTTGCATGAATGCCTTAATAAGTCGAGATATCTTTAGATCTGAATGATGGGGGTGTTGTAGAGCCCAGATCTACTGTCTTTTTGGAGTTACTTTGAATATTAATCATAGATCTACCCATTTTATGCATCCTTTAGCCTTATTTCCCTTATTCATGAGGTTGTGCACGTAAAGTTGGAAACTTTACGTGGTAAATCAGCTTAATGGACTCAGATCTATCAATTGTATGTGTTGGATTCAAACAAAATCGAGTAAAAATCAGTTGCATGGCGGCAACTCGGCGAGTCGGGAAGAACGACTCGGCGAGTTGGGTCGCGAGTTCCCGAGTCCTTCATTTTGGTCAGTGTCGAGTGAATCCAGTGGGTTAGAGAGCGGACTCAGCGAGTTGAGGGTAGACTCAGTGATGGAGGGACTCGGCGAGTTGTTCATACAACTCGGTGAGTCCAAGACAATCTTCTTAGGATCATGAACAACTCGTCGAGTTTGTTCATACGGCTCGGCGAGTCGGATGAAGATTGTCTGAGTTCTTGGATCAAGAGGGTACTCGTCGAGTCGATGCCTCACTCGACGAGTAGCAGCGTGTAGAACTGAGAAGTGAGAGTAGGACTCGGCGAGTTGGGTGACCCAACTCGGCGAGTCAGCCCAAAGAGAGTTGACTTTGATCTGGGGTAAAAGAGTCATTTTACCCAGTGTAGTGTTTAGTATTTGATTAAGTATGTTTATGGTCTTGTAGTCGGGGAGATACCGGAGCAGCAGCAGTTAGCCCTCAGAGCTATTCACTCAGCAGCCAGTTCACGAGGTGAGTCTCCCTTCAGTAGGATCGGGTCTACGGCCACAATGCCGGCCCGTGTAGTTATCAGTAGTCTGGTCTTTAGTTTGATGTAGTAGCTAGCTGGCTTGACGTCTTTGTGATTCAATCGTATTTGTGTTATGTGTTCCGGACTTCGGTCCGATGCAGTCAGTTCCGGACTTCGGTCCGATGCAGTTAGTTCCAGACTTCGGTCCGATGCAGTCAGTTCCGGACTTCGGTCCGATGCAGTTAGTTCCGGACTTTGGTCTGATGCAGGGGACAAGGTCCCGGTCAGTTCCGGACTTCGGTCCGATGCAGCTAGTTCCAGACCTCGGTCTGATGCAGTGGGCCAGGCCCAGTATGTGATTTATATGTATTGTATGGTATGTGGTAGTTTGGGGGAGCTCACTAAGCTTCGTGCTTACAGTTTCAGTTTTGTTTCAGGTACTTCCGCTTGTAGAGAGAGGAGCTCGGGATGATGGCATCGCACACACCACAGCTTCAGCTTTTATCCTGGGAGTTGATTGGTTCTTAATTTTTACATACGGATATGATACAGTTTTCCGCATAGTGTTTTTATTATGATTTTGAGATACATCATGTATGGTTTATGATATGACACTCAGATTATGGTTTTTGGTTATGTTGAAAAACGAAATTTTTGGGTCGTATTTTTGGGTCGTTTCAAGTTGGTATCAGAGCCCTGGTTTGAGGGATTCGGATACACTTCCGGGTGTATCTGAACTCAAACTAAGGGGAAATAAAAAGATTTTAAAAGGAAAATGTTTTCTAAAAGAATGTTGAAAGCACTTAGAAAGAAAGAAATTTTTTTTACAAGATAAGGGTGTGGTGCATGCGATCAGCCGAGCTCAAGTAAGTACTCCCAAATTACCCATACAAGTTATTTGTTCAGTTTCAGTTCAGTAGAACAGCATGCTAGTATAGGACTAAGGATCTAGGAGGATGCCTTATGTGCCTGCTTTATGTGTTACAGCTTTATGAGTATTGCATGCTAGTATTGAGTAGACAGCAATAGGATAGCCTGTTTAGGTTATGCCTGATAGTATGAGCTTAGCGCTGTATGCTAGATCAGTTTCTCGTTTGAGAATAGTTTCGCTTGAGTATGTTTCCTTTATCCGAATGCTGCTTGCTACGTGCTTTGTGGGAGTTCTGAGTGATGGAAGCTAGCCATTAGGTGAACATGTTACACCACATGTGATCAGGATTGAATAATCCCAGAGTGCTGGAACTGGCCCTATTGCGCAGCTCTTGTTTGAGTCCAACCGTTATAGGGACGGGTCTTTTACTTGAAGGATTATCTGATCTTCGTCACATGTGATGGTGTTCAGGTGGTGGTTAATTAGCATTATAAGGAGACCTTCAGCAGCTGAGGACTAGTTGAGTTGAGTCAGAGGTTTCCCTAGGGCAAGCCTGGGATGAGAGTAGTAGAGATCAGTAGTAGTAGAAGTAACTTGGTGGAGTCAAGGCAGTTCTTGAAGAAAGTACGGATAGATGTGGAAGGTAGTATGGGCCCGTACTACCGGAAACAGAGGATCCGTACTCGAATCAAGAAAGGTTGAGACAAGACCAGGAAGCTAGTTGTAGTATCAATAATCCCTTGGGATATTTCTGTTTTCTGATATAGTTGTGATGTGTTTCAGAATGGTGGTTTTGCGTTCGAGACCAGCAGCCGGCAGCGAAGGTGCCGGGGAGGGATCAGGTTCAGGCTCGGGGGATGAGCGCATGGATGAGCAGACCCGAGAGTTTCTTTCTTCGGAGATTACGCGCATCATTATAGAGCACACTCCTGTGATCTTCGGTTCAATCAAGGAGGGGATTCTAGAGCTGATGGATGAGAGACTGGGCACCTTCCGTGCCGAGGTGGCGGCCATGATGGGGTCGCGCACCCTTACCTTCAGGGAGTTCAGGGCATGTGGAGCTCCGGACTATCATGGGGCGCGGGACCCCATAGCGAGCACCAGATGGTTGGCAGATGTGGCCAACGCTTTCCGTACTAGCAGATGTCCCGAGGGGGACAAGGTCAGATTGGCGTCCTGTCTCCTGAAGGACAGGGCACGAGATTGGTGGGAGGAGGTCGGGCATGCCATTGGGGATGACGCAGCATTGGACGCCATGACCTGGGCTGATTTCTCTACCAGGTTCAGGGCGGAGTTTGCACCGGTCATTGAGGTGCAACAACTAGCTAGGGAGTTTCAGGACCTCACCCAGACGACAGAGACAGTGGCAGAGATCACCGCCAAGTTCAGGGAGAGGGCTCTTCTCGTTCCTCAGTATGTAGCTGATGAGGAAATGAAGAAGGCCCGTTATCATGAGATGTTGCGGAGCGATATCCGCCAGTTTGTGAGCCGGTCCAGCTGTAAAACGCTGGAAGATATAATTGCTAGAGCTCGGGAGAGGGAGATTGACCTTGAGATGGAGAAGAAGAGGAAACCGGAGGCGGTTTCGGGTTCAGGCAGGTCGGGCAAAAAGCCCAAGGTTTCAGATCACAGATCTAGGAGTCAGCAGAGCCACGGTCGATGTGGCAAGTGTGGGAGATTGCACGAGGGAGGGTGCAAGGCAGGGAGTTCCGGTTGCTACAAGTGTGGTCGGATTGGGCATTTGAGTAGGGATTGTACGGCCCCTGCTACTGCCGTCGCAGCATCAGATCTGATTTGCTTTCAGTGCAATCAGAGGGGACCTAAAAAGTCCCAGTGTCCGAGTCTAGCTTCAGCGGGGAAGGTGGCTGCACCTGCCCCTGCTACCTTGAGGATTACAGATGGCCGGCAGGGCCGAGCTGAGGCGCCAGTGGCGAAGAGTAGGGCGTTTCAGATGACAGCAGAGGAGGCGCGAGCGACTCCTGATGTGGTGACGGGTATGTATCTTCCCTTTTATCTCTTTATCATTATTGATTAAATGTTGCTTATGATTATATGTTTTATTCAGGGTCGTTCTCTGTGAACGGCATTTCTGCTTTTGTATTATTCGATTCGGGGGCTACCCGATCATTCGTATCTCTTGCGCTTAGCAAGAGGTTCAGTAGAGCTCCAGGGGAGCTGGATTGTCCATTAGAGGTTGAGATAGCGGATGATAGGACCGTGAGAGTCGGCAGAGTGCACAAAGGGTGTTCTCTTCAGTTATTTGATGAGCAGTTTTCAGTGGATCTGGTACCTATTCCCCTGCGAGGGAATAAGGTTATTGTGGGTATGGATTGGCTAAGCCCCAATGGGGCGGTGATTGATTGTGAGCTTCAGCTAGTGAGGGTTCGCACTCCCAGTGGGGGAGAGTTGGTGATTCAGGGCGAGAGGCCACATCGAGGACCGACCTTTTGTTCCGCCGCAAGGGCGAGGCGCTATGTTCAGCAGGGTTGCGCCGGTTTTGTAGCTTACGTTTTGGATGCCCGGGAGAAGGGCAAGTCGACAGTGGATGATGTTCCTATTGTTCGAGACTACCCGGACGTGTTTCCCGAGGATTTGCCGGGGATACCTCCTAAGAGACAGGTTGAGTTCAGGATCGACCTCGTTCCTGGTGCGGCCCCGATAGCCAGGGCACCGTATCGACTAGCTCCCCCTGAGATGTAGGAGTTGTCTACACAGCTGCAGGAGCTGTTAGACAAGGGTTTCATTCGGCCGAGCAGTTCGCCTTGGGGAGCGCCGGTCCTGTTTGTGAGAAAGAAGGATGGGTCGCATCGTATGTGTATTGATTATCGGGAGTTGAATAAGGTAACGGTGAAGAACCGTTACCCACTCCCGAGGATAGATGATTTGTTTGATCAGCTTCAGGGAGCGTCTTGGTTCTCCAAGATCGATCTACGCTCCGGATATCATCAGATGCGGGTTAGAGATGAGGATGTACAGAAGACTGCTTTCCGGACCAGGTATGGTCATTACGAGTTTGTGGTGATGCCATTTGGGCTCACCAATGCTCCAGCCGCGTTCATGGATCTCATGAACCGCGTGTATAGACCGATGCTGGATCGGTCAGTGATAGTGTTCATTGATGACATCTTGGTATATTCCAAGACGCAGGAGCAGCACGAGGAGCACCTGCGGGAGGTGCTGGAGGTTTTGAGGAGGGAGAGACTTTTCGCAAAGTTCTCCAAATGTGAGTTCTGGTTGCGCGAGGTGCAGTTCCTTGGTCACCTCGTCAACCAGAAGGGTATTCTGGTAGATCCGGCCAAGATAGAGGCCGTGATGCAGTGGGAGGTCCCGAAGTCTCCATCTGAGATTCGGAGCTTCCTAGGGTTGGCAGGGTATTATCGGAGATTTATTCAGGATTTCTCCAAGATAGCAGTGCCGCTCACCCGACTGACCAAGAAGTCAGTGGTATTTCGTTGGGGTCCGGAGCAGCAGACAGCATTCGAGACCCTCAGGCAGAGATTGTGCGAGGCTCCGATCCTTACCTTGCCAGAGGGAGTAGAGGACTTTGTAGTCTATTGTGATGCCTCGATCACAGGTTTGGGAGCAGTTCTGATGCAGCGAGGCCATGTGATAGCTTATGCCTCGAGACAGTTGAAGCCTCACGAGGCTAATTATCCTACCCATGATTTGGAGCTGGGGGCAGTTGTGTTTGCCCTCAAGATTTGGAGGCATTACCTTTATGGGGTCCGTTGTACTATATACACGGATCACAAGAGTTTGAGATATCTTATGGATCAGCCGAGTTTGAACATGAGGCAGAGGAGGTGGTTGGACGTGCTGAAGGACTATGACTGTGAGATCCTTTATCATCCAGGGAAGGCCAACGTGGTGGCCGACGCCCTAAGCCGCAAGGTGTCGGCGGCCCCTATTAGGGATCTGTGTATGAGGATGACAGTGATCACTCCACTGTTGGAGCGGATCAAGGAGGCTCAGATGGAGGGCCTCAAGGAGGAGAGGCAGAAGTGTGAGAGGATAGTGGGCCGAGTAGCTTCATTTGATTACGACAGTCGGGGTTTGTTGACACTTCATGGTAGGGTATGGGTACCGTACTGGGGTGGAGTACGGCAGGTATTGATGGACGAGGCTCATAAGTCTCGATTTTCTATCCACCCAGGAGCGACAAAGATGTATCGGGATCTTCGACCTGATTATTGGTGGCCCTGCATGAAGCGGGACGTCGCCTGGTACGTCGAGAGATGCCTGACCTGCCGGAAGGTCAAGGCGGAGCACCAGAGACCTCACGGCAGGATGCAGCCGTTAGACATTCCCGTGTGGAAATGGGAGGACATTACCATGGATTTTGTCACCAAGCTTCCCCGGACCGCACGTGGGGTGGATTCGATATGGGTAGTAGTGGATCGGTTGACGAAGAGTGCCCATTTTATCCCGATCCAGGAGAGTATATCGGCGGAGAAGTTAGCCGATATTTATGTGCGTGAGATTGTGGCACGTCATGGAGTGCCGGTATCAGTGGTGTCTGACCGAGATGTCCGTTTCACATCCAGATTTTGGAAGCGGTTCCACGACGAGATGGGTACTCGTCTCCATTTCAGCACCGCTTTCCACCCTCAGACAGACGGGCAGAGCGAGAGGACGATTCAGACTCTCGAGGATATGCTCAGGGCATGTGTCCTAGATTTCGGTGGCAGTTGGGATACGTATCTTCCGTTAGCGGAATTCTCGTATAACAACAGTTACCATGCGAGCATTGACCGACCTCCCTTTGAGATGCTGTATGGGAGGAAGTGTAGGACCCCGATTTGTTGGGGCGAGGTCGGTCAGAGGGTCATCGGGAGCACGGAGGTGGTGCTCAAGACGACTGAGTTGATCCAACAGGTCCGTAGTAGACTGCAGACTGCTCAAAGTCGGCAGAAGAGCTACGCCGATAGGAGGCGTTCGGACTTGGAGTTCCAGGTGGGGGATATGGTCCTTCTGAAAGTCTCACCTTGGAAGGGTGTCATCAGGTTCCGGAAGAGGGGCAAGTTGGGCCCCAGATTTATTGGTCCTTTCAGGGTTTTGGCCCGGGTGGGTCGGGTTGCTTATCGGTTAGATCTTCCTGAGGAGCTTAGTCAGATCCACAACACTTTCCATGTGTCTCAGTTGAGAAAGTGTCTGGTGGATGAGTCAGCAGTCGTTCCCTTAGAGGATATTCAGATTGATAGCAGCCTGAATTATATTGAGAAGACCGGTCGCAATTCTGGACCGGAAGACTAAGACCTTGAGGAACAAGGAAATTCAGTTAGTAAAGGTGCAGTGGCAGCACCGGAAGGGGTCTGAGTGGACGTGGGAGGCTGAGGAGGAGATGAGAGAGCACTACCCAAAGTTATTTGCAGATCCAGCCGTAGCAGACTTCGAGGACGAAGTCTGAGACAAGTGGGGGAGAATTGTAACGACCCGTTCCCGGTATGTTAATTCATTGGTAATTGTTGTGAGTTTTGCAAGAGGGACTCGGCGAGTTCATAGCCTGACTCGCCGAGTAGGGTCGCGGCTGCGAGCACGCGTGAGCCGGGGACTCGGCGAGTCCATATCCTGGACTCGGCGAGTCCATCCGTCTGGGTGAAACCCTAAATCCCCGGGTTGCCCACTATTTAAACCACCTTATAGCCCCATTCTCGCCTCCCTCACCCTGAGAACACTGTGAGAAAGAACCCTAATCCACCCTTGTGTGAGCTAAGTGTTTTGTGCCATTTTGTGAAGGTGTGAAGAAGGAGAAGAAGAAAGAAGCAAGGAGAAGCGTTGGAGTGCAAAGATCCAAGGGCAAATCTGAGTTATTTGAGGTATTTTTGGAGTTCCCTCTTGTTATATGCTTTAAACTTCCATTAGGGCTCTCCTAAGAGCTAGTTGATGCTTGTTCCAAGCCTTATGTTTGCATGAATGCCTTAATAAGTCGAGATATCTTTAGATCTGAATGATGGGGTGTTGTAGAGCCCAGATCTACTGTCTTTTTGGAGTTACTTTGCATATTAATCATAGATCTACCCATTTTATGCATCCTTTAGCCTTATTTCCCTTATTCATGAGGTTGTGCACGTAAAGTTGGAAACTTTACGTGGTAAATCAACTTAATGGACTCAGATCTATCAATTGTATGTGTTGGATTCAAACAAAATCGAGTAAAAATCAGTTGCATGGCGGCAACTCGGCGAGTCGGGAAGAACGACTCGGCGAGTTGGGTTGCGAGTTCCCGAGTCCTTCATTTTGGTCAGTGTCGAGTGAATCCAGTGGGTTAGAGAGCGGACTCAGCGAGTTTAGGGTAGACTCAGTGATGGAGGGACTCGGCGAGTTGTTCATACAACTCGGCGAGTCTGAGACAATCTTCTTAGCATCATGAACAACTCGTCGAGTTTGTTCATACGGCTCGGCGAGTCGGATGAAGATTGTCTGAGTTCTTGGATCAAGAGGGTACTCGTCGAGTCGATGCCTCACTCGACGAGTAGCAGCGTGTAGAACTGAGAAGTGAGAGTAGGACTCGGCGAGTTGGGTGACCCAACTCGGCGAGTCAGCCCAAAGAGAGTTGACTTTGATCTGGGGTAAAAGAGTCATTTTACCCAGTGCAGTGTTTAGTATTTGATTAAGTATGTTTATGGTCTTGTAGTCGGGGAGATACCGGAGCAGCAGCAGTTAGCCCTCAGAGCTATTCACTCAGCAGCCAGTTCACGAGGTGAGTCTCCCTTCAGTAGGATCGGGTCTACGGCCACAATGCCGGCCCGTGTAGTTATCAGTAGTCTGGTCTTTAGTTTGATGTAGTAGCTAGCTGGCTTGACGTCTTTGTGATTCAAGCGTATTTGTGTTATGTGTTCCGGACTTCGGTCCGATGCAGTCAGTTCCGGAATTCGGTCCGATGCAGTTAGTTCCAGACTTCGGTCCGATGCAGTCAGTTCCGGACTTCGGTCCGATGCAGTTAGTTCCGGACTTTGGTCTGATGCAGGGGACAAGGTCCCGGTCAGTTCCGGACTTCGATCCGATGCAGCTAGTTCCAGACCTCGGTCTGATGCAGTGGGCCAGGCCCAGTATGTGATTTATATGTATTGTATGGTATGTGGTAGTTTGGGGGAGCTCACTAAGCTTCGTGCTTACAGTTTCAGTTTTGTTTCAGGTACTTCCGCTTGTAGAGAGAGGAGCTCGGGATGATGGCATCGCACACACCACAGCTTCAGCTTTTATCCTGGGAGTTGATTGGTTCTTAATTTTTACATACGGATATGATACAGTTTTCCGCATAGTGTTTTTATTATGATTTTGAGATACATCATGTATGGTTTATGATATGACACTCAGATTATGGTTTTTGGTTATGCTGAAAAACGAAATTTTTGGGTCGTATTTTTGGGTCGTTTCATGAGTTGAGCAATCAGTCGATAGAGGAGATGTCACCTTCTATGACCTGGGTGGTGCTATTTATGTTCGTGTACGAAACATGAGAGGCATGATGATTAAGTTTTGGGTTTGGGGGTAAACCCTGCAGGTTGTCATTGATGATGATTTTCCATCAGAGTATCAGGTAGCATGTGTTCCACGAGGCAGTGATTTACCATGAGCAGATAGTCAGTTGGGACTGAGATAGTCGAGGACCACGTTACACCTGTTTGAGTATAGTAGTGCGTATTGTAGACGTATCAATGGGAAGTCCAGTCGAGTTTATCAGTGCAATGGTTTTTCTATCTATGTTGGGTATTGAATATGGGAGTGGGTCCCTGTTCTTGGGATGATCCATGTGTTGGAGCGTCGGTTGATGAGTCGAGGTGGGGGAGTATGATGATTTCGTGGTCCAGTCTATGAGTCAGTGATGTTATTGGATGGTTGAGTTGTTTGGTATTGGATTGGTATGAGACTTGGAACAACTAGAGGCAGTCGTGACGAGAAGTTCTTGAAGATTTCATCTGAGGTTCAGAGTATATGAGATCGATTGATTCCTTAAAGGGGATTATCGGGCATTACATAGCACTTTCCAGGGGCAGGTGCGTTATTGCTGGTGAAAATAGTTTGTCAGATTGTTGGTGTGTCAAATAATGATGGTTTGAACCCTAAGTGGGGGAGAACCGGGTGGTTTACTGAGAGAACCAGAGATTTGTGCAAGAGCGGTTAGGGTTTGGATACAAAAACCTGCTGCTTGAATTCATGAGATCGGGGTCATTGGTGATCAAGGAAAGGTGCAGGGCGAGATAATGCATGTGGTATATGTCTGAGAGAAGGATGGGTGTCTTTACGGCGGGTGTTCAATGGTTAGGAATCTGGTGGTGGTCAGAGTCGTTTCAAGCGGAAGACTCGCAATGATGGTATGGGTAGTTGAGTACTTCTGGGTTGAAATATGGGTAGAAGATTGTCGAGTAGCCAACTCCCGGGCTAGGATGTGTATTCTTGCTTGGATTTTGAGCAGTAGTGGAAAGGGTTTCAGAGGATCATCAGTGTTCTGAAGAGTTAGCGCCTTCCTTGTATTCCAATTGAGTGTTTGGATGCACTGAAGTTGCGCACTGAGTGAAATAGGAAATTATTATGGGATTCAGAGGAAATGTATTGTTGTATGTGTATGGTGTTCGGAGTAAGGGAATCAGTGGTAGAGGCAGGACATTGTGATGCTCTGTTATGGTGTTCCGTGGTTTCCGCGTATAGCGTCCCGATTTCAGAATTATTTAGAGTCTTGGGTTTAAGACGACTAGTGATGTATCATGTGTCTATGGTTACAGTGGGAGCCCTTCATGTATTGTTGTCAAGAGGGATTATTTAAGAAAGTGGATCTCTGCAGAGGTAGGTTCTGTGTTATGGCAGTTGCCGCCAGAGTTTGTAATGCATATCGGGGCATGTGTGTGTGTAACTATCTATGATAGTCTTCGGTGCATAAGTTAGTGAACATAGTGTGGCGTTGTAATGAGAATGAGAGTATAGGGTGAAGCTACGGGGAGCCGTAGTATTCACCAGTCAAAGGGTGTTGTGATGCTACGGGGAGCTGTAGTACTCACAAGCCAGAGAGAGAGAGAGTCGTGATACTATAGGGAGCCGTAGTATTCACCAGTCAGAGGGTGTTGTGATGCTACGGGGAGCCGTAGTACTCACAAGTCATAGGGAGGGGGTCGTGGTACTACGGGGACCGTAGTACTCACTAGTTAGTTGGCGTTGTGATACTATGGGGAGCCGTAGTACTCACTAGTCAGAGGCTGTCGTAATATTGCGGGAAGCCATAGTACCCACCAGACGGTAAGAGAGTGTGATGATGGAGTGTTCTCCGATAAGTGCATGATGCAGAAGAGTTTTAGGCTTGAGTAGCCCTAGTGTTGAGTTATGGAGCCTAGTGGTTAAACCGGGGCGAGACTGGGGTCTCCGTCTCTGTTGGGAGGGTCAGCGAGGCGTGCGGGAGAATATGCGCAGCAGACGCCAGAGGTTAGAGCTGAGTCGATCTTCGATTGGATTGTATTTTTATGAGGAAAAACGGAATTTCGTGACTTGCGTGTCACTAGGCCATGATAGTGGTCACGGGGAGGAAGTTAGTGATATATTTTGGATCATGTTATGTGTGACCTTTGGGGGTTCAGTTGTGGATCCAAAAGCTGACCTGGTGCTCGGTATCGAAGATGAATATGAGAAATGAGCTAGAGTTTACCATGGTGATGTCTGTGGACACTTCAGAGCGAGCGAACGATTCAGACGCTCGAGGATATGCTTCGGGCATGTGTATTAGATTTCGGGGGGGGGGGGGGGGGGGGAAATGCGGCCTGTATTTGCCGTTGGCAAAGTTTTCCTACAACAATAGCCATCATTAGTGCATCAATATGCCACCCTTTGAGCTGGTGTAGGGAAGGAGGTATCGGACCCCATTTGCTAGGGAGAGGTAGGGCAACGTGTGATGGGAAGTACACAGATCGTGCTTCAGATGTCAGAGCAGATACAGCAGGTCGGGCAGAGGTTGTTGACCGCTCAGAGTCGCCAGAAGAGTTATATCGACAGGCGCCGGTCCGAGCTCGAATTTTTGGTCGGCGACTTCGTACTCCTGAAGATCTCTCCTTGGAAAGGAGTGATCCGATTCAGGAAGAGGGGCAAGTTGGGGCCCCGATATATCGGTCCTTTTCGGGTGATCACGAGGGTAGGCAGGGTAGCCTACCGGTTGGAGCTACCTGCAGAGCTAGGTCAGCTCTATGACACGTTCCATGTGTCGCAGCTGCGAAAGTGTATAGCCGATGAGTTGGCAGTAGTGCCATTAGAGGATATTCAGGTGGATGTGGGCCTGAACTACGTTGAGAGACCGGTGGCTATCAGGATCGAAAGATCAAGGTTCTAAGGAACAAAGAGGTGCCTCTGGTGCAGGTCCAGTGGCAACACCGGAAGGGGTCAGAGCTTACTTGGGAGCTGGAGCGCGAGATGCGTGAGCAGCATCCGGAATTGTTTCGAGAGTGAGACTTCAAGGGGGAAGTCTCATTCTAGTGGGGGAGAATTGTAACATCCTGATTTCCCAGGTATATTATTTTATTTAATTATTTTGCAGTTTGAGGAGGAACTCGGCGAGTTGGAGCCAAGACTCGCCGAGTAGGGTCGCGGATGTTCATCCGGGTTCAGGTCCGGACTCGGCGAGTCCATTAGTGGACTTGGCGAGTCCACGCTGTTTAATGAAACCCTAATCCCTCGGGTTTGGAGCCTATTTAAGGGCACTTATAGCCTCCCATTGCGGCTACCAGTCCCTTGAGAGAACCCTAAGTGAGCCAAATCGTTGTGAGGGAGAAGAAGTCACTTTTTGATCCATGAACCCTTGGATTAGCATGAAGAAGGTGACAAGAGCAAAGAGGAGGTGCGATTCAAGCAGTTCCAGAGTTCAGAGACGTCATTTTGAGGTAATGGTTCGAACCTCCTTCAGTTTTGGTGTTGATAATTAGATTTAGGGTTTTCTAACCCCTTTGGAGAGTGATTATGTGGAGCAAATGGTCCCTCTTCGAGTTTGTGCCTTTGATCTGGACTCAAAGAGGTCCAAAGACCTTGACCCTTGGAGGTTTATGGACCAGTTTGGGGTTATTGGCCTTAGGTTGCCATTTTTGGGACTAAATCTCCTTTTGATGCCTTGTTGTGGTTATACAAGCATCAAGTTTCAAACGTTACGTGACATTCATGCTTGGGGAGGCCAGATCTATGGTTTGGGGAAACAGATCTAACCTCAGGAGGTCAGTAGAGTTTGTGCATGGCATGAACTCGCCGAGTTGTTCTTGAGACTCGACGAGTAGGGTTAGGGTTCACGTAAATTGCTCAGTGAATAGACTTGCTGAGTTGGGGGATGACTCAGTGAGTCAGGAGGGGGTTAGAGGACTGGACTTCAAGGAGGTACTCGCCGAGTTGTTCTTGAGAGTCGGCGAGTTGAGTCGGGGTAGCCTCGCGATTCCTGTCTGGTATGACTCGTCGAGCATAGGGAGGGACTCGACGTACCAAGCGGGACAAAGAGTTAGTGGACATGTGTGTACTCCCCGAGTCACCGGAGTGCACTCGACGAGTTGGGTCAAAGTTTGACCATTGACTTTTGTTGACTTTTAGGGTTTGGTCAGCAATGTGGCCGTTGGGCCAAGAAGGGGGTAAAATGGTCTTTTACCCTTAAGAGGGTGCCAAGAGAGGATTGAGTCTAGTCTCGAGAGTTATGTTCATGAGAGCATTTGCCTTATGTAATAGATGGTGGCAAGTTCGAGATGCAAGTGTGAGGATATCTGCTTCCTATTTTCCAGGTGAGTCTTCTCACTATACTTTACCTTGAGTAGGTAACCAAAGTTATGTGACAGCGTATTTGTATGCTATGTATGTTATGCGTTGTACTGCATTATTTCTATGTGATTTATGATGTGTATGTTTACAGAGTTAGAACCGGAAGGTTCCAAGAGTTAGAACCGGTGGGTTCACAGAGTTACAGCCGGAAGGTTCACAGAGTAGGGTCCACGGACCCACAGAGTTATAGCCTCGAGTGGCTAATATGTATTATGTGTGGTATTTTGGGGAACTCACTAAGCTTCGTGCTTACGGTGTTTTGTGTTATGTGTTTCAGGTTTCTCTCAGGATCACGGGACGGCACCGGCTCGATTGTACACACCAGAGAAAGAGTCATGTTTTGAGGATCCTGGTTTATTATGCAAGTGAAAATGGAGTTATGTTTTGTAATTCGATTATGAATGAGATTTTAAGAAAAGTGTTTTTAAGAATTAAACGATTATTTTTAAATGAAAAATTGTTTTGAAATTTACGGTGTTACATGATCAAAGTCAGACATTAAGGTTTGTAGGCGAGCCTTTTTCACACAAACAGCTCCAACATGATGCTCATTGATCGCCTCCGATAGGTTTTTGGATGTTGCTTGCTCACCAAGCTGCATGATCATGGTTTCTGGAGTGGATTGATATAACAAACGCACTACTAGATAATTATCGTTGATGCTAGAGGTGTTGGTTCCTGGATCAATTACAATATTCCTTTTTACTAGTAATTAAAGTGATAGCGTGAATCGAATCTCATATGCTTCAGATATAAGATCAATCATGTATTCTATGACTTGTGTTTCTTTCGATGTCTCAAATCATTTGAGCATTGTGAGATAATATAAGAAATTTTCTCGAATGAATTGATATATAACTGTCAAGGACATATTTGAGAAATACCAAGGATTGGTTCATGTATATAGTAGAGAACATGATTAATAAAATCTATGTAACATGAGTTTTTAGGGATGACTTTGAGTCATAGTCTAAATAGTCATTTATTTGAATTGTCCTGCGATATCATAAAATTTTTAATGTTAGAAATGTTGGTATACTTAACAATATGAGTCGGATTACATTAGTGAAAGTGAAGTATATCCAAGGAGCATACATATACTAGAAAACTTCATAGTTGACCTTGGAGTTGTTTTCAGTAACAATTTTCTACTATAAATACTTTGTAAAGGTGTAGTCGCATTGACTAATGATCATTGAGACCACAAAAAGTCAATTGATAAATGGAGGAAATTCCACTATATCCAAGATAAAGTTGAGGATTAAGATCTAGTTGTGAAGCGGGTATCTTCATGATGATTCGTTTACAGTACTGATGACCAAAAGAAACAATGATATGCATTCTAAGGGTATAGACATGAGAAATGATGAAAAGTGTAGTTATTAAATCGATTTCCCTAAAACATTTATACAATAAATACTTGGTAATTGTATGGTGATTAAATAATTGGGAGTTATTTATATTCAGTAGTATGATATCATAGACAATTAGTTGATTATTGTGTTTCGTTTTGCGTGTTACTTCCTAAATTTTAACTTATTCGAAATGTCGTACTTAGTCATACTCCTTGGAGTGGGTATTGATTTATGATCGTCATGGTATTTGTAGATTGACCATGGTGATTGGATATTGCACAGGGATTGTTGTAGTATTCATAAGTACTTGGAAATAGCGATTTTAAGTACTGGGTAAACTCACACTTAGATATTACTTCATGGATTCAATCACAAGTAATTCTAAGATGATAATATCTTCTATTCTTTAAATAGAGATATATAAGTTATAGTCTGCAAGTCTAATTTGCATTAGTTTTGCGTAAACGCAACTGTAACTAGATGGTATAAAATGTATATCCATTTATGGGATGTTAGGTAAATGTTATGATTATATAGTTAAAGTTTATTCGTTCCTTTTGCCTTAATAGGAAAAGAAATATCTTTGAGACCCTTGGTGGTTTGATATTGAGATTCATGTGCAAAGTCTTTCCTAGACTAAATTGATGTGTTCAATTAGTAGTCTAAATTCTTTCATCATATATAAGAAATCGAGAAACTGAATCTTGGACTAGGAGATTGATTTGTATCTATGTCTTGAGTCCATATGATATCTTGAAGAACAAATAAATTATTGATTGCTTAACTTAGGGCCCGCGTTTGATTTTATCAGAGTTCAGAATTGGCGTTGGAAACTACTCTTCACTAGTTATTCAAAGTCTATACTTGCAATTGTAGTTCACGACTTATCCAAGTGGGTGACTGTTCAATTAAGGTATCTATGGCTTTAACTAAATTGGTATAATCTTAGTGAATAAAAGTAAATTCTTTTTTAGGTTGCCCTCATAACCAAAAATAGCTAGAATATACATTAGGAGAGAGAAAAAAATGATTTGTTAATATATTATATTATTAATATATTGATTAAAAATAGTTAATAATTATTTTTGAATTAATTATAAATAGTTCGAATTAATTAATTATTATTAATAATTAATTTGTAATTAATTCAACATTAACTAAAATAAATTAAAGGTGAACGGGTTGAATGACAATTGTTCATAATTGAGAAAAAGAATACAATTATAGAACCATCCATGGGTTTGAACGCTTTTGGAAGGGTTTGTAGGGTTTCTAGAAGCCTCCTATAGTTGATAAAGTTAACTTCCTTGAATAGATAACATTTGATTATTTTATTATTCAAATAATATTTTATCCTGGTGACCCCTAGCTATAAATACCTCCCCTTGGGCATCAAATGTCGTGGCTCTATCTTCCCATCAGGTGGAGATCAAAATTTCTCATTCTCTCTTCTCTTGAATTCTAGTGTTCTAGGGTATTGGGTGTGAACTATTAGAGGTAACCATACTATTGGTGCTTGAGTTCCAAAGGAGATTCAAAGAGAGTTGTTAGCATTATTTTATTAATGAAAAAAATATGCATTCTAACTTTACATAACTTAGGAGTTTGTTTCATAAAGCATGTTTCTATAACTTGAGAAAATGCCATAGTGTTTTAAGTTACGTGTACCCATAAGTGTTTTTGTAAATGTCGTTGTGAAAATCTCTTTGATGTAACCTAGAAAAGTCATCAACTAAAAAAACAAAAAAAAACTAGAAGTTCATAAGTCTGATGGTTTTAATATACGTATACCAAAAAATTGCCTACTCCCCGCTCTGCAGGTGACACAAACCTTTTGCTTACTATGTTTTTTTGTGCACGCTTTTTTTAGGGGGGGGGGGTAGTGTTAATTTTTACAAAATGATGGACTTATTTATTTGTTGGGGGATCAAACTCGCCACCCACGAAAGTATAGGGACAAAACCTGCAAACATGCCAATATACGAAATTTGAAAGAACTGTTTTGAACGTTCATGACATAAGGCTATAAGTGTTGAAATGGTCTAAACACACACATATTCTATCTAATGAAGGTGTATAATCTTGAGAAGTCTAGTTGAAGACTTATCAAAGCATCACGTATTAGGAATCTGCACTTTACTAAGAAAGTCAAGAGTATTGATTTTTAGAAGTCTAGTTGATTTGTAGGTACATGTCAATGATAGTGCGAACAAAATTTTTGTGCTATTAGGAGCATAATTGGTATTCTAGTGGGAGCGTAATTGTTATGCTAATTACTGTAAGTTGGCAATACTATATGTAGGAAACAAAGTTTACAGAATTTGCAAGTTGCAAGGTTTGGAAATTGTTTCAGTATATGTAAGACTTTTGGGAGAGAGCACTCATACTTCTTTCAAATCTAAAAGTTTAGATTGAAGTTTTTAATAGAACATAGTGCTGGACATATACGAATATTTTTTTCAAATGATTCAACATAGGAAATTTGATATATGGAAATACTATAGCAATGGACTGACAAAATATCAAGTTTCTGTGCAAGACATTATGAATTGAGTCCCATATGCTTCAAATATAGGATCATTTTCATATGATATAATATTCACTTGTTCTGATTTTTGCAAATTCCTTGGGGATTGAGAGGGGAAGAGGACTAGAACTTTGTGTGATCAAAGTTGTTAAACAACTGTCAAGAACGTTTTGAGGTTATACCAAAGGATTGGTTGCTTGCGAACAATTGGAAGTACAGTATTGGTTGGAAGGACCATAATGACGTGTTTTAGATTGGGATAATTCTTGGTCAAAATTGATGGTCATATGGGAATATGAAATGGTTTCCATAGTGGGAGTTTATTATTAAAATCTACATGTGAGTTAGGAACTTTAATGCAAGAAGGATGTTCAAGGAGTGTACCTTTAATTTGAGACATCGTTACCATGTAATTGTTTTAAGTAACAAAGTTTCAATGGAACATTTTGTAATATCGTTGGCAAAGTCTCTTTGACTTTGAGGCCTCAACATTACAAAAATTGAATACGTGTAAAGTTGAAATTCTAATACATATTAGATAGTGACAAGAATATGGAATTGTGAAATGAGCATCATTGGAATAGTGTCCAGTCAATCTGTTCACAAAGGAAGGACCATAGAGAGATATAGTATGCATGTTCATAACATGTCATGACTGATATTTAATTCTAGGTTTAGTTGATTTCTCTAAACATTATACAATGAATAAAGTCTAATTAATATGGTGATTAAATAATAAGGGTTTTATTTATATTCAATAGTTTTGACACCATAGCTAATTAGGTTATTATGGTGTTTCACCTTGCAAGTTTTACTTCTGGAATAATTAGATTATTCAAATTCCACAGTCACTCGTACTTTTAGAAGTAAGTAGCGAATTAAGAGTGTCATGAATTGGATTGTAGATTTCCTAAGGGTTTAGACGTAGCAATAGTTTGCTGCAACGTTCATGAGTACTTGAAAATAGGGATTTTAAGTATTGGATAAACCAATGCTCAGATAATCACTTCATGGATTTTATCAAGAGTAATTTTGAGACGATAATATCTTATATTCTTGAAACGGAGATATATGATTTTGTAATGACAAAATTTTTCAACCAAAATTTTCATTTGTAATTCCATAAAACATATGTCTCAACATTAATCCTCAAAATCAAACAACAAGTTTTCAAAACAATTATTCGAATCCAGGATCCACAAACATAGCTCTATATCAAAAGTGTGTGTGTACAATCACGTCGGTGCCTTCCCGCGATCCTCTAAGGTACCTGAAACACATAACACATAACACGGTAAGCATGAAAGTGAGTTCCCCAAAATACAACATACTCATAATAGCCACTTGAGGCTATAGCTCTGTAAGACCTTCCGGTCAATGTGTCTCAGTGGGACCTTCTGGTCCTCACTAATCTGGTAGACCTTCCGGCCCTACCATAACTTGCCTTCCGACCCAAAATCTTTTTTCCTTCCGGCCCAAACTTTGTCTGCCTTCCGACCATAACTATGATTGCTTTCCGGCCATAACTCTGATTGCCTTCCGTCCCAGACTCTGATTGCCTTCCAGCCCAAACCAAACAACATATATATATCACATAAAATCACATAAGACCTTCCGTTCACATAACACATAAAGTCTCATAACTCATACATATACATAAGACCTTCCGGTCACACATAGTTACCATTCCCGGTAGAGTATATGAGAAGACTCACCTCGGAAGCTAGCAAATGAAACCTCGAACTCGGAATCTCGAACTCTACTCACCGGCCTAACCTCCACCTAACACATGATGATAATCTTTAGTTAATATAGACTCCGAAGAGCCATACTAACCCTTTTATACTCATAGAAGGGTGAAAAGACCATTTTACCCCTCTATAGGCTTAGAAGACCAATACTTGACCAAACCCTAAAAGTCAACAAAAGTCAACAACAGGGGGTACGCTGCGCGTACTCGAACTCTACGTTGCGCGTACCCGACTATCATGCAAACATCGGGGTACCTAGACATCTATACCGCCTGTAATGGGATTACGCCCAGCGTACGCCCCATATTCCTCCTTCTCTCATTTTTGGTCTTTATCCGATAAGCCACATACCCATATTTCAAATCTGGACTTCTTAATACCTCTTAGTCCATAAAGTCAGTGACTTTAAGCCTTTGCATGGATGATTAGGTCACAAACACTCCAAACACTCATTCCCTTTCCATAAGAAGCTCATATCTCATGCATGGCTCGCCCCTAACGCCTAAGATTGGATTTTATGACTCTACTACATGCAATACACTGAAAAAGGGCAGATCAAGGCTCCTGGAGTTCATTACTTCACAAAGTCTCCATCTTTTTGGGACAAAACTGTAATATGCTCAACCTACATGGTCATGAAAAAAGAAAGGCAAAATTCAAATCGCTATACCTCAATAAGAAGCTTCCCACTCAGATATGCTCAGATCCAGAAGCTTGAGCTCCACCTTCTTCTTCTTCAATGCCTTCTCTTCTCTTCAATATTACAGAAACACTCCCAAAACTCAATCACACACACACACAAGCTTTAGAACGAGGGTGAGGGAACTATTAGGGTTTTCTCTCTAGGAATGGTGGCCAGAAATGAGGCCATCATATCCCTTATATAGGGGAATCACCCCAAATTAGGGTTGCATTCTGGGCCTATTATGCCTAGCGTACTCACGGGTACGCCCAACGTACTAGGTGGTCTCTGTGTTACATGCACGCCGACGAGTGCGCTAAGCGTACACCTCAGGTACGCCCCGCGTACTTGTTTTTTACTCTTTTAATAAAGGCTAAAATGGACAATGACTCAATAAATCAAGGTTCTAGAAGTATACCTGGACATGGGATGTTACAAGTCTCCCCCACTAGAATCAGACTTCTCCTTCCAAGTCATTCTCCTCAAATAGCTCCAAATATTGTTCCCGCATCTCGAACTCCAGCTCCCAAGTTAACTCGGACCCTCTCCGATGCTGCCACTGAACGTGAACCAACGACACTTCCTTATTCCTTAAAACTTTCACCTTCCTATCCAAAGTTACGATAGGTCTCTCAGCATAATTTAGCCTTGCATCGATCTGAATGTCCTCCAGCGGGACAATTGCCGTCTTATCGGCCACACACTTCCTCAACTGGGACACATAGATGGTGCTATGGATCTGGCCCAACTCCTCCCGTAGTTCCAGCTGATATGCTACCTTGCCCACCTTGGAAATCATCATGAAAGGTCCAATATATCGAGGTCCCAACTTAACCCGCATCCTGAACCAGATTATCCCTTTCCATGGGGAGACTTTCAGAAGCACAAAATCTCCGAACTGAAACTCAAGCTCAGATCGACGTCTGTCCGTGTAGCTCTTCTGACGGCTCTGAGCTGTCAATAACCTCTGTCTGACCTGCTGAATCTGCTCGGTCATCTTCAACATTATATTAGTGCCACCCATAACTCTCTGACCCAATTCTCCCCAACATATAGGAGTACGATACCTTCTCCCATATAACAGCTCAAAAGGAGGCATACCAATACTCAAGTGATGGTTGTTCTTGTAGGAAAACTCAGACAGAGGAAAATATGTGTCCCAACTCCCTCCAAAGTCCATGACACAGGCTCGCAACATATCTTCAAGCGTCTGAATTGTCTGCTCGCCCTGCCCGTTCGTCTGTGGGTGGTATGCTGTGCTGAAATGTAGGCGCATGTCTAACTCCTCGTGAAATTTCTTCCAAAACCTAGAAGTGAAACGCATGTCTCGATTAGACACAATCGAGATTGGCACTCCATGCCGAGACACCACCTCCCACACATAAACCTCGGCTAACTTTTCTGCAGAAGAGCTCTCACTAATAGCGAGGAAGTGAGCACTCTTCGTCAATCAATCCGCAATCACCCAAATCGTGTCAACCCCACACATTGTGGATGATGGTACTCTGCCTTGACCCGAAGACAGGTCAAACACCTCTCAACTACCCATGCAATAACCCTCTTCATACAATGCCACCAATAGTCTCTTTTCAGATCCAAATACATCTTAGTGTCCCCGGGTTGGATCGAGAATCTCGATCTATGCGCTTCCTCCATCAATATGCTACATGCTTCGCCCATATAGGGCACCCAAATACGCCCTCGAAAGGTCATAAGCCCTCGTCTATCCGTCATAAACTCGGATACCTGCCCAATCACCTGCTCCCTGTTACGGTTCTCCGGTCTCACGGCCTCTGCCTGGCCCTCCCGAATGGTATCCAATACCGGAGTCATCACTGTCATCCTCATGCATATATCTTGAATCGGGGCACTCTTCCCCCTATGGCTCAAGGCATCGGCTACCACATTAGCCTTGCCTGGATGATACAAAATCTCATAGTCATAATATTTTACCACATCAAACCATCTGCTCTGCCTCATATTCAGGTTGGGATGGTCCTTCAAATACTTCAAGCTCTTGCGGTCCGTGTATATAGTAAACAATACCCCATACAAAGAATGGCGCCAGATCTTGAGGGCAAACACCACTGCCCCTAAATCCAAATCGTGAGTGGGATATCTCGTCTCATGACGCTTCAGCTGCCTCGATGCATATGCTATCCATGCCCCATCTGCATAAGTACGGCACCCAACCCAGATATAGATGCATCACAGTATACCACGAAATCCTCCATTCCTATAGGAAGGGCTAACACTGGAGCTTCGTACAATCTTTGGCAAAGAATCTCAAACGAGGTCTGCTGCTCCGGATCCCAAACAAAAGCAACACCCTTATGGGTTAGTCTCATGCGAGGGAAAACAATCGTGGATAAATCCTTGATAAATCTACAATAATAACCGGCCAACCCTATAAAACTCCTGGTCTCGGTGGGGGGTGTCGGCACCTCCCAACTCATAACTGCCTCAATTTTGGTCAGATCGACCAAAATCCCATTCTGGTTAACGAGATGTCCTAAGAACTGAACCTCTCGCAACCAGAAAACACACTAGGAGAATTTGGCATAAAGCCTCTCCGATCTCAGCACTCCAAGAATCTCCCTCAAGTGCTCCTCGTGCTGCTCCCTGGACCTCGAATATACCAGAATGTCATCGATGAACACGATCACTGATCAATCCAACATAGGTCTGGAAATCCGGTTCATAAGATCCATCAATGCTGCCGGTGCACTGGTGAGCCCGAAAGGCATCACCACGAACTCCTAATGACCATAGCGAGTCCTGAATGCTGTCTTCTGGATGTCCTCATCACACATCCTCATATGGTGATATCCAGAGCTCAAGTCAATCTTGGAGAACCAAGACGCACCCTGCAACTAATAAAACAAATCATCGATCCTCGGTAGCGGGTAACGGTTCTTGACCGTCAACTTGTTCAACTCCCGGTAATCAATACACATCCGGTGTGAACCATCTTTTTTCCTCACAAATAGGATCGGAGCTCCCCATGGCGAGCTACCCGCTCTAATGAACCCGTTCCCCAACAGCTCCTGAAGCTGGGAGGATAACTCCTGCATCTCTGGCAACGCAAGGCAATAAGGTGCCTTAGCAATTGGCGCCGAACCCGGAATCAGATCAATTCAGAACTCCACCTGCCTCTCAGGAGGCACACCCGACAACTCCTTGGGAAAAACATCAGCAAACTTACACACTATCGGCACCTCAGAAACATAACTCCGTCTAGAATCAACAACCCACGTATCCATCACATACGCTAGAAAACCCATACATCAGTGTTGTAAACTCTGTCTCGCTCTAGCAGCCGAGCAAAATGCTGAACCAGGTCGGGTACCCTCGCCATACACTGTAAGTACTCCCCCACTAGGGTCTCGGATGGTCACCAACTAGCGCTCATAGTCTATAACAACTCCAAAATAACTCAACCAGTCCATTCCCACAATGACACAGACATCCCCCATTGCGATTTGGACCAAATCTATCAGAAAATCAACATCGAAAATCCCGATCGTACAACCCCGAATCACATCAGTGGCTAATACCGCCCACTCATCGGCTATGGAAACTCGCAGAGGTCGACTCAACACCTCTCGTCTGGTGCTGATACGACGACTAAATGCTAAAGACACAAAGGACCGACTCGCACCCGAGTCAAATAACACCAGAGCAGGTACATAATTCACAGGAAAAGTACCTACGCACAACTCAATATAAGCATAACATATCTCAATAACATGATAAGTAAAAGAAATACATACCAGCCACAACGTCGGGTGTTGCGCGGACCTCCTACGCGGTCAACTGAAAGGCTCTATCGCGAGCCCTCGGAACCTCGGCCTTCACTGGCCGACTCCCTAAAGATCGTGCAGCAACACGGGTAGACCCATGCGCTGCTCCCTGCACTAACTATGGGCACTCAGCCTTCTGATGGCCAGTCCGATTGCAATGGAAAGAGGCAATGAACCCCTTGGGAAAATCCTTAGCTACATGCCCCTCCTTGCCTCATTTGTAGCAAGTACCTACCCGACAAACCCCCTCATGTCCCTTGTCACACATTCCACAAATCCGGCCCTTCTGGCCTCCAGATCTCGAATCAGTGGGCTTTGCCCGCTTGGCTGCTAGCTGAGACTGAGTCGGCCGCCGATCCCTCCTCTGAGACTCTGCCTCCTCCCTGGCCTGAGTCTCCAACTCTATCTCCCTCTTCCGGGAATTTTCCTGGAGCTCAACAAATGTCCAGTATGACGAGTTCACCATAAACTCACAAATGTCCCACCTCAGTATGCTCAAGTATCGGCTCATGCGTGGCTGCTCAGAAGACACGTGCTCAGGGCAAAACAATGCCCTCTCATGAATCATCCTGGTAATCACTGTCACAGACTCAGTCCCCTGCTTGAGGGACAAGAGCTCCTAGCCAACCATTCTGTCACACCCCAAAACCAAGAACGGCCGAAACGTTCTGGGGCGGAGGACGTCATGTGAAGTATCACAGCATTGTAAAGTAGTAAACAAGCAACAGCATCATCCGTTGCATTAATAGTATAATTTTAATACAAGTTTGTTCTTTCATAGAGTAAAACAACATAATAAATAATCAAAATAAAAGACGAGTCTTGACTGCTCCGTCTTCTCAAAACCTGGTCATCGTACCTATCTACTGGTGACCTGAGAATACAAGTTATTTTGAAAGAGTTTATCAGCATAAAGCTGGTGAGTTCTTAACTATTTTAGTCTCATTGATTTGTAAAACTATAAAGAATAGACTTGTAAATGTTTGATGAAAAGTGTGTATAAGTATGAAAACCCTAGAAAATCCTATATTTCCTACTAGTATAAAAAGGAGTCTTCTACCAAGACCAGACTGTTTCGAAGGTATGCTGCACTATAAGAATGACGGTTTTTCCCATGTATAACTATTATTACAAAAAAATAGTCTACCTCATCATTTATGTGAATGTATCACAAAATAAAGGTAATAAGGAAAATAATATACTTATTTGAAATCATATCAAAATATATTCTACCTCATCGTTTATGTGAACGTGTCATAAAGTAAAGGTAATAAGGAAAATTGTATAATTCTTGAGAATGTATCCATTTGTCTAGGATAAACACGGCATGGTAACTCGCCGAACAGTACAACCGAGAACATCCGTAGATGAACATACCTTTTGTAGCAACCAGCTAGGTGTAGGATGGTCAGTCTAAGAGTTTGTAGTAGTATCTCTTCATATAGAATGTAGTAGTGTCTATTCATATAGTATGTATTAGTGTCTCTTCGTATAGTATGTATTAGTGTCTCTTCGTATAGTATGTATTAGTGTAGTGTATGTATTGACTCATGTATGAACTGACTCTTAGTGTGATTCCTTGTACTAGGAATAGTAAATAGTATCTCCTAACTATACCTATTATAGTTACTAGTAATGTACGTGTATAACCGAAAGTATGCCTTTGCTACCCAAAGGTACTAAATTGACTGATAGAAATTTGATGTCTATATATGTATACATAATATATAACTAATATTTTGATGACATTCGGACAATTAACCGATACCCTCAGGCCACATCCAAACAAGGAAAAGGAATTAAAGCAAGCTAGCAGTCCTAAGTCCTTTAACCATTACTTATATAACTATACATATATAGGCATGGATTTGGCAATATAAAAGTTAAAAAGAAGTTTTGTAAAACCTTTGAAAAGTTTAATAAATAAGAATTGATGACTTGATGTCAGTTTATAAAACAATTTAAAAGCAGTTTGTTTGATAAGAACAGTTTAAAGTATAAGAAATCCTTTGTTTGAAACACAGCTTGAAGTACATGAAAACCTCTGTTTGAAACATAGTTATAACAAAGTTTGAAAGAAAAGATATAGTATGTAAGACAGTTTGATAAAGAGTTTAATATGTAAAAACGTTTTGAGAAATCATTGTGAAGTAGTATGCTTAGTAAAACAGCTAAAAGTATAGTGAAATATATTTGTATGCTACTTACTAATCACATGTGATTGATATAATAACTAGTATGATTCAACTTGTATTCCCCCCCCCCCCATAAAAGCATTTAAAAACATTTAAAAGGTTAATTAAGGGTTATGAACTCACCTGTAGTGAGTGGATTCTATGGAAGTGTCGGACAAAGTGCTAGGTGTCAAGTGAAGGCTTGAACACATAATGATCCTATAAACATATATATATATATATATATATATATATATATATATATATATATATATGCAACTAATTAATCATTAACACACTAATTAAGCACGTATAAACACCCTAAACATGGAAAAGACTTTGGTTCAAGTGTTATAAGAACTTAGGGTTGCATCTAAGGGTTGTAAGGCATTGCTATTGAGTTTATGGCCCAAGGACCACTCTCAATGGACAGTGTTAAGGAGTTTACGGCCCAGGGGAGTTTACTCCTGGCCGTAAACTCTCTAAAGAGTCATATTTTGGTTCTTGAAGGTAGGAAGTCTCAAGTGTTGAAGTGTTCCATGGTTAAACAAGAGTCTTTATGAGTTTAAGGTCCAAGAATTGACCGTAACATGAGTTTACGGCCTAAGGACCATTCCTACATGAGTTTACGGCTATAAACTCATGGTATTATGTACCAACTCAAGGTTTAAGGTCCCTTGTCCAATGGTGGAGGGTTCTAGTCCAAGTTCTATGCATAAGGAAGGAAAATAGGGCAACATTGCACCATTATAAGGAGTTTACGGCCTTGGGAGATCCTTGGCCATAAACTCTCTTCCAACCCTTAATTCTTGATGTTTCTAAGGCCTAAACATGTTTAATATAGTACACCACAAGCTAGGACAAGAGTGCTTACGATATAGGAGCTTGAAATGGCCGATTATGGCCAAGAACACTAGTGTGTGTTCATGGTGAAACTTGAAGATCTATGAAAACATGATTTTCATGGATGAAATCATGAGAGAATGCTAGATTAAGAGGTGTATCAACAAGTCAAGGAAGAATATTTACTAGTTTTGAAGATCTAAGGTGAAATTCTTGATGATAATTGAGAGGATTTGAAGAAAAATCAGCCAAGGAAGGAAAGGAATGAAACAAATGGCCACCACTTGATCATATAGGGTGAGTTTATAGCCTACATGAAGTTTACGGACGTAAAATCCAGTGTGGTGGCCATGAAATCATGGTCCTGGTGTTTTAGGCTTGATCTTTGTACTATAGCTTCAGCAGATAAACCCCAACACTTATCCTTTAAGTGTACTAGGCTCAGAACGCTCAAACAGACTCTAAATTGTGCTAAATGATAGCAGGAATGAGTCTGACACTAAGTTGAGTTGACTGACTGAGCTTTCAAAGCAATACAAAATTCCGGGTTGTCACACATTCCCTCTCTACCAGGGGAACGTACTCATCTCTAAACATTGTGGTAAATCTCTCCCAAGTCACCACAGTAAGCTCTGCAGAAGTGAAATCAACTGTCACAAACTTCCACCAGTCCTTCGCTCCCAAGCGAAGCTGGTTCAACACGAACCGTACCCTCAGATGCTCCGGACAGGAACAGGTGTAGAAGCATCCCTCAATGTCCGAAGTCCACCTCATCATGGCGATCGGATCCTTGGTCCCAAAAAACTTCGATGGCTTCATGTTGTTGAACTCCCAATACAGCAACAAGTCACCCCCCTGTGGCCTGGCAGCAGTGACCGCTGCGGTGCCTGCCGCGGCAGCCGCCTGAGTAATAGCAGCGCATCGCTCATTGAATGTCTCAATCAACGTGGTCTTAATAGACCCAAACATCTCTGGAATAGCCTCTTGGATAGCTGCGGACACCTCCTCATGAATCATCGCATGAATCTCATCATCGCTCACTCTGCTGCTCTCGGGATTGTGGCGCGTACCCACCATGATGTCTCTGAAATAAAACATAAAATAATCAGAGACTCGATCGAGAATATTCACACTTCATCACTCGCACATAGTTGCTCCTTAGTACCCTTAGGATTCTTACTTGGAATGCTTACTAACCTAGTGTTTCTAGTAGTACGGGCCCAATACTACCTTCCACACCGCATCTGTGTTTACCCCGATTCTTCCTCCTAGGATCCTAACTCACAAGCACTCTATATCTTTCAAAACATTGACTACTCTCAAAGTAGATCTATCATACGCTCGATCCTACTACCTACTTGCACTCCAGCAAACCACAGATAGCAAATCCCTAGGCTAAGGCATCACAAATCAGGCCACTCTAGTCCTAAATTATGAAATACCTATACTACTCACTAGCATGCATATCATATCTCATAGCAGCTTATAACACATAAAGTAAGGGTATTTTAGGAAATCACTATTCGGGCGCTGGCTAATTGTACACACTGCTCGGGTTCTCTTTCTCTGAAAATTTATTATTCATTTTTTTAAAAATCATTTCTTCTGAAAACTTTTCTCAAATCCTCAGTTTGAGTTTAGACATACCCGAAGGTGTATCCGAATCCCTCAAACCAAGGCTCTGATACCAACTTGTAACAACAAAATTTTTCAACCAAAATTTTCATTTATAATTCCATAAAACATATGTATCAACATTAATCCTCAAAATCAAACAACAAGTTTTCAAAACAATTATTCGAATCCAGGATCCACAAACATAGCTCCATATCAAAAGTGTGTGTGTACAATCACACCGGTGCCTTTCCGCGATCCTCTGAGTTGCTTGAAACACATAACACATAACACGGTAAGCATGAATGCTTAGTGAGTTCCCCAAAATACCACATATGCATAATAGCCACTTGAGGCTATAGTTCTGTCACACCCCCGAACCGCCAGAATTAATGGCGGAAACGTCCGGGGGCGGGCGATGTCATGCGTAGTATGACAACAATCGTATCATAGCAATCAAAGTAAACACAACCATTAGATTACAATAAGAATATTTACATATGTTTGAAAACATATTTTGTATACATCAAATGTATCAAAATATAAAGACGAGACTCCAAAATGCTCCATCTTCTCCTAAAGCTGGCAAAGGTACCTGTCTATCATTGTCCTGAGAATACAAGTTGTTTTGAAAACGTATCAGCGTAAAGCTGGTGAGTGCATAAGCATGTTTTTTGATTGAAAACTAGTCATTGAATTTGTACGAATGGTTTCTTTTCATTATAGGAAAAATGTCGTTTGTTGTGAAAACCATTGTTATCAAGTTCTGAAATATGTATGCATGCTTTCCAAGAAAATCCATTATTTTCTAACATGTTTTTTGAGTACTATATGAAAAGTATGTTCAGTTTGAAAACCCTGGCTACCACCAATATGTAGTGTATGCTCTGTTCGAAGACCCTGGCTACCACCAGTATGTAGTGTATGATCTGTTTGAAACCCTAGTTACCACTAGTAAGTATATTAGTTTTATACTTAAAATAAAACCAAAGGTTGTGTCCCTAGAATACCCTCCGGTAATTAGATAGGTAGTTTTATTAATTAAAATAAAACTATTGAAGAAAGAAATCCCGTAAACAAAGGTTAGTTTATACTTATTGTGAGTCGTATAACCATGCTAATATGACCGGTGACCTCCTTGGCGTTTCTTCAGACTTCGTACGATTATAAAATTTGTCACCCCAGGCATGCCCGCCTAACTGTAGCTAACAGTTTAAGTGTGGGATTGTCGGTCCCGAATAGATCTATTTAGAAATTTCACGCTCTCCCTCCAGGAGACTCTAGTTATACTAAAGGTGAGGATTTACTGGTACCCCAAAGGGCATAACGAAGATAGGTCTCACAATCATGTATTAACTAGTTTACGTGCAGTTTGTTTGTTCTTGAGTTCGAAATCTTTTGTAACGGTGTAGAGTATAAATAATTATACGAAAAATAATTATTTAGCAAGATACTCTAGTTTTCTGTACGTAGTAATGGATAAACTAAATCTGTCATAGTTTATGTGTTTTACTTTGTATGAAGTTTGAATCTGTAAAACCGGTAATGAATTTCCCAAATTGTACCTATTATAGTTTGATTGATAAGTTGTGTTCGTATAATGTTCTGAAAACTATGCAATCATGTTTAGAAAACATCCCTTCTGCTCCGCATATTATAAAAGGGATAAAGTATCTAAATGTTTGATGTAAAACCATTGTAATTGCATCAGTTTTTAAGTTGTGAAAACCTTTTTGTTCGGCTTGTATTCCCCCTGAAAACATTTTAAAACCATAAAAGCATAGGGGTATGAACTCATAATTTTTGACGTGGGATTCGAGTGTTAATCAATAGGAGTTGTTGGGTGTCAGACAATGCCTCAGACACAAACGGATCCTATTTAGCATATAAAAGCACATATATGTATTAGGTGAGGACATAACACTATTTTTTTATATAAGGAAACCACCTTAGGGACTATGAAACACTTGAAATTCAGTGTTAGAATCACACGTGATTGAAGATGGGGAGTGTACGGTCATACGTTTGCGGCCATAATCAGGAGTGTACAGTCATACGTTTGCGGCCCAACAGGGTTTACGACCCATAGGTTTACGGCCCAAGTGTTTGCGGCCCATGGGTTTATGGCCCATGAGTTTAAGGTCGTAAACACTTGGTAAAAGGTGCGATTTTTGGTGTTTCAAGGTCCTTTCTAGCCTCTTGGAAGTGTTCTAAGCCTTGTGCACAGCTCAAGGAAGGGTTAAAGGCCAATAATCGACCAAGAATGGACTTTACGGCCATTGAAGGGTGTACGGCCGTACACATGGGTTTACGGCCATAAACCCATTTCGTGTTCATGATTTGGGTCGATTTTTTGGTGAAAAACCAATGGTTTCTAGTGGATATGAAGCATAGATGGTAGTTACTTACTGTAAGAGGCTTGGAATGAGGTTTTTAGCCACCAAGAACTAGTGTGTGTTCTTGGTGAGAGAGAAAATCTAGAAAAGGATGAAATTAAAGGGGATGAAACATGGATTCAAGACTAAAAATGAGATAGAAACACAATCAAAGTGAAGAATCACGTACATTTTTGAGGGTCCTTGAGCAAACTCAAAAATTGTAGAGAGAGAGTAGAGAGACAAAGCCTTTGGAGTGTGTAAAGTATGAAATGAAGGCCAGTTATCCCTTATATAGGGGTGAGTTAACGGCCAAAGGCTGGGGTGGGGGTGTACGGCCGTAAACTCAAGTTTGCGGTCGTACACTCCTCTCGAAGGGGTGTTTGGCCCAGATGCTATGCTTTGACTTGGAAAAACTCGTTCCTGGACCCAAACTTCGATTGTTCTGAGTTTAGAATATTTAATTAGACCTGAGATAATGCAAATAAGAGCAGAAATAAATTTTGATTTTGATTTACTTAACCCAAGAAGTTGACAGAAAAATTAATAAAAATTAAATTTTATTAACAGAGGTGGGTTACAAATAACGGAAGAAATTTCGGGTTGTCACATCATCCTCCCGTTAGAGGGAATTTCGTCCCGAAATTCGAACATAGAATAAAAATTATGGATTTGTAAAGAGATGCGGATACTTCTGTTTCATCTGATCTTCATGCTCCCAAGTAGATTCGGGTCCCATCTTGGCATTCCAGCGAACCTTCACTATCAGGATGTGACTTTGTTTCGTTCATTTGGTTTCCCTATCCATGATTTCGACCGGTTCTTCCGCGAAGTTGAGGTTCTCATTGATTTCAATCTCATCGAGAGGGATTACAAGGGTTTCGTCGGATAAACAATTCTTAAGATTTGAAACATGGAAGACAGGGTAAATGTTACTAAGCTCTTGAGGTAAATGGAGTTTGTATGCTACGGGACCAATCCTAGCAAGGATCTCGAATGGTCCTATGTACCTCAGATTTAGCTTTCCACGCTTTCCAAAGCATATCATGCCCTTCCAGGGTGAGACCTTCAGCAGAACATGGTCTCTAACCTAGAATTCCATGGGTTTTTGTCATTTATCGGCATAGATCTTTTGTCGATCTCGTGAAGCTTTTGGTCGTTCCCGGATTTGTATTATCTTTTTAGTGGTTTCACGGATGATTTCTGGACCAGTGAGAGTGCTGTCGGGGACTTGTCCCTTAACAAGTTGTGTGTCACCCACCTCAGCCCAGCATAGAGGGGATCTGCACTTACGACCATAGAGGGATTTGAATGGTGCAGCTTTGATGCTGGTATGATAACTGTTGTTGTAGGAAAATTCGACCAAGGGCAAATCGGTGTCCCAAGACTTACCGAAGTCAATGACACATGCTCGCAACATGTCTTCCAAGGTGTGAATGCTCCTCTCACTCTTCCCATCTGTCTGAGGATGGTAAGCTGTACTGATATCCAACTTAGTTCCAAGAGCTTTCTGTAGGGACTGCCAAAATCTTGAGGTGAACCTGCTATCTCGATCGGAGATAATGGATATAGGCACACCGTGCAATCGAACTATTTCTTGGATGTAGATTCGTGTGAGCCTCTCCATTTTGAATATTTCTTTTATTGGCAGGGAGTGGGCGGATTTAGTCAATCGATCGACTATTACCCAGATGGTGTCGTACCCACTCAGAGATTTGGGTAATTTAGTGATAAAAGCCAGGGTAATCCTCTCCCACTTCCACTCAAGTATCTCTGGATGCTGAAGTAAACCTGATGGCTTCTGATATTCGACCTTCACCTTGGCACAAGTCAGGTACTTGCCCACGAAGGTAGCAATCTCTTATTTCATGTTTGGCCAACAATATAATTTCTTGAGATCAAGGTACATCTTGTCCGATCCTGGGTGAACAGAGTATCTAGTCTTGTGAGCTTCATTCATGATAACCTCTCTGTAACCACCGAACTTTGGGGTCCAGATCCGGTTCATGAAATAGTAGATTCCGTCTCCCTTGATCTCTAAGTTCTTTTCCATTCCTCTTAAGACTTCACCCGACATGTTTTTTGGTTTAAAGGCTTCTAGTTGAGCCTCTCTGATTTGTGCAAATAAGTGGGAATGGATAGTCATCATTAGTGCTTTCACTCTACGACCTGAGCATTCCTTCCGGCTAAGGGCATCCACCACCACATTGGACTTGCCGGGATAGTAGTGTATTTCGCACTCGTAATCGCTAAGTAGCTATACCCATCGCTGTTGTCTCATCTTCAACTCCTTCTGGTCGAAAATGTGTTGTAGGCTTTTATGGTCAGTGAAGATTGTGCACTTGGTTCGGTAAAGGTAATGTCTCCATATCTTCAATGCGAAGATCACTGCTCCCAACTCTAGGTCGTGAGTTGTATAATTTACTTCGTGTGACTTCATCTGCCTTGAGGTATAAGCAATAACTTTTCCTTGCTGCATGAGCAAACAGCCTAAGCCCTGATTAGATGCATCACAGTAGACAATGAAGTCCTCCGTCCCTTCGGGAAGAGACAGGATAAGTGCGTTGCATAGGGCCTGCTTCAACGTTTGGAGTGCAGTGTTTTGATTTTCACTCCAAAAAAGGTTACACCTTTCTGAGTCAGAGTGGTTAAAGGTTTGCCAATTCTGGAGAAATTTTGGATAAATCTGCGATAATAGTCGGCGAGGCCCAAGAATTGATGAATTTTTGTGGGCATCTTCGGTGCTGACTAGTTCTCTATCGCTTTGATTTTGGAGGGGTCCACGTATATGCCTTCATCGCTTACCACATGACCTACGAAGGTTACCTTTTGAATCCATAATTCACACTTGGAGAATTTCGCGTAAAGCTTCTACGTGCTTAGCGTTTCTAGCACTAATCTCAAGTCTTCTCTGTGATCTTCCTCGCTTCTGGAGTAGACAAGTATATCATCGATGAACACGATTATAAACATGTCCAGGAAAGGACAGCACACCCGATTCATCAGGTCCATGAATACCGCCGGTGCATTAGTTAGACCAAAGGGCATTATTACAAACTCGTAGTGACCATATCGAGTCCGAAATGGTGTTTTAGGAACATCACTCTTGTGGACTCGTAGCTGATGGTACCCCGATCTTAGGTCTATTTTGGAGAAATAGTTGGCTCCTTGAAGTTGGTCGAACAGGTCGTCGATTTGTGGAAGGGGATAACGGTTCTTGAAGGTGAGTTTGTAACATCCAAAAATTTTATGCCAAAATTTAAACTTTTCAAGCATAAATAAAACCAAATAGTAATTGTTTACAAAGGTGTTTTCAATTCATTATTCAATCAGAGTGTCTTAAAAGCTAGATCATAAGGATGAGGAGAGGTATGGCCATGCCTTCGCCTTTCCATGAACTCCTGAGGTACCTGAAACAATAAACTAAAAACTGTAAGCCCGAGGGCTTAGTGAGCTACCCCCAAAATACCAATACCACACTGATAATACCATATCTGTAATAACCAATTAATCAACATGCATACTGGGCCATCGGCCTGAGTGGACCACCCTACAGGGCGTACAGTCCAACTGGATCTACATCGAGCCTTCGGCATGACTGGACCGCCACGTGGGCCTACAGTCTTCCCAGACCGCTCCTAGGGTGTGTTGGCCTTCAACAAAAAGCAGGACCGTCTCAACCCATGCAACAAGCAAATAACCACGTGCGCATAACAAACATTTACTGGCATATACAAAACATCGAACATATCTATCTCACTGATTACCAAACATAGAAATCTCTCATAACTAGAGCACTGACCTAGCAAGTCACTAACATATCAATCCCTACGGATCATAAGAAGATAACATATATTCTATCCTGATTCTGATCTAACGGATCATATCAACAAGTAGTATACCATAACAATAACAACTAAAGGGTTGACCTTGGTGCCTAAGACCCTATCGATATAGTGAGGATAACTCACCTTGCAGATGTCGACTCGGAAGATAAACTCCAACTCTCAGGTCACTTGACACAGGCTCCACTACCTATTACCATAGTACAATATACTCATAAGTCCTTAACCTTATAAGGTACTCCATAACCCACTAGTAAACCCCTGGCGAAGGTCAAGGTCCTCCGTCAAGGTCAACAATGCATGTTGACCTTAACTCGCCGAGCACCCTTGGCTACTCGTCATGGTCAACAGTGCATGTTGACCTCCAACTCACCGAGTCATCGAGGTGACTCGTTGAGTTCCTCCGATTCTTGATGACAATTTTAAGCCACCCATCGAGTTTCCTTCTTGCAACTCGATGGATACACACACATACATATCCTGGAGAAAACTCATCATACTCGCCGATTTGTTCATACAACTCGCCGAATCTATGACAATCTTCATCGGACTTGCCGGGTTGCTCGTCCAACTCGTCGAGTTCAAGGCCATCTTCATACGACTCGCCGAGTCAACCTTGCGACTCGTTGAGTTCCTTCAGCCCTTAAGCCATACAGACTCATTTAGCCATGCAATGGCTCCAAATTATAGATCCAAACTTCTAGAGCATGCTTTTCATGTAAAGTTGCAAACTTTACGTGTATGCATGGCTAAAAATTCTCTTAATGGAAATTCTAAGCTCTTAATGGGGTTTAATGCACAACGAGGGTTTCAATCACCCCCATACCCGCAACTTTATGACTCTAGGACTTAGGAAGGGTCCAGATCTGAAGTTACAACTTCAGATCTAGCCCATAGCTCCCCATATCAACTCAAAATCCATAAAACCCTAAAATTCAACCAAGAGAAATGAGATCTAGAAGGAAAGCGAAGTAACGATTGCAACTTGATACCTCCAGAAGTTGCTAGCTGAGGTAAGTTATGCTTCCCACACCTTCTTTGCCTCAACTCCTTTGCTCTTCAAGGTTTTCCCTCCTAGCCAACCTTCTTTCCAAGGCTTAAATCAAACGAAGAAGAGTACTGCACTAATTAAGGTTTCACTGAGCTTCTCAAAGACTTTAAAGAGGCCAAAGGAGGCTGAGGCTCCTTTAAATAGGGTACAAAACCCTGGGACTTAGGGTTTCATCTGCCAGCTCCTACTCGTCAAGTCCCTTCATGGAGTCGGCAAGTAGGTCACTAAACATGCGTATCAAACCCATTGCTACTCGATGAGTAAGGAAACCAAATCGTTGAGTAAGCCTTGAAACCAATTAAATTCTTATTTAAACGATACTTGGGAATCGGGGCGTTACAATTCTCCCCCACTTGAACTAGACTTTGCCCTCGAAGTCTGCTGGAATAAAACATGTCGGGTAATGCTCACGCATCTTCGTCTCCGGCTCCCATGTCCACTCAAATCCCCTCCGATGTTCCCACTGCACCTTCACCAAGGGTATTTCCTTATTCTGAAGGATCTTCTTCTTCCTTTCCAAAATGGCCACTGGCCTCTCCACATAATTCAACCGCTCATCTACCTAAACGTCATCCAGTGATACCACTGCCTCTTGGTCCATGATGCACTTCCGCAATTGCGAGACATGGAACGTGCTATGAATCCAGCTAAGCTCTTCCGGAACCACCAGCCTATAAGCCACCTTCCCAACCCTGGCAATGATCCTGAACGGCCCAATAAAACAGGAACCAGTTTTCCCCTTTTCCTGAAACGGGTCACACGCTTCCAGGGTGAGACCTTTAGGAGTATCATGTCACCCACCTGAAATTCCAACTCAGATCGGCGTCTGTCGGCATAACTCTTATGCCGACTCTGAGCGGTCTGCAAACACTGTCTGATCTGCTGTATCTTTTCAGTAGTTTGCAGAACTACCTATATCCATCCCAGCACCCTGTGCTCAATCTCACCCCTGTAGACTGGGGTTCTACACTTCTGACTATACAACAACTCGAAAGGCGGGGTGCCAATACTGGAATGATAGTTGTTATTGTAGGAGAGTTCTGCAAGCGGTAGGTGGGAATCCCAACTCCCACCAAAGTCAATGACGCACGCCCTCAACATATCCTCGAGGGTCTGAATGGTCCTCTCACTCTGCCCATCGGTCTGCGGATGGAAAGCTGTACTAAATTGCAGCCGCGTGCCTAGTTCCTCGTGGAACTTCTGCCAAAAACGGGAAGTAAACCTGACATCCCGATCGGAACGATAGAAACTTGAACCCTATGGTGAGAGACAATCTCGCTGACATACATGTCGGCCAATTTCTCAGCCGATGAACTCTCCTGAATGGCCAAAAATGGGCACTCTTGGTCAACCGATCCACGATGACCCAAATAACATCAAAGCCCTTCGCCGTCCTTGGCAACTTTGTAATGAAATCCATCGTGATCTACTCCCATTTCCACATGGGAATCTTTAGAGGCTGCAACTTACCACGCGGCCTCTAATGCTCGGCCTTGACCATCCTACAGGTCAAGCACCTCTTAACATACCCGACGATTTCTTGCTTCATTTCGGGCCACCAATAACTCAAACTCAAATCGTGATACATCTCGGTGGCCCCCGGATGGATAGAAAAATGAGACTTATGAGCCTCCTCCATCACTGTCTGTTGGATCCCTCCGGACGTCGGGACCCAAACCCGACCGTGCCGAGTCAATAACCCGCGACTTTCCTGAACTAACCAGGCGTTCTCGCCTTTAATCCGCTCCATCTTCTAGTTCGCTGGTGTCATGCCCTAGTCCTGAGGATCCCTAATCAAGCTCACAAGTGGGGAATCCACCGCTATCCTCATACACCTTTCTGGGGTTGAAGACCCAGTTGACTTGCGGCTCAAAGCGTCCGCAACCACATTCGCTTTACCAGGATGGTAAAGGATCTCACAATCATAGTCCTTGACTACATCTAGCCACCAGTGCTACCTCATGTTCAGGTCCGGCTGATCCATGATGTGCCTCAAACTCTTGTGATCCGTATATATAGTACATCGGACCCCGTATAGATAATGCCTCAAAATCTTGAGAGCAAAAACCACCGCTCCCAACTAAAGATCGTGCGTAGGGTATCTCGTCTCATGCGGCTTCAGCTGCCGCGATGCATAGCCTATCACCCATCCCCTTTGCATGAGGACCGCCCCCAGACCTGTGATGGATGCATCACAAAATACCACAAAATCCTCGACTCCCTCAGGGAGCGTCAACACTAGCGCTTCACACAAACGTCGCCAGAGGGTGTCAAATGCCCTCTGCTGCTCAAGGCCCCACCGAAAATCCACCCCCTTCCTCATAAGATGAGTGAGGGGTACAACAATCTTGAAAAAATCTCGAATAAATCTCCGGTAGTACCCTGCTAAACCCAAGAAACTCCTGATGTCTGAGGGAGATTTCAGAGTCTCCCCCTGCATAACCGCCTCCACCTTGGACGGGTCGACCAAAATCCCTTCCTTGTTAACAAGATGTCTGAGGAACCGGACCTCTCGTAACCAAAACTCACACTTCGAGAACTTGGCACACAGTCGTTCTTGCCGCAGAACCTCCAACATCTCCCTGTGATGCTCCTCATGCTACTCTCGGATCTTGGAATACACCAATATATCATCTATGAACAGAATGACCGAGCGATCGAGCATCGGTCTGCAGACCCGGTTCATCAAATCCATGAACACTATCGGCGCGTTAGTGAGCCCAAATGGCATCACCACGAACTCGTAATGACCATAACGAGTCCGAAACATGGTCTTCTCTAGGTCTTCTTTCCTTACCCTGACCTGGTGATATCCGGACCTCAAATCGATCTTGGAAAACCAAGATGCACCTTGCAGTTGATCGAAAAGATCATCTATCCTCGGGAGTGGATAATGGTTCTTCACCGTTAACTTATTCAACTCCCTATAGTCAATGCACATCCTGTGCGAACCGTCCTTCTTCCTGACGAAAAGGATCGGTGCTCCCCAATGTGAACTACTCGGACGAATAAACTGCTTACCCAGTAGTTCCTGCAACTGAGATGACAACTCCTGCATCTCTGGCGGTGCCAGTCGGAACGGCACCTTAGCGATAGGGGCCGCCCCCGGCACTAGGTAAATCTTGTACTCCACCTGCCTCTCAAGAGGCAGTCCAGGTAATTCCTCCAGAAACATGTCAGCAAACTCTCTAACCACCAGGACCTCTGAAACTGAAGTCTAATCCCTGACCCGCGTGTCCACCATGCACGCTAAATAACCTGCACATCCGTGCTGAATATATTGTTGTGCCCTAGCGGCCGAACAAAACCCTGATCCTACTCTGGTGCCATCACCATATACCACCAGTTCTCCCCCAGTTAGGATTCAAACTATTACTCGCTGTCCCTCACAGTGGATCGTGGCGCCAAACCAGCTGAGCCAATCCATCCCTATGATCACACATACTTCGCCCATGGGAATATGAATCAAATCTATCGGGAATGATACCCTAAAAATCTCCAGCTCTCTTACCCCCGGTATACTGAAGAAGCAGAAATCTTGTGCTCATTGGCGATCGACACTCGCAACAGACAGTCAAACTCATCTACCGACACACTAAACTCTCTACTAAAAGTCTGAGATACAAACGACCGACTCGCCCCCGAGTCAAATAAAACCAATGCATGCAAAGAGTTTACTAAAAACATACCTAAACACATGCACCAATGATAAGCACAACATAGATAAAATGACTGAAACAAAAAATAGAACATACCAGCAACCACATCTGGTGCTGCCTTGGCCTCCTCGGCCGTGAGTTGGAAGGCGCGCCCCTAAGCCTTCGGAGGTCTCCTTAACTGGCCTTCCATCCCCAATCCTCAAAGTAGCTGGTGCGGATCCCTGCACCGGCTTGGCGGCGTGTTCCGGGCAGTTGGTCTACACGTGACCAACCTGATGACAATGATAACAGATCCTCATATCTGCTGGAGGGGCGGACTGGCGACAGTCCCTGGCATAGTGCCCCTCCTTGCCACATTTGTGGCACCCACCTCCTGCTCGACAAATCCCTGAATGACCCCTGCCACACTTTCCACAAGTGTGGCTCTGTTGACCCCCGGTCTAAGTATCAACGGTCTTGGACTGCTTAGGTGCCGATTAAGATTATGCCGGAACCTAAAGCTGCCCCATCACCAACTCGCGACTTACTGAAGATCCAAAAGAGTCTCACAACGTTGCGTAGCAACAAACTATCGAATATCAGTCTTGAGTTTACTTAGATAACGAGTCATCTGAGACTGCTTTGAAGCAAACTTCGTGCAAAACATACCCTCTCCGTTAACATACGAGTGATCTCCATCACTGACTCCCCATCCTACCTCAATGTCAAAAGCTCTTGAGCAAGCCGCTCCCGCTCAACACGTGGAACGTAACGGGTGCGTAAGATATCCCAGAACTACTCCCAAGTAACAGCAGCTCGCTGATCATCCATGTATGACCCTGTCGTCAATCTCCACTAGTCCTTTTCCCCAAGCCTCAGCAGGTTCAGGGCACACCTGAACTTTTACTCAGCAGGACATGAACACGTGAAGAAACATCCATCCACGTCAGATAACCACCTCATAGACCAGATCGTATCCTGTGTACCATAAAACGTTAGGGCTTCGTATTATTGAAGTCCCAGTAATGGATAGCCCTGCTGGCTCCTCCTCCAACCCCTGCCGCAGTTACTGACGTAGTGGCTACAGCAGCAGCTGTCTCTACTAGAGCTGCATATCGCTCATCAAAGTACTCGACCATCACAGTCTTAATCGACCCAAACATCTCTGGCAGCTGCACTCGGAACGCTGCAGCAATCTCACCTTGCATAATCTCCCGGATCCTAGCATCCAACTCCTCGGTCCTTATCTGTACCACGGGCTCAGGTGCTATCGGCACCTCTGACCCTCCATCTCCCGATCCTGATCCTGATCCAGATCCAAAAGCAATACGTTTCGTCACCACCATACTGATATATATATATATATATATATATATATATATATATATATATATATATATATATATATATATAAGTCATCAGATAAATAACATAATATCGGGAGACCAAAACCCACAAACGCAATGGGTTGTGACTTCCTTGCCATGCGTATGGGTCCTGTGCTTTTAGTAGTACAGGCCCATACTACCTTCCACACCTACCCATATTTGTCTCAAGTATCACCACAACATCCTAGCACTATCATCAACAAAATATGCGCTCAACCCTTACTCCTAGGGAAACATCGCCCATCCCCCAACTGATCTTACAGCTCCTCACAACCCACATATCCATGAAACTTTGATCATCCCCTGCAGCGCTAGTGTATGCTAGCTACACATAACGCTGGACCCACTAGAATTTTGAATATCTAATCCTACCCGAAGGCCGAATCAACATTCTCAGGCTATAAGGTCTTTATTATGCACAACCATGATGCATACACTAAAGATCTACAATTATGATGTCAATTCCATATACAAGAAACCCTAGGCTAATAAGCATCATATAATCAGGCAAATCTATCATTTGATTTCTGAAGATCCCTAGCATAGCACTAGCATGCTGTACTAACATATCAAAATATCAAATAACAGTGTGGTATTTTGGGCTTCACTTACAGGCTTTGGGTGATCATACCCTCTGCATCTTCCATCCTTTATTTTCAAAACCATTTTAGAATTTATTTCGAAAATTTCCTTGATTTGAGACTGGGTACACACGTGTGTTTCCCCCAATTCACTAAAACCAAGGCTGTAATACCAACTTGTAACATCCTTAAATTTTACGCCAAAATTTAAACTTTTCAAGCATAAATAAAACCAAATAGTAACTGTTTACAAATGTGTTTTCAATTCATTATTCAATCAGAGTGTCCCAAAAGCCAGATCATATGGATGATAAGCGGTACGGTCACGCCTTCGCCTTGCCATGAACTCCTGAGGTACCTGAAACTATAAACTAAAAACTGTATGCCCGAGGGCTTAATGAGCTACCCCCAAAATACCAATACCACACTAATAATACCATATCTGTAATAACTAATTAATCAACATGCATATTGGGCCATCGTCTTGACTGGACCGCCCTTCAGGGCCTACAGTCCAACTGGATCTACATCGATCCTTCAGCATGACTGGACCGCCACGTGGGCCTACAATCTTCCTGGACCACTCCTAGGGTGTGTTGGCCTTCAGCACAAAGCAGGACCACCTCAACCCATGCAACAAGCAAATAACCATGTGCGCATAACCAACATTCACTAGCATATACAAAACATCAAACATATCTATCTCACTGATTACCAAACATAGCAATCTCACATAACTAGAGCACTGACCTAGCAGGTCACAAACATATCAATCCCTACTGATCATATGAACATAACATATAGTCTATCATGATTCTGATCTAACAGGTCATATCCACGTGTAGCATACCATAACGATAACAACTAAAGGGCCGGCCTTGGTGGCTTAGACCCTAACGATATAGTGAGGATATGTCACCCCCGAAAACCGAGAATGGTGGAATACGTTATGGGGTGGAGGATGTCATGTACAGTATCATAACAATGCATAATAGTAAAAACAAGCAACAACATCCATTGCATTAATATAGTAATTGTAATACAAGCGTGTTCTGTACAGTTTGTTAGACACCAAAAAAATATAATCAAAATAAAGAGGAGTCTTGTATGTGTTCCGTCTTCTCAAAAGCTGCACCTATACCTGTCTAGTGATGACTTGAGAATACAAGTTTTTTTGAAAACGAGTATCAGCATAAAGCTGGTGAGTTCATAAGTATTTAGTGTCTTGGCTTGTATAAAAGTGTTTACAATCATATAATATAAAAGCTGTTATCAAAGTTTGAAAATAGCGTGAAACCCTAGAAAATCCTATATTTTCTAGTAAAAGTAGTCTTCTACCAAGACTTGGTTATTTGTAAGTTTGACCTTTGAGTGTGAAAAAGTTTTCCCAATGAGATTATCAGTTATAAAAGTATATTTTTTGACTTCATTCATGTACAGTAAATGAGTAAATAATGTTTTATCCCAACAGTTTTACTGTCGGCTGAATGAAATAGAAATGCAGACTCTAAGTAGTGACAAGTATGCAATACACCTCGGGGAGTCTGTTTTACCTTTAATTCTATATTTATTAATAAGAGGTCTGAATGTGAACTTGTATGTAACCATGCTGATAGACGATCGAGTGGCTGATGACCCTCCAAGTCATACATAGTGTGGTGACATTTTGTCATCCCTGAGCCTAGTCAACTCGGACTGTAGCTAGCAGTCAGGATGTGGGAGTGTCTGTCCTGTATAGATCTATACACGTAATGCCCGCTCTCCCTCCAGGAGACTCTGGTTACATGGTAAAGGTACAATAGAGTGCCGCATAGAGGAATAGTGTGTCACATTCTGTTTTAGTGTATTCTCTTGTATTATAGTATAATGTACTTTTTAGTATAGTGTATTGAGTATTCTCTTGTATAGTATACATTATTCCCTTTATATAGTATTTAACATGTAGAGACTCATAATAGTTCTAGCTATAGTAAGTGTCATAATAATGGTAGGAATGAGCGGTAAACCTTAACTATAACTATTATAGTTAAATAGAATGTTGGTTGCATGCCTTTGATACACAACAGTATTGAACTGAGTGAAGATTTTCATATCTAACACAAATATATACAATATATAACTAAGAAATCAACGACAGCCGGACAGATAACAATATACCCTAAGTCCACAATCAAACAAGAACAGGAAGTAAGGCGAGCTATCAGTCCTAAGTCCTTCAAGTCTTACTTATATAAAGATATTGGTGTAGATATAGTCTGGGAACAAGAAGTTTAAAAAGACTTTTGGAATTAGTTTTTATAACAATTTAACACGAAAAATGAGTTTGATAAACATTTAAAGCAGTTTTGATGGCAAAGCGGTTAAAAGTATAGAAATCCCTTTTGATTACAACTTACAAATCACATGTGGTTGATACTATAATTTGTTGGATTCAACTTGTATTCCCCCCATAAAAGCATTTTAAAACATTTGAAAGGTTAATCAAGGGGTATGAACTCACTTGCTGCGTTTGGATCGGATGGAAATGTCGGTTGAGTGCTTTGTGTCAAGTGACGACTTGTACACACTTAATGACCCTAGTAACATATGAAGACATATGTTTATATATAATTAGTTATTATAACACTAATTAAACCTATATAAACATCCTAGTGCGAGGAAAAACGCTTTGGTCAAGTGCTAGGAGGCTATTGGGTTGTGATAAAGGAGTGTAAGGCCTTATACGGGAGTGTAGGGTCAAATGAGCATGTGTGTTGGAGTTTCCGGCCCAGGGGAGTTTACTCTTGGCCGTAAACTCTCAATTGGGTCACCAAATGAGTCTTAAAACTATTATAACTTAAGTGTTTAAGTGTTCCAAGGGTTAAACAAGAGATTTGGTGGGTTTAAGGTCCAAGAATGGCCTTGTATGGAGTTTACAGCCTGGGGACCACTTCCCCATGAGTTTACAGCCATAAACTCATGGTATGAAGTGCCGATTCGTTGATTGAAGTCCCTAACTCATTGAGGTATAATTCTAGATTAAGGTCCAAGGCTAGTTAGGGTGATTAGGGCACACTTTGCACCATTTGAGGGAGTTTACGACCCAAGAAGATCTTGGGCTGTAAACCCTTATTCAACCCTCCAAAACTTGATGTTTAAGGTCCTTAATGCTTCAAGGGTATGATCTAAGCTAGGTTCTAAGCATAAGGAAGGAGTTAGGGGACATTTTGGCACCCAATTAAGGATTTACGGACTAAGAAGTTCTTGGGCCATAAACACCTTGTTCTTGTGATTCTTGGGTGATTTCAATGATATATGAACATGTAATAAGCTCATATACACTCTAGGATAGAAGTAGTTACAATTTGGGGCGATAGCTTGACGATCCTTGGGAGAGAAATCAGGTTTTCACTAGTTGAAACTGAAGAAATGAAAGGAAAATGGCTAAGTGCCATTTATATAGTCCCTGGAGTTTAAGGCATTGTTTTGGTGTTGGGGCTTTAGTGGTTGCTTTCTAACACTTGATCCTTAAGTGCACAAAGCTCGGAATACTCAAACGAACATTAAATTGTGATAAATTAGGGCAGGAATGAGTTTGACTTTCTATGAAGTGTTTGACTGTAGAAATTATATATATGAAAATTTTCGGGTTGTCACATCATCCCCCCGTTAGAGGGAATTTCGTCCCGAAATTAGAGTTCAAACAACTAAGCTATTACATAATAACCAAGCAAAAAGATGAGGATATTTAAGTTTCATTTGATCCTCACGCTCCCAAGTGAACTCCGGTCCTCGTTTTGCGTTCCAGCGAACATTAACAATTGGGATGCAGCTTTGCTTCGTTCGTTTGACTTCTCGATCCATAACTTCCATAGTTTCTTCCACGAAGTTGAGGCTCTCATTGATCTCGATCTCGTCGAATGGAATTACGAGATTTTCATCGGGTAGGCACTTTTTCAAGCTCGAGACGTGGAAGGTAGGATGTATGTTACTGAGCTCGTGGGGTAGGTTAAGTTTGTAAGCTATGAGGCTGATTCTAGCGAGAATCTTGAAAGGCCATATGTAACTTGGATTTAGCTTTCCACGCTTTCCAAAGTGTATCGTGCTCTTCCAGGGTGAGACTTTCAAAAAGGACTCGGTCTCCCACCTGGAACTCCATGGGTTTTCTTCGTTTGTCTGCGTAGCTTTTCTGTCAATCTCCAGTGGCTTTTAATCACTCATCAATCTGTACGATCTTCTCGGTTGTTTCTCGGATGATCTCCGGACCCGTGAGAGCACTGTCAGGAACGCGTCCTTTAGCTAACTGAGTGTCTCCCACCTCAGCCCAGCATAGAGGAATTCTGCACTTTCGGCCGTAGACGGCTTCGAATGGAGCTGCCTTGATGCTCGTGTGATAACTGTTGTTGTAGGAAAACTCGACAAGGGGTAAGTGGGTATCCCATGCCTTACCAAAGTTGATCATATAGGCTCGTAGCATATCTTCCAGGGTTTGGATAGTCCTTTCACTTTGTCCGTCGATCTGCAGATGGTAGGCTGTACTCATGTCCAGCCTCGTCCCTAAGTCATTTTGCAGTGACACCATGCAGCCGTAGGATCTCCCTAATGTATGTTCTTGTGAGTTTCTCTATCTTGTCTATTTCCTTGATGGGCAAGAAGTGTGCGGACATGGTCAATCTGTCGACGATGACCCATATGGTATCAAGCCCACCCGTTGTCTTGGGTAGCTTAGTTATGAAATCCATTGTGATCCGTTCCCACTTCCATTCAGGTATCTCTGGTTGCTGTAGTAGACTTGATGGTTTCTGGTATTCGATCTTGACCTTGGCGCAAGTAAGGAATTTTACTCACGAAGGTAGCAATCTCTGCTTTCATGTTAGGCCACCAGTATAACTTTTTAAGATCTAGATACATCTTATCTGATCCTGGGTGAACGGAGTATCGAGTGTTGTGGGCTTCCTTCATTACCGAGTCTCTAAAGCCACCGTGTCGCGGTGTCCAGATTCGGTTCATGAGATATAAGGCTCCATCACCCTTGACTTCCAAGTTCTTATCCATTCGTCGCAGGGACTCTCCCGCCACATTTTCCAGTTTCAAGGCTTCGAGCTGAGTTTCCTTAGTCTGTGTGGATAGATGCGAATGGATAGTCATTGTTAATGACTTGACTCTTCGACCAGAATGTTATTTCCGGCTTAGGGCGTCTGCTACTATATTGGATTTACCCGAATGATAACGAATTTCACATTCGTAATCATTGAGTAGCTCGACCCACCGTCGTTGTCTCATATTGAGCTCCTTCTATTTGAATATATATTGTAGGCTTTTGTGGTCGGTGTATATCATGCTCTTCATACCGTACAGGTAGTGTCTCTAGATCTTTAGGGCGAACACAACCGCTCCTAATTCGAGATCGTGTGTGGTGTAGTTGACCTCATGTGTCTTCAGTTGTCTTGAGGCGTAGGCGATGACCTTACCTCATTGCATCAGAACAAAACCGAGCCCCTGATTTGATGCATCGCAGTATACCACAGAATCTTCTGTCCCTTCGGGGAGGGATAGTATTGGTGCGGTGCATAAGGCTCATTTTAGGGTTTGGAATGCCTTCTCCTGCTTCTCTCCCCAGTCAAAGGTTACGCCTTTCTGGGTCAATGTGGTAAGGGGTTTCGCGATCTGAGAGAAGTTCTGAATGAATCTGCAGTAGTAGCCAGCGAGGCCTAGAAATTGACGAGTTTCTGTAGGCGTCTTCGGTGCTGACCAATTCTCGATAGCTTTAATCTTGGATGGGTCCTTGTGGATTCCTTCGTCGCTAACCATGTGTCCTAAGAATTCGACTCTTCGGATCCAGAATTATCACTTTGAGAACTTCGCATATAACTTCTCCGCTCGTAGGGCTTCCGGGACTTGTCATAGGTGATCGCTATGCTCTTCCTTACTTCGAGAGTAGATGAGTATGTCATCAATGAGGACGATGACGAACTGATCCAAGTAAGGACGGCACACCCTATTCATTAAGTCCATGAATACTGCGGGCGCGTTGGTCAGTCCGAACAGCATCATTACGAACTCGTAGTGTCCGTAACGAGTTCGGAAAGCTGTTTTTGGAACATCCTCCTCAAGCACTCGTAACTGGTGATACCCGGACCTCAAATCAATCTTGGAGAAGTAACTCGCCCCTTGCAGTTGGTCAAATAAATCGTCTATATGAGGAAGGGGGTAACGATTTTTGACCGTCAGTTTGTTGAGTTCTCTATAATCAATGCACATATGGAACGATCCATCTTTCTTCTTTACGAACAAGACCGGTGCTCCCCAGGGTGACAAGCTTGGTCTTATAAATCCCTTGTTGAGCAACTCGTTAAGTTGACCGGACAGTTCTTGCATCTCAACAGGCGCTAGACGATAGGGCGATTTGGCTACGGGGGTAGCTCCTAGAATTAAGTCGATCTTGAACTCTACCTGACGTTGGGGAGGTAAATCTAGTAGCTCTTCTGGAAAAACGTTGGGAAAGTCGCATACTATGGGGAAGTCTTTTAGATCTTTCATTTTCTGGCTCGTGTCGACAACATGTGCAAGGAATGTACAATATTCTTTACGCAACTACTTTTGAGTTTGAATACTCGAGATGATGCGAAGAATCGTACTGGGTTTGTCTCCATAGATTAACATGGTTTCGTTATTCGGTAGATTTAGACGGATTGCTCGGTCGAAGCACAGGATATCAGCACGATGGAGACTCAACCAGTCCATGCCCACAATGACATCGAAACTGTTAATCGATACTGGTATGAGGTCGATTGCGAATGAATGATTATCTAGCGTGAGGGTACAGCCTATGTAGATTTCGTTAGAACTCTCTGTCTTTCCAATATCCATTTCCAAGATGAATGTTTCTTTTAGTGGTTGTGGGGATTGCTTAAGTAAGTGTTTAAAGTTTTGGTTTACAAAGCTTCTTTCTACTCCACTATCAAATAGGGTACAGGCATAAGAGTTATCGAGAAGGAACGTACCCGTGACTACTGTGCGGTCTGTTATTGCTTCATTGTGGCCAATAGCAAGTAGTCTCCCTGTTCCTCATGCATTCCCAGCTTTTGGGCAGTTTTTCTTGAAATGCCCTACCTCGCCACAGCCATAACAGGCCTGGCTTACTCCCAAGTCGGGGACCTAAGAAATAGGTTTGGGTTGAGCTTTGCAAAACCGGGCGGTATGGCCCTTTCGGTCGTTGTTAGTGCAGTGCAATTCACGAAAGGGGCCGTTATGATGGAAAGGGCACTTAGTGCATTTAGGTAGGTTCCCTTCGTATGTTTTGGCTGGTGCAGGGGCAGCAGGAGTAGTGGCAGCATGGACAACCACGATCTGTTGGTTTTTGGAAGAGGATTGAGTTGACTTGCCCTTCTTTCGGTCCCAACGCTTCCTCTTGTTGTCGGTTGATTTGGTCGGTGCAGTGGCAATCATCGTGGTTGTTGATGGAGTGGAGGGAGTTTCATGATCAATTAACCTTTGGGCCAATTCCTTGGCGCTGTCAAAGGTCGTAGGGCGTGACGCTAACACGTTCCCTCGATATGGGGGCACTAAACCCCAGATGTATCGTTCAATCTTTTTGCCCTCAGTGGTGATCCTGTTAGGCACATAGTTACCAGGTCGCAGAACCTGGCCATATAAGCCACTATGTCAGTCCCCTTCATTTTGAGGTTCCAGAGTTCCTCCTCGAGTTTCTAAACTTTGCCCCTAGGGCAGTACTCTCTCATCAATAGGTCCTTCAATGTGTCCCAGCCCATGGCGTTGGCTGTTAATAAGGAGAGTGATTTGACATGGCCATTCCACCATGTCAAGGCCCTTTCGGTGAAGGTGCAGGCAGCGAACTTAATCTTGCTTTCCTTGGGGCACGAGCACATCTCGAAGATGGCTTTGGTTCTTTCGATCCATTGTGATAATGCAATGATCCCTCCGGTTCCATTGAAAAATGTTGGTTTGCAGCTCATGAAATCCTTATAGGTGCACCCCTGCGTACATGCGTGGATTTCACCATGTCTTGATTTGGTGCCCATTCCGGCTCAACTGGCATCGCCATAATTCATTTGGGCCATAGTTGCAGTTACAGCTGTCTGAAACATCACCGGATCGAATTGCGGAGGAGGAGGTGGTGGAGGTGGAGTTTGAGTCGCAGGTCTGCCTTTGTTCGGGCGCTTATGGGGAGGCATCTTTTGCTGAAAATTTATAAAGACGATGAAAATAGTAAGAAACGGTTGTAAACATGATGAGAGTCTTTCACGGACTAAATCATCATAGTCCAACTATCAAATAGAGTCATAGTAACAGAGTCGGGAACACGAAAGTATAGGTTTGCCCATAGGCTAAATAGCTGTCAATATTACTGATATTAATGATGTAAAATTAGTTTGGGAAAAGTGGCCTAACAGTAGGTCTTACATCAAACCATAAGGGAAAATGTTGGCAGTCTAAAAGCCTAATTAGAGTACTTTCAGAGTTAGGGATGTTTACAGACAAGTGCCCTATCGAGCATAGAAAAGGAAACGCTAGTCCTTAGACAAAAGGGAAAGATGAGTTGACATCTTCTACTGGCGACGGGTACCCATTAGGCGAACCCTAAGACCAGCCAGTTGGCGCACAACTTCCTAAAGATGTCGTTCTTGAGCCCTCTGACGCGTTCGGAGTTCCCTAACTTCGGCTCGAGATGCAGCTAGCTGTTGTTGCAAAGACTCATTGGTCCTCCTAGTCCTATCCATGGCTTCTTCCAGTTGGCGGATACGGACAATGTTAAGGTTAGAGTTGGCATCAATTTCCACAACTCTGCCAATGGCTGCTTGACCTTGTTCGACGTTCCTAGCAATCCTACGAACCATGATGGGTAAGACACTGTCAGCTGAACCTCCCTTGCTTATGTTGTAGAAACTTCAGTCTCCATTGAAAGGTAAAGGATGACCCTGCTCATCACTCCATCGGTTCAAAGTTATGGCCCACATGGGAGTGGGACCTTGAAATGCTGGACGGGGGTTAGGGTTTGGGGCTATTGGGGGGAGGTTGTTGACTTCCGGTTCGGAGTCGGAGCTATCCGAAAAACCCTCTGCATGGTGATCATCCAAAGGGATTGGGTTATCATCTTCTGGCTCTTCATCGAGCCATCCCCCATTGCCTTGGTTTGGATAGTACTGATCACCGGGAAGGTGGAAACCAACCATGCTATCTACGCGAGAATGGGGAAAGAATAGTTAATAGACGTTAAAATCTAAGATAGTTATAGGAGGATCGTTATGAGTTAGACCAATACTTGCATAGTGCATACTAATTACATGCGACCGAGGCAAAATAGACCTTCGAATAGGCGACCCTAACTCTAAATCCACAACCAAACAAGGAACATGAAGTAAAGCAAAGGTCACTAATTCTAAGTCTATAGCGTCTTTATCGTATGTAACCGTAGCGTATCCACTTAGCAACTATTGCCCTACTAATAACGACTCTTTTAGTTATCACATATATAAATCATAGAATTGCAGAATACTCTTATAGTATTCTCATTTTTATGTTCTTGTGGTAGTGTTGGTAAGTTTTTAGACTTGTTGCAACATCACAATCACTCTTAGGCACATGCTAGTCACTCCTAGGAAAATGTAGTTGATCAGGCTACATCCACCCAGATGTGACTATACGTCTCTAAGCCCAATTGTGCTGTCCAACAATCTTAATACTTTTGTTCTATTCTAGTATGATACTGACCCTTTATATTTATGAATGTATATATATATACTTACTTAAATATTTTAGTATTTAAAAGTATATATTCTTGGTCAGAGTGTTTTAATCCTGGTGTGTTTATAGTTCGTATATGTTTTATGGGTTGATATACTTGATTCACTATAAAAAATGCTCTGATACCAATCTGTCACACCCCATAACCGAGAATGGCGGAATACGTTCTGGGGTGGAGGATGTTATGTACAGTATCATAACAATGCATAATACTAAAAACAAGCAACAACATCCATTGCATTAATATAGTAATTGTAATACAAGCGTGTTCTGTACAGTTTGTTAGACACCAAAAAAATATAATCAAAATAAAGAGGAGTCTTATATGTGCTCCGTCTTCTCAAAAGTTGCATCTGAACCTGTCTATTGATGACCTGAAAATACAAGTTATTTTGACAACGAGTATCAGCATAAAGCTGGTGAGTTCATAAGTATTTAGTGTCTTTTCTTGTATAAAAGTGTTTACAATCATATAATATAAAAGTTGTTATCAAAGTTTGAAAATAGCGTGAAACCCTAGAAAATCCTATATTTTCCAGTAAAAGTAGTCTTCTACCAAGACTTGGTTATTTGTAAGTTTGATCCTTTGAGTGTGTAAAAGTTTTCCCAATGAGATTATCAGTTATAAAAATATATTTTTCGACTTCATTCATGTAAAGTAAATGAGTAAATAATGTTTTATTCCAACAGTTTTACTGCCGACTGAATGTAATAGAAATGCAGACTCTAAGTAGTGACAAGTATGCAATACACCTCGGGGAGTCTGTTTTACCTTTAATTCTATATTTATTAATAAAAGGTCTGAATGTGAACTTGTATGTAACCATGCTGATAGACGATCGAGTGGCTGATGACCCTCCAAGTCATACATAGTGTGGTGATAGTTTGTCATCCCTGAGCCTAGTCAACTCGGACTGTAGCTAGCAGTCAGGATGTGGGAGTGTCTGTCATGTATAGATCTATACACGTAATGCCCGCTCTCCCTCCAGGAGACTCTGGTTACATGGCAAAGGTACAATAGAGTGCCGCATAGAGGAATAGTGTGTCACATTCTGTTTTAGTGTATTCTCTTGTATTATAGTATAATGTACTTTTTAGTATAGTGTATTGAGTATTCTCTTGTATAGTATACATTATTCCCTTTATATAGTATTTAACATGTAGAGACTCATAATAGTTCTAGCTATAGTAAGTGTCATAATAATGGTAGGAATGAGCGGTAAACCTTAACTATAACTATTATAGTTAAATAGAATGTTGGTTGCATGCCTTTGATACACAACAGTATTGAACTGAGTGAAGATTTTCATATCTAACACCAATATATACAATATATAACTAAGAAATCAACGACAGTCGGACAGATAACAATATACCCTAAGTCCACAATCAATCAAGAATAGGAAGTAAGGCGAGCTATCAGTCCTAAGTCCTTCAAGTCTTATATAAATATATTGGTGTAGATATAGTCTGGGAACAAGAATTTTAAAAAGAGTTTGGAATTAGTATTTATAACAATTCAACACGAAAAATGAGTTTGATAAACATTTAAAGCAGTTTTGATGGCAAAGCGGTTAAAAGTATAAAAATCCTTTTTGATTGCAAATTACAAATCTCATGTGATTGATACTATAATTTGTTGGATTCAACTTCTATTCCCCCCCCCCCCCCCCCCATAAAAGCATTTTAAAACATTTGAAAGGTTAATTAAGGGGTATGAACTCACCTGCTGTGTTTGGATCGGATGGAAATGTTGGTTGAGTCCAAGGCTAGTTAGGGTGATTAGGGCACACTTTGCACCATTTGAGGGAGTTTACGGCCCAAGAAGATCTTGGGCCATAAACCCTTATTCAACCCTCCAAAACTTGATGATTAAGGTCCTTAATGCTTCAAGGGTATGATCTAAGCTAGGTTCTAAGCATAAGGAAGGAGTTAGTGGACATTTTGGCACCCAATTAAGGGTTTACGGCCTAAGAAGTTCTTGGGCCGTAAACACCTTGTTTTTGTGATTCTTGGGTGATTTCAATGATATATGAACATGTAATAAGCTCTAATAAACTCTAGGATAGAAGTAGTTACAATTTGGGGCGATAGCTTGATGATCCTTGGGAGAGAAATCGGGTTTTCACTAGTTGAAATGGAAGAAATGAAAGGAAAATGGCTAAGTGCCATTTATATAGTCCCTGGAGTTTAAGGCATTGTTTTGGTGTTGGGGATTTAGTGGTTTCTTTCTAACACTTGATCCTTAAGTGCACAAAGCTCGGAATACTCAAACGAACATTAAATTGTGATAAATTATGGCAGGAATGAATTTTACTTTCTATGAAGTGTTTGACCATAGAAATTATATATATGAAAATTTTCGGGTTGTCATAGGATAACTCACCTTGCAGGAAAGGGAAGTAAAGATTGCAACTTGATACCTCCAGAAGATGCTAGCTGAGGTAAGTTCTGCTTCCCACACCTTCCTTGCTTCAACTCCTTAGCTCTTCAAGGTTTTCCCTCCTCGCCAACCTTCTTTCCAAGGCTTAAATCACACCAAGAAGAGTACCATACAAATTAGGGTTTCACTGATCTTCTCAAAGACTGTAAAGAGGCCAAAGGAGGCTGAGGCTCCTTTAAGTAGGGTGCAAAACCCCATGACTTAGGTTTTTATCTGCCAGCTCCTACTCGTCGAGTCCCTACATGGACTCGGTTAGTTGGTCACTAAACATGCGTATCAAACTCGTTGCTACTCGATGAGTAGGGTAACCAACTCGTCGAGTAAGCTTTGAAACCAATTAAATTCTTGTTTAAACGATACCTGAGAATCGGGGCATTACAGAGTTCGTTTAGTTCGCGATAGTCGATGCACATCCGAAAAGATCCATCTTTCTTTTTCACAAATAAAACCGGGGCTCCCCAGGGTGAGCAACTCGGTCTGATGAATCCTTTGCTGAGCAGCTCATTGAGCTGACTGGATAACTCCTGTATTTACATTGGCGCTAAACGGTATGGGGATTTAGCTCCTGTATCCTTTGCTGAGCAGCTCATTGAGCTCATTGAGCTGACTGGATAACTCCTGTATCCTTTGTTGAGCAGCTCATTGAGCTGACTGGATAACTCCTGAATTAAGTCGATGCGAAACTCGACTTGACACTCAGGAGGAATTCCCAGAAGCTCTTCAGGAAAGACATCAGGAAAGTTTCAGACTTCGAGGATGCTCTCGAGGTCCTTAACTTCCTGATTCTCGTTAATGACATGAGATAGGAATGCATGACACTCCTTTCACAGAAGTTTTTGGGCTTTGATGCACAAAATGATGCGAAGGTTTGAGCTGAGTTTATCACCATAGATCATGAAGGTTTCTTCGGAATGAAGATTGAGACAGATGGATTTTTTGTAGCAAAGAATATCAACATGATTGGGCTCAACCAATCCATGCCAATGATAACATCGAAGCTTTTTATGGAAACTGGCACAAGGTCGATGAGAAAGGAATGATCGTTTAGGGTAAGGGCACAACTGATGAATATGTCGTTACTGCTCTCTTTCTCGCCGTTACCCATCTCAACGGTAAATGTTTCGGTTAAAGATTGGGGTTTATGTTTGAGAAGATGTTTGAATGTATGACTGACAAAACTTCTCTCTGCACCAGAATCGAAAAGAATGTGTGCATAAGAGTTATCAAGGAGGAACGTACCCGTAACAACGGTAGGGTCAGCAACTGCCTCCTCTTGCCCCATCGCTAGAACTCTCGTAGTGTTGCTGGTTGTTGTTGCCTTCGAGCAGTTTCTTTTATAAATCCTTACCTCCCCACAACCATAACAGAGTTGTCCAACACCTGCTCCAGAGGCTTGATTGGTTGGTTGGACTGGTGTTCTGCACCCTAGAGCCGTGTGACCCTTCTTGCCACAGTTACTGCGGAGCATTTCCTGACAAGGGACGGGGATGCGGTGGTGATAACTGCACTTGTTACACCAAGGGAGGGTACCAGTATATCCACTGGTAGGTGCTTGAATTGCGAGAACAGCGGCAAGAGTAGTAGCAGCATGAACTGCCACCGTATTTTGTTTCTTGGAGGCTACTGCGATGACTGTCCCTTTCGTTGCTTCCAGAACTTTCTTTTCTCGCCACTCCTTTTCGCTGGTTCAGGAGTGGATGTTACTTTATCCAGATCAACCCGTTGATCTATTAGAGTCTGCACCAGGCATTTGATGTTGTCAAAAGTGATTGGCCTGGCAGCCAAAACATTCCCTTGAGTTGGGGGCATCAACCCCCAAATGCATCTCTCTATCTTCTTGCTTTCCGGGGTGACCATTCCCGGGCAAAGAAGTGCTAGCTCTTCAAACCTAGAAGTGTAGGCAGCAATATCGGAACCCTTCATCTTTAGGTTCCAAAGTTCGTGTTCCAGTTCCTGCATCTCGCCCCGTGGGCAGTACTCTGCGAGCATGAGCTCCTTCAAGCTCTCCCAACCCATAGCATTTGCTACCGACACGGTTAGGGATTTGACCCGACTATTCCACCAGGTCGACGCTCTGTTGGTGAAAGTGCAAGCGGCGAATTTCACCTTGTTGGCTTAAGAATAAGAGCAAATTTCAAAGATAGACTTGATCTTCTCGAACCATCGACTCAGGGCAATAACACCTCCATTGTCGTCGAAAGGTGTGGGTTTTGCATTCATGAAGTCCTAATAGGAACACTCCTTCTGGTGTCCTTGGTTTCCATTGAGGTTAAGGGGTTGGGAACCACTTCCTGTTCCACTAGAACCACCAGGATTTATTTGTGACATCGCGTCAGCCATAGCAGCAGTAACGGCTTCCTAAAACATAGCGGGATCGAACTGAGGAGGTGGTTGTGGCATTGGATCTGTCGAGGAATTGTTGCTCTTTTTGTTGGCTGTTTTCTTTAGAGCCATCTTGTTCTATATCAGGAAGAAGAATATGATAATCCCCTTTGACTTTAGAATCAAGAGATATGAAACAAGGTATATCTCTATCTGATAGATAAGGTGTTCTACTAAGCGATATACAGTAAAGGGGTTACTAAAGCAAGTAAACTATCGCTATGAAAGAATGAATAGCAACACTTGGAATGAATCTCTACAATGTATTCGGCTCCGACTAAAATACTCCTATTGTATTTTATGTTGAATGCTTTGTTCTATCGATATCTTGTGGTAGGAATACTTGGTAAGTTTTAGGCTTGCTGCAACACCACACTCACTCCCAAGCACATGTTGGTCATGTCTCGAATCAATATATAGTTGATCAGGCTATATTGACCCTAGACATGATTACATAATTGTCTAGGTTTAACCGTAGTATCGAACACCCAAATACTTTTGTTTTGTTCCACTTATGATACTGTTTCTGGTATGTAAGTATACATCTATACTTTTTGTAAAAATACTTATATTTTAAAAGTATACTTGTAGTTTAGAGCATTTCAGCCCCTTAGTGTTTATGGTTATATACCCTATAAGCTTCGGTACTTAGTTCACTATAAACAATAGCTCTGATACCAATCTGTCACACCCCCGAACCGTCAGAATTAACAGCGGAAACGTTCGGGGGCGGGTGATGTCATTCATAGTATCACAACAATCATATCATAGCAATCAAAGTAAACACAACCATTACATTACAATAAGAATATTTACATCTGTTTGAAAACATAGTTTGTATACATCATAAGTAACAAAAGATAAAGACGAGGCTCCAAAATGCTCCGTCTTCTCCAAAATCTGGCAAAGGTACCTGTCTATCGTTGTCCTGAGAATACAAGTTTTTTGAAAATGTATCAGCATAAAGCGGGTGAGCTCATAACCATGTTTTTGGATTGAAAACTAGTCACTAAATTTATACAAATGGTTTCTTTTCATTATAGGTAAAATGTCGTTTGTGGCGAAAACCATTGTTATCAAGTTCTGAAATATGTATGCATGCTTTCCAAGAAAATCCAATATTTTTAACATGTTTGTTGAGTACTGTATGAAAAGTATGTTCAGTTTGAAAACCCTGGCTACCGCCAATATGTAGTGTATGTTCTGTTCGAAGAGCCTGGCTATCACCAGTATGTAGTGTATGATCTATTTGAAAACCACGGTTACCACAAGTAAATATAGTAGTTTTATTACTTAAAATAAAACGAAAGGCAATGTCCCTGGAATACCCTCCGGTAAGTAGATAGGTAGTTTTATTAATTAAAATAAAACTATTGAAGAATGAAATCTCGTAAACAAAGGTTAGTTTATACTTATTGTGAGTCGTATAACCATGCTAATATGACCGGTGACCTCCTTGACGTTTCTTCAGGCGTCGTACGATTACAAAATTTGTCACCCCAGACGTGCCCGCCTAACTGTAGCTAACAGTTCAGGTGTCGGATTGTCGGTCCCGAATAGATCTATTCAGAAATTTCACGCTCTCCCTCCAGGAGACTCTAGTTATACTAAAGGTGAGGATTTACTGGTACCCCGAAGGGCATAACGAAGATAGGTCTCACAATCTTGTATTAACTAGTTTACGTGTGGTTCGGTTGTTCTCAAGTTCGAAATCGTTTGTAACGGTGTAGAGTATAAATAATTATTTAGCAAGATACTCTAGTTTTTTGTACGTAGTAATGGATAAACTAAATATCTCATAGTTTATGTGTTTGCTTTGTATGAAGTTTGAATCTGTAAAACCGATAATGAATTTCCCAAACTATACCTATTATAGTTTGATTGATAAGTTGTGTTCATATAATGTTCTAAAAACTAGTCAATTATGTTTAGAAAACGTCCCTTATGCTCCGCATATTACCAAAGGGATAAAGTATCTAAATGTTTGATATAAAACCATTGTAATTGCATCAGTTTTTAAGTTGTGAAAACTGATGGGTTTTAGCCATATGAACATTCCTATGTGCACCTACAAACCCTAATGCTTGGATCTAGGTTTCTCTAATTGAACATGCATTGTATCCAAGACTTTTGAACAATAGATCTAGGTAATAACATAAGAAAAACAGATCTAGAAGATTACCTTAAGTTGCTTGCTTGAATCTTCTTGTCCTTGGAGCTTAGAGTCATAATTGTCACTCCTCTAATGGCTTACAAACACCAACTTAGCAAGAGGATGATTTGAGAGAGAGGGGAAAGGGCAAGAAGTCGGCCACGGTTCTTCCAAAGGCAAGAGTGCCGATTTCCTTGACCCCTTGGGTCTATTTATACTTGTGAGGCTCCTAGGGTTTCACCGTTAAACCCTAATTGGATAACTTAGGCCCTAAACAATCTAATCCCCCTTATGATAAGCCTTGGACGATTTCTAGGTCTATCCAAAGCCCTAAAACCGTCCAACCCTTATCCATATGGGATTATAGCCCAATGTACAACTATCATACAATTGACAGTTTATACCCTTTTATTTAATTAATCTCTTTAAGTCACCAAATTAATTCCAAATTAATTTATGACTTATATTAATCAAATAACAATATTATTATTCCTTATATTATTCTCATAATATATAAATAATATTTCTTCTCTCATTATAAATCATCTTGTCAAGTTGCTATGGTGAAGGCAACCCAAAAGGACCATGCACAATCGGGTCAAATACTTGCCTAATATAGTTGCATCCTTAGACACTATTCCAACAGTCTCCCACTTGGATAAGTCTAGTAACTATATACACAAGTATAATCCGATTAGCAATCGTAGCTCTTAAAGGCGCTGTCAAACTATGATCTTATCAGTCCTGTCCTTTAGATAAGGGATCATACAGTCCTCTGTTTAAATATCATGCGGACAATTCTATGGAATCTATTGTCCAGCAGTTGTTTTCTCGATCTCAGATTTCTTCGACATAGAACTTAATCGAACACATCAATTTAGTTCTGACCGGGCCCAACACATAAGTCAAATCAAATCATCGAGCGGCCGAGATATCGCTTTTACCCTCTAAGGATAAAAGTAATAGATAAACTTCGACTTATATGCATTTACTTATTCATTAATCAACTATACACAACAATTTGTTTTATAACATCAAGTTACTGATGCGGTTTCGCATTATCAATGTACAACCAATTAACAAATAACAAACCATATATCTAGGTTTTAAGACCATATGATATTATCGTCTTGCGATCACCCTTTTTATCACATTCCATAAGGTGATTCCAGCAAGCGCGGGTTTGTTCCAATGCTCAAAACTAGTTCATAAGCACTCATGAACGTTGCAACAAACTTTTGCTATGTCTAATACCATTTAGACAATCTACACACCAATTCATGACAATCTTCATTCATACCTACTTCCAACATATGAACGATTGTGGACAATTTGAATAATTCGATTATTCTTAATAAACTCAATTATTCTAAAAGTCAAAACATGCAAAGTGAAACAATAGCTAAACAATCAACATAAGACAGTAACATTACTCATAAATAATAATCTTTTATTTAATCATCAAATGTTAATTACATTTATCTATTACGCGGTTCTAATACTATCTAATCTATACTAATATCATCCTTCAGCCTAATACTCCTAGCATGCTGCAAGTGCTTAACCCTACTCAGTCCCTTCGTAAGCGGATCTGTTGGGTTATCTTCTGATGATATCCTCTTAACCACGAGTTGTCCTTCTTCTACACGATGTCTAATAAAGTGATACTTTTGGTCGATAAGATGAGATCTACCATGGTCCCTTAGTTCCTTGGTCAAGGCAACCGCTCCTTCATTATCACAGAAAATTTCCATGGGCTCCTTTATGGCAGGCACAACTCCAAGATCACCAATGAAGTTCTTCAACCATATTGCCTCCTTCGACGCTTCGCTCACTGCAATGTACTCTAATTCGCACGTTGAATCAGCTACGGTTTCCTGCTTGGAACTTTTCTAAGTCACTGCTCCTCCATTCAGGGTAAAGACCCAGCCCGACTGCGAACAGTAGTTTTCCCTGTCGGTCTGAAAATTGGTGTCACTATACCCTCGCACCTTCAAGTTATCACTCCCTCCGAGGACTAAAAACCATTCTTTGGTCCTCCGAAGGTACTTAAGGATATTCTTGACTGCAATCCAATGGGCTCTGCCAGGGTTCCCTTGATATCTACTGACCATGCTCAAAGCAAAGGCTACATCAGGGTGAGTACAAGTCATAGCATGCATGATTGAGCCAACTGCCGAAGCGTATGGGACTCGGCTCATTTCTGCTATTTCAGCTTCAGTACTCGGACTTTGAGTCTTACTCAACTTGCCATTACTTTGTATCGGTAATTCTCCCTTCTTCGAGTTTTCCATACTAAAACGTTTTAGTACTTTATCTAAGTAAGTGTTCTGACTAAGTCCTATTAGTCTCTTACTTCGTTCTCTCACTATCCTTATTCCCAGAATATAGGAAGCCTCTCTGAGGTCCTTCATAGCGAAGCACTTCCCGAGCCAGGACTTGACCTCCTACAGTGTCAGGACGTCGTTTCCTATGAGTAGTATGTCATCGACATACAGAACGAGGAAGCTTACTATACTCCCACTGGCTTTGACAAATACACATGATTCATCTTCTCTTCGTACAAATCCAAACTCTTTGACATTCTCATCAAAGCAAAGATTCCCTCTGCGAGATGCCTGCTTAAGTCCATAAATGGACTTCTCAAGCTTACACACTCTATTCAGATGCTTCAGATCAACAAAACCCTCTGGCTGAGCCATGTAAACATCCTCAACCAACTTCCCATTAAGGAAAGCGGTCTTGACATCCATTTGCCAAATCTCATAATCATGAAATGCGGCAATTGCTAGCATCACTCTAATAGATTTTATCTTCGCAACTGGTGAGAAGGTCTCATCATAGTCAACTCCGGGAGTTTGAGTAAAGCCCTTGGCAACCAATCGCGCCTTATATGTGTGTACGTTTCCATCCATGTCGGTCTTCTTCTTGAAGATCCATTTGCACCCAATGGTCTTACGTCTAGGCACATTATCAACCAAATTCAAAACTTGGTTGTCATACATGGATTGGATCTCGCTGTCCATTGCCTCTTTCCATTTCGCAGACTCCAGGCCTGCCATGGCTTCCTTATAGCTATTAGGTTCATCTAGATTTATTAGTGTACCATCACTAATATACGTGTCCCCTTCAGTAGTAATATGAAAACCATAAAACTGGGGTTGAACTCTAACTATTTCGGAACGTCTAAGAGGTAAGGACTCGTCAATCGGTTCAACCGGAGTTTCCTCCTCGGGTTGAGCGCCAGTGGTAGAGGTTCCTTCATCAATCGATTCTTGAATCTCTTCAAGCTCGATTTGCCTCCCACTGTCTCCTTGGCTTATGAGTTCTCGTTCTCGGAAAAGTCTTCTCCTCGCAACGAAGACAACATTGTCCTTCGGTCTATAGAAAAGATATCCAAAGGATTTTTGCAGGTAGCCGATGAAAATACATCGCTCACTACGAGGTTCGAGCTTGTCTTGAGTATCTCGTCTTATGAAAGCCTCACAACCCCAAACCTTGATATGTGCTAACGAGGGAGCTTTCCCTGTCCACAGTTCGTGAGGTGTTTTGGCAACCTTCTTAGTAGGGACTCGGTTAAGGATATGGGCGACAGTCTCTAAGGCATACCCCCAGAATGAGATAGGTAGCGAAGCACGACTCATCATAGAGCGGACCATGTCTAACAAGGTTCGATTATGCCTTTCTGCCACACCATTCAACTGTGGTGTCCTAGGTGGCGTCAATTGTGAAACTATTCCACACTCTTTGCGATAGTCGTGGAATTCAAGACTTAGGTACTCTCCTCCTCAATCGGATCGAAGCATCTTGATTTTCCTGCCCAATTGATTCTCCACTTCATTCTTGAACTCTTTGAACTTTTCAAATGTTTCTGAATTTTGCTTGATTAAGTAGATATAACCATATCTACTATAGTCATCGGTAAAAGTCACATAGAAGCGGTTCCCATCCTTTGTGGTTGATCTAAAGGGTCTACATACATCGGTATGTATGAGGTCCAATAAACCCTCACCCCTTTCACATGTGCTAGTGAAGGGTGACTTGGTCATCTTTCCATGTAAACAGGACTCGCATGTGTCATCTTCCCTAAGGTCGAATGACTCCAACACTCCATCCTTTTGGAGTTGGGCTATGCGCTTCTTGTTGACATGTCCAGGACGACAATGCCACAAGGATGCTTTCTCCATACTATTGGAAGAATCCATGCACAAAACATCATTTCCTAGGTTATCTACAATCATAACAGTTTCATAAATTCCATTACATGGAATTGCTTCAAAATATAAGACACCATTTAGATAAGCATAAATTGAACCATTCTCATTATTAAAAGAAAATCCAAATCCTTGTCTAAACAAACCATGAAACGAAATGATGTTTCTTTCCATTTCTGGCGAGTAGCAACAATTGTTTTAATCTAAGCATAAACCATTACTAAGCACTAAGAAACACTCCAATCTTGGTCACAGGCGACAATCTTCTGTTCCCCATGATTAGATTTATTCTTTCATGCTCGACATCCCTATTTCTTCTTAGTCCCTGCAATTCAGAACAAATGTGGTAACCATACCCGCTATCTAGTACGCAAGAAATAGCATGAGATGAATCATTAGATTTAATTGTGTATATACCTGTGAAAGATGGCTTGATCTTTCCTTCCTTGATGGCTTGCAGGTATTCTGCGCAGCTTCTCTTCCAATGCCCTATTTTATGACAATGGTGGGACTCTGCCTCCTTTGGGTTAGGGTTGGGCTTAGCAGGATCAACTTTGGTCCCATTAGAAGAGGAACCATATCGGGACTTTCCCTTGTGGTAGCTCTTAGACGGAGCCTTCCTCTTCTTACCTCTACCTTGCCCAATCGCCAAAACAGGAGCAGCTGGTGGATTGAGAGTTGGTGCAACAGACTTGTCCTTGAGGTTGCTCTCAGCAACCCTAAGGAGACCTTGGAGCTTACTTAAGGTGACCTCCTCCTTGTTCATGTGGTACGTCATCCTAAATTGATTGAAGCACGGAGGAAAGGAGTGAAGCACCATGTCGATAGCCAAATCTTCCCCAAAGTCGACATTCAACTTGCAAAGACGATCGACATACCTTTGCATCTTTTGCAGTTGCACGGTTAGAGATTCTCCATGACCCATTTTAGCAGAAATCATGTTAGTGAAGATCTCATAATGTTCCTGCCTCGCGTTTTGAAATCATGTTAGGAGATGAGGTTGCCCTATCCTACCTGTTCGGCTAACGACCCTCCACCGATCAAGCAAGCGGTGGGTGTGAGTGCACACCCATTAAGCGTCATTTTATAGGTCATAACCTTATACCCACCTTATAGACCGACTTCGTGAATGAGGCCTACTAACGGTAAGACTAGCATTTTAATTATATATATATATATATATATATATATATATATATATATATATATATATATATATATATATATACATATTAATCTTGTAATATTATACTAGTATAGGGTTGAATTTTAAACTTGTAAAATTCTAGGATTTGAAATTTAAATTGTCTAAATTAAACATTTAATCACAAAAGATAAATTTCAAAACTTGAGGACAAGTTTTAAACTTTTAAAACATAAGGTATCAAATAAGAAATAATCCAAATTAACATTTAATCACATAATTATCCGTATTTGATTTATTTAAGTGTTTCTTGCAAAACAATTTACCAATTTAATTAAAATAATCAATCAATTATCATATAAGGAAATTATTATTCAATTAATTGACAAATATCTTTAATTAGGTCAAGAATATACTCAAATATATATTAAAATCGGATTTATATTGACCCATTAAGATTAATGTAAGTTTCCAAAAGATAAACAACAAGAAATCCCGAAATTATCTCTTTTTGACGCTCGAACTCGCCGAGTACCACAATGGACTCGCCGAGTCCACTATGGAACTTGCCGAGTTCATCAGGCAGAATGAAAAAAATCGAATTTTGCAATCAACAATCAAGCAACCAATGCATTAATTCAATAGAAACCAATCAAGGCTCTGATACCACTGATGGGTTTTAGCCATATCAACATTCCTATGTGCACATACAAACCCTAATGCTTGGATCTAGGTTTCTCTAATTGAACATGAATTGTATCCAATACTTTTGAACAATAGATCTAGGTAATAACATAAGAAAAACAGATCTAGAAGATTACCTTAAGTTTCTTGCTTGAATCTTCTTGTCCTTGGAGCTTAGAGTCACAATTGTCACTACTCTAATGGCTTACAAACACTAACTTAGCAAGAGGATGATTTGAGAGAGAGGGGAGAGGGCAAGAAGTCGGCCAGGGTTCTTCCAAAGGCAAGAGTGCCTATTTCCTTGACCGCTTGGGTCTATATATACTTGTGAGGCTCCTAGGGTTTCACCCTTAAACCCTAATTGGATAACTTAGGCCTTAAGCAATCCAATCCCCCTTATGATAAGCCTTGGACGATTTCTAGGTCTATCCAAAGCCCTAAAACCGTCCACCCCTTATCCATAAGGGATTATAGCCCAAAGTACAACTATCATACAATTGACAGTTTATGCCCTTTTATTTAATTAATCTCTTTAAGTCACCAAATTAATTCCAAATTAATTTATGACTTATATTAATCAAATAAAAATATTATTATTCCTTATATTATTCTCATAATATATAAATAATATTTCTTCTCTCATTATAATTCATCCTGTCAAGTTGCTATGGTGAAGGCAACCCAAAAGGACCATGCACAATCGGGTCAAATACTTGCCTAATATAGTTGCAGCCTTAGACACTTTTCCAACAAAAACCATTTTGTTTGTCTTGTATTCCCCCCTGAAAACATTTTAAAACAATAAAAGCGTAGGGTATGAACTCACAATTTTTGACGTGGGATTCGAGTGTTAATCAATAGGAGTTGTTGGGTATCAGACAATGCCTCAGACACAAACGGATCCTATTTAGCATATAAAAGTACATATATGTATTAGTTGAGGACATAACATTATTTGTTATGGAAAGAAACCACCTTAGGGACTAGGAAACACTTGGTAAAAGGTGCGATAGGTTTACAGCCCAACAGGAGTGTACGGTCATGGGTTTGCGGCCCAACAGGGTTTACGGCCCATAGGTTTATAGCCCAAGTGTTTGCGGCACATGGGTTTACAGCCCATGAGTTTATGCCGTAAACATATGGTAAAAGGTGCGATTTTGGTGTTTCAAGGTCCTTTCTAGCCTCTTGGAAGTCTTCTAAGCCTTGTGCATACCTCAAGGAAGGGTTTAAAGGCCAATAATCGACCAAGAATGGAGTGTACGACCATTGAAGGGTGCACGGCCGTATACATGGGTTTACGGCCATACATATGGGTTTACGGCTATAAACCCATTTCGTGTTCATGATTTGGGTCGATTTTTAGGTGAAAACCCAATGGTTTCTAGTAGATATCAAGCATAGATGGTAGTTACTTACTGTAACAGGCTTGGAATGAGGTTTTTAGCCACCAAGAACTAGTGTGTGTTCTTGGTGTTCTTGGTGAGAGAGAAAATCTAGAAAATGATGAAATTAAACGGGATGAAACATGGATTCAGCACTAAAAATGAGATGGAAACACAATCAAAGTGAAGAATCACTTACATTTTTTAGGGTCCTTGAGCAAACTTGAAAATTATAGAGAGAGAGAGTAGAGAGACAAAGCCTTTTGAGTGTGTAAAGTATGAAATGAAGGCCACTCATCCCTTATAAAGAGGTGAGTTTACGGCCAAGGGGTGGGGTGGGGGTGTACAGCCGTAAACTCGAGTTTGCGGTCGTACACTCCTCTCGAAGGGGTGTTTGGCCCGGATGCTATGCTTTGACTTGGAAAAACTCGTTCTTGGATCCAAACTTCAATTGTTCTGAGTTTAGAATATTTAATTAGACCCAAGATAATGCTTATAAGAGCAGAAATAAATTTTGATTTTGATTTACTTAACCCAATAAGTTGATAGAAAAATTAATAAAAATTAAATTTTATTAACAGAGGTGAGTTACAAATAATGGAAAAAATTTCGGGTTGTCACAAGTTCTATAAGACCTTCCGGTCAATGAGTCTCAGTTGGACCTTCTGGTCGCCACTAATCAGGTAGACCTTCCGGCCCTACCATGACTTGCCTTCCGACCGAAACTCTGTTTGCCTTTCGGCCCAAATTTTGTATGCCTTCCGGCCATAACTGTGATTGCCTTCCAGCCATAACTCTGATTGCCTTCCGGACCAGACTCTGATTGCCTTCCGACCCAAACCATACGACATATATATATATATATATATATATATATATATATATATATATATATATATATATATATCACATAAAATCACATAAGACCTTCCGGTGACATAACACATAAAGTCTCATAACTCATACGTATACATAAGACATTCCGGTCACACATAGTTACCATTCCAAGTAAAGTATAGTGAGAAGATTCACCTTGTAAGCTAGCAAATGAAACCTCGAACTCGGAATCTCGAACTCTACTCACCGACCTAACCTCTGCCTAACACGTGATAATAATCTTCAGTTAATATAGACTCCCAAGAGCCATATTAACCCATTTATAGTAGCAGAAGGGTGAAAATACCATTTTACTCCTACGTAGGCTTAGAAGACCAATACTTGACCAAGCGCTAAAAGTAAAAAAAAAGTCAATGGCAAAGGGTACGTTGCGCGTACTCGAACTCTACGTTGTGCATACCCGGCTGTCATGCAAACACCAGGGTTACTAGACATCTACGCCTCATGTACTGGGATTACGCCCAACGTACGCCCCAGATTCTTCCTTCTCTCATTTTTGGTCTTAATTCGATAAGATACAGGCCCATATTTTAGATATGGACTTCTTAATACCTCTTAGTCCATAAAGTCAATGACTTTAAGCCTTTGCATGGCTGATTAGGTTACAAACACTCCAAACACTCAATCCCTTTCTATAAGAAGCTCATATCTCATGCACGGCTCACCCTAACACCCAATATTGGATTTTATGACTCTACTATACGCAATACACTGAAAAAGGGCAGATCAAGGCTCTTGGAGTTCATTACTTCACAAAGTCTCCATCTTTTTAGGACAAAACCCTAATATGCTCAAACTACATGCTCGTGACAAAAGAAAGGCAAAGTTCGAATCTTTATACCTCAATAAGAAGCTTCCCACTCAGATTTGCTCAGATCCAGAAGCTTGATCTTCAACTCCTTCTTCTTCAATGCCTTCTTTTCTCTTCAAGATTACACAAACACTACCCAAACTCAATCGCGCACACACACAAGCTTTAGAATGAGGGTGAGTGCACTATTAGGGTTTTCTCTCCGGGAATGGTGGCAAAAAATGAGGCCATCATATTCCTTATATAGGGGACTCACCCCAAATTAGGGTTGCATTATGGCCTAGTACGCCCAACGTACTCACGGGTACACCTAGCGTACTAGGTGGTCTCCGCGTTACATGTATGCTGACGAGTACGCTAAGCGTACACCTTAGGTATTCCCCGCATACTCGTTTTTTACTCTTTATAAAATAAGGGCTAAAATGGACAATGACTCAATAAATCAAGGTTCTAGAAGTATACCTGGAGTTGGGATGTTACAGATTTGTTGCTTAAAAGACGGTTGTGCATTGATAATACGTAAACGCATCAGTAACTTGATGTTATAAAACATATTATTGTGCGTAATTTGATGAGCAAATAGTGGAAGCATATAAGTTGAAGTTTATCCATTCCATTTTTCCTAACGGTAAAAATGATATATGTGGTCCCCTCGATGATTTGGTGTTGAATTATAAGTGCTAGGCCTAGCGAAGACTAAATTGATGTGTTCGATTAGTAGTCTAATGTCATCCTCACAAATTAGAAAATAGGGAAACAAAACTTGGACAACGAGATTGATTATAATACGTGTCTCATGTCTATACGATATCTTGAAGAACAGAGGAATATTTGATCACTTATTTTAGGACACGTAACGACTGAGTCAGTGGTTGACAATAGCTTTCGGTAGCTACAATTTGCTAATCAATTTGGTAGGTATACTGGCAGTTATAGTTATTAGTCTTATCCAAGTGGGAGACTGTTGGATTAGGGTGTCTAATCCCATAACTATAATTGGTATAAACGTGAATTGATGGTAGCATAGTCCTTTTGGGTTGCCCTTAAAGCTAGCAATTGGACATGATTATATTGGAGAGAGAGAGAGAGAGAGAGAGAGAATTTATTATTGGATTAATAAATTGGAAAATATAATTATTTTAATATATTATTAGAATAATATATTGATTCGAAATTATAATATTCAGTTATTAGTTAGTCTGGAATTAATTGAATTTAATTTTGGGAAAGACGCTCTAGAACCTCCTAGCAGGGGTTGTTTGTCAATTTATTGACAGTTGAGGAAAGACGCTCTAGAACCTCCTAGTAGGGTTAGATGAAAACTTATAGGAAGGGCCTAGAATTTTTGTCCAAGGCATTCTAGGTGGGAGGCTCATGAGTTGCTTGGTTCCAAGCTACCTCACTTATATAAAGGGCCTTAAACCCTAACAATTTCGTGACCTACTCCTTGAAAAGACTTCTGGCTGAAATTCTCTTCTCCTCTCTTCATAATCCTAAGTTGCTAGGGTTTGGGTGTGAACCACTAGAGTTGCGACACTTGTGGCGCTTGCTACCAAACATTTTCAAATAAGGATTCACGATTGTTTACAATAAGAATCTTTAAGGTTAGTTTCATTATCTTATGAATTAGTTTTTCATAGGAAAGTTTTGTAGATTGGTCATTCATAGTATGTTGCTTTTACATGAAAGACATAGATCATACTAGGTTGCACGTGTACTAATTAATTGAAATTGTTTTTGATTATTTTTCGCTTATGGAATTGAACTTGTAACCCCCAAAACCCATCAAACATAACCCCCAAAGTAGATGGTGACATCCCAATTCATCTGCTAATCACCCAGCTTGTGGCTACAATCCTTGAACCGATCATCACAATCACTTCCTTTTTGTATCCCACAACTTAACTGTCATTACCTTAAGCAAGGGTCTCAGTACCTCCAAAATCAACTAACCCACTTAGGTTTACATCATTCAAACCCATACTGATATGGCCACTAAGGCCCAAACAATCACCAGACCCTTGTGCTACCAGAGGGCAATAAATTTAGAGAATGAAAAGTTCAATCCACGAAAGGAAAAACTAAATTTGATTTTTTTTATCATAAAAATATAATACATGGATGAGAATGTATAAACCATAAAAATATAGGTTTCACTCTAATTCATATAAGGAATCACTTTTGCTAGTAGATTTTAAACAAAAACTAATACATATCATTATGGTTAGTAGTTGTGTTAATGATGTTCTCAAATTCGCAATTTGATTACGACATCCATTTTCATAGTTCGAATTGGCAATGAATTGTTTTGAATGTTTAGGATATATGACTATAAGTTTTGAAAGTGTCTAAACTAGTGTTCTAAAAAGCACCTGGCAAGGCGTGATATGGTGTGGCTTCGTCGTTACGAAAAGTTTCATAACGTTAATGTTAGGAGTGACGTGTGGGAAGGCGTGATATGACGTGCAATGGCACGTTATGGAACATGTTTTTTTTAGACACGTTTTTTTGCTCTTCGTTATGTCTTTTCTAATCGGGGATACAAGTATTGTTATTAGTTATTGATATAACACTTTTAAGAAGTAGTTATATTTAATATAAATTTTTATTTATGTGGTAATATAATTATTAATTAATACAAAGTCGCTGTCTTACATCACCCCTTGAAAACGCCATGGTTCATTAAGCTTGAGGCTTGGCCTTGCCGCTACGTCACGTCTCACGTCATTTAGAACCTTGGTCTAAACAAACACATATGCTTTCTAATGAAGGTGTATTAGCTTAAGAAGTCTAGTTGAAGACTTATCAAAGCATCACAACCTTGACAAATCATGTGTACAACAACTTGACAAATCATTCGAGACATTATGTAACATCCCAAAATACCGGTTAAAAATTTCATTTTTAATTTAGATTAATACGTAGAAACATCATTACAAAACATTCATAACAATAATCCATGTCTGAAAACCGGTAATATCATATTAATAATTCAGAGTACATCCCAGAAATCCATAGTGCGAAAAACAAGAGTGTGTGTAATATGCCGCTACCATGCCGGCTCCTTTCCCTTAGCTGAAGAGGTACCTGAAACAACAACTGAAAAACGTAAGCACAACGCTTAGTGAGTTCCCCTCCCCCCTTCGTACCAAATACCATACAAACACATAACATACATACTGTCACGCTATTATGGGGTGCCTGACTACCCGGTACAGCCATTCTAGGGTGCCGACTACCCGTGCGGCCATTCTGGGGTGCCGTCTACCCGTGTCAAGCTATTCTGGGGTGCTGACTACCCGTCGGTCCTGACAACCGATCCCCGGGGACTATTTCACCCCTACTGCTACTTACACATATATCATAACATAACAAATTGTCAGATATATCTGGGGTGTCTGAACTACCCTTCGGTCCTAACAACCGAACTCTACTTCTATCACATATAACACGTCATGCTAGCATATAACATATAGTGTAGTAGCAAACCTAGATGATATCAAAAAGACATTCATCTAACGTAAAACTCCTACTGGTGGGCCGGCATTGTGGTCGTAGACCCACCGCTACCGGAAGGTAACTCACCTCGAAAGTAACTGCGGAAGTCTGCTTGCTAAGCGCCTGACTGCTGAATCAGAAATCTTCCGGCTATAAATCATAAACATAGGTTAGCCTCTCATTCACACCCTTAGGTCAGATGACTGACCCTCCCTTCGACCCAGGTCAACTCCTAAGTCAAGGTCAACTTCTAGTTGACTGGACTCGTCAAGTCATGGCACCGACTCGCCGAGTCCTTCTCCACTAACCCGGTCTCACTCTACAAGCCCCTTCTTCCCACTCACTGAATCGTCCTTAACTCACCACTCAAGACGATGGGACCGGCTTGCGATCCGACTCGGCGAGTTGGATGAACAACTCGCCGAGTCTATGAACAACTCGCCGAGTCCATGAACAGCTCGCCAAGTTCATGCAAGCAGACTTCCCACTCGCTTCCAGATCCTTATCCGAACATCCTGCATGAGGATCTGGGGTTTCTGGGACTATCGGAACACGTTAGATTGCAAATCCAACGTGCAAACACGAAGGGTTGGACTTCTGACACTTCAACCCTTCGTACACAATAACAATTCATACAACTCGCCGAGTTTAAAGAACAACTCGTCCAGTACAGGAAATCTTCATAGGACTCGCCGAGTTGTTCATCCAACTCGCCGAGTCTAGGACCATCTTCATAGAACTCACCGAGTTCCCCTTTGGGACTCGCCGAGTCCCTCGACCCATTTCCCATATGAGCCAAATCTGAGACATGCAACTCTTCAAAACCACACATCTATGATCCTAGGGCATGCTTAACACGTAAAGTTGAAAACTTTACGTGCATGTATGGCCCTATAAGCTAAAAAATGCAATTCCAAGCTCTTTAAGAGGTCATGCACTCCATGGGGGTCCTCAATCACTTCAACCATAGCAACTTTATGCTTCTAACACGTCCATAAAGTCTAGATCTGAAGTCCTTTCGGATTATTAAGCACAAACACATGGAGTTTGGTGTTTTAGGGCTTGAAAACCACCAAATTGGCACAAAATGGGATCTAATGAACTAAAGATCAAGGTAGAGACTTTACTACCTGAATGGAAGCTTCTCTCAAAGTAGATTTCGGATCTACTCCCTCTCTTGCACTCTTCAAACTCTTCTTTTCTCCTTCTAAGCTCCAATGTGCCCCAAAAATCCTTCACAAGGCAACAAATCACTCAAACTTACAAATGGAGGCTAGGGTTTCGACAAGGAACGCTCTGAGGATGATAGAGGCTGAGATGGGGCTATAAGGACATTTAAATAGGGTGCAAACCCTAAGGATTCGGGTCTCCTCCTGATTGGCCTACTCACGGAGTCCAGGAGTGGACTCGCCGAGTAGATCACTTAAAACCTGCACCCATCTCTACATCTACTCGGCGAGTTAGGGCTACAACTCGCCGAGTATCTCTTCCAAAAAGAACCTTTAATCAAAACAAATACGTACCAGGAACTGGGCGTTACAAATCTATCCCACTTATCGTAGACTTCGTCCTCGAAGTCTGCTGACTCCAAAAACAACTCTGGGTAGTGCTCCCTTATCTCCTCCTCCGCCTCCCATGTCCACTCTGAACCCCTCCGTTGCTGCCACTGCACCTTCACTAACTGAACCACCTTGTTCCTCAAGGTCCTCGTCTTTCGATCTAAGATCGCAACTGTGTCTCTCGATATAATTCAGGTTGCTATCGACCCGAATATCCTCCAAGGGTACAACTGCCGACTCGTCCACCAAACACTTTCTCAAATGAGAAACATAAAAAGTGTTGTGGATCTGGCTAAGCTCTGCTGGAAGATCCAACCTATAGGCGGCCCGACCCACCCGGGCCAAAACCCTAAAAGGACCAATGAACCTGGGACCCAACTTGCCCCTCTTCTGGAACCTAATGACACCCTTCCAGAGTGATACCTTCAGGAGGACCATGTCACCCACCTGAAACTCCAAGTCTGAACGCCTTCTATCGGCGTAACTCTTCTGCCGACTCTGCGCAGTCTGCAGCCTGCTACGAACCTACTGGATCAACTCTGTCGTCTTGAGCACCACTTCGGTGCTCCCGATGACGAGCTAACCGACCTCGCCCCAACAAATCGGGGTCCTTCACTTTCTCCCGTAGAGCATCTCGAAAGGAAGGCGGTCAATACTCGCATGGTAGCTGTTGTTATATGAAAACTCAGCCAAGGGAAGATAGGTATCCCAGCTACCACCGAAGTCTAGCACGCACGCCCACAACATATCCTCCAGAGTCTGGATGGTCCGCTTGCTCTGACCATCTGCCTGCGGGTGAAAGATGGTGCTAAAATGCAAACGAGTGCCCAACACGTCATGAAACCTCTTCCAAATCCTGGAAGTAAAACGCACATCCCTGTCTGAGATAACCGATACCGGCACCTCGTGCCTCGCCACAATCTCCCTAATATAGATGTCGGCCAATTTCTCGGCCGATATGCTCTCCTGAATCGGAATAAAATAAGCACTCTTGGTCAATCGATCCACGATGACCCAAATCGAATCTACTCCACGCGCGGTCCTGGGAAGCTTCGTGATAAAATCCATCATGATATCTTCCCATTTCCACAACGGGATGTCCAACGGCTGCATCTTGCCATGCGGTCTTTGATGTTCGGCCTTGACCTTCCTGCAGGTCAAGCACCGGTCGACGTACCAAGCCACATCCCGCTTCATGCAGGGCCACTAATAATCTAGACGAAGATCCCTATACATCTTCGTCGCCCCTGGATGAATAGAGAATTGGGATTTATGCGCCTCCTCCATCAAGATCTGGCGCATGCCTTCGTGATATGGCACCCACACCCTACGGTGTAATGTCAATAGTCCTCGACTATCATAATCGAAGGAGGAAACCTGACCCACGACACGCTCTCTCTTCCGATGTTCCTACTTACTAGCCTCTCGCTGAGCCTCCCGAATCTGCTCTAATAGTGGAGTTACCACTGTCATCCTCAGAGAGATATCCCTGAGTGGCGCTGCCTTGTGGCTAAGCGCATCAGCCACCACATTGGACTTCCTTGGATGGTAAAGGATCTCACAATCATAATCCTTCACCACATCTAACCATCGACGCTGCCTCATGTTCACATTCGGCTGATCCATAAGGTACCTCAAACTCTTATGGCTCGTGTATATGGTACACCGGACTTCATAGAGGTAATGTCGTCAAATCTTGAGGGCGAAAACAACTACCCCCAACTCCAAATCATGCGTCGGGTAATTCGCCTCATGAGGCTTGAGCTGCCTCGAAGCGTAGGCAATGACATGCCCCCTCTGCATCAGTACCGCGCCCAACCCTGAAATGGACGCATCGCAGTAAACCACAAAATCCTCTACGCCCTCTGGCAGGGCTAAGATTGGCGCCTCGCACAATCTCTGTCTCAGCGTCTCAAAGGCAGCCTGCTGCTCAGGTCCCCACCGAAAGACTACGGCCTTCTTCGTCAGCCGTGTCAGGGGTACGACTATCTTGGAGAAATCCTGAATGAATCTTCGATAATAGCCTGCTAATCCCAGGAAGCTCCGAATCTCGGATGGAGACTTTGGAACCTCCCATCTCATCACGGCCTCGACCTTGGCCGGGTTGACCAGAACCCTGTTCTGGTTGACAAGGTGTCCGTGAAATTGTACCTCGTGCAACCAAAACTCACACTTGGAGAACTTGGCATACAAGCTCTCCTTCCTCAGAGTCTCCAAAACCTCTCTCAGATGCTCCTCATGCTCTTCCTGTGTCTTGGAATAAACCAAGATATCGTCAATGAAAACTATCACAGACCGATCCAGCATCGGTCTGCATACGCGGTTCATGAGGTCCATGAACGCGGCAGGAGCATTGGTGAGCCCAAACGGCATCACCGCGAACTCATAATGGCCATAGCGCGTCCGGAACTCGGTCTTCTGCGTATCCTCCTCTCTGACCCTCATCTGATGATAACCCGAACACAAATCGATCTTGGAAAAGCAAGACGCTCCCTGAAGCTGGTCAAAGAGATCATCAATCCTCAGGAGTGGGTAACGGTTCTTCACCATTACCTTGTTTAGCTCCCGGTAATCTATAGACATCCGATGCGACCCATCCTTCTTTCTCACGAACAGAATCGGGGCTCCCAGGGTGAACTGCTCGGTCGAATGAATCCCTTGTCTAACAGCTCCTGTAGCTGTGTAGACAACTCCTACATCTCAGGAGGAGCCAACCGATACAGTGCCTTGGCTATCGGAGCCGCACCAGGAACGAGGTCAATCTTGAACTCCACCTGTCGCTCCGGAGGTATCCCAGGTAGCTCCTATGGAAAAACATCTGCGAAATCTCGCACCACCGGAACCTCGCTCACCGTCGCCTTACCCGCCTCCAGGTATCCATCACGTACGCGACATAACCTGTGCATCCCTGCTGAAGGTAGCATCTAGCCCTTGCTGTTGAACATACTGCGGGTCCACACTATGGCCTCTCGCCATGAATCACTAACTCTCCCCCACCTGGGGTCCTGACTCGCACTAGCTGCTGCGCGCAATCTATCACCGCCCCATTAGGGCTCAACCAATCTATGCCTATAATCACCTTGTTCCCACGCAACGAAATGGGAACCAAGTCTACCAGGTAGCGCTCCTCAAACAAACGCAATACGCAATCCCAAAACACCATCGATGCTCGCACCGATCGATCATCAGCAATTTCTACCTCTAATGGGCAATCTAACGCGCTCGAAGACTCAAGAAACTTCTTGCTAAGCGCAAGGGAAACAAATGATCGGGAGGCACCCGAGTCGAACAACACCTGAACTGGGATGTCGTTCACATGGAACGATCCTAATGCATACATTTACACACAGAGCACATGTCAATATCATAACATCATAAAAATAAAATAGAGGGAAAGAATCATACTCGTCACCACATTAGGTGCGGCGCGTGCCTCCTCTGTAGTCAGCTGAAATGCCCGACTCCTCACCACTGGAGCCTCTGCCTTGCCCTGCCGGCCATCAGTTATCCGCAGGGTCGCTGGTGATGGCGCTTTCACTGGCGTTGTGGCTGTCAACTGGGGACAATTGGCCTTCTTGTGGCCCCTCTAGGTGCAATGGAAACACAGCAACTCTGATGTCTGTAACACAGGTGTAGGGGCGATACAATCCCTACTAAAATGCCCTGTCTTGCCGCACTTATAGCAGCCTGACGATCCCAGTCTACACACCCCCTCATGAGGCCTGCTGCATTTCCTGCAGCGGCCCGGTCCTGACTGGCCTTTCGGCCTACCATCTGATCCCTTGGGCTTCTTCCCCGAAGCCCCTCCCGCCTGTCCCTCCTCTGACTTCCGTTTCCGGATATGCTCCAAATCTATCTCCCTCTCCCTCGCCCTGGCAATTATAGAGTCCAAGGTAGGGCAAGCTGAAAAACTAACGTGCTCCCGAATGTCAGCTCGGAGCATGTCATGATAGCGGGTCCTCCTCATGTCCTCATCACCCGCATACTGGGGCACCAATAGTGCCCTCTCCCGGAACTTGGCGATGATCTCCGCCACAGTCTCCGTCGTCTGTCTCATATCCAAAAACTCCCTGGCCAGCTGCTGAAGCTCGACAACCGGCGCAAACTCTGCCCTGAATCTGGTCACAAAGTCCGACAAGGTCATAGCCTCGACCGCTGAGGCTCCCAACGAGTCACCCACTGACTCCCACCAATCTCGAGCTCGGTCTCGTAAACACCCTGCTGCATACCTCACCATCGACCCCTCGGGGTAGAAGCTAGTCAACTGTGCAGACTCGATGTCTGCAATCCATCGCCTGACAGCAATGGGGTCTTTCACCCCGTGGAAATCCGGCGCACCACTGCCCCTGAAGTCCTTAAAGGATAGCGTGCGAGATCCCGACTGGCCAGATGCCATGTCGCTCCTGAACGCCCTGAGGCGATCCTCCATCAGCTCAACTATCCCTTGCTTGATCGACCCGAAGATGATGGGGGTCGACTCAAGGATAACCCTGGTGATCTCTGACATGATGAACTCGCGTGGTCCCTCATCTACCGACTCGGAACTTGATCCCGAACCTGACCCCTCTCCTGAACCACCATCTATCGGCCTCGATCGAAGTACCACCATTCTGAAATACATAAATAACAATTGTTAGTGATACTGCTACTTCTTGAAGGATCACAACTACTACAAGTTCCTCGGTCTTATCTCAACCTTCCTTAGTTCGGGTACGGATCCTCTGCTTTCAGTAGTACGGGCCCATACTACCTTCCACATCTATCCGTACCTTCTTCGAGCACTGCCTTGACTCCACCAGATCCGTTATACCACTGCTACTCATATCCTAAGCTTACCCTAGGAATCCTCTGACTCTACCCAACCAGTCCTCAGCTGCCGAAGGCCTCCTTGTAATGGCAATTAGCCATTACCTGAATACCATCACATGTGATGAAGCTCAGATAATCCTTCGAGTAACAGACTCGTCCCTACAACGGTTGGACTCAAACAAGAGTTGCACAATAGGATCAAATCCAACACTCTAAGATTATTCAACCCTAATCACATGTGACGTGACGTATTCACCTAATGGCTAACTCCCATTATTCAGAGTCCCACAAAGCACGAAGCAAGCAACATTCAGACAAGGGTAACAATCTCAATCAACTCTATCTGCTTACAGGAACTGTACTAGCATACAATGCTAAGTTCATACTATCAGGCATAACCTAATCAGGCTATCCTACTTGTTGTCTACTCAATACTAGTATGCAATTCTCATACAGCTGGAACATATAAAGCAGACACATAAGGCATCACTCCTAGATCCTTAGTCCTATTCTAGCATGTTGTTCCACAAAAGCTGATAAGCATAACAGAAATTTGTATGGGTACTTTGGGGAATACTTACTTGAGCTCGGCCGATCACGCACATCACACACTTCGTTCTTTCTCAAAACTCTTTTCTCAATTTTTAGAAAAGATTTTCTTTTTGGAAAATCTTTTAATCCCTCGATTTGAGTTCATACACCCCCGAAGGTGCGTCCGAATCCCTCAAACCATGGGCTCTGATACCAACTTGTAACATCCCAAAATACCGGTTAAAATTTTCATTTTTAATTTAGATTAATACGTAGAAACATCATTACAAAACATTCATAACAATAATCCATGTCTGAAAACCGGTAATATCATAGTAATAATCCAGAGTACATCCCAGAAATCCATAGTGCGGAAAACAAGAGTGTGTGTGATACGCCGCTACCGTGGCGACTCCTTTCCCCTAGCTGAAGAGGTACCTGATACAACAACTGAAAAACGTAAGCACAAAGCTTAGTGAGTTCCCCCCCCCCCCCCTTCGTACCACATACCATACAAACATATAACATACATACTGCCAGGCTATTGCTGGGTGCCTGACTACCCGGTACGGCCATTCTGGGGTGCCGACTACCCGTGCGGCCATTTTGGGGTGCCGTCTACCCGTTTCAAGCTATTTTGGGGTGCTGACTACCTGTCGGTCCTGACAACCGATCCTCGGGGACTATTTCACCCCCTACTGCTACTTACACATATATCATAACATAACAAATCGTCAGACATATCTGGGGTGTCTGAACTACCCTTCGGTCCTAACAACCGAACTCTACTTCTATCACATATAACACATCATGCTAGTATATAACATATAGTGTAGTAGCAAACCTAGATGATATCACAAAGACATTCATCTAACGTACAGCTCCTACTTGTGGGCCGGCATTGTGGTCGTAGACCCACCGCTACTGGAAGGTAACTCACCTCAAAAGTAACTGCGGAAGTCTGCTTGCTAAGCGTCTGACTGCTGAATCAGAAATCTTCCGGCTATAAATCATAAACATAGGTTAGCCTCTCATTCACACCCTTAGGTCAGATGACTGACCCTCCCTTCGACCCAGGTCAACTCCTAAGTCAAGGTCAACTTCCAGTTGACTGGACTCGCCGAGTCATGGCATCGACTCGCCGAGTCCTTCTCAACTAACCCGGTCCCACTCTACAAGCCCCTTCTTCCCAATCACTGAATCGTCCTTAACTCATCACTCAGGACGATGGGACCAGCTCGCGATCCGACTCGGCGAGTTGGATGAACAACTCGCCGAGTCCATGAACAACTCGCCCAGTTCATGCGAGCAGACTTCCCACTCGCTTCCAGATCCTTATCCGAACATCCTGCATGAGGATCTGGGGTTTCTGGGACTATCGGAGCACGTTATATTGCTAACCTAACGTGCAAACACGAAGGGTTGGACTTCTGACACTTAAACCCTTCGTACACAATAACAGTTCATACAACTCGCCGAGTTTGAAGAACAACTCGTCGAGTACAGGCAATCTTCATAGGACTCGCCGAGTTGTTCATCCAACTCGCCGAGTCTAGGACCATCTTCATAGAACTCGCCAAGTTCCCCTTTGGGACTCACCGAGTCCCTCGACCCATTTCCCATATGAGCCAAATCTGAGACATGCAACTCTTCAAAACCACATATCTATGATCCTAGGGCATGCTTAACACGTAAAGTTGCAAACTTTACGTGCATGTATGGCCCTATAAGCTAAAAAATGCAATTCCAAGCTCTTTAAGAGGTCATGCACTCCATGGGGGTCCTCAATCACTTCAACCACATCAACTTTATGCTTCTAACACGTCCATAAAGTCTAGATCTGAAGTCCTTTCGGATTATTAAGCACAAACACATGGAGTTTGGTGTTTTAGGGCTTAAAAACCACCAAATTGGCACAAAATGGGATCTAATGAACTAAAGATCAAGGTAGAGACTTTACTACCTGAATGGAAGCTTCTCCCAAAGTAGATTTCGGATCTACTCCCTCTCTTGCATTCTTCAAACTCTTCTTTTCTCCTTCTAAGCTCCAATGTGCCCCAAAAATCCTTCACAAGGCAACAAATCACTCAAACTTACAAATGGAGGCTAGGGTTTCGACAAGGAACGCTCTGAGGATGATAGAGGCTGAGATGGGGCTATAAGGACATTTAAATAGTGTGCAAACCATAAGGATTTGGGTCTCCTCCTGATTGGCCTACTCGCCGAGTAGATCACTTAAAACCCGCACCCATCTCGACATCTACTCGGCGAGTTAGGGATACAACTCGCCGAGTAGCTCTTCCAAAAAGAACCTTTAATCAAAACAAATACGTACCAGGAACTGGGCGTTACACATTATCATGATCCTCATGACCCAAAGTTTCAGATCCAAGACCCATCTTGGTAATCCAACTCCTAATAGTAGTCCACACATAAAAGAAAATCACCTTCTGGTTATCCTTATTCATGAAATTTACCCTAAACTCTGAAAACCATGTACACTAAAAATTTACATAATCAAAGATTTGGAGTTTAATTCGTAAGAAGTTGTACCTGTCATGAAGGCAATAATGAAACGCTTCAAGGTCCCACCTCAATTTGAAGGTCCTTAAAGTCTATGATTTTCAGTTGCATGAAAGTGCTACAATCACAGAGCACTTCTGGTTCGGTTGAGCATAAGTTGTTCCATGCTGCCGACCAATTTGCAGAGCTGGAGGGAGAGTGGGTTGCAGAGATTGTTAAGTTGTATGAAAATGAACGCAATATTCAGAGAATTCAACAAATATTCCATTGATTAAGCTTTACAACTTTACAAAAGAACTAATATATACAGCTTATGAACTAAGCTAACTACCTGTACATTAAATTACAGAAATACCCTTGTCACTAACAAACTTAACTAAGTGAAATAAATTGACACCCCCCCTCAAGCTGGTGGATACAGAAGAAGCCCAAGCTTGGATACAACTAATTGATGTTGTGGACCATACAATGGTTTAGTAAAAACATCGGCCAACTGATCTTGAGTTTTCACATGAGACAAAGATATTAGACCAGCTTGTAACTATTCCCTTACAAAGTGACAATCCAATTCTATATGCTTTGTACGCTCATGATATACAGGATTAGTGGCAATGTATATAGCAGCTTGATTATCACACTTTAATGGTATAGGGGTAATATTGTCAACTTGTATCTCATGAAGTAATCGACTAAGCCAGGCCAATTCTGCACAAATTCGTCTCATTGACCTGTATTCTGCCTCAGCAGAGTACAACGAAACAGTGACTTGTTTCTTAGATTTCTAGGATATTGGAGAATCACCAAATAATATGAAAAAGCCACTCACACTTCTTCTAGTTATTAGACAAGAAGCCCAATCAGAATCACAAAATGCTTCAACTTTAAAATTTGTATTCTCATTAAAGAATAAACCTTGTGAGAAGACCCTTTGAGATATTTTAAGACATGAAGTGAAGCTTCATAATGGGCTTTACAAGGTGTTTGATTAAAATGGCTCAAGTATTGAATCGAATAAGAAAGATCAGGTCTGGTGTGTAACAAAAAATTTAATTTTCCAATAAGTTGTCGATACATTGTTGGGTTTGGTAAAAGATCATCCATAACAGGCAACAAATGTGTTTTTGGTGGTAAAGGAGTGTTTGAAACAGGTTTATGTTCAATGGAATATGAAGACAAAAGTTCTTTGACATACTTTTGCTTATGAACAATCATTCCTTGATCAATTTTGTTGAATTCCAAACCCAAAAAATAATGGATATGACCCAAATCTTTGATTTGAAATTGTTGATGAAGTGAATCTTTAAGAGATATGATCTCCTCATTATCATCTCCTATAACTAATATGTCATCAACATATATGGCTACAACAACAATTATAGTTGTGGTCTTTTTGAGAAATAAAGAATAATCATTGAGTGATCTTGTGTAGCCTTTCAACATTAATGCAGAAGAAAACTTATCATACCAATGCCTTGATGCCTGTTTTAATCCATATAAGGATTTTTTTAGTTTGCAAACTTTTGAAGAAGCAGAATCAAGAGGAAATCCAGGAGGTAACTTCATATAAACTTCTTCATGTAATTCACCATGCAAAAAGGCATTGTTTACATCAAACTGATGAATATTCCATCCTCTTTTATCTGCTAATGATACAAGACATCTAACTGTTGTGAATTTTATAACTGGTGAAAAAGTTTCGTGATAATCCACCCCCTCTTTTTGAGTAAATCCTTTAGCTACTAACCATGCTTTATGTCTTTCAATGCTACCATCTGCACGATATTTAATTTTCAATACCCATCGACAAGCTATTGGTTTCTTACCTCTTGGTAACTTAACCACATCCCAAGTATTATTAGCAGCCAATGTATCAAGTTCTTTTTTCATAGCCGCTTCCCATTGTGGCTTGCCTTTAGCCTCATGATAAAATGCAGGTTCAACTTAATGAGTGTGAACATGATCAATATTGCTTGTAACATTCATTGAGAAACTTTTAGTAGATGATGAATCCAAACCAATACACATATTTGTAAGTGTGTGAGAACATAAAGATGAACTAGCAGAAACAGCACTATTGCAAATATAATCTTGTAGATGAATTGGAGGCTGAGAAACACGTGTAGATCTTCTTAATAAAGGTGCAGGTGAAGAAGAATCATGTTCATGCAAATGATGAGTAGGAGATGAATGATTTGAAACAACCTCAGGTGAAATGGGGACAAAATCTGTATCAGGGGCATAATTGGAATTGGCAGAATTAGAGTCAGAAACTGGTTTGGGAAGATAACAATCATTTGGAATTTGAAAAAAATTTGTTAGAATGAGAGTGTAAGGGAAAAATGGTTTCAAAAAATTTGATGTCCCGTGATACAGAAATGGATTTGGTGATTAAGTCCAAGACTTTATAGGCTTTTTGACCAGATGGATATCCAACAAAAATACAAGGATTAGCACGTGGCATGAACTTGTCTCTGCCTCGAGTCAAAGAAGAAACATAACACAAACAACCAAAGCTTTTTAATCTTTCTAAAGACGATTGTTCGTTATGTAATACATGAAAAGAACTTTTTTCATTTAAGATCTTTGATGGCATCCTGTTAATCAAATGAACAACTATTTTAACACACTCTCCCCAATAAGCAATGCCAACCCCTGATTGAAAATAAAGAGCCCTTGCAGTACCCAAAATATGTTGATGTTTCCTTTCAACAATCCCATTTTGTTGAGGATTATAAGGAGTGGACTTTTGATGCAAAATACCATTGTCTTGGAAAAAAATTAACACCTTCTGTACTTGACCCTAACTCCAAAGCATTATCAGTTCTTATAACTTTGACCATAGTGTTAAACTGAGTTTTAACCATTTTAACAAAATCTTTAAGAAGAGTGAAAGAATAATACTTATGAGAGAGTAAATGAATCCAAGTATATCGACTATGATCATCAACAATGGTTATGAAATATTTAAAACCATCATGAGTCATGTGTTTATATGGACCCCAAACATCCACATGAATCAAATCAAAAGATGCCTTAGACATGGACTTACTAACAGGAAATGGCAATTTTCTTTGTTTAGCTTTGGAACAAACAACACAAGATTCAAGATTCAAATCAGTACATTTAGAGGAAACAAGAGATAAATCTCTGAGTTTTGCAACAGAAATATGACCAAGTCTATTATGCCATAACACTGTTTGATTATTAGAAGTAAGACTGAATACAAAAGTTTGACAAGACAATGAAGAAGGAAAAACTAAGTAATCATATGCTAATGTGGTCTTGATTTGATGATGATCAAAGACATACAAATCATTGATTCTCTGACCAAGAAGTCCAAAAGCAATTTTATTCTTCATGGAAGGGTCCTGCAGAAAACAATTTTCATCAGTGAAAATTGCAAAAGTATGAAGTTGAGAAGTGAGCTTGGGAATAGAAAGAAGGTTGTATTTGAATTCAGGGACATAAAGTACCCCACGAAGAACAATTGAATCATGAATCAGAACATCGCCAATATAATTGACAAATGTGTCAATTCCATTAGGAAGACCAAGAGAATGAGGCTGAATGAGTTTAGAAAGAGAAACAAAAAACTTTGATTAGAACAAATGTGATCAGTAGCACCTAAATCTATGATCCAAGAATTATGTTTATGAAGAAGATTAGAAGATTTGTAAACATTTGCACAAAAATGTTTAAAAGAAAAAATTGTACCATCAGGATGCAATGCTCCTTCTGAAATAGCAGAGTTCACTTTAGGAGAAGAAGAAGTATTGTTGATGTTTCTATTATTCAAGAGTTGAAGAAGTTGTTGATATTGTTCAGGTGAAAAATTCATAGTAGGTGGTGTAGAAACACTTTGAACGTTCTGCACAACAGATTGTGACTCATCTTTTTTTTCCTTTAGTGAACTTGAAAGTAGAAGGAAAACCAACAAGCCTGTAACATTGAGACTTCGTGTGACCTGATTTCTTGCAATGTGTGCATGTAAGAGATTTCTTTGATGAAGAAAAAGACTGATTATGAGAAACATTCATGGCAATAGCATGATTGTTGAAAACTGGGACAAAATTAACTTCTCTCTGTTGTTCTTCTTGAATAATAAGAGCATAAGCAGTGGAGAGAGAATGTAAGGGTTTCATCATGAGAATCTGACCTCGGATGATTTTATAAGAATCATTGAGGCCCATGAGAAGTTGAATTAGTTTCTGATCATCAAGAAACTTGTTGATAGCAGTTGCAGCTGTACAAGAACAAGCAGGTAAATCCTGAACAACTCGTAACTCATCCCAGATCTTCATGAGTTTAGTGTAGTAAGTAGAAAAATCATCTGAACCTTGTGAAATAGAGTAAAGTTTCTGCTGAATCTGGTAAATCAATGCACCACTTGATTGTTTATAGCGTTGATTCAATTCAGTCCAGATTTGCGATGCAGATTGAAGAAAAAGCACACTATCGGCAATATTTTTATGGAGAGAATTCAATAACCAGCTTATCACCATGGAATTAACTCGATACCATCCAGGATATTCAGAGGAATTAAGTGATCGAACCATCTACAAAACCCAATTTATTTTTGGCAGACAGTGCAATGATCATTGCACGTTTCCAGGCGTTGAATCCAACACCATTGAAGACATTGGTAACAAGAACAGAGCTTAGATTATCAGACGATCCAAGATAATAGGGATTCGATGGAGAATTGAGAGTTGAATTGTTGGAATTTATTTTCGAATCAGACATGACGAATTGAAAAATTGAAGATGAAGAAGAAGATTGAAAGTGAAATTGAATGTGAAATTGCGGAAGGTGAGGATCAATTCAATCTGATACCATGTTAACTTGTATGAAAATGAACGCAATATTGAGAGAATTCAAGAAATCTTCCATTGATTAAGCTTTACAACTTTACAAAAGAACTAATATATACAGCTTATGAACTAAGCTAACTACCTGTACATTAAATTACAGAAATACCCTTGTCACTAACAAACTTAACTGAATGAAATAAATTGACAGAGATCGAATCCCCAGTCCATCACCATCACTTGTCATCTCGCATCCCTAACGGAAAACTGAGGACCAATCCCTCCTATTTATCGATCATTCCCATCGACCCCTAATGGAAGAGAAAAAGGATCAGGAAATCATTTTAAGAAAGACAATGATATGACTGACTTTGTTTTGAGAATGACACCGTTCGTAATACATGGCACACAAAATAGTCAACAAACAAAGTGACATATCAAAAAACTTCCGTGGCCAAATTTCAAAGTGCACAAAATGCACTGTTCAAAGAACATAAGCATTAATTGAACATAAGAATATAATATAATTTGAAAACCATTATATTTAAATACTTAAAAAAAAAAAAAAAAAAAAAAAAAAAAAAAAAAAAATATATATATACAAAATTCACCTTCGCTTACTGGTTCTTACCTATATTTGCGACGTTGACTTTCTTGCCGTGGGGTGCAAGTGCTTATAATATCTCCATATGTATTAGTCAATGTTATGAGATATGTCTCATCACCAAGAATTTACTTCCGATCGAAGTCTGTTCTTTGCAAATCCAGTTTGTCCCATTAACTCAAATGGAAGAACAAAAGGTATGCGACGCCATAGAACTTCAGTCTTCACCTGCGGAGATCAACAAACAAGAGGCCGAAAAACAATACCATTTGTTGACTCTTACTCGATCCCGTATCAGAGAAGATCTAGAACAACGAAAGGTAGCCATAGAACTTAGTAGTCTTAAAAGTTTTGTGTTTTCCCATGGATCAATTGTTGCAAAAGGAAAACTCACATACACCTCTTTGTTTATTTGTTTGTAAACTTGTTAACTAACAGGCAGATGCATATCAAATAAAACGGAAATTAATGTGGTTTTTACAGCATGATCATTATATACAATGGAAGACGCGGGAAATCAAGAATCTTGAACGTTGCTTAGGTAAAGCGGAGATTCATATGCCAACGAATTTAGTCCCAAAAAGAACTGGTTTTTTTTCCTTGCCTGAAAAAGATGGTCGAACACCTGTAAGACCAGATCGAAAACGCTGCCAAAAGAGGCTGATAAAGAAAGAGAGGGTGGACTCGCATTATTTGCAACAAGTTCAGGAAGAACTTCTTTGTTCCAAGAAATCGGGTGGAATGACATCATCTGGTAGACAAGAAGTTAACGACCTGGTAAGGTTGATATATTCTTAAACATTATATCTATATACCATTTAATTTACCCTAATGATTTCTTCCATTCACCATTAAAAGATCGATAGCATGGCACAAAGGATCCAACATGGGAACAAGTGTCGGGCTGATGAAATGAGAATTTATCGTGAAATGAGAAACGTCAAGGAAACAAGAGAAATATATACTGCACCAGATCAACCCAAGCATACTCGTAATTGGTATACAAGAGAAAGAACGTCAAAGAGAGATATAGATTCCCAAAGATACATACAACACAAGATAAATGTACGCAACACTTTTTAGTTTTAATATCTTCGGTAAACTAAGTTTATCTTAGTATTAATTTAATAATGTAATTATACTTTCGTTTGTTAGATCCGATTAGACGATATTGAGGACTTGAAAATGGATATGAAGGGACGTAAAGCTAGAGTTACACGACTTAAAGCGGATATGGAACTTGTACGAAAGAGCATTAGTTGTTTACAGAAGGAGCTTGAAGATGTTAACACAAAGAGAATTAAAGCCTATCAACGTGCTTATGAACTTGTAGAGCAAAAGAAAGGATTGGTACAGTAGTACATATTTTTTGTAATCACAAACATACATATATTATTAAACTGCAAGGCTATAGCTAAAATGATTGCTTTTGCACTGAAAGGGGATGCTGATCAGCATTCGTTCTTAGGTGTTGTTTTAGCTCTATTATATCTAGTTGTGGTCATCGGTGCTCTTTTAGGCTTTTATTCTAGTGTCTGTTTTAATGTTGTTTTGTCTCTGTTTTCCTCATTAGATGTTTAGTTTTATAGGGTACAGCTTCCTGCTGGTTACTTTATTTCTTACTACTAATCATAGCTTTTCTTTGCCCTACAAAAATCGTGATACGCAAGTTTGTAACAAAAGACAACAAATCATCAAACACGCCCAAAAAAAGGGTGAATAATTTGAAACCCGACTTTATGACTTTTATATATTTTTTATATTTTTTAATTTACTTTACAAGGGGATTATCGCATTTTTGGTGCAACACTTTTACCCCCATATAGTTTAAATATATTTTCAATTTATATCCTTTTATATTTTTAAAAAATTACTTTCAATCCTAATTAATATATTATTAATATATTGATGTTTTAACTTTTTCCATACAGGTATACACATAAATGTAAATATTTTCAGTTTATATCATTCTCTATTTTAAAAGATAATAACTCTTCCACCTTTCCATTTCGTATTAGGCAAAACTAGTAACTATATTTAAATTTATGGTCCTTTAACTTATCTTATATTTACAATAAATACCCTATCTTTATTTTAGTGTTGTCTAAACGAATACCACTACAAACGGTATATTTAAAAAATGAAAATTCAATAACATTTGATTCCATTCATAACTTTTAGTAAAAATTTAATTTAGATCCATGCATCCAACTAGAAGATGATGATGTTAATGTTGAAGGTCAAACGTCTAACACACAGTTGAAAAAACAATCAATATCTAGTAAGTTCAGTTGGGTGCGATAGTTAAAAGATATATTTTCACCATCAACAACTTCGCTTTGGGAACCTACTTCTCATAAAAAAAAAGTACAAAGTGGACGTCTGCGGTTGAGTACACAAACAAGACCTACTGTTCCTCCTACTCAAGATCCAACGACTCAATATCCTCGTAGACATAGTTTTGCGACGTCTATGTCAGATTATAATGGGTCTAATCAGTTTGATTTAAATCAGGCACCAAAGACACACAATACATTTTTGTTTCAACAACCTTCACTTATGAGTGAAATTCCAAATGAATTTCATCCATACGTTACAAACATTGAAGATGTGGAGGGAGATGGAAATTGTGGATTTCGAGCAATAGCTGTCTCCCTTAGGTATAATCAAAATTATTGGCGTCAAATCTGCTCAGAATTACACAACGAATTATTAGAAAACTAGGGACGATATGAAATGATTTTTCAGAATGATATAAACAGCGTATATCACTCGTTGAGTTTCACTGGATTGGGTTCTGCACAAAGTGAATATTGGTTGATTATGTCGGATACTGGATTCCTCGTTGCTAATAAGTATGGTGTAATCGTCTATTTTTTAGACAAACAAGGTTCGTCAACATGTTTTCCGCTTTGGCATGGCCCGCAAGACATCTCACATCATAGATCTATTGTTATCGTCTTTGTTTATAATGGTCATTACGTAAAAGTTGATTTACAAGAATCACATCCAATGCCTATAGTTTTGTCACTTTGGCGTCACTACAGATCAGAACGTGCCACCGGATGGGAAATATTGTATAATGCTCGACTTAATGCATATATTCCACCGAATGCACCACGTAATAATTGTAATATTCATGTAGTTGATGTTCCTGATAATTAATAAAATTAAAATATAACCGTGTTTGACAAAATAGTAGTAATTGAAAATGATAATTTTATTTGTTATAGTTGTGAGAAAATATCATATTATATTTTTTATTGTTCGTTTAATTGTTTGTAATCGTTATTTTTTATTGTTCGAAAAGTAAATAAACTCGAATTTAAACCGAAAAGTTTATAAAAAACCATGTAATTTAAAAAAAAATAACGAATGAAAATGTTAACCACCTTGAATTATACCAACAAATATATAAAAATAAACTCGTAAACTTTTTTTTAGGTTAACGAATGAAAATTTTGAAAAAATAAAAAAATTATATATTTTGACATATATATATATATATATATATATATATATATATATATATATATATATATACATATATATATATATATATATATATATAATTTGAAAAAAAAATATTATATAAAATCTATACAAACTCTATTAAAATAAAGAACAAATAAAATTGTTATATAATAATAATAATAATAAATTGTTAAAAGAAAATAAAAAAGAAAAAAGAAAGAATAAGTTAATGTTTTTATGTAAAACAAGGACTAAAAGTGTAATATTTATAAAGCATAGGGAACAAAACTGAAAAACAAAACAAAACACAAAGACCATTTCTGTATTTTATAAAGCATAAGGAACAAACCTGAATATCAAAACAAAACACAATGACCATTTCTATATTTTATTCTAAACAATAACATTGGGTGACGGGTGATCTCATTTGCTATCATTACTTTTTAATATTTTTTAATTAAATTTACTATTCATGGTATTAAGCAGATGGTTTTGACTCTTTTTTTGGTGTATTTAAAATCCCCCGTGTTTGAAATACAAAAAAAACATATATGTGATAGTACGTTGTTATTGCTTGCATAAAATGTTATGTGTGCAATCACGCTTACCGAAGTTATTGCTTGCATAAAATGTTATGTGTGCAATCACGCTTACCGAAGTACCCTTCCATATTCACTTAATTTGGGTCTAGTTTGCTTCTTATGTAAATAATGAAATTTTGAACGTGTGTTGTTTCTCTCTCTAAAGTTAACACGAGTCTTTCCAAGAGTTGCATCAACCTTACAACATGTAAAATAGATAAATAAATGTCACAATAAATTAATTTTTTAAGAGACAGTGAATTTTTAACTAAAATTTGAAAATGGTACCTTATATTCCGTTTTATGCGCTCCACATAAACTTCCAAATGCAACTCTCCTCACTAATTTATTACATAAACATACGATCCTATATTTCCTTATAGATTTATTGTCTCTAAAAAGATGTATCTTCGGACTGTACTGACGAATTAAAGGCGTTGGCATGTGGTCCGTTGCGTGCATATTCTTACACTACGTGCATAGTAAATGGTGTCCGATTTGTCATGAATAGTCGTGACTCCGACGCACTACTCAAAATAGTGGTGTTGTTACATTCGAAGAAGACGGTACACCATTTTATGGTCAATTAGAGGAGATCATAGAGTTGCATTATTTATATGATAAATCAGTTGTATTCTTTCGTGGTAAATGGTTGAATGCCTCATTACGTAATTGACGTTTAAAGACTATAAATAATATAATTCTTATCGATACCAGTCATGAATGGTATGTCGGTAAAACGTGGTATGATGATCAACAATACATCTTAGCCACACAAGCTAAACAAGTATTTTATCTCCAAGATCCCACTCAAAACAATAACTACAATAACTGGAGAGTTGTGGAAGAGGTTCATCATCAAAAACTTTGAAATCATCCAAGTATCGGTGTTGTGAATGAGATAGATGTCGTGAACAACACTCAATCAACTGGTTTTACCTTGGTTGTCGACTTAGGCACCTTACGTATGCAGATGAATTTAAGTGAAGTTGGTGAATCAAGTGTGGTTGCTAGGAGGAATTTTGCTCCTAATATAAACGATAACAATTTCATTAACGATGACAATGACGATGATGATACTTACTCTTCAGATGAAGAAATAAATAATGAAAACTATGACAGTGATGATGATGTTGTACATGTATATTTTTCTAGTGATGAATCTGATTGACGGTATGTTATTGTTATTATATATCCTGATTGCTTATAATATTTGTTAAATTTTGAAATGTTGCTTATTTGTAGCTTCATTATATATTCTGAATGTTTATAATATTTGTTAAACATATGGCAGAAGTCGCGAGAGGACATGGAGGAGTCGGTGGGGATAGACCTCTACACGGGATTGTACGTGGTGTACCACCGGCTTGCAAATCTTGTAAGTTATATGAAATTTTTAAGTATTAGATATATTAAAGTTTTAAAATTCTAAATTTCCAATTGTATATGTAAATATAGCACAAGCGAAGAATGTGAATGTGAATGTGCGTGGCAAAGGAAGAAACTTAAATTTATATGTGAGTATGAAAAAAACAAGTGTAGGCCTTTGGATTTGAGAATTGATATCTTCGGGCGGGCGTATCGATTTATAGGGGACAACAGGCAAATGTTTGTCAGACTGATCTCAAATCTGGTGGGATCAATGGTACCGTTGCATTATCATACTTGGTGTCGTGTTCCTACCAAGTACAAAGACGATTTATATCCCGAGCTAGAGGTAAGTATACAATATATTTTATATGTATTGAAATTTACACATTAAATATTTTTTTACTAATCAAATACGTTTTTCCTTTTGCAGACTTATTGTGATATTAATAGGTATCGAGGCACAAACTTGTGGGAACCCCTTCGAGCGGGTATCCAAGCAGATATGCAAAGAGCTTATCGAGAGCGCAAGTATCAGATAAAAAACATTTTGAAAGAGTTAGTGGATATCATAATGTGGAAAGGGCAAGAAGACATCCACCGGATGATTGGACCACACAAGCTTGGAACGATATGATTGATTTATTGTTTTTGACCGAGGAATACAGACGCACGTCGGAAAAAAATAAAGTTACTAGGTCGAAACTTCCACACACAAGTGCTCATGGATGTAGACCTTATGCTCAACGACGTTATTTAGAGGTAATAAAATACATTAGTATTATTTAAAATTGTTATTAACATTTGTACAAATATATTTATTGTTTTTTCACTTATTATAGGTAAAAATGGGAATCAAGCCACAGCATGTTGAGAGTTGGAGACAAATGCGCTACACAGAAGGTTCGGGTTGTAGCAAAAGAAGACTGGGTAAGTGATAAACGAAATGAATATGTTGTTCAAATATATTATTATTAATTATAGTTTCTTGTTTAAGGAATATTATTATTATTTGAATGTTTAAGTTTAGTTGTTTGTTTTAATTAACGTATGTTAATTGTTTTCTTTATTTTAGGAGAAAATTCAAAATGAATATGAGAAAATGCAAAACGAGGTTGGGGAATGAGGAGAACTAGACGAGGAAGAATGTTTAGAACGTGCCCTTGGGACGAGACGTGGACATGCTCGCGGGGTGGGTAAGAGACCAACCGCCAACTTCGGTTTAATTTCAAATGAACGGCCTTCCACTTCCAAATCGTCTCAATCTCAATCCCAATTTGATGCACAACAAATGCAAGAATATTTGCAACAATATAATGCATCATTGGCGGCATGTATTCCAAACTTCCAACCACCATCATTTCCTAACTTTCTATTCAACTATAACACACAAGCAAGTACCTCTCAAAAATTTGCCGAAAGGATGGAAGAAGAAGAAGAAGAAGAAGAAGAAGACGATTATGACAATGATGGTTGACGTTTTTTTAGTATTATTAACAATGTTAGTTAACTACTTATTGTAATATTAAACTTGAATTTGAACAATGGTAACTAGTTAATGTATTTCAACTGATATATGCTGCAATGTTTTTTGAATTTGTTAAAAATACAGGAATGGTAATGTACAAAACCTGTAAAACTAAAAAAAAAAACAACTAGTAGCTATCCCGACGACAAGTCGTCGCTATAGGTCCATAACCGATAACTTTTAAAACCCTATAGCGACAACATGGCGTCGTAATAGCTTTAACTTGTCGCGACGACTTGTCGTCGCTATAGCTGTCCCGACGACATGTATTCGCCAAAGGTTTTTAATAAAACTTTATTTTTTCCCCCCGAAAATATCGTTGACAAAAGTTGTACCGACAACATGTTGTCGCAATAGAGTACGGTATGCCGACGGCATCTATGCTGACGACGTAACAGACCAATGCCGACACGTCTGTGCCGACGACCCTTTTCCGACGACTTGTCGTCGCCATACCCTATACCGACGACTTCTTGTCTGGATAGGGTCTGAATTTTTCGTCTCTAAAGGGTCCGATTGTTGTAGTGCCTATTCCGTATATGATTGTATGTGGTCTGATTGAAGCTTTTTATATTTTGAATAACGAATATGTCATTTAAAAAATTAAAGAACTTATAGTAAAAAGCTTTTTAAACAATAACTTTGTATCCTGTAAATTATTCTCAAGATATAAAAACCTTACACACATTATGCATTGGGATACAAACTTTTTTAATGCTTTTTCATTAGTCAAACTATTATCAGAAAATCAAATTGGCAAGTAACATAAATCTTCATAAAAGAAATACCTTACAACTCTCAAAGTTCAATCCAACACGTAGGGTCATTCAAAGCTTTTGATAACTGAAAATATAAATAAACACTATTAGTTTCAAGAAATATAAAAAATAATTATTTTGAATGCGTACTTATTTTTCATAAACTTTTTGAAACAGGTGAAACATCTAATGAATGTCATGTTTTGTACGAAAAGTCTATAATCAAGTCAAAGATCATATGTGTACGATATCGAGATTATGTTGGACGATGATGCTTCTTCTTTAATTGCGCATTTCCTTCCTGTTGAAATCAAAGCTGCACTATGGCGTTGTGGCTAGACAAGGGGCCACCCTGATGGGTTCTCCTGAAGGGTGGAACACGAATACTATAAGTAATGGCCGGAACCAGAACTTCCAAAGGAGACCGCATAAAAAGTTTAATATGGTTTAAATTATCACAAGCTCAAAATCTAATGAAAGTTAATATGAAATATAATTGAATCATTGATAACCGTTAGAACAACCAATAGCGACCACATCGACTTTTAGCGGCGACATATTGAAAAGTCGCCGCCAAATGCCAATGTCGCCGCAAAAGGGCCATGACACGGATCCGCGCTTTGACATTCTGGTAAACAAGAATCGGCCGATCATGTTTCTAATCCAACTGATGGGGTGCTCCTGGAACGCACAAAATCAATACCGGCGACTTTTGTCGCTGCCAAAGACCTACAAATGCCGTCGCTAAAGATTGAAAAATGATGCGGCAATAATTCCCTCCGAAGAGTTGCCACTAATGATAGGAGTCGTCATTAAAGCCCCAAATGTCGCCGGTTATGTGTCGCCGCTAAAAGTCGATGTAATTAACCCGAAAAAATTGATGCTTTTTTTCCATTTGCTCTTCTGTTTCCATTCGTTGTTGCTGCGTTTTTCTTTTGCTTACTTCCATCATCAATTAAGTGGGTGTTACTGGCGATATTACATAATTTTCCACTGGGTGAATCGGCCACAGAAGAAGATACCGACGAAGCCTGTATTTTCCGCTAAGGACCATTTCTCCGGCGACATTACTCAATTTCCGATGACTAAGAGGTATTTCCAGGTTGGTTTCATTTTCCTTTTCTTTTGTAACATCAATTTGAAGATTATTGTAGTGGTTAATTTCAAAAAATTGTCAATTTCAGTTTTTTTACTGTGTTAGGGAACCACCACCCGCGACTACCGCCACCAGTGGACCATTTTCATTGATTTCCGCCATCTCAGGTTCTATTTACTTCTATTTATTTGAAATTGAGTTTAATTGTAAAATATGTGTAGTTGTATAATTTATATTAAAATTGGCATGTGTGCATATATTTGATATTTGTATGTGAATCTATAAATATTTGGTGTATATATGTCAATGTATGTGTGTTTGATGTATATGTGGTATATGAGTATTTGGTAGAAGTATGGTGTTAATATTTATATATATGTGAATTTATATGTATTTGGTAGAAGTATGGTGTTAATATTTATATATATATGTGAATTTATATGTATTTGGTATAAGCAGAATGTTATTATGTGTGTATGTGAATATATGTGTTTTTGTTGTATATGTGGTATGTGAATGTGAAATTTGTATATTTGGTATAAGTAGGATGTTATTATCTATATATGTGAAAGTATGTGCATTTGGTCTAAGTAGGATGTTATTATGTGTGTATCTGAATGTATTTGTATTTGAAAAAAAAAACAAAAAAAATTATAAAATTTTTTAAAAACATATATACGAATACTAGAAAGTTTCTATTTTGTTCCCAAATTAATCAATAAGTTGCGAAACTTATATATTATCCAATAAGTTCCAAACTTATATACAAATACTAGAAAGTTAATTTCTTAACATTTTAGCTCCAAACCTAATAAGTCAATATCATACTTATTTTTTTTAGTTTTTTATTTTTTTGAAAGAGAAATCAATGTCATTCTTAAATTTATTTGGCATGTTTGATTCATCCTTTTGCAAATCTTCAACTATACTCTACTGATTAATCCAACACCAACTGCCTACCTTCGCTGGCCTTTCGCCTGGTCATCCTGACGACCCTTAATCTTTTCGAATAGTATCCTCGGGTTCACCCTAACCCTGGTCATCCTAGAAACACAACTTACTCAACTGACAACCTTCTGGTACTCCCCAATTGCTCATGCTGAACACCCTGGGAATTCACCCCTTTCTTTCCTTGTACGATTTCTGGCCTTTCCAAGGCAACCTTCCATAACCAACTACTTCCTCTATCACGGTGAAGGTTCTATCCTTCACCAACTCCATCACCCCCACTACTTCCAGTACGGGTCATTACCGCCAGTATTCATTAGACACTTTTCACTGCTATAACTTAGTGTTGAGCACCCCTCGTTCAACAAATTGCATTCCACCATAGACTGCTTACCATCGCCACCTCTGACTGAAAACTTATGCTGTCCCTTTTCTACCTTCTGGATAAACCGAGACCACCCTGGTCCCTACTAATATATCAATATTTGGATTACCGGCTCCCACCGGTCGCTAGCCCCCAACACAAACTTCTAGTCGCTCCCGGCGACTTTCGAGGAAACTTAGGCTATCTAATACTGCCCCCTCTACTCTGCCACTCTGGCGCTACAAGTCTTGGGATCCTCGATCCCCCAACTTGACCCTAGGGTCCTTACCAGGTCCCACCTGTACTATTAAAACTCACGGGCCTCGCCCACAGGTCTCACCCGACTATACTACTGAGCAACCATTTTCTTAGGTCTCACCTATACTGCTACTCTCACATGGGCCTCGCCCACGGGTCTCACCCAACTACATCCTGGAGCGGCCTCTCCCAGGGTCTCACCTCGCTAGGGCTATACAGGCAAGCTCCCTACTATCCTCAACCACTACCCATTCCAGATCCCTACCTTGATCACTATGAGATAAGAGCCTCGCCCCAGCTTCGCTAACGAAGCTACTAGGGAATGCTACAGCTTACTCGGAGTCTTACAACACTTTCCACCACTGACTGCTGCTGGAGAAAGATACGGCTCTCCCGCCGCTCTACTATGCTCTACAAGCTGCCTTCGCCACTGTCTACTAACACGAAAGCATCCCATGCTATCTGTCCTCAAGATCTTCATTCCGACTCACTCGAGTCCTACAGGCGATCCTCCAACCTGAATTCCCAACCAAGCTTTAACCATCACCTTTTCACGCACCAACCGATGGGGAGTTTCTCAATCCGGAATTCTTCAATCCATTAAACGTTGTACTATTTCTTTTCCTTCTCAGAGATCGTGTACTCATCCTGGGTCTGTGTACTCTTGCCCTTGTACACTCGGAGGGTTCTCCCCCACTTCGATCCTACTTACACCTCGCTGCTTAATGCTCGAAAAGAAATCCCAAATCCTTGCTACCATTCCATAATCAATCTGCTGAGGAACCCAAGCTTACCATAGCTAGGGATCTAACCAGTCCATCTCTAGAACTGTACAGCTCCGAACTAGCGAGACATACCAAGTCCCTCCCAGGCATGCTATAGTTACTGCATCCTAAGTAACCTTCTCCAATAGATCACATCCCTTAACTACCATTCAAATATTCAAGGTATGCAGATGGCATATAACTCAATCACAAGCAAGCCACACAAAATTTAAAAACTCCTACCGATAATGATGCAGAACCATAACAATATAATCAGGCACAAATAAAGACTGAAAAAGGGAAGTCGCATACCTGCAACGTCCGACGCTGCTCGCGTCTCAAGGGTAGTCATCTGAAAAGCCCTGATGGCCGTCTATGATCCTCAAAGTTGCAGGGGCAGGTGCCATCACTCGTCCTGCCGAAAACAAACTGGGGCACTGGGCCTTCTTGTGGCCCCGCTGACTGCAGTGAAAACATATCAATTATGATCCCTGTGTGGTGGTAACAATACAATCCCTGCTAAAATCACCAGTCCGACCGCACTTGAAACAGCCAGACTCACCACCGCTACCACTCATGCACGCGCCCCCGTGCGCCCTGCCACACTTCCCGCACCGACTGCGGTACTGATAATCCCTCGGTCTCAAATCCGATCCCTTGGGCCTTTTGCCCGAGCCTGTGGCTGCCTGAACCTCATCCGACTTCCTCTTCCGGATCTGCTCCAAATCAATCTCTCTCTCTCTAGCTCGCGCGATCATCTCCTCCAATGTTTTACAGCTGGACCTGCTCACAAACTGCCTGATGTCATCCCTCAACATCTCTTGGTATCAGGCCTGCTTCATCTCCTCATCCGTGACATACTGTGGTACAAGAAGAGCCCTCTCCCTGAACTTGGCGGTGATCTCTGCCACAGTCTCAGTGGTTTGCGTCAAATCCTGAAACTCCCGTGCCAACTGCTGCACCTCAATAATCGGCGAAAAGTCCGCCCTGAACCTGGCCGAGAAATCGCTCCATGTCATCGCGTCCAACACGGCATCATCCCCCAAAACATGACCAATATCCTCCCACCAATCCCTCGCTCTGTCCTTTAGAAGACAGGAGGCGAGTCTGACCTTGTCCCCCTCGAGACACCGGCTCGTACGAAATGCATTGGCGACATCGGCCAACCACCTGCTGCTAGCAATGGGTCCTTAGCCCCATGATAATCTGGCGCTCCGCAAGATCTAAACTCTCGGAATGTCAAAGTATGAGCCCCCATCAAAACCATCATGTTTGTACAGAAGGCTCCCAGCCTCTCATCCAAAATCTCCAGTATGCCCTTCTTGACCGTGCCAAAAATCATAGAAGTCTGATCTAGAATATTGCGCGTAACCTCCGCTGATATCAACTCCCTCATCCGCTCCTCGAGCTGCTCGGCCCCTGAACCCAAGCCTGATCCCTCTCCGGTGCCTGATCCGCCCACTGACCTCTCTCGCAAAGTCACCATGTTGAAAACATATCACGATAACTATCAGAATACTCATCACTGCTGAGGTATCATACGCACATACTACAAGTTTCCCGGTCTCATCTCGGCCTTTCTTGAATCGAGTACGGATCCTCTGCTTTCAGTAGTACGGTCCCATACTACCTTCCACATCTATCCATACATTCCTCAAGAACTGCTTCGACTCCACCAGGTCCCTTTTCTACCACTACTGCTCTCAGCACTATCTCATCCTAGGCTTACCCTAAGGAAACCTCTGACTCTAACCAAACCAATCCTCAATCGCTAAAGGCCTCCTTGTGATGCCAATTAGCCATCACCTGAATACCATCACCTGTGATGAGGCTCAGATAATCCTTCGAGTAAAAGACTCGTCCCTACAACGGTTGGACTCAGAAAAGAGCTGTGCAATAGGGCCAAATCTAGTACTCTAAGATTATTCAACCCTGATCACATGTGATGTGATGTATTCACCTAATGGCTAACTCCCATCACTCAGAATCCCACAATGCATAAAGCAAGCAGCATTTAGACAAGGGAAAATCAAACCATAACATACTCAAGCAATCATATCCACATAGCAAGAATCCGTACTAGCATGCAACATAAAAGCACATATAACAGGCACATAAGGCATCCTCCCTAGATCCTTAGTCCTAGTCTAGCATGCTGTTCTACTAACTGATAATCATAACATAAACTTGTATGGGTATTTTGGGGTACGTACTTGAGCTCGTCTGATTGCATGCACCACACCCTTTTCTCTTATCAAAATTCTTTTCTTTCTGAATTCTTTTTGCTTTTCTAAAACTGTTTTCTTTCTCAACACTCTTTTTACAAAACTGTCTTTTCATTTTAAAAACATCCATACCAATTCCTTAGTTTGAGTTCAGACACACCCGAGAGTATGTCCGAATCCCTCAAACCAAGGCTCTGATACCAACTTATAACGTCCCAATTTTCAAGACTAAAAATTTCTTTTATAAAACAGCACTTAAAACATATTTGTCAATCCATAACAAAATCAGAGTAATAATTTCCAAAACATATGTTCATTACCAGAGTAAAACAACCCAGGGTGACTAATCTATGGTGTGTGCCATGCGATCACCCCGAGCTCTTTCCACCGCTACCGGAAGTACCTGAAATCAAAACTGAAAACCGTAAGCACGAATCTTAGTGAGTTCCCCAACCTACCACATACCTTGCAAAAACCCATACAACATATATTGGGCCATGCCCGCTACTTCGGGCCTCGCCCGCTAATTCTGGCCTCGCCCGCTACAACGACCCCGCGGCTCCAGGCCCCACTGGGCTTCGAGCCCCACTCAGATACAGATCTGTTTCACTTAGGCCTCTCCTATCACTGGGCCTCGCCCACTAACATATAATAGCACATAAGCATATAACAACACATAAGCTAACATATACTAATAAATCCTGTCCTGAGGCCTCGCCTTTGTCCTGCTTACTGATGAGTCATGGAACCCCGTCCACGCCCCTGCTGGTGGTGAGATACGGGCCCAACCCACACTCACTCTTTCCCTAACTTGGGTCTCGCCCATGTTCTGCTACTAATGAGATGTGGAACACCGTCCACACTCTGCTATTGCTGAGATACGGGACCTCGCCCACACTCACCTCCCTACCAGGCACATACAAGTATCACACAGACCGCTATCAATGGACCTTGGTCCTAAATATCATACTGGCATACAGTGCCTAGGGCTAACCCATGGGTCTTCCTACTCATATCTACATGTGCCGGCATTGTGGCCTTAGACCCATTCACACAAAGGGAAACTCACCTGCACTTGCTAAACTTGCTAATAACCCCTATAGCTACTGCCCGACAACTCTCTGAACTCCTGCTCCACTAGCTCCCCGAGCTACCAATATCAATGCAACACTTAGTCTAACTATCCCCCGAAAGTCAACTAAGTCAACTCTGGTCAAAGTCAAAGTCCTGGTCAAAGTCAACCTTCCAGGTCAACCCTACTCGCCGAGTTCATATGCTCAGAGACCTTCCATTCGCGACTCGACTCGCCGAGTCAGTCCATGACTCACCGAGTCCACCGATTTCCGAGTCCTGGCCTGTCCAACTCACCGAGTCCCCACTCAACTCACTGATCTGAGTCTTAATCGAAGGGTTTGGGGTTTTACGACTTGACTCATCGAGTCCAAGAACAGACTCGCTGAGTCCAAGGCAATCTTCAACAGACTCGCCGAGTTGTTCTTCCAAATCACCAAGTTCCTGCCCAACTTCATCCAACTCGCCGAGTCCACCCATGTGACTCGCCGAGTCGCTCCAGTTCTTAATCCATTCAGTGGCTTTTTGAGCCATGCAGGGGCTCCAAATCATAGATCCATACTTCCAAAGCCTATCCCTCACGTAAAGGTGCAAACTTTACGTGTAGCTAAGGAGATCTAGGCCCAATACTTTCCATACTCGGGTTTAAGACAACCATGCTTCACCTACACCCTCAAGGCTGATACTTTATGACTCTTTAGGCCAGAATACACTTAGATCTAAAGTAGCAACTTCAGATCTGAACTTCTGACTCCAATTGGCTCTAGAACATGGCATAAAAGCCCCAAATCTCATGACAAAAGGAAACTATGAGTAAAGGAGTGAAGGTAATGACTTCTTACCTTCAAATGCTCTGAAAAGCCACACCAACTCTGGATCCAAGGCTTCCTCTTGTATCACTATGAACTTCCTTCTCTTCCAAGCTTCAAATCACAACTCCAAGGCTAGATCTTTGCTCAAAAATGGATATGGCGGCTAGGGTTCGATGTTCTGGATGAGAGGAGTTGTAAAGGAATCCTAAGGAGAAGAATGAGGTACTTAAATAGTGCACAAAGTCCCGTATTTAGGGTTTCCCTCTTCAGACCAGACTCGCCGAGTCCATACTCCGACTCGCCGATTTGGTCACTTACTCCTCGATCCGGATCCCGCTCGGACTCATCGAGTTCCTCCTTGGACTCAATGAGTTGAGCCCCCCCCCCCCCCCCTTGACTTATGGTTTTCTTTCCTTTCTTGGTCTTTCTGATTTTCGGGTGTTACACACGAATCTACATCATAGAGATCGTAAGACTTCATGGGGTGCTAGTGTCCATTATCTCAGATTGAGATAGTAGATTTACTTCACTATTTTGGCAGTCGCTTCAGAAGGCAATGGGAACACAACTAGACAAGAGCACTGCCTACCACCCTCAAACCGATGGCCAAAGCAAACGAAACATCCAAACACTCGAAGACATGCTTCGAGCCTGTGTGATTGATTTCGAAAAGTCATAGGATACCCACTTGCCTTTGGTTGAATTCTCATACAACAACAGTTATCACACGAGCATCAATGAGGTTGCTCCTATTGAGGCTTTATTGTTGGATTAGTGTCTAAGTCCATAACTATTTTGGCATGTACTTGACCCGATGGTTCATGGTCCTTTTGGGTTGCCTTCACCTAAGCAACTTGATAGGATCAATTATAGAGAGAGAGGATTAATAATGATTTATTAATATATTATGAGAATAATATATTAAAGGAGAAATCATATTGTTTAATTAATATTAGTCAATAATTAATTAAGAATTAATTTTGTGGCTAAAAGAGGTTAATTAAACTTAAGGGGACTGGAACTGTAATTATAAGATAATTGCAATTGGGCTATGGATCACCTAAGAATAATAGGTTGGACGAATTCTATGGGAAGCCCATTAGTAATTCGTCCAAGGGATATTCTAAAGGGGTCCATGGGCTGCTTAGGGCTTAAGTAGTCAGATTAGGGTTTCTTAGCTGTAAACCCTAATAGCCAGCATATATAAGGAACCCTTATGGCCCCAAAAACGTGGTGAATACTTTCTTTAGGGTTTCCAGCCATTTTTGGTGCCTCCTCTCTCCTACTTCTTCATCCTTATTGCTTATGGTGTTTGTGACTCCATTAGAGGTGCAACACTTGTCTTGGGTCAAAATATGGTTTATACTTTGCTTTTCTAGGCAAATGTATTTTTCTATAATATTTGTGGATTTTACGGTCATGTTTACGGTTGAGTTTACGTCCGTAAACCCAGTTATGGCCCATGTTCAGCTGGCCCATGTTCCATTGTATATATAGGTGTTAGGGGTGAAGAGTACAAATTGATGAACGAGAGAAGAGAGAAACTAGAGAGCATTTTGTGTGTGTGAATCTTTTGTATCTGGAACTTTAATTCTAATCAATTCATACAAAGATTCATATTCTTCTTCTTCTCCTTCTCTTCTATTTGATCTGACATCATCCGTTTGATTGGGATTCCGCACCATCAAACGGATCTGATTGATACACAGGCAAATTAGGGACTTACAATTGGTATCAGAGCCAGGTTGTATCAGTCAATTTTGTCAGATTTGGAGCATTATTTGATCTTATTTTCGAAATATTCTTGCGTTTTTGGATAGATCTCTAAAAAATAAGGGGGGTTTGTTCTTCGTGTTTTTCATAAAAAAGGTTTTTGATCGAGTTTTGGAGCTTCAAAGTCGAAAATCATTGTTTTTTGTCGTAATCAGCGAGGAGTTTGCGGCCGGCGGCTAGGGTTTCGGAGTTCACGGCTGGAGTTTGCGGCCGGAAACTGTTCACGGTCGCCGGAGGATTGCGGCCGAAGTTTGCAGCCGGAAACTGTTCACAGTCACTGGAGGATTGCGGCCGAAGTTTGTGGCCTCGGCTCGAATTTCGGCCCGGCTCGGATCGCGGCTAGGGAAGCCGGCTAAGAAGCAAGCCTCACAGCGTCAAATAAAAAGGAAGTGAAGGTGCAAGTGTCGGGTTTCGAACCGGCGACCTCCTGCTCAACAAGCATGCGCCTTATCCAACTCGGCTAATAGAATCCTTGTGTCATTCCTCCGAATTTTAAATCATAACCCGTCTTTTTCGCTTCAAGTTTCGCATTTTTTACACTTTCAGCCCAAAATTCAATTCCTTTTAATTCTAAATTCTTTTTTCATCCAAAATAAAAAAAAATTAATAATAATAATAATAATAATAATAATAAATAAATAAATAATAAATTAAATTAAAATTAATAAATAAAATTATATTTTAATTTTTGACTTTTATTTTTTAACTTTTGACCTTAAATTTTGACTTTGACTTCCAAGTTTGACCTTTGACTTCAAGCTTTGACTTTTTCGTTTAATTTTTAAATTTTCAAATTTAGTTTTTCGGTTTGACTTTTAAGTTTGACTTTTAAGTTTGACTTTTGAGTTTAACTTTTTAAATTTGACTTTTAAGGTTGACTTTTGAGGTTTATAATCAAAGGGTTTGACTTTTGAGTTTAACTTTTTAAATTTGACTATTAAGGTTGACTTTTGAGGTTTATAATCAAAGGGTTTGACTTTTAAGTTTGATTTTGGTTTTTAGTTGTGGCTTTTAATTGATTTTAAGGTCTACGAGGGAGTTGAAAACATGAAAGAGAGTTGTCAGGATATGTTAAGACAAAATTTCAACATTTTCGATTATATCCCTGGAGAAACCCTCGAAACTGTGACAACCCGAAATTTCCATTCTGTACAAACCATTTGAAGCCAATAGATGTAGAACAACTACAGTGAAAACTCAGACTTCGAGTATAAGTTTGGCAGTTTTAAGGATTTTACACTTAAGGAGATATTAGGAGAGTGGATGCACTAGGGTTTTGTGCAACACTGTTATTCCAATACTCTAGGACATTAGAGTTCGTTTCCGGAATAAAAATATTTTCTACCAAAAATATCTTAGGACTATAAATAGAATTCTGAACCAAATTGGTTCATTAGTTACATTCCATTTAGAGAAAAGTCATAATTCTCTCTCACGGATCTTCGGGTTTTTATCCCAAATTGTGAGTACTTCGATCTAGTTATGTTATATAGCTTAGATTGTGTTTAGAAACATCAATTTCATAACAGAACAACTAGATTCGGGAGTTTACCGCCCAATAACGTTCTTGGAGAGTAAACTCCTATAGGTGGCTTAAATGCTACCTAGTCCTTTCCCCATGTTAGGTAACTACCTTAGGCTTGTATGCTAGTGTGTATATGACTAGAAAACATCAAAATCGGATCAAGACCCCAAGATTTGGGAGTTTACCGCCCAAGAACACTTGGGGAGTAAACTCCATTTTAAGTGCCTAAGGTGTCCCAAAGTCCCTCAAAGCCATGGAACATGAACTAGAACCCACCATTGCATGTTTAGGACACCAAAAGCAATTAAAATCAATGATGAAAGTGAGTTCACGGCCAAGGAGGTTATTGGGCCGTGAACTCCATGTTTTGGTGTCAAAATGCCTAGAAAATCTTCCTTAAGCCAAGAGACAAATTAGGACAAGTACCCTAGTGTGTTTGGAGCAAGCAAACACCATTAAAACACCAAGGAAAGGGTGTTCACAGCCCAAGATGTTCCAGGGCCGTGAACTCCTTTAAAAGGTGCCAAATGGTGCCATAAATCCCCCTAAAGCCTTGGACAATTTCCTTGATGCATTCCTTGATAATATAGGGACTTGAAAGCTCCATAAACTTTCTCCCAAAGGAGATTATGGCCGTAATCTCCATGGGATATGGTCCCAGGGCAGTAAACTCCTCAAAGGACTCTAGGAAGCCCAAACACTTGTTTAAGCCTTGGAACAATTCACCACAAGAGTTGTATTAAAGTTAGGCTTCATTTTGGTGACCCTAAAGAGAGTTTACGGCCAGGAGTTTACTCCCCTGGGCCGTAAATTCCAAAGCATATGGTCATTTGACCATAAACTCCCATTAGAGGTCTTGCACTCCTTTGTTTCAATCCATTAGCCTCCTAGCACTTGACCAAAAGTGTTTTCCTCGCGTTAAAATGTTTATACTTGTATAATTAGTGTTTTAATCACTAATTATTTATATACATATGTCTTCATATGTAATTAGGATCATTATGTGTGTCTAAAGTCTTCACTTGACCCCAAGCACTTGTCCGATCCTTCCTTACGATAACAGTCCGTTCAATTCCAGTCACTTACTACAGGTGAGTTCATACCCCTTAATCAATGTTTTAACAGTTTTTAAATGTTTTATGGGGAGGATACAAGTAGAATCATGCTAGTTATTATATCAATCACATGTGATTAATAAGTAGAATTATGCTAGTTATTATATCAATCACATGTGATTAATATGAAACATTCAAATGATTTACTACACATTAGCCGTTTTACCAAACAGTTTCCTTCAAATGATTTTTATAAACATTTTATATGTTTTAAACTCCTTATTACACTGTACATTTTACTCGGTATGTTTTATTTCAAACTTATTTACAATTGTGTTTCAAACAAATGTTTCCTTATACTTAAATTGTTTTATCAAACCCATGCCTTCAAAACCGTTTAATAGATCGACATCAAGTCGATCTTTTCTTAGATAATAATAATGTTCAAAGGTTTTACAAAACTTATTTTATGCTTTTATATTATAAATTTCATGCCTCTATATGTATGGTTATATAAGTAATGTTTAAAAGACTTAGGAAGGCTATCCATCTTGTGTCCTTTTTCTCGATTTGGATGTGGGCTGATAGAATATTGGGTACTCGTCCGAAGGTCGTTTAAATATTAGTTATATATCATGTGTACATATATAGTCATAAAAGGTCCTTCCAGTTCATCCTATGCCCTTGGGTAGCAAGGGTATACATCCATGTCCATACGTACCAGTTAGATTACTAGTAAACTACCATATGGGTAGTTTAGGAAGATACTAGAACTATTACTAGAACGCAATATCATACAATGAGTCAGTTCATTCATGAGTCAATACTTTTTAGAACATTACAGTACATTACTATACTTGCTAGGTAGAGAGCACGTACATTGCAGCTATAACATTACAATACTTTACTATACTTGCTAGGTAGAGAGCACGTACATTACAGCTATAACATTACAGTACATTACTATACTTGCTAGGTAGAGAGCACATACATTACAGCTAGAACAGTTCATTACATTACATATGTATGAATACGTTAATTTTGTGATCCACTGTATCGAAGCATGCCTTAAATGTCATGGCCCGAGTTGTAGCCAGAATTCTCTTAGAGGGAGAGCGTGAGTTTGCGTATAGATCTATACTGGATTGACTATCCTACACCTTTCTGCTAGCTACAGCCGGACCTGCAGGTCTGCGGGTGCCAAACGTCATTCCGTTTTATGACCATTCGTATGTCGTTGTTACCAGTCAATAGTATGGTGCAATTAATCACATGATGCCTTAATATAAATCCGGTTTAAGGTAGTTAGTACAACAGTAGTTCCTATAATACAACACTACAGTACTACATTTATTTTCCCTTTACATATATTTAGTGATCTTTTCACTTAAACATTTAATGTAAAAACTATATTTTGATAATGATAGTTACACTTGGGAAAATTACACACTTTTATAAGAAACGAACATTTAGAATAGTTAAGTCTTGGTAGAAGACTACATTGAGAACAGTAAAGTCTTGGTAAAAAACACCGTTATATAAAAGTAGGAATCATAGGGATTTCTAGAGTTTTTCAAACGTTTACAGTTGTTTTACAAACATTTTTATATTTACAGTTCATTTACATTTTCCATACTTACAGTTCATAAACTTACAAATTCTTACATACAAATTAAGACACTAAAATACTTATGATCTCACCAGCTTCAAAGCTGATACTCGCTTTCAAAATTACTTGTATCCTTAGGTCATCATAGACAGGTACCGATGCAAGGAGAAAGGAAGATGGAGCTTGTCCAAGACTCATCTTTCATTTTGATTTATGCTTTAGTGTTTATCAAAATTTGACAGAACACTTGTATAATAATTATATTATTAATGCAATGGATGATGTTGATGCATGTTTACTACTTTTCGTTGTTGTGATACTGTACATGACGTCCTCCGCCACAGAACGTTTCCGCCGTTCTTGGTTTTAGGGTGTGACAGATTGGTATCAGAGCATTGTTTATAGTGAATTAAGTATATCAACCCATAAAAGATATACTAACTATAAATACATAAGGGATTAAAAATACTTTGACCAAGAGTTTATACTTTGAATATTAAAATATTTAGGTAAGTATACGTGCTGCATTCATACTAAAATCAGTGTCACTAGGACAGTACAAAAGAATTACGATTGTTGGGCAACACAAGTGGGCTTAGAGACATATGGTCAAAACTGGGAAGATATAGCCTGATCACCTATATTATCCGAGGGTTGACTAGCATGTGCCTATGTTTAATTGTGTGGTTGCAACAATGCTAAAATCTTACCAACCCTACCACAATGAGAACAATAGAACATAACATTAAAATTAAAATACTATAGGAGTATTTGGTGTTATTATAAGTACTTTATACTTGAGAACTAAAACGGGATCTTCATTACTAAGTTGATAGTTGCTAAGTGGATACACTAAGGCTATATGTAATTAGGATGTTATAGACTTAAAATCTGTGAAAGTTTTACTTCGCCCCTATTCTGTGTGAATATGGAGTTAAGGTCACTTATTCGAAAGTCTATCATGTTTAGATTACACATAACCGGTATGCACTTCACAAATAGCGATGTAACTAATGAAGGTTTTCTAAATAATTATCTAGGTAGTTCGTCTAATAATTATTCTCTTACCCTAAATTCTCGCATAGAAAACATAGTTGGACTCCATCCCCACGGCAACCAGTATCTTCCAAATGAGGTCATAGCTGGTTGGTTTGGAGAAGAACCAGGGAATGATCATCCTATCCCTTTGAATGATCACCATGATGAAAACCTTTCGGACGATGCTAATTCCGAACCAGAGGTTGAGAATCTACACCAAGCAGCTCCCTTTCCAATTCCTAACCCTCGTCCGTCTTTTCATGGCCCGACCCCTGAGTGGGTGGAATGCTTGAAAACAGGGAGCCAAGGACAAGATCAGCCCATGCCATTTAATGGCGACTGAAGCTTTTACGACCTGATCAATGGGGGCTCAGCATACAGAATCTTGCCAATCTTAGTCCTCAGAGTGGCCCAAAATGAGATTCAAGGCGAGACAGTCCTATATCAGATTACCGAAGTTGTCACCAATGCTAGAATGCATACCCTCTGCACCATTCGTCTAGAAGATGCTCGTGAGAGATCAGAGAGAAACCATGAAACCCTACTGCAAGCACTGGCTGAATCACGAACCGAAGTCATAGAGCTCCAAGTACGCCAAAGGGTGTGCAAAAGACACCTACTTGACATGGAACGTCAATTGGTTGAACTGAGAGTTCACCTGAGGGATGACCGTCGTCAGTAGTAGAATCTTTACCTTACTTCCCTTTTTAGAAAGTAATCGTTTTCTATCTTTTCCCGATGTGGCATTTTCTATGAAATTACCTTGTATTGTAAGTACTTTTGGTTAGGTCTTTATGCTGTCAAGAACTATCTTCTCTAGATATAATGTAAGACCTTTACAAGGTCATTTTCCCAAATCTTTACGTCGTAAATATCAAAGATATTGACAATCGGCTAACTTCTGTGTCATTCTTCATTCAAGTACTCTTATCATACTTTCATTGAGTCTATCTGAAACCTGCTTTAGTCAAGTCATTGGACTATAGCAAGTTAGATCCGAAGACATTTCCAAGTCTCTTTTAGTGGATTGGATCCTGTTATTCACCAACCACGATACCTTGGCTTGAACGACAAACATTTTGAGACCATTCTACGAACTTACTTCCATTCCATTACTAGGACTGCATCATAGGGATGTAGGTCAACCCTTCATGAACACACCTCCACTCAGTACTAGGACTGCATCATAGGGATGTAGGTCAAACTTTTGAGAACATACTCTTACTCTTTGATTGAACAATCGTCGTACACCTAGGGTCAACCAGAATCGCTCACAAAATCCTTATCTTTCATGTTACAGAATCATGTCGTCATCTGGAAGCAATCAGTCGAACGACGAAACCTCCGCCTTTCCTATGGACGCCGCTAACTTCCAAACAGCAGTTACAGCTACCGTAGTAGCTGTCGTAACCGCTGTCCTTGCGCACCGTAGCGCTATCAGCACAATCAATGTTGCTGATGGGAATGAAGTTTCCAATCATGGTATCCATCCAGGAAGTCGTCAAACAGTAACAGTCACAGGCTGGCAAAGTCGAAAAGCAGAGAACAAGAAACGAAAGCGTCAAGCCCGGAAAGAACGCAAGAGATCCCAAAGGCTGGCTATGCAACAGCAGCAAGTGGAAACCCCTGCCATTCCCGTACCGAGCAGGCCATACGAGGGAAAACTCCCGAAGTGTGATAAGTGTAGTTTCCATCATCAGGGGGCTTGCCATGAGATGCAATGTTGCAATTGCCTAAACATAGGGCACCATGCTCGTGGCTGCGGAGCACCGGCACGACCCATCACTCAATTCCCTTTCATCGGGACTAACCCTACACACGAGAGTACTTATAAAGCCGAACGCTTTAGGAAGCAATTTTCAAAGTGGAGTAACGAGGAAGGCACTCGTGTCCACATAACACTGGCTAAACACCGCAATCCCGTCACCAAAGCTAGTACTAGCCAGTCATGCCACCAATGTGGGGAGATAGGGCACTTCAAGAAGGATTGCCCTATAGCAAAGAACTCTGGCGCAGATGGAAGGATTCTCAGGATCACAGCTGCGGGAGAACCTGCTCCGGAACCCACGTTAATGTAATTAAGGCATTTCGTTGTAACAGACTTATAAACTATCCAGTTATAGTGCAACTAGAGTCTTACCTTTTGTGAGATCCTGTCAGTATAAGGATGCTCGTGCTGCGTATACTTGTCTTTTGTAGTATACCTAATTCGCAGCAATGGTCTTGTTGTAAGTCTAAAGTACTGTAACTCTGTTCATGGTTGCACGGTTGTGTTTTGTCTGTAAACGTCTTATATTCAAATCTAATGTCTTTAAGTTTCAGTATGATTTCGACATTATCATACGACTCGATTCAGTTTGATCCTCACAAAAATAGCTTCATACGTACGTCTCCTTTTCAGTAAATGTCTTTTAGCAAAACCGTCATATCAGAACACCGAAGTACTCATGCCAGGAGTACCTCATAGTTCCTTTCTTTCCGAAGAAACCCCCGAAGTACCACTCGTGCAGTACGTCAAGTTTAATCCAAGGATTCATTCGGTTGATCTATCACTGAGGAATGTATGCATAAAAGTGATATATAATCAAGGTTCTACAGGTTTAGAATTGATGATTCCACTTTAACTTCTTTTCCCTCGATGGGATGTGAGCTTAAAGAAGAATCAGTTATTCGACTACCTTTTCAATATTAATTATATACGACTCGTGTACACGATATTATGATTTTGAAACCATGTATGAATTCTAATATGAACTTCAGGACGGAGAACTGCTTAAGTCTACGAGTAATCACATCGTCATGTGAACAAACTTAAAACCCAGTAGGACCCTTGTAAACAGATCGCCCTATAGTCTAAACACCTACGGAGATACCAGAATAGTACAAACAATTTAACAAACTACACAGAAACAGAATTAGAAGACTAGGCTTCTCACCCTGGAGAACCCCAGTCTCATTCTCCCAGAGATCGACGGATTGCATCGTAGGTGCCTCGGATATCGAGGACTCCGTCAAGATTTTCATTAGAAATCGTTATCTCTGACTCGCGTAAATGAAATGGTTGAGCAAACGCAAGGAAAGAAACTACTTCCAGGAATAGATCTGAGATCCGAATATCGCCAGTTCGAGTGTTAGGGGAGGATGTCCGTAAGACTATCTTCCAAACTCGATGTGGACACTTCGAGTCCGTAGTGATACCCTTCGGATAGGACCAATACGCCCATAGTTTTCATGAGCTAAATGAATAGGGTACGTCTTTCTTACTTGGATCAGTTCGTCATTTCTCCATATAATGACTTACTTATCTACCCTCGTAGTAAGAAGAAAACCATGGAAACATTACCTTCAGAGGTACTTTTCGCGAAGTTCTCTAGGCACGAGTTTGAAATTGAAGAGTCGAATTTCTATGACACACTGTTAGTAATGTGGGAAATTTTTAGTACTCTTTCAATTTGTCAAAACCGTTGAGCATTGTCGACACCAGAGACGCCGACAGTCTTTCGCCAAATTCTAGGTCTTACAGACCTACTGTCATAGTTCGTTCATAACTCCCCGCAAACCATAGAAACCCTTTCGACTCTGACCTAACAAGGGGTGGCCCTTGACTGGGAAGTTAAACAAGAAACAGAAACCTTGGAGATTCCAAGTGGGTGACCAAGTTCTTTAGGAGAACTCACTCTGGGAATTGCTTAATACGCTTCGTATCGCGTGGAAAGCTGAATCCAATATAGTTAGGACCTCCGAGATTCTTACCAGAATTGGTCCTGTATCTCGCAAACTAGACCTACTCCGTGAACTCAGTAACGTACATTCTACGCTTCGCATCTCGATCGTGAAACCATACCTTTCCGTTAGGACTCTTGTAAGTCCAATCGTCGAGATCCTCGCCTTCGTATTAGAACCGTAGTGACCCTCAACCGCGACGTCAATCGGACGAAGCAACATCGTCTCCAGTTAGTGAAGGTTTGTTGGAATGCCAACCGAGAACCCGATTTTCACTCAGGAGCGCTAGAACCAATCGATTAGGAAGTTTACTCCTCACAACTCGATCATTCGTACCTACTTCCTTACCTAAATTCTAATTTCGGGACGAAATTCCCTTCAACACGGGGATGATGTGACAACCCAAAATTTCCATTCTGTACAAACCATTTGAAGCCAATAGATGTAGAACAATTACAGTGAAAACTCAGACTTCGAGTATAAGTTTGGCAGTTTTAAGGATTTTACACTTAAGGAGATATTAGGAGAGTGGATGCACTAGGGTTTTGTGCAACACTGTTATTCCAATACTCTAGGACATTAGAGTTCGTTTCCGGAATAAAAATATTTTCTGCCAAAAATATCTCAGGACTATAAATAGAATTCTAAACCAAATTGGTTCATTAGTTACATTCCATTTAGAGAAAAGTCATAATTCTCTCTCACGGATCTTCGGGTTTTTATCCCAAATTATGAGTACTTCGATCTAGTTATGTTATATAGCTTAGATTGTGTTTAGAAACATCAATTTCATAACAGAACAACTAGATTCGGGAGTTTACCGCCCAAGAACGTTCTTGGAGAGTAAACTCCTATAGGTGGCTTAAATGCTACCTAGTCCTTTCCCCATGTTAGGTAACTACCTTAGGCTTGTATGCTAGTGTGTATATAACTATAAAACATCAAAATCGGATCAAGACCCCAAGATTTGGGAGTTTACCGCCCAAGAACACTTGGGGAGTAAACTCCATTTTAAGTGCCTAAGGTGTCCCAAAGTCCCTCAAAGCCATGGAACACGAACTAGAACCCACCATTGCATGTTTAGGACACCAAAAGCAATTAAAATCAATGATGAAAGTGAGTTCACGGCCAAGGAGGTTATTGGGCCGTGAACTCCATGTTTAGGTGTCAAAATGCCTAGAAAATCTTCCTTAAGCCAAGAGACAAATTAGGACAAGTACCCTAGTGTGTTTGGAGCAAGCAAACACCATTAAAACACCAAGGAAAGGGTGTTCACAGCCCAAGATGTTCCAGGGCCGTGAACTCCTTTAAAAGGTGCCAAATGGTGCCATAAATCCCCCTAAAGCCTTGGACAATTTCCTTGATGCATTCCTTGATAATATAGGGACTTGAAAGCTCCATAAACTTTCTCCCAAAGGAGATTATGGCCGTAATCTCCATGGGATATGGTCCCAGGGCAGTAAACTCCTCAAAGGAGTCTAGGAAGCCCAAACACTTGTTTAAGCCTTGGAACAATTCACCACAAGAGTTGTATTAAAGTTAGGCTTCATTTAGTGACCCTAAAGAGAGTTTACGACCAGGAGTTTACTCCCCTGGGCCGTAAACTCCAAAGCATATGGTCATTTGACCATAAACTCCCATTAGAGGTCTTGCACTCCTTTGTTGCAACCCATTAGCCTCCTAGCACTTGACCAAAAGTGTTTTCCCCGCGTTAAAATGTTTATACTTGTATAATTAGTGTTTTAATCACTAATTATTTATATACATATGTCTTCATATGTAATTAGGATCATTGTGTGTGTCTAAATTCTTCACTTGACACCAAGCACTTGTCCGATCCTTCCTTACGATAATAGTCCATTCAATTCCAGTCACTTACTACAGGTGAGTTCATACCCCTTAATCAATGTTTTAACAGTTTTTAAATGTTTTATGGGGGGGGGGATACAAGTAGAATCATGCTAGTTATTATATCAATCACATGTGATTAATAAGTAGAATTATGCTAGTTATTATATCAATCACATGTGATTAATATGAAACATTCAAATGATTTACTACACATTAGCCGTTTTACCAAACAGTTTCCTTCAAATGATTTTTATAAACATTTTATATGTTTTAAACTCCTTATTACACTGTACATTTTACTTGGTATTTTTTATTTCAAACTTATTTACAATTGTGTTTCAAACAAATGTTTCCTTATACTTAAATTGTTTTATCAAACCCATACCTTCAAAACCGTTTAATAGATCGACATCAAGTCGATCTTTTCTTAGATAATAATAATGTTCAAAGGTTTTACAAAACTTATTTTATGCTTTTATATTATAAATTGCATGCCTCTATATGTATGGTTATATAAGTAATGTTTAAAAGACTTAGGAAGGCTATCCATCTTGTGTCCTTTTTCTCGATTTGGATGTGGGCTGATAGAATATTGGGTACTCGTCCGAAGGTCGTTTAAATATTAGTTATATATCATGTGTACATATATAGTCATAAAAGGTCCTTCCAGTTCATCCTATGCCCTTGGGTAGCAAGGGTATACATCCATGTCCATACGTACCAGTTAGATTACTAGTAAACTACCATATGGGTAGTTTAGGAAGATACTAGAACTATTACTAGAACGCAATATCATACAATGAGTCAGTTCATTCATGAGTCAATACTTTTTAGAACATTACAGTACATTACTATACTTGCTAGGTAGAGAGCACGTACATTGCAGCTATAACATTACAATACTTTACTATACTTGCTAGGTAGAGAGCACGTACATTACAGCTATAACATTACAATACATTACTATACTTGCTAGGTAGAGAGCACGTACATTACAGCTAGAACAGTTCATTACATATATATATATATATATATATATATACGTTAATTATTGTGATCCACTGTATCAGAGCATGCCTTAAATGTCATGGCCCGAGTTGTAGCCAGAATTCTCTTGGAAGGAGAGCGTGAGTTTGCGTATAGATCTATACTGGATTGACTATCCTACACCTTGCTGCTAGCTACAGCCGGACCTGCAGGTCTGTGGGTGCCAAACGTCATTCCATTTTACAACCATTCGTATGTCGTTGTTACCATTCAATAGTATGGTGCAATTAATCATATGATGCCTTAATATAAATCCGGTTTAAGGTAGTTAGTACATCAGTAGTTCCTATAATACAACACTACAGTACTACATTTATTTTCCCTTTACATATATTTAGTGATCTTTTCACTTAAACATTTAATGTAAAAACTATATTTTGATAATGATAGTTACACTTGGGAAAATTACACACTTTTATAAGAAACGAACATTTAGAACAGTTAAGTCTTGGTAGAATACTACATTGAGAACTGTAAAGTATTGGTAGAAGACACCATTATATAAAAGTAGGAATCATAGGGATTTCTAGAGTTTTTCAAACGTTTACAGTTGTTTTACAAACATTTTTATACTTACAATTCATTTACATTTTCCATACTTACAGTTCATAAACTTACAAATTCTTACATACAAATTAAGACACTAAAATACTTATGATCTCACCAGCTTCAAAGCTGATACTCGCTTTCAAAATTACTTGTATCCTCAGGTCATCATAGACAGGTACCAATGCAAGGAGAAAGGAAGATGGAGCTTGTCCAAGACTCATCTTTCATTTTGATTTATGCTTTAGTGTTTATCAAAATTTGACAGAACACTTGTATAATAATTATATTATTAATGCAATGGATGATGTTGTTGCTTGTTTACTACTTTTCATTGTTGTGATACTGTACATGACGTCCTCCGCCCCAGAACGTTTCCGCCGTTCTTGGTTTTGGGGTGTGAAAGAAACTCAGTTGCAGCGATTTACTACACTTACTACTGAGATGAATATAGCTGGGATCTTCTTGTCTAAGTTTGAGATAAACAAAAAGCTACTGAATTCACTTCCGAAATCGTGGGATATGAACGTGGCTGTCATCAAGAAGATATAAGATCTCAATCATCTTAGTCTTGCTGATGTAATTCAAGAACTTGATGCTTTGAAGTGTAAAGAAACAATGAGTTCGGAAAACATTCCGGTCACTGAAGTTACATGTACTCCAGCTTGTGAAGCCACGATTAAATTTCTTCGGGAACAAATTGATTTATTAAAAAGAGAATTTGAGGACCTAAGATATGAAGGATATCAACTCAGGAAAGGACAGAAACCCCTGAAGGCTGAATTAGAAGCAGAAAACCAAGGACTTTAGGAAGCTTTAGGAAGAGTATAGCAACAAGTGTGAAAATTATGACTATATTAAGAGACAACTTGCTGCTGTAACTGAAGAACTTGACACTTTGAAAATTAAGTGTGGAAAAACAGATGTTAGTTTTAAAAATTATACTGCTTCAAGTCAGACAGTCGAGTCCTTGTTTGAAATCCAATTAAAATTCAAAGATAATAAAAACAAGGGTCTAGGGTATGATAGTGTTCCTCCTTCTTTCAATCATAACTACACATCCATTACTATGACACAGGAAGAAATTGACAGGGAGACACATCTTAAATATGGAAAACCAGCTGGATTTGTGTCAGGAGGAGTTATTAATGTTGAAAATACTAATGTTTCTACTTCATGTGCAGGTAAAGTAGCAGAAGATGAGAACAAGGAGAGCACTATTAAACAAACCAATGACTCTTTGAACTCAGAATCTGTTGCTTCGAATTCTGTTGCTCCTAACAAACCTGTCATTGAGAAATATAGGCCTCCAATTCCAGCGCAAAAGAGTGTCTATTGCAAGTGTGCATTTGGGATCAATAAGAGACAAGGCAAGGATACGCCACCAGGGGCAGGAATAAATAACTTCACAGTGAAGAAAAAGACTTGTTTTCACTGTGGAACACCTGGACACATGTCCAAAAATTGTCCAAATCGTGCATACGTTACCTACTGTGCACAAGGATGGCAAAACGCGCCAAGTAGGAGATACTTCAAAAGAAATCCTTCCAGGTCACATTCAGAAAATGGTGACTGGAACGCGCACAAGGCCAAGAATCCGAATTCCAAAGGCAAGAAGGGAATGCCGACCAAGAAGCCAAATCCAAGAGATGCTCCTGTGAAGCCAAAATCAAAGTCATCTCAAAGGCCGACATCAAGATCAAAAGCAAGTACTTAGCCACCCATCAGATCGAACAAGAAATGGGTTAAACCCGAATATAGATGGGTACCAAAGGTGAAAACTCCCAAATCTCCTAATGCTTCTAATGTTTCTACATCTTCTGTTTTTGATAAGCAGGACATGTCATGGGAGAAAGTACCCTGCATTGATGACAAAGGTCGACCCAGTTTCAAAATAGACTGGGTTCCAAAGACCAACTGATCTCGCTCTGTTTCGGAGCAGCTATGGAGGCATATTATCAGATTTCAGTTTGTTGATAGTGGCTGTTCCGGGCACATGATAGGGGACATCTCTCAACTGTACAACACTCAGAACATTATTTGAGAGTATGTGTCCTTTGCGAGAAAGGAAGAAAGGAAGAGATCACAAATGGGTTTAGTACTTAATGATATGAAGAATTTTCGGTTCTGTTCTGAGGTTATGCTTGCTGTTCTCAGACCTTCTGCATGCAGATTCAATCGGTGAATTACGGTTTGCGTTTTCTTCTCTATACTCCTGAGTTTTTCTTAAACTGATTCACTTTAAAGACTAATTTTTGTTTTAGGATAGTTTAAATTTTTGCATTTACTTTCATTTCTCTCCTATGCACAAATTTAGGGGGAGAAATAAAAACAAAACAAAAACTTAAAAAAAAAAACATTAGAAAATCAGAAAATAAAAAATATGGTGTTAATGGAATGTGCTTGCAGGAGATGTTTTGGGAAATGAAATTAACAAGTGATAACGGGCAATCTGATTCGGCGTAACGTACCTAAGTTGAATCGTCTACGGTCTGTGTTCGATGCGCTGGTAGGCACGAAAAATTTTAAATGGACTTAACTAGGAAGAGTTGGACCTAATGAATTTAAGGACTTGACAAACTTTGACCAAGTTAGATTTGTTTAACCTGATGTCACGACGCTCGGATAGGTTGAGCAGGGAGATATACATGGGAATCTACCGGTCACATTAGATAACCCGTATCTAGAACTGTGGATTCACTTTTTCTCGATGTGCGGATTCTGTCCTTAATTCCGATTGGATGGGGCGATTGGTAAATTCCGATAAATTAGGTCTGTAGAATATCATTTTCTTTCTTTCCATCTGTTAGTCATATGTTGTCTCCTTTACGTGACTTCCAATCCGACCTGGTACACAACATATGCAACTCTATTTCCCTGCAGGCTATATATATGAAATTCCTCTCATCTGTTAGCCACATGTTGTCTCCTTTGCGTGACTTCTAATCCGACCTAGTACATAGCATATGCAACCTTGTACTTCTCAACCCCTCTGAAACAATAAGTAATAGAATTATGAATCCATCCTCTCTCTGAATGGTTGTCTTCTCACCCGGTGTAAGGAGTACTCTGGAAGTTCTTGATGGTTGGGGCATATCAGGAAGCGGGAAACACATTCTAGTACACTTAAAATTGAACACATGCAGATTGTCTGTAGATCTCGCTGCTTGATTTAGGTGGACAACAATATCCCTGGTTGTAGTCAGTTAAATGGTCATAAGAAAATTTTATTTAATAATTAGGGCCAATCATGATAATAAAGTTACAATTAGATATATGCATGTATCATGTCATTGGTAAATTGTCCAAAATTGTCACAAATTTTTCGTGTTTAAGTGGACCACAATACTGGCGATCGATCAGACGAAGATGTGAAGATAAGGGTAACGAAAAGTGGAATAAGGCTGTCCAACAACTTTGATCCCAAATCACTCTTAAAGTTAGATATCATTTTATTTTTGTTAAGTTTGTTCATCGTGTTCTTCTAATTTAAATATTATGGGAGAATTAAAAATTTTAAAAACCAAACAAAAATCAGAAAATTAAAAAAAAAAGTTTTATTTCTTGTTCAGAAAAATCAAAAAAAAATCCAAATATATTTTTGTTTCTGTTTTAATTTGTTCCAAGTTTTTGTTTAGTTTTGTTTTGTCTTGAAAAGTGATTTCAGGTGAAGATGAAATTCATGGAGTTTGTGTCGAAGATTTCTGAGCCAAAGGCTTCGTCCGTGAGCATCGAAGAATTCTCATTCGAAGGAGCATGAAATGAAGATTATTCTTTCAAATTCAATCTTTCAACCCCAGAAGCAAGGTGAAGCTGAAATTGAAGATTATGTGACGGATTGCATTGAAGCCTCCTCAATCAGTCTGTTGTTATCTTAAATCTGCTGAAGTGATCCAAAAGATTTGTTCTCTCTGATGTTCTCTCTAAAGATTCTCAAGCTGAAAGTGCTATCTTTCAAGAATCAGTACATCAAGCATCCTCACCCAATGTGCGTTCAATTCCAAATCTTGAAGAATTGCCCAACTGCTCAAGATGAAGTCATTCATTGAAGATAAATCTTGAAGCCAAGCTCTCGATTCCGCACTATCAAATGGATCTGATTGATACACAGGCAAATTAGGGACTTATAACTTGAGGCACTAAGCTTTCTGAAGCCAGTCAAGGAAAGGAATTGATTGTTATTACTACATAACAATCAAAGGTATTTCTCTAAACCCTAATTCAGTTTATATTATGATAGATCTAGGGTTATTGCTTTGGATGACTAAATTGCATGTTCATTAGACAAACTAGATCCAAAAGCTATTAGGGTTTGCATGTACACCATAGCAATGATGTATTGCTCGAAACCCATCAGTGGTATCAGAGCCTAGGGCTGTTTGTTGATGAATTGATGCTTATTTGATAGTTTATTGGCTGAAAAAATTGTTTTTTACCTTCTGTTTGACTGACTCGGCGAGTAAGTAGATGAACTCGGCGAGTCCAGTCTCTGACTCGGCGAGTCCCAGGGTCTGGCAGCGATTTTTAGCGATTTTCATGCTGTTTTGGCTTGGGATAGTTATATAAATGTTTTTAATTAATAAAATTCGATTTTTATTGATTTTGGGTGAATATCCTCACCAAAATAGAAAATAATTACCAATTAATCAAATATTTGTTGCCTTATAAGATAATGTTTAATTATTTGTGTTATTTGATGAATTATCTTGCAAGTAATTGGACTAGGTCAAAATTAGATAATCACAAATTAATTGTTAATTGCCTTATTTGAATTTGTGATCTAGAATGTTCTTTATATAGTTTTGAAAAGTTTCAAAACTTGCCCTCAAGTTTTGGAATTTAAATTTTTGATTAAAAGTTTAATTTTAAAAATTTTAAATTCTAAACCCTAATGATTTGAAATGTTTCAAAACTTGCCCTCAAGTTTTGGAATTTAAATTTTAAATAAAAGTTTAATTTTAAAATGTTGAATTCTAAAACCCTAAGTTTTGAAAAGGTTCAAATTGCACCCTATGGTTTTATTAAATTAATTAAGTGTATAATTAAAAGAAAGTTCATAAATCCATAGTGATATGGTTTACATTAAATTAAATTAAAAGTGTAATTTATTAAATTAGACCACCTAGTATTTTAAAAGTGTAAAATACACCCTTATACTATATATAACATTAAAAGTCTAATATTATATATGTATAACTTAAATTGCTAGTCTTACCGTTAGTAGGCCTCATTCACAAAGCCGATCTATAAGGGGGGCATAAGGTTATGGCCTATAAAATGGTCATTTAATGGGTGTCCACTCTCACCCACCGCTTCCTTAATTGGTGGAGGGTCGTTAGTCGAACGAGTAGGATAGGGCAAACCCTTTCCATTAAAAGTGTAATGAAGTATAAAGTAACTAAATGTTCTTACAAAATTCCCAATTTTAGTTACTTTAGGCAAAAGTGAATTGATGCAATTCCATGAAATTACACTTTGTGCCCTTGCGAAGACGTTAGTGGAGCGTGTGTGGTTAACCGGCATACTAAATGGTTCTAAGCAAAGGTAGCAAAGGGTCACTCAATGTTTTTCATAGTTCGGTGGAGCGTGTGTGGTTAACCGGCACATCGAATAGGTGACTGTAACATTGGGGGCACCATGTAAGTTTGCATGGTTATTCACACCCTATTTTGTGATCCTCGGCATCCCAGTCACAAATCGAGGGGCATATCAAGATTTAAACATGCCATTGAAAAGTTCAATGAATCTCAAACGATCTAAGAATTTTCAATACATTTAAAACCTAATTTGTTTTTTGTTTTTCATAGTGTAAAATTAGTGAATCGTCATTCACTTACCTTCAAATGTTCTGCAATTTGGGTTACGGCATCCCTCTCCCAAGTTATGGAATATTGTGTTGGCTCCTAGCCTTAATATCTCATTTGGGTGTTTTATTAAGGACTCAATCAATCAACTAACTTGAATTTTTCTCCCGTTTTGTAGATGTCAAAGTATGACAACTATGGTCTTCCCAAATCCCGTGGAACAATCTTTCCACATGAAGATGATATTCCATGATTCGATCGAGGAACCCGAGATCATACTTCACTTCCTCCACCTCCTCGTATTGTTCTCCCTAACCCACAAGTTCAAAGGCTTGAAAATTTCAAACTCACTCAAGCCCTTTTGGCAAGTAAACATGAAGAAGGAAAGTCAGTGTGTGTACATGTCTTAGAGATGAAGTCACACATTGATAGGTTAAGAAGGTTGGGAGCTGTTGTCTGTGAGGAGCTGGCTGTTGACTGGGTTCTTCAGTCGCTTCCTGACTCATATAGTGAGTTTGTAAGAGAGTACTATATGATAGACCACGACGTGACCCTCATCGATCTCACCTATTTGCTTAGTGCTGCTGAATCAGCAATCATTTGGCACACTAGAAAAGCAAAGTTGATTGGTGGATCTGCCTTCCAGACCTCTATGGATATAGGCAATGGCAACAAAAGGCATGACATGGTCAAAATTTTGATCATAAGACAAAGGCAAAGTCTAAAGTAGTTCCATGTGTTGTTCCAAAAGAGTCAATTTGCTTTTACTACCAAGATAAGGGGCATTGGAGACGAAGCTGCCCAGTTTACCTGAGAGATCTAAGAGATGGGAGAGTCAAGACGTTTGGCTCTACTTCAGGCAAAATCCACTATCTAACTCCATTAATTTCCTATTCATTTATTCTTAATACATAATGTGATAAGATTGCATTTGAATGTTTTACAGGATCAGAGAAAATAGATGAAGCTTGATGGAAGTGCAAGATAAGTCTGGTCACGAAGAATTCGAAGATCAGATTTTGAGCTTAGAAAGTTATGATAGAGTTGTTAGGAATATTTGATTACATAGTTTTTCAGTTGATTTTGCATTGTAAGGACATGTTTTCCGCTGCTTTTATGAATAAAATAAACTTTTTGATTTGTCTTATTTATATATATATATATATATATATATATATATATATATATATCCTTGCAATGAAATCGTTGTGAAAAATTGATGTTTGTGTATTTCTATAAATAGATGTGATTCTTAGTTATGTTATGTATGGTAGTGTCAAAAGTTTCTAAGTAAGGAAAGATTCCCATCGCCTAAGTTTCAATTGGACAGAAACTTGGAATCATACAACTTGTATTGTATGATGTATGGAAATCTTGGTACTTAGGAAATTAAGACTAATTCCTTGATCACACAAGTATGTGAGTCAAGTGAAGGACTAAAGGAATAGAACACAATGTTGTACACTAGTCAAGTCCACCACAAATAACAATAAAAATATACTTCGTAATTTACTAAAAGTCTAGTAAATGTGGTTATGCTTACAAGATTCAGTAGAATTCTGAATCATTGAAAAGGTTACAATGAATGGCAGAACGAATAAGAAGAATCAATTAGGCAGAAAGATAAAAGTTTCTCCAATCTAAGAAGAAGGGAGAGTACTTTTGTATTGGTTTTTATGATCGTCATAATGATTAAGAACCATATCACAATTGATCCTCTAAGGACATCTTAGTGCACTAGTATGACTAAGAAGAGGAATCGGAAATTGTTGAAATGTTTAGATCAAAAGGATGAGTCATACTTCGTTCCAAAATCAAGTCTTAGAATCGTATTCCAAGATTGTGAATTGAGTGACACACACTCATCAAATGTGAAGTAGAAAATTGTTTTTTTTTACTCTTGCACATTTGAAATTGTTAAGTTGTGATGTCTTGGAGAAGACAAGGACCAACTAAGACCAAATGTGTGTAATATCTTGATATAGACACACACTAACTCTTGGATATTTGTTTATCAAGAAATGTTTCTTGATAAGAGAATCTAATATGTCAAGAGATCAGTGGGAGTCTGAAGATCTTGAAAAGATTCGAGAACTAATCAAGAGTAAACCTATTACTAAACACTAGCACACGACTTGAGGTTTGTAACCCATCATGTTGACATGATCTTGTTTCTGTGCCATTCCAATTTAGTAAACTATGCATATGAGTTCTACGAGTTCTCAACAGAATGCATAAGGCAAGCACCTTATTCAATGAAAGTACATTGACTGGAATAGGTGAACTGCTAGAAAACTTGGAAGCAATGGTGGGACCCTTGATGGCAAGAAATTAAGAATGATCAAGTTTTGTCCATAAGAGTTTGAATTTGTCACAAACATTATTCTTCGATTATGGTTATGGAAAATTCACATGGATAGGAACACATACACCATAAAATCAAAGTGTCATAAGGTTTCTCTCCTTCATGAAAATGACTGTGAGGAAACGCTTTCACTAAGAGAGGTTTTAAGGAGATAGCGATTATGTAAATTGCATTCTCAAATTCGATTATGATTATGGCATCCCTCTTCATAGTTCGAATTGTGAGATTTGGCAATTAGTCTGAACATTTGGGACTTAGTAAAATAAGTTCTAAATTTGTTTAGACACACATGTGAGCTGTCTAAGGGAAGGTGTGTGATTTTGATAAAGGTTTATCGAAGCATATCGTGTTAGAAACAATGAACTTTGGAAGTCAATAAGTATTGTTTTCTAGAAGTTTAGTTGGTTTCTAAATATGTGTCAAAGCTTGTGGGAGCATAAATGTTATGCTAGAATGGATATAATCATCATGTTAGTGGGAGCATGATTATTATTGCAAATTGGCAATATTAATTATAGAAAAAACAAAAGTTTCACTTTGAAAAGTTGCAGGGGTTGAAAACATGTTTTTGCTATAATTAAGGGAGAGAATGTTATACTTCGTTTTCAATCTAAAAGCTTAGATTGAGAAATTTAATTGTATTTAGTCATGGGTATATTTATTATTTGCATTCTCAAAAAATACAATTATGATTACGGCATCCCTCTTCATAGTTCGAATTTTTGAGAACACGGTAAATAGAAATATTATGACGATATTATAGTAAGAAACTGGTAAAGTATCAGGTTTTTATTATGAATTGATCCCATACGCTTCGGGTATAGGATCGATTGCATATGTTGTAATATTCAACCGTTCTAAAATTTTCCAAATGCCTAGGGCATTTAGAGGGAAAAAGGAAATAGAACAGGTTTTGACTAAAATAATTAAACAACTGCCAAGGACAATCTAAGGTTCGCCAAGGATTGGTCGCTTGTGGACAGTTGAAAGCATAGTCATGGATGGACCATATTGACGTTATTATGAATATATAATATTCTATTTATAAAGATTTGTCATATAGCAAATATGGAAATGTTTCCATATTAGGAGTTGGATATCGAGAATCAATGTCTAGATTAGAAACTTCTATGCAAGAAGGATGTTCAAAGGAATGTACTTTGAATGTAAGACTTCATGACTAAGGAATTATCTTGTAACAATATCCAATAGAGTACTTTGTAATTTCATTGGCCGAGTCTTGGTGACTTTTGCGCCGTGACATTATGAAAGGACAGTTGCATAAAATGTTAGAATCTAACATATTCTAGTAGTGGTGAGAATTTTGTATTCTTACACTAATGGATTAGGAATTGTGAAATGAGTGTGATTGAAAATGTTATTCAGTTATACTATTTCACAAAGTAAGGACCATAAGTAAACATAGTGTGCATGCTAAGAGCATGGGATAATTGTTGTTATAATTCAAGTAAGAAGTTGATTACCCAAAACAACAAATAATGAGTAATCAATACGGTGATTAAATAAAAGGTGTTTTATTTATACTCAAAAGTTTGGGGCCATATAGGATTAGTATTATTCTTGTGTTTCACTTTGCATGTTTTGACTTCCTAAATAATAAGATTATTCGAACGTTCCACAGTCGCTCATACTTTGGGAGTAGGTATGAAAGAAGATTGTCATGAATGGGTTTGTGGATTGTCTAAAGTGTATTAGACATAAGCAAATGTTTGCTGCAACATTCATGAGTGCTTATGAATATGATTTGAGCATTGGATTAAACCCAGGATCACTTCATGGATTTTATCACGAGTGATTGGTGAGACGATAACATCTTATATTCTTGAAACCGAGATGTGTGAGTTGTATCTTGCGAGTCGATGACACATTGATAATACGTAAACGCACTAGTAACTTGGTGTTATAAAACGTATTGTTGTGTGTGATTCGGTGAATGAGTGCAAGCGAGCATTGAGTCGAAGTTTATCCGTTCCTTTTACCCAAAGTGGGATAAAAGCGATATTGATTCGAAGTTTATCCGTTCCTTTTACCCAAAGTGTTATAAAACGTATTTGTAACGCCCGGGTTTTAGGGCTAAGCATATTTGTCAATGTAATAGTCTAGGTCAACTATTGTAACTCTTTTTGAAGTAATAAAGATGAAATATTTGAGTATTATGTGAATTATGTGTGTTTATGTGTTTATTATTTAATTATAAATGTATAATTAATAAAGAAGAAAAATAAGCATCAAAATTAAAGTGTGAGATAAGCCCGATATCTTTATATAAAGTGTAGTGGTCGAAAGAAGGATTCTGGAGAAATAAGGAACGCCGAAATCCGAGTTATAACGAAGAAGTTATGACCCATCGAAGTTTCGCGACAGAACCGGCACGATACCGGGAAGCGTAAATAGTGAATTTACGATAGAGCGAGATTTAGCCTTACCGATCTAAACGAAAGTCGTAGAATATGTTAAACTAAGAACATTGATAAAAAGAACGCCCAAATCTGACTTCGTATGAAGAAGTTATGATTTTTCGAAGTTTCGGAAGAGCAGTGTACAACCCGAAATTCGAATATTAGATCGAGTGATTTTTAGCCGACACGACCTAAACGAGAATCGAAGATCTTGTTAAAAGTAGCGTAACGAGAAAAAGATGGGCGAAAACGGATGTCGAATGAAGAAGTTATGAGGATTTAACGGACCAATCCTGTCCCGGCCTGTTAACAATATAAAATTTAAAATCGAGCCAAAATTAGCCAACGGATTCTAAACGAAAGTTGTAGAGTACGTTCCCACCTTCGCGTGGATATAAAGAACGTCGAAAACGGAGCTCGTACGCGAAAGTTACGAATTTTTAAAGTTTATGATCGAATTTGCGAAGGCTGATAAGGAATTGATGACGTGGTGCGTTGTGGGCCGTCCATCGCTGATCAGATCTCGCTTCGGATCATGCCACGATGCCTCGCTATTACGCCCCGCGTAACTTCGATCTGATCCATCCGATGAGTGCAAGACAGTTGGGTCCGAGCTGGTGGTCTTATCCGAGGAGTACGCCCAGCGTACCCTCGGTACGCCCAGCGTAGTCCGAAGCCAGAAGCCTATAAATAGCTGCGAGGGCAGGCTTCATTTTCCACACCATTCTCCTTCTCTCTCTAGTTTCTTTCTCTCTCTAAGGTCCCAAACCACTCCTAAGCCCTAGGTAAAACCCCTAGCACCCTAGGGAAGCCCCGAGGCTCCCGGAGTCCCGAGAAAAAGGAGTTTTTCGGTTTCGAAACGCTGCTCCAATTAAGTTCCGGTTTTCGATAAAATTCGCTGTAAGTGTGCTACGCTTACGCAATTTTTAATATAGCTTTCAAATAATTATAGGAATGTTATTAGGTCCTTAAAATAATTATTTGGGTTATTATTATGAGTTATATTGAGTGTTATTAACGCTTATATAATAATAATAATAATAATAGTCAGACAATTAATTTGTCGTGGTTATCGTTAGACTAAACCCTAGTGGTATCGATACTAGGTTTTATCGAAGGAAAATCGTTTTGAGAGTATCGAAGCGCTGTCTGAGTGCTGAGTCACCACCTTTCAGGTGAGTGCATAGTTACTTTCAGCTTACACATAGATATGAAGTATTTTATATAAATTACGTGCTATGTGTGCATATTACCTGAATACTTGCTATATATGCTGGATGAACATTTTTATACATGTTTTCAATGATTTAAACTGTATATGTATTTTATATCTACAAAATGTTGGGGTAAAACATGGGTAGATGTATTAGTTGCTGTGTGACAAAATAAAATAATGAGAGGCCTCGTTATAGATGTTATTGATGATCCAGTCATCTAGCGGAGTATAGATGACGACCACGGACTATTCTAGACAGTCCAGTGGAACACTAGCAGGCTCGCAACCTGTAGGTGTTTATTCGAACTGTGTGTTTATTCGAACTGTGTGTTGATTTGAACTGTGTGCTCAATAGATGTACTCCATCCCCCACATGGTTGCCTTAAGGACATTTATTGCTGAGGAATCCCCTTAGCAGTAGTGTCCATCCCGATGATAGTACTTAGACTAGGTCCCTTGTGTTAGATGTCTTAGGGACGTAAAGTGAGGATAACGGGAATGGGTAATCGGGTTTGATTGGTTTGATAAAGTTAATAAACTTATTTATTGTGAGTTGAAAACCCTATGTGCTCACCAGGCTCCCAAGCCTAACCCACTCAGTTTCTTGTATTACAGGTAGTGGCGCATGAGCATAGATGTGATGTTTTGGACGAGGGGTTACGGATATAGGCCTGTAGATATGAAATAATGTAGTAAGGCTTATACTGTATTGTTTATACTTATGTATTGTATCGAACATGACATCCCGAGTCTTTTAATGAAATACATTTCTAAGGAAATGATTTTTGATAAATCTTTATCATAATATTGTTTTGGGACAAATTCCGCAATTCTTTTATTAAAAGATTACTCTGATTTTGAAATAAAGTATAAACAAAACCGGTCTTTTATGGCCGTAATTTTGGGGATGTCACAGTATTGTTGTATGTGATTTGGTGAATGAGTGCAAGCGAGCATTGAGTCGAAGTTTATCCGTTCCTTTTACCCAAAGTGGGATAAAAGCGATATTTGTGGCCCCTCGATGATTTAGTGATGACACCTAAGCGCTTGGCCAAGTCGGGACTAAGTTGATGTGTTCAACTATAGTCTATTGTCAGCCGTCATAAATCGGAAATCGGGAAACAACACATAGACTAAGAGAATGATTTAAATCCATGTCTCACGTCTAGACGATATCTAGAATAGAGGAATATATGATTCCTTATCTAAAGGACACGCTTCTGATAGGATCAGAGTTGACATCGTCTTTTGAAAGCTACGATTGCGGATCAGGATCTGAAGTCATACGCAGAATAGTTATTAGACTTATCCAAGCGGGAGACTGTTGGATTAGTGTCTAAGTCCATAACTATTTTGGTATCTACTTGACCCGATGGTGCATGGTCCTTTTGGGTTGCCTTCACCTAAGTAACTTGATAGGATGAATTATGGAGAGAGAGAGAGAGAGAAGGGATTAATTATGATTTGTTAATATATTATGAGAATAATATATTAAAGGAGAAATCATATTGTTTAATTAATATTAGTCAATAATTAATTAAGAATTAATTGTGTGGCTAAAAGAGGTTAATTAAACTTAAGGGGACCGGAATTGTAATTATAAGATAATTGCAATTGGGCTATTGATCATCTAAGAATAATAGGTTGGACGAATTCTATGGGAAGCCCATTAGGAATTCGTCCAAGGGATATTCTAAAGGGGTCCATAGGCTGCTTAGGGCTTAAGCAGTCAGATTAGGGTTTCCTAGCTGTAAACCCTTATAGCCAACATATATAAGGAACCCTTATGGACCCCAAAAACGTGGTGAATACTTCCTTTAGGGTTTCCATCCGTTTTTGGTGCCTCCTCTCTCCTCCTTCTTCATCCTTATTGCTTATGGTGTTTGTGACTCCATTAGAGGTGCAACACTTGAGGCACTAAGCTTTCTGAAGCCAATCAAGGCAAGGAATTGATTATTATTACTACATAACAATCAAAGGTATTTCTCTAACCCCTAATTCAGTTTATATTATGATAGATCTAGGGTTATTGCTTTGGATGACTAAGTTGCATGTTCATTAGACAAACTAGATCCAAAAGCTATTAGGGTTTGCATGTACACTATAGCAATGATGTATTGCTCGAGACCCATCATTTATATGGTCGCAAATGCAGATCGCCTCTATGTTGGGCTGAGGTGGGTGACACCCAACTAGTAAAAGGGAAATCACTAGACAACACTCTTACAAGGCCATAAATCATTCGAGAAACGACAGAAAATGTAACGACCCGTTCCCGGTATGTTAATTTATTGGTAATTGTTGTGAGTTTTGCAAGAGGAACTCGGCGAGTTCATAGCCTGACTCGCCGAGTGGGGTCGCGGCTGAGAGCACGCGTGAGCCGGGGACTCGGCGAGTCCATATCCTGGACTCGGCGAGTCCATCCGTCTGGGTGAAACCCTAACTCCCGGGTTCTTGCTCACTATTTAAACCCCATTATAGCCTCCATCTCGTCACTTTCCCCCTTAGAGCACTGTGAGAAACCCTAAACCTTCCTCTTGTGAGCTTATATGTGATCTTGTTCCATTTTGTGAAGGGGTGAAGAAGGAGAAGAAGAAGGAAGCAAGGAAACGAGTTCTAGTGCCAAGATCCAAGGTCAAGTGTGAACTTATTCAGGTATTTTCGGAGTTCTCTTCTGGTTTTATGCTTAAACTTCCATTAGAGCTCTTTTAAGGGCTATTTGATGCTTGTTCCAAGCTTTATGTTTGGTTGATTGTGTTATTAAGCCGAAATACCTTTGGATCTGAGTGTTGGGGGTGTTGAGGAGTCCAGATCCACTGTCTTTTTGGGTTTGCATTGCTTATAAGCCATGGATCTACCCTTATTATGCATATTTTAGCCTTATTTCCCTCTTTCATGTGGTTGTGCACGTAAAGTTGGAAACTTTACGTGGTAAGACAGCTTAATGGACCTAGATCTATCATTTGCATGCGTTGGATTCAAGAGAAATCGAGTAAAAATATGTTGCATGGCGGCGACTCGGCGAGTCGGAAGAACGACTCGACGAGTCATGTCGCGAGTCCCGAATTCTTCAGTTTCTTTAGTGTCGAGTTTACGAGGTGAGTTAGGGAGTGGACTCAGTGAGTTATGAGTAGACTCAGTAATGGAGGGACTCGACGAGTTGTTCATACAACTCGGCGAGTCCAAGGCAATCTTCTTGGGGATTAAGAACAACTCGTCGAGTCTGTTCATCTGACTCGGCGAGTCGGATGAAGATCATCTGAGTTCTTGGATCAAGAGGGTACTCGTCGAGTCGATGCCACACTCGACGAGTAGCAGCATGTAGAGTTGAGAAGTGAGAGTAGGACTCGGCGAGTTGGGTGGCCCAACTCGGCGAGTCAGCCCCATCAGTAAGTTGACTTTGACCAAGGGTAAAAGAGTCGTTTTACCCCAAGTGCAGTGTTTAGTATTTGATTGAGTGTGTTCATGGACTTGTAGCCGAGGAGTTTCGGAAGCAGCAGCCGGTAGCTTTCAGACACACACACTCAGCCGCCAGTTTACGAGGTGAGTTCCCTTTTCAGTAGGAACGGGTCTAAGGCCACCATGCCGGCCCGTTTAGCTAGCAGTAGTATCCGAATGTTATCCGATGCAGTAGTTAGCATGTTTGATGCCTTTGTGGCTCAGACAAGATTATGTGTGTTCATGTTAGTGATAAGTTATGCTATGATCAGTCAGCTTTGGACTTCGGTCCGATGTCAGCTTCGGACTTCGGTTCGATGTAGGGGACAAGGTCCCGGTTAGCTTTGGACTTCGGTCCGATGTCAGCTTCGGACTTCGGTTCGATGTAGGGGACCAGGTCCCAGTTAGCTTCGGACTTCGGTCCGATGTCAGCTTCGGACTTCGGTCCGATGTAGGGGATAAGGTCCCGGTCAGTCAGCTTCGGACTTCGGTCCGATGGAGGGGGGCAAGGCCCCGTATGTGCTTGATATATATTATTGGATGGTATGTGGTAATTTGGGGGAGCTCACTAAGCTTCGTGCTTACAGTTTCAGTTTTGGTTTCAGGTACTTCCGCAAGCAAAGGGAAGAGCTCTGGATGACGGCATCGCACACACCACCGCCTCAGCTTTAGCCTGGGATTGATTTAGATGTTTGATCTGATGTAGTATGATATAGTTTTTCCGCACAGTATTTTATTATGTTTTGGAATACATCACGTATGGTTTTATTATATGATGCTCTGATTGCAGTTTTGATTATATTAAAAACAAAAAATTTTGGGTCGTATTTTTGGGTCGTTTCAAGTTGGTATCAGAGCCCTGGTTTGAGGGATTCGGGTACACTTCCGGGTGTATCTGAACTCAAACTAAGGGGAAATAAAAAGATTTCCAAAAGTAAAAATGTTTTCTAAAAAGAATTTTTTGAAAGCACTTAGGAAGGAAGAATTTTCAACAAGATAGAGGTGTGTGCATGCGGTCAGCCGAGCTCAAGTAAGTACTCCCAAATTATCCATACAAGTTATTTGTTCAGTTTCAGTTTCAGTTGAATAGCATGCTAGTATAGGACTAAGGATCTAGGAGGATGCCTTATGTGTCTGCCTTATGTGTTACAGCTTTATGAGTATTGCATGCTAGTATTGAGTAGACAGCAGTAGGATAGCCTGTTTAGGTTATGCCTGATAGTATGAGCTTAGCACTGTATGCTAGATCAGTTTCTCATTTTGAGAATAGTTTTGCCTGAGTATGTTCCCTTTATCCGAATGTTGCCTGCTTCGTGCTTTGTGGGAATTCTGAGTGATGGAAGTTAGCCATTAGGTGAACACGATACACCACATGTGATCAGGGTTGAATAATCCCAGAGTGCTGGAACTGACCCTATTGCGCAGCTCTTGTTTGAGTCCAACCGTTATAGGGACGGGTCTTTTACTTGAAGAATTATCTGATCTTCGTCACATGTGATGGTGTTCAGGTGATGGTTAATTAGCATTATAAGGAGACCTGCAGCAGCTGAGGACTAATTGAGTTAAGTCTGAGGTTTCCCTGGGGCAAGCCTAGGATGAAAGTAGCAGAGATCAGTAGTAGTAGAAGCGACTTGGTGGAGTCAGGGCAGTTCTTGAAGAAAGTACGGATAGATGTGGAAGGTAGTATGGGCCCGTACTACTGGAAGCAGAGGATCCGTACTCGAATCAAGAAAGGCTGAGACAAGACCAGGAAGCTAGTTGTAGTATCAATGATCCCTCAAGATATTTCTGTTTTCTGATGTGATTGTGATGTGTTTCAGAATGGTGGTTTTGCGTTCGAGGCCAGCAGCCGGCAGCGGAGGTGCCGGGGAGGGATCAGGTTCAGGCTCAGGGGATGAGCGCATGGATGAGCAGACCCGAGAGTTTCTTTCTTCGGAGATTACGCGCATCATTTTAGAGCAGACTCCTGTGATCTTCGGTTCGATCAAGGAGGGGATTCTAGAGTTGATGGATGAGAGGCTGGGCACCTTCCGTGCCGAGGTGGCGGCCATGATGGGGTCGCGCACCCTTACCTTCAGGGAGTTCAGGGCATGTGGAGCCCCGGACTATCACGGGGCACGGGACCCCATAGCGAGTACCAGGTGGTTGGCGGATGTGGCCAACGCATTCCGTTCTAGCAGATGTCCCGAGGGGGACAAGGTCAGATTGGCGTCTTGTCTCCTGAAGGACAGGGCACGTGACTGGTGGGAGGAGGTAGGGCATACCATCGGGGATGATGCGGCATTGGATGCCATGACCTGGGCTGATTTTTCTACCAGGTTCAGAGCGGAGTTCGCACCGGTCATTGAGGTGCAACAGTTAGCCAGGGAGTTCCAGGATCTGACCCAGACTACCGAGACAGTGGCGGAGATCACCGCCAAGTTCAGGGAGCGGGCCCTTCTTGTTCCTCAGTATGCAGCAGACGAGGAGATGAAGAAGGCCCGTTATCACGAGATGTTGCGGAGCGACATTCGTATGTTTGTGAGCCGGTCCAGTTGCAAAACACTGGACGACATGATTGCTAGAGCTCGGGAGAGGGAGATTGATCTCGAGATGGAGAAGAAGAGGAAACCGGAGGCGGTTTCGGGTTCGGGTGGTCCGGGCAAAAAGCCCAGGGTTTCGGATCATAGGTCCAGGGGACAGCCGAGCTACGGTCGATGTGGTAGGTGTGGGAAGATGCACGAGGGAGCGTGCAAGGCAGGGAGTTCCGGCTGCTTCAAGTGCGGTCGGGTTGGACATTTGAGTAGGGATTGTACGGCTCCTGCTGCTGTCGTTGCTGCGTCAGACCTGATTTGCTTTCAGTGCAACCAGAGGGGACATAAAAAGTCCCAGTGTCCGAGTTTAGCTTCAGCAGGGAAGGTGGCTGCACCTGCCCCTGTTACCTTGAGGATTACAGACGGCCGGCAGGGCCGAGCTGATGCGCCAGTGGCGAAGAGTAGGGCGTTTCAGATGACAGCAGAGGAGGCGCGAGCGGCTCCTGATGTGGTGACGGGTATGTATCTTCCCTTTTATCTCTTTATTATTATTGATTAAATGTTGCTTATGGTTGTATGTTTTATTCAGGGTCGTTCTCTGTGAACGGCATTTCTGCTTTGGTATTATTCGATTCGGGGGCTACCCGATCATTCGTATCTCTTGCGCTTAGCAAGAGGTTCAGTAGAGCTCCAGGGGAGCTGGATTGTCCATTAGAGGTTGAGATAGCGGATGATAGGACCGTGAGGGTCGGCAGAGTGCACAGAGGGTGTTCTCTTCAGTTATTTGATGAGCGGTTTTCAGTGGATTTGGTACCTATTCCTCTGCGAGGGAATAAGGTTATTTTGGGTATGGATTGGCTAAGCCCCAATGGGGCGGTGATTGATTGCGAGCTTCAGTTAGTGAGGGTTCGCACTCCCAGTGGGGGAGAGTTGGTGATTCAGGGCGAGAGGCCACAGCGAGGACCGACCTTTTGTTCCGCCGCTAGGGCGAGGCGCTACGTTCAGCAGGGTTGCGCCGGTTACGTAGCCTACGTCTTGGATGCCCGGGATAAGGGCAAGAAGACGATCGATGATGTCCCTATTGTTCGAGAGTACCCGGATGTGTTTCCCGAGGATTTGCCGGGGATACCTCCTGAGAGGCAGGTTGAGTTCAGGATTGACCTGGTTCCGGGTGCGGCTCCGATAGCCAAAGCACCATATCGACTTGCTCCCCCTGAGATGCAGGAGTTGTCCGCACAGCTTCAGGAGCTGTTAGACAAGGGTTTCATTCGACCAAGCAGTTCGCCTTGGGGAGCGCCGATCCTATTTGTGAGGAAGAAAGACGGGTCGCATCGTATGTGTATTGATTATCGGGAGCTGAATAAGGTAACGGTGAAGAACCGTTACCCACTCCCGAGGATAGATGATTTGTTTGATCAGCTTCAGGGAGCGTCTTGGTTCTCCAAGATCGATCTACGCTCCGGATATCATCAGATGCGGGTCAGGGATGAGGATGTACAGAAGACTGCTTTCAGGACCCGGTATGGTCATTATGAGTTTGTGGTGATGCCATTTGGGCTCACCAATGCCCCAGCCGCGTTCATGGATCTCATGAACCGCGTGTGTAGACCGATGCTGGATCGGTCAGTGATAGTGTTCATCGATGACATCTTGGTGTATTCCAAGACGCAGGAGCAGCACGAGGAGCACCTGCGGGAGGTGCTGGAGACTTTGAGGAGGGAGAGACTGTTCGCTAAGTTCTCCAAGTGCGAGTTCTGGTTACGCGAGGTGCAGTTTCTTGGGCATCTCGTTAATCAGAAGGGTATTCTGGTAGATCCGGCCAAGATAGAGGCCGTGATGCAGTGGGAGGTCCCGAAGTCTCCATCTGAGATTCGGAGCTTCCTAGGGCTGGCAGGGTATTATCGGAGATTTATTCAGGATTTCTCCAAGATAGCAGTGCCGCTCACCCGACTGACCAAGAAGTCGGTAGTTTTTCGTTGGGGGCCTGAGCAGCAGGCGGCGTTCGAGACTCTCAGGCAAAGATTGTGCGAGGCTCCGATCCTTACCTTGCCAGAGGGTGTTGAGGATTTCGTGGTCTATTGTGATGCTTCGATCACAGGTATGGGAGCAGTGTTGATGCAGCGAGGCCATGTGGTGGCTTATGCTTCGAGACAGTTGAAGCCTCACGAGGCTAATTATCCTACCCACGACTTGGAGCTGGGGGCAGTTGTATTTGCCCTCAAGATTTGGAGGCATTACCTGTATGGGGTCCGCTGTACTATCTACACGGACCACAAGAGTTTGCGATACCTTATGGATCAGCCGAGTTTGAATATGAGACAGAGGAGATGGTTGGACGTGCTGAAGGACTATGACTGTGAGATCCTGTATCATCCAGGGAAGGCCAACGTGGTGGCCGATGCCCTGAGCCGCAAGGTGTCGGCGGCCCCCATCCGGGATTTGTGTATGAGGATGACGATAATCACTCCTTTGTTGGAACGGATTAAGGAGGCTCAGATGGAGGGTCTCAAGGAGGAGAGGCAGAGGTGCGAGAGGATAGTGGGTCGAGTAGCTTCGTTCGACTACGACAGTCGGGGTTTGATGACGCTTCATGGGAGGGTGTGGGTACCGTACTGGGGTGGGGTACGGCAGGTATTGATGGACGAGGCTCATAAGTCTCGATTTTCTATCCATCCAGGGGCGACGAAGATGTATCGAGATCTTCGACCTGATTATTGGTGGCCCTGCATGAAGCGGGACGTCGCTTGGTACGTTGAGAGGTGCTTGACCTGCCGGAAGGTCAAGGCGGAGCACCAGAGACCTCACGGCAAGATGCAGCCGTTGGATATTCCCGTGTGGAAATGGGAGGACATCACCATGGATTTTATCACCAAACTTCCCAGGACCGCACGTGGAGTAGATTCGATATGGGTAGTGGTGGATCGGTTGACGAAGAGTGCCCATTTTATTCCGATCCAGGAAAGTATATCGGCGGAAAGGTTAGCCGATATCTATGTGCGAGAGATTGTGGCACGTCATGGAGTGCCGGTATCGGTAGTGTCGGACCGAGATGTTCGCTTCACGTCCAGATTCTGGAAGCGGTTTCACGACGAGATGGGTACTCGTCTCCATTTCAGCACCGCTTTCCATCCTCAGACTGACGGGCAGAGTGAGAGGACGATTCAGACTCTCGAGGACATGCTTAGGGCATGTGTTCTGGATTTCGGGGGCTGTTGGGATACGTATCTTCCCTTAGCGGAATTCTCGTATAACAACAGCTATCATGCAAGCATTGATCGACCTCCTTTTGAGATGTTGTATGGCAGGAAGTGCAGGACCCCGATTTGTTGGGGCGAGGTCGGTCAGCGGGTCATGGGGAGCACCGAAGTGGTGCTCAAGACGACGGAACTGATCCAGCAGGTCCGTAGTAGACTGCAGACTGCGCAGAGTCGGCAGAAGAGCTACGCCGACAGGAGGCGTTCAGACTTGGAGTTCCAGGTGGGAGACATGGTTCTTCTGAAAGTCTCACCTTGGAAAGGTGTCATCAGGTTCCGGAAGAGGGGCAAATTGGGCCCCAGATTTATTGGTCCTTTCAGGGTTTTGGCCCGGGTGGGTCGGGTTGCTTATCGATTAGATCTTCCTGAAGAGCTTAGTCAGATCCACAACACTTTCCATGTGTCTCAGTTGAGGAAGTGTTTGGTGGATGAATCAGCAGTTGTTCCCCTAGAGGATATTCAGGTTGATAGTAGCCTGAATTATATTGAGAGACCGGTCGCGATTTTGGACCGGAAAACCAAGACATTGAGGAACAAGGAAATTCAGTTAGTAAAGGTGCAGTGGCAGCACCGGAAGGGGTCTGAGTGGACGTGGGAGGCTGAGGAGGAGATGAGAGAGCACTACCCTGAGTTATTTGCAGATCCAGTCGTAGCAGACTTCGAGGACGAAGTCTGAGTCAAGTGGGGGAGAATTGTAACGACCCGTTCCCGGTATGTTAATTTATTGGTAATTGTTGTGAGTTTTGCAAGAGGAACTCAGCGAGTTCATAGCCTGACTCGCCGAGTGGGGTTGCGGCTGAGAGCACGCGTGAGCCGGGGACTCGGCGAGTCCATATCCTGGACTCGGCGAGTCCATCCATCTGGGTGAAACCCTAACTCCCGGGTTCTTGCTCACTATTTAAACCCCATTGTAGCCTCCATCTCGTCACTTTCCCCCTTAGAGCACTGTGAGAAACCCTAAACCTTCCTCTTGTGAGCTTATATGTGATCTTGTTCCATTTTGTGAAGGGGTGAAGAAGGAGAAGAAGAAGGAAGCAAGGAAACGAGTTCTAGTGCCAAGATCCAAGGTCAAGTGTGAACTTATTCAGGTATTTTCGGAGTTCTCTTCTGGTTTTATGCTTAAACTTCCATTAGAGCTCTTTTAAGGGCTATTTGATGCTTGTTCCAAGCTTTATGTTTGGTTGATTGTGTTATTAAGCCGAAATACCTTTGGATCTGAGTGTTGGGGGTGTTGAGGAGTCCAGATCCACTGTCTTTTTGGGTTTGCATTGCTTATAAGCCATGGATCTACCCTTATTATGCATATTTTAGCCTTATTTCCCTCTTTCATGTGGTTGTGCACGTAAAGTTGGAAACTTTACGTGGTAAGACAGCTTAATGGACCTAGATCTATCATTTGCATGCGTTGGATTCAAGAGAAATCGAGTAAAAATATGTTGCATGGCGGCGACTCGGCGAGTCGGAAGAACGACTCGACGAGTCATGTCGCGAGTCCCGAATTCTTCAGTTTCTTCAGTGTCGAGTTTACGAGGTGAGTTAGGGAGTGGACTCAGCGAGTTATGAGTAGACTCAGTAATGGAGGGACTCGGCGAGTTGTTCATACAACTCGGCGAGTCCAAGGCAATCTTCTTGGGGATTAAGAACAACTCGTCGAGTCTGTTCATCTGACTCGGCGAGTCGGATGAAGATCATCTGAGTTCTTGGATCAAGAGGGTACTCGTCGAGTCGATGCCACACTCGACGAGTAGCAGCATGTAGAGTTGAGAAGTGAGAGTAGGACTCGGCGAGTTGGGTGGCCCAACTCGGCGAGTCAGCCCCATCAGTAAGTTGACTTTGACCAAGGGTAAAAGAGTCGTTTTACCCCAAGTGCAGTGTTTAGTATTTGATTGAGTGTGTTCATGGACTTGTAGCCGAGGAGTTTCGGAAGCAGCAGCCGGTAGCTTTCAGACACACACACTCAGCCGCCAGTTTACGAGGTGAGTTCCCTTTTCAGTAGGAACGGGTCTAAGGCCACCATGCCGGCCCGTTTAGCTAGCAGTAGTATCCGAATGTTATCCGATGCAGTAGTTAGCATGTTTGATGCCTTTGTGGCTCAGACAAGATTATGTGTGTTCATGTTAGTGATAAGTTATGCTATGATCAGTCAGCTTTGGACTTCGGTCCGATGTCAGCTTCGGACTTCGGTTCGATGTAGGGGACAAGGTCCCGGTTAGCTTTGGACTTCGGTCCGATGTCAGCTTCGGACTTCGGTTCGATGTAGGGGACCAGGTCCCAGTTAGCTTCGGACTTCGGTCCGATGTCAGCTTCGGACTTCGGTCCGATGTAGGGGATAAGGTCCCGGTCAGTCAGCTTCGGACTTCGGTCCGATGGAGGGGGGCAAGGCCCCGTATGTGCTTGATATATATTATTGGATGGTATGTGGTAATTTGGGGGAGCTCACTAAGCTTCGTGCTTACAGTTTCAGTTTTGGTTTCAGGTACTTCCGCAAGCAAAGGGAAGAGCTCTGGATGACGGCATCGCACACACCACCGCCTCAGCTTTAGCCTGGGATTGATTTAGATGTTTGATCTGATGTAGTATGATATAGTTTTTCCGCACAGTATTTTATTATGTTTTGGAATACATCACGTATGGTTTTATTATATGATGCTCTGATTGCAGTTTTGATTATATTAAAAACAAAAAATTTTGGGTCGTATTTTTGGGTCGTTTCAGAAAAGATAATCCAAATCAAAGCCCGACTTCAAGCATCACAAGAACGACAAAAGCGCTATGCTGACAAACGACGAAACCCTCTGGAATTCCAAGTCGTAGATCGGGTGCTATTGAAAGTCTCTCCCTGGAAAGGGATGATCCGTTTTGGGATTCAGGGAAAACTGAACCGACGATATATTGGACCATTCGAGATTCTTGCCCGAATTGGCCCAGTGGCTTATAAGCTGCAGCTACCTGCGGATCTCAGCAACATATACCCCGTGTTCCACGTCTCGAATTTGAAGAAGTGTTTATCAGATGAAACTCTTGTCATTCCTTTAGAAGAGATCGAAATAAACAAGAATCTCCTGTTCGTCGAAGAAGCAGTTGAGATAATGGATAGGGAAGTGAAGCGTACGAAACAGAGCCGCATTCCGATTGTGAAGGCTCGATGGAATGCCAAGTGTGGACCGGAATTCACATGGGAACGCCAAGACCATATGAAACAGAAGTACCCTCACTTATTGTCCCATTTATGATCCTACCTTTCAAAAGAATTTCAGGATGAAATTCCTCCTAACGGGGGGATGATGTCACAACTAGCATTTTTTGCTAGGAAACTCTATATTCAAGTAATCAACTCTTATGTAACTGAAGTTCTAAGATGATATTATGTACAAATGTTCTTTCCAAAAGCAAAGCATTGAATCAAAACTCGCTCGTGAAGTCCAAAACCTAATTCAATACATCTCACATAGTCAACTATGGGTTTAAAACCCTAAAAATCCCTGTTCAAGTTTATTATGGACTAGGATCCTCTTATTGGGCCTAAGGGACCATTAAGCCTTCAATATGACTATTTTGGGCCAAGGAACCCTATTTTGAGCTCAAATTGTGTAACGCCCCAAATTTCAAATACCAATATAACTTAACATAGTCCCAAAACTTCCAAAATTCAAGATTTAAATTCTAATGTAATTATTAATAATAATAGCGGAAGCAAATAGAAATTTAAGTAAACACTTGGCGCGCTACGTCTTCCTCAAAACTTGTCGCCTTCTTCAAGTCTGCACTTTATCCTTTCCATTCCCCCTGCCACTTGCTCCGTTATTCCCTGGGTTGCGTGCATTTTAAAGATTCTAATGGGTAAGCCTAGGGCCTAGTGAGTTTGTGGTTTTCATGCATATTGACGTCAATATATATATATATATATATATATATATATATATATATATATATATATATATATATATATATATATATATATATATATAATAATGCAACAATTTATCAAATATATTTCTTTTCATTTCTTTCCAACCTCGGTGACACACTAGGGAACTACTGTCATTTTCAGAGAACATGTCCCTCTGTCGGGCACAACAAATATGCTTACAGCTATATAAACAGAGCGTAAGCTCTCCGCCGCGTACTAACACCCTGTACGACGACTAATAATAAGACCGTGTAAATACACCTGTTCTCTATATATATGTCACCCACCTTTTTCACCCTTTTATATGAAATAAATCATAAAATTCACATAAATAATCATAGCAATAACAATAGTAACATGTAATTGCAAATAATTTGAAATCAACTTTTCATGCAAGCAACCACAAAATTCACACGAAACTCACCTTGTTGGCGTTAGGTCTTAACCAAAGTTTGTCACGCTACACGTTCCCTACATTTAACCAACATATTTCTAAGGCTCCCTACTAGATAACACTCTATGCGGTCATTTTGGTTCCGATATCCTCGTGATTCATTCGGCCAACATAGTGGTTAATATTTAATTGCGTTAATCGTGACATTCATAGTAACCTTTTGAAAAATATATTTTTCCTTTTTAGTTATACCAATATAATTAAATGACAAAGTTTCACCTTTAGCATTAATAAAAGAAAATCAATTAAATAATGTATTTCAGCCTACAATGGTACCTCTAATATTTATAAGGTGTTTAAAAACGGTTGTATGTTTCATAATGAAAAGATCCATAGCAAAATGTAAAAAATGTATGGACTAAAACCAAAGGAATTGTTAAATTCGTATCTTATAAAAAGAAACTAGCAAGTCATAAAAACCAAAGGGGTCGAATATGTAAAATGTAGTTTCTAAAAGGTAAGTCATACGGTGAACTTGCCACAAGACTTTGACTAGTTACCCTTTGTACTTTTATGATGCATTATATTATTTTTTTTAAATAAAGTATTATGTCCACCCATTCAACAACGAATAGTCCGACATATTCTCTTCTTTACCCGTAACTTATTTCTCAGCTGCCATTTTTAAAGGAAACCGAAGCTTTGACTTAACCCAATATAATGACAAATAAATATGTAAAAATCACTTCTAATCATCTCCGCATCATATGAACATATACCCATAAGCAATTTTCAGTAATTCATACAGGTAAGCAATATTCATTTTTATTTTCAAGAATTAACATTTCAATTTTTTTTTATCAGTTGCATCACTAGTGGCCCGAACAGAAACGTGGTATGGAACCAAAAGACATAATAGAATCAGACAAACCTAATCAAGCAACTTAATCACGCTTAAATCGAATATACATACCTTAATTCCTAGAAAACTCCGAAAATCTTCAACAACTTCCACACCGGATTTCTCCCTTGATTCTTCGTCTCTTTTCACAATTCCAGTGGGGTTTTCACTTGATTTCTCAAGCTTTATATAATGCCTAAGTCTATAACTAGTGGAACCCTTTCATTTGCTTGAATTTACAACCCTAATGAAGATGACGGTTTTTGCCATTAATCTCCATAATTCTCCACTAATTACCTCATTATTCCTTGAATTAATCATTTTATTATAATGATATAATCTAATTACATATATATATTTCTATATCTTACATTTGAGTTATCACAAATTGGACCCAAGCCATGAAACTAAAGTAGTTTGGGTCATATGGGCTTAGAATGATTCATTTTATCTCTAATGGGCCATGATGGGCCATAGATTGTTTCATAAGCCCTAATGGGCTGTAAACTATATTCATGGGCCTCTTTTGGACCGCAAGCTCCTATTGGGCCCTAATGGGCCGAAAAATTTATTGTTAGGCTTCAGATTCTCAGTCATGAACCAATTTCAAGCCCAAGATCCATTTTCTTTTTCCCTCCCTTCCATTCTCGGTTTTCATAATAAAAAATGAGATTATTAATAACTTGACAACTCATTTATTGTATAATGGTAATCTATGCACATTAACCCCCATGTTTATAGGTCCAAGGTTGTTAACCACCATGTAATAGCCACTAATCTTTCTCCCCTCTCTTCTTCTAGTCTCGGCCGAAGATTTCCCCCACCACCCTCATTTTCTTTCATTCCAACTCTACCAAAAAGCTCTCTAGAACATCAAGAAATCTCTCCCCATATCTCCAAAGTTTCAAGGGTGCCTTGTGAAAGATCAAGAGCTCTTCATCAAAGTTCATCACTCTTGGTAAGTTCTTGTTTAAACCTATGGTTTAACTTCAAGATTACATCAAAAATCTCTTCTTAACCCACATCATTTCATGATCTATGCTCTTGAACTTCAAAGATTTCGAAAATCTCCTCAAGGAATCATCTAGGGCCGAAAACCTTCTTCAAACTCTTCATCAACCCGAGAACAACAACCCAAAGTGAGTTCATACCCCCTTGTTTTTGGTTTTTACTATGTTTTAGGGGAGAATACAAGTTGCTTATGTGATAGATCTATGTATTTGTGCATGTTATGTGTGTTTTCTAAGTTATATGTTGTGATTGTGTGAAGAAACTTCATAAATCTCGAAAACTCTATCAAATCTTGACAATATTTGTAAACTAAAACACTTTATGCAACTTACAATAAAGATGAAAGTGTTAAACATGTTAAGGATGTTGAAAAACTAAACAAAATCTTGTAAAGGGACCATTTTTGACAAATACACAAAAAGATGAAGCTTTTATGATACTTACGGTTTTTCAAGGACCAAATAGTCATTTTTATATAAAAATGGGTCTTTATGTTATTCATGGTTTTAAAACGGCCAAAAGAGTAATTTTTTACAAAATGGGATTAAAATTTGGGCCTTCACGGTTTTATGAGCCAAATTGGAAAAATTATGACTTTTGTGGATTAAATTGTCATTTTAAACAAATTTGAGCCAAAGAAGTTGTTTCTCTGTTAAAATGGGCTGAAAATGCCAATTTTATTAAATTGGGTCGAAAATGTAAACTTTTATTAAATTGGGCTGAAAATATTAATTTTCATGATATTGGGCCGAAAATGTCACTTTTCATGATATTGGGCCGAAAAGGTTATGTTCAACAAAAGTGGGCTAAAAATGTCATTTTATTTCAAATAAGCCCATAAAATGTTAACTTTTGGTCTTAAGGGACCTAAAGTGTCAATCTTACCAAAAATGTGCCTAAACTGTAAACTTTCGGCTTAATGGGTCAAAAATGTCATCATTACAAAAGTAGGCTTTTTATGTTATTTTGGAAAACAATCAAGCTAAAACAAACAATGTAATAACAAACGAACTAAATACATCGATTACATGTTTATTGGGTCTAATACTTACATTTCATGTTAATTGGGCCTTAGTAGTCCATTTACATGTTTATGGGCATGGATTATACATTTTATGTTTATTGGGCCTTAGTGGTCTATTTACATGCTTATTGGGCCTAAATTATACATTACATGTTTATTGGGCCTTAGTGGTCCATTTACATGCTTATTGGGCCTGGAAATAACATACATGTTTAGTGGGTGTTAATTGTCTTTCTACATGTATGTTCGGCCTTGTACATTCACATACATACTCGTTGGGCTTTGCAAATATAAAACATACACGGACACATTATACACAACATAATACAATATCCGTGTAACTCAGTTAAGGATCTAGTGAGTCACATCGATTGATACCTCTCGAGTGTACAATCGTACCCTAGAGTTATAACCAGGGTTTCCTAGAGGGAGAGCGAGAGTTTGTGTATAGATCTATACAGGGTGACACCCCACACCTGAATTGTTCGCTACATTTAGACTAGGCCAGTCTAAGGTGACAAACTTTACCTTAAACAAGTCGGCCCCTGAAAACACCATGACAGGCGAATTCGTCATTATCAAGTATGGTTATAACGATTCACGTAGATATTAACTCCATCATAAATTTACAGAATAAATATAAAATCTTGTTGATACGAAAACATATATACACTGATATTCGGTCTTAGGGTTTTGAGACCACGACACTTTTATAAACAGAAAATATCGGATTTTTTAGGGAAACATACAGTTAAACAATATCTTCTACTTACAACAAAAAAATACTTGATTTTTCCGGATTACATTTTTATATACATTCTAAAAACTGAAATCACACATGCATTAATACTTGATTTTGATACATCACTTTCAAACCATTTTACAGAAAATATCGGATTTTCTGGTGTTTTACGAACAATACAAAACTTTTCATTTAAACATGCTTATGAACTCACCAACATTATATATGTTGACATTTTCAAAATAACTTGTATTCTCATGGAATCGTTAAGCGAAAACGTCAACAAGAACATGTGGAATTTGTCGTATTTGTTACCATCATACATTGAATATTTTGGCATGTAATTTATGATATTGTACTTGATGTAAACAATGATGGTTGTATTTTGATATGTATGATGATGGTATTGTCTTGTTTCAATTATATACATTATGATGATATTGCAATATCCTGGATGTTTCCGCCGTCTGGTTCGGGAGTGTGACAAACTATTTGTTTAAAATATGATATTTAGTTAGAAGATTTTTGTTAAACCTTGTTTTTTTTATTAAACCATAGCTTTAAATTTGTTTGAAAAATATGCGGTGTTACATATATCTAATCAAAAGTATTGGGACTTAGCCTATAATCAAAAATAAATAATAAAACTGAACATGTTACACACCAAAAGTCCAATATTCTTCGCATTTTGACTTATTTCTGCTCTTCTTCCAATATTATGTTGTACCCCATTTCTTTTCTCTATGTTCTCTCTTAATTGGACGAAATTAGGCTTTTATTTATAGGGTTCTCTAGCTAACTTATTTTGTAGCGTCACTTTATATTCTCGGTAGGATATAAGTAGGGATGAGAAATTGGGCCGAAAACCCGAACCGAACCGAGAACCGAACCGAACCGAACCGAATTAGACCCGAATAAGCAATTCGATTCGGTTTTCGGGTATCTATATAAGGCTTATACGGTTTTCGGGTTATTCGGTCCGGGTTACCCGAATAAGGGTTTATTCGGTCCAAAAAACTGAACCGAATATGAAGAGTCTTTTTTTCCCTTGCGGCCTTGCGTGAGTCGATTTAGTGTTTAATTTGTTTCTTTAAAAAGTTTGTTATGAAATCATAAGCTACAAAAGTCATAAAAAATACAATATTTATTCGGGTTATTCGACTCCTTAATCATCTTGTACATGTTATTTGGGTTATTCTGGTTATATACTTATAGATAGATTTTTGGGTGTTTTGTATGTTTAATATTTAGTGTTTAATTTGTTTCTTTAAAAGATTTGTTATGAAATCATAAGCTACAAAAGTAATGCAAAATATTCGGGTTATTCGACTACAAAATCATTTTGTATATCTTATTCGGGTTATATACTTATGAAATCATAAGCTTCAAAAGTAATACAAAATATTCAAGTTATTCGGGTTATTCGACTACAAAATATTCGGGTTATTCGGGTTATTCGACTCCTTAATCATCTTGCACATGTTATTTGGGTTATTCGGGCCGGAACCGAACCGAATAATACCCGAACCGAACCGAACCCGTATTGTTTATTTGGTTCGGTTTTCGGTTCATACAATTTGCTTTATTCGGTTTTCGGTTTATTCGGTTCGGTTCGGTTCCGACCCGAATAATATCCCTAGATATAAGTATTTCAACAAATATCTTCGAAAACTCTATTTTTTTAAAATTATCTTCATTTAATTCATGCTTAATCTTCAAGCTACGAAAATGTATCCGAATTATACCTTTTAAGCCTTCAACTTATCATATTGCATTCTAACCTGCAAAATACAAATTTATAAAAATGAAGTACCAAATATCTTTAAAAACATGAAGAAACTTTTAAAATATATTCCTTAAAATATTCATGATTTAGGAAGTATTAGGTTACTACTTTTAAGTATTATGTCTATTTAGCTGTTTGATTTGGTGGAATTTGGAAAATAAGAGTACGCACATCATATTACGTACCATAATGCCATTATTTCACTAATTGCTTTGCCTTAGGCATACATATGAAAATAGATTTGTAAAACAATTATAATCTTCTCTCTTGAAGATTCTTAGGGTAGCAACAAAATCCTTCATTTTTAAATGTAAATGTAATCAATTCACTTCCTCATTCTATCATAAAAGGTTATGTTATGGTGTCAATTCAAATGAAGTCAAACTTAGTATATGATTGTATAAGTCCAAGGAACTTATGATAATGCAACAGAAGATAACTCTTATTTTTCTGAAATAAATAACCTTACTTAGTCTTTGTTTGACGAAGGGACTTGAGACTTGATATCTTCAACTCTAATTTGACCTCCATATCCAAAAATGATCAACTAGTCACCAAAAACGTAATGCATACTTGCTTAAGTTTCATCCCATCTTGAATATCAATAGTAGTATATATTTATTGAAAACACTTAAATTTCAATACAGGCTTTTTGCACTCAGTTGTTTAAATTAAGATTGAAAATGGTTTACTAACAAAAAAAAATAAAGTAAAATTAAAAAGCTTTAAGAAAATATAAATGAAAGTAAGATGTTATACTAGGCAAACAAATGAAATTACATTGCCATTTCTTGCATTTAGTCCTTTCTTGGGCTAAATGCAAGAAATGGCAATGTACTTTCCTATTTTTTTCAAGATAACATCTAAGTCTCATTTTTATTTCTTCTTATTAATTAATTTTATTTTATTTAAGAATTTCATTTCAAAAGTGTAATGCTAGTTTTCGAAACACATATTAATTGAAAACTTATGCTTTACAGTCTTAGTTGCCCATGCAAATTCTCCAATACCTCAATAGACAACCATAGTACCCTCAAGTCTCAAAAATGATGTAAATAACTTCATCACTTTTGTAGTACGTATACACTACCTTGAAGATTTTATGTGAACGTTGACTCTTTCCATTATCAATCAAACAATAACCGTAACCTTCATACGTAATCCATCATAGTGGGCCGGCCCAGAATTGCCTTTATATGTATAGCACTAGTGGACAACATGCTTGCTTTTACAAAAAAAAAAAAAAAAAAAAAAAAAGGGAGTGGTTATTGCCTTCCTATTTCTAAAGTTATACTTTTTCATATTTTATTTAAAATAAAAATACTATAATACTACTTGATAAAAACATATAAATTTAAAGAATAATAGTAGCAATAATTATTATAATTATTTTATTAATTAAAAAATAATAATCGATTCGGAGTTATTACATCCACATACACGTAGTTATAGAACGTTAAAGTTTTTAAATTAAAAGTAATAATAAAAAAAATAACTACATATAGATATGATAAATAAATGAATAAAAATATTGTATTTAGCTTCTGAAATTCCTCTTCTTAAGGAAAGAACGTGGGTATAGTTTATCATAGGAAACTATTTTCGTCAACGATGCTTAAAATGCTCCTTGCTTTAGTTTATTTAAAAATAATACTTTCATATATTTTCATAAACATCCCCTTCAAATTTGTACACCCTTACTTAATTCACGATACTTTACTAAATGTTCGAACCCATTGTTTTCGACTTCTGTCTTTCTCAAATAAACTTAATTAATAATAACTAATGAAGTTAGGATCTCAACTCTCAACTAAAATTCTAACGTAACCCTACTTTTATAGAAATATGCAATTTAACACCCTAAACAACTTAATTTTCAAGGGAAAAATGGAGAAATGTCTCAAACATCAGGGTTGCAACATTAAATATACGTAAGAGAGTCTTTATGTTGTTTAAAAGCCAGCAATCACCTAAAGAACTCAAAACACCACCATTATATATACCAACCTTCACCGCCACCGGCCCACCGCCACTCCTCCGCCATCGTCTTGCTTGACCACCGACACCACCATCATTAACTAGCTTCTCAAGCTCATCGCATCATCACCTAGCTTCACCACCATATCATTATGGTGTGGGGCTATGTGATCCCTGTGTTGTTGTTATGTATATACGTGGCAAAATCTGTAAATTTAAAAAGAAACAAGGGTAAACTCCCTCCAGGAGGAAGAGGGTGGCCTATAGTTGGAGATAGCATCAGTTGGTATAATTCTGTTGCAAGCTCTCATCCTGCGACGTTTGTCAAACAACAAGTTTTAAGGTACGTGAAACACAAAGGCAACTAGGTTAACGTGAAATATCATAATCATACTCGATTCATGTAATAAATGGTAAATCGATGTTTTTAAACTGATGAAGATAAGAGTTGATATTCATTAATTCAACTCTTAGCAGTTTAAAAACTCGATTAGCTGTCGGCAGCCGGTGGGAGTTGAAATCACAACTCTTACTGTTCCGTATCTTCAGGCAATGGAATAGGGGTCTACCGTCTACGTCTCATAATAGGCTTCTACACGTTTCTTTTTTTTTTTCGATTAAAATAATGCATACATGTTCAAGAAATAGGATTCAACCCATATATTGTTTTAGTGTAAATTACAGAAATGGTCTCTACGACGGTTTGGTTGAAATTTCCCTGTTTAAAATTTGATAGGTTTATATTCTTATGTCTCTGAATATTGCATTGAGTTCTTTGGTCTTTATTTTAAAAGATTTAATACAGATTATTTGTAAAATTATTTTTGTTATTTTTTAAATCAGTTATCTAAGTTATATAAAATCAAATTATGATTACTCATAAAAAGATTTTGTGATTTAAAAATATTTTAATATTTTTGATGTTTTATATGAATATATTATTTAATGTTGATTTTTTTTAAAGTTTTGTAGGTTTACATTATATAATGATTTTGTTAACGGTTTTTTTTAATTAATAAATTAAAATAATAAACCGAATAACTACAAATAGTCTAATATAATTATTTAATGTTGTTTTTTATGTGTTTTTTGTTTATATCATTCACTTACATGTTAGTTTTTGTTCTTTTGTTTTTAGAAGTTTTATGGTTTTATGTGTTTTTTGTTTACATCATTTACTTATATGTCAATGCTTCTTTATTTATTGTCTAAATAATTATATTATTTTCATATAAAAACCAAAGTAAAACTATTCAATCTCTCTCTCTCTCTCTCTCTCTCTCTATATATATATATATATATATATATATATATATATATATACACACACTGTTCAAGGAAAAAGAAAAAAACATTTATTAACTAATTTTATTGTAAAACTAACAGTTATCCGGTTATTGTTTTAATTTGTTTATTCGAAAAAAAAGTCAAAAAAATCATTATAGAATTTAAACAAAAAAAATATCAAACCAAACAACATTAAATAATATATTCAAATAAAACGTCAAAAATATTAAAAGCTTTTTAAACCACGAAAACAAAGAAAAATAAAGAAATAAATCAATAAGTAAATAATTTAATTAATATGATTTTCTAAAAATTTAGAAAATTGATTTAAATAAATAAAAATAATCTATATTAATTCTATTAAAATAAAAATAAAAGAAATAATTTATATATATATATATATATATATATATATATATATATATATATATATATATATATATATATATATATATATATATTAAATTGTGAAAAGAAAAAAAAAAGTAATTTGGTTTTTTATATGGAGCAATGACCTTCAGTGTAATATTCACAAACATCAAGGATGAAACCTATTAAATTTTAAATTTAAGGACCAAAACTAAAATTTCAACTAAACCACAGGGACTATTTCTATAATTTACTAATCATTTTATTTTCTTGTTTCGAATCGGTATATAAAATTAAGGACCAAAACTAGATATGCTTCATATACGGATTCCGTTATACTTTTGAACTTTCATGGCTCATTGAATTATTTCAATTTTATTTGAACGCTAGAAATATTACCTTTTCATATGTTATTTATACCTTTTTATATACTCACAACTTTTATATAACAGCCATTACTTTTAATTAGTCTTAATTTGTATTCATAATATTTTCATATACTAGTTTCTTTCTTACGTAACATTATATAAAACCTACTATCTTTTGACAGTTTTAATTTGACAATTAGGACTGTTATTTTCTAATATACAGGTTCCAATAATAATAATAATAGCAATAATAATAATAATAATATAAAATTTGTAAGATATAAATACATTTTCTTTTTAATTAACCACATTTGTATCAAACAGGTTCGTCCCAGAGGGTGGGCGATAGGAACGACCGTCCATGGCCCAACTTTATAAAGGGCCCAAATTATTTTATGGAAATTGTTATATTTAAAAGATAATAAAAAATAATTTTTTTTCAATTATTGAGTTATTATAAAAAAACTTAATAAAAAAATTGTATTTTAAGGGTTCATTTTTCCCTCTCGCATTGGACCCAAAATAATTTTGGAACGCCTCTGGTATCAAATGTAAAAACAATTTTATTACTGAGTTACCGGTGAATGTTATCAACATTTTGCTTTGAACTTTATCGTCTGACTAAGCCAAAATTGGATCGTCTACTAATAGTAAAACTTTATAAATTAAGTATATATTTTTAAAATGTAAATATATGCTTTTATTCCAATTATAAAACAAATATGTTTGAAAAATAAAGGATTTCTTCAAAATTATTTATGTATTAGAAGAACAGCTGTTTTAAAAATATAAATAAAAAACTAACAAATTCAATAAAAACATACTTATATATAAAGTACTAAGAAGATGAGAATGAAACGTTCAAAATGATAAAGTACAGAAACTAACATATTTATATAATTTTGTAAGAAAATGGGACATATTTTTAGCCAATCATTCTGGATGTCAACAAAAAATATTATAAAATATAAAATAAATTAACATTAAAAAAAGTAAAATATTATTTTCGTCATCTTTTTGTCAAAAAAAATTACGGTTTTTAAAATCACATCCAATATTCTAACGAAATATTATACTAGATGTAAAAACTCATGTATTATACGGGTTGATTAAAAAAATAAAATATTAAAATGTAAATAACAGTATTTTTAAAATAAAATTTTGAAATAAGTAACGAAGAAACATATTAATTGTAATTTATTATATATTTATTACATTTGATATTTTACATATATAAGTATAAGATTGTGTGGTTTTTTAATATTAAAATTCGAAAAAAAAAAAAAAACATAAATTGACTTGTGGATATTATTTATTTAAAAAATATCATAAAATTACAAGTATCAAAACTAATTAGAAATTGACATGTGGTAAAAAAACATTCATTCACTAGAGATGATGATGATGATAATTGTATGTTTATGTATGTTTATTTTCTACTAGAATATTACAAAACATAATTTTTTTAATTTTTCAATATTTTCAAATAGAATATTACGTATATAATTATTCCAACAAAAGTTATTATGAACAAAATTTTGGTTGAAATATTTGTATGCGAAACTGATCTGTTTTTATTTTCTTAAAAAATAATTGACGAAAATTTATAAATTTTTTTTTGCTTTATTTTCATTTATTGTATTATTTTAATTGCTTTTCATTTTTTATCTCCATATTAATGACTGTCATTGAGGTCACGCGTCTTGCAAAAAAACTCATGTCTCAAATGAACCTTTAATTATATACATAAATTAATTTAACAAAAAATTGTATAAATTATAGGTATGGAAAGATATTTTCATGCAATATATTTGGAAGAAGGGCAGTGGTATCGGCTGATCCCATTTTTAACAAATATGTGATGCAAAACGAGGGAAGGTTTTTCCAATCAAGTTACCCAAAGTCGTTTCGAGACCTTGTTGGGAAAAATGGTGTCATCACTGCTCAAGGCGACCAACATCGGAAGCTTCATACAATTGCTTCAAATATGATGCGCACTGACACCCTTAAATCTCGTTTCTTGATAGATATACAGCTTGTTATGCATCAAACATTTGCCACTTTGCATCATAATCAGACCATTTTGCTTCAGGATGTTTGTAGAAAGGTTAGTCACATTATATATAATCTTAATTGTCATCTGGCTTATATTTCGAATTTTTGGTACATAAAAAAACGCATCAATATATAATGAAGACTTATGAAAATGGAATATTTAACACAAGTACACAACATAAATTATTTTGCACAAACTACCAAGTATGACTCGTGGGGGAGTTCAATAGGTTGTTCTGTGGTGATAAATATGCCATGCATGTGCCGATAGAGGGGATGCTGAAAGTCAACGAGTATCTTGCTTGAAAGTCAAACTCATGTGGGAAATTGATTATGTGTAGAGAAAGTACATAATTACCACCTATACATCAGTTTGACATGTAGTTTTAGTCCTTCAAGTATGCCAAGTCCAACATCTATAGTCTTTTAAACCATGAGTCGTATTACGATTGTAATTGATTCGATTTGACACAATTTTAGTAAAATCTCAAACTAAACTAAACCAAAGAAACAACTTTGAATAAGTGGTGTTTTATTTATATAGTTAGATTAGTGATTTGATAATAAGATAAAGCTAAATTAAACAATTACTTATTACCATGGCGTGTTTCGGTATTTGCATATTTGTATATTGGTATTTATATTATGACAACAACTCAACAAGAGTATCTGATATCATCTTATAAATAAAGAAGATTTTCGCTTTAGTAATTAATTAATTAGATCTACCCCATGATGTAAAAGTGTTTGAAACCTTTTCTTTTAATTAATTAAAAAACCCCAAGCTATAATGATTCGTAATAAACATTTTCAAACACGACACATACACACTTTTTACTAATATAAGATACCAAGATACTTCTATGTGATTTGACTAGTTGTGTGATATTGTTGGTTTTAGTTGGCTATAAACTTGATGGTGAATCAACTCCTAGGGGTATCAAGTGAATCAGAAGTCGGTGAAATGGCGCAACTCTTCTCAACCTTTGTAGATGGTTGTTTGTCACTTCCCGTCAGTTTGCCTGGTTTTGCTTATCACACTGCTATGAATGTAAGTGATCATTTAGTTAAACGTCTACTTTATATGTACAACTTACATTTTAGGTTTGGATATCAGGTATATATACATAGGGTACGAATATCTTTGATATCCGTATTCAAGACTATATGTGGAGTCTTTTGAAAACTAATGAATGTTTGGATAAATTAGATTATAGTTTATTAGTTTATTGCTTATTAGTTTATTTGCGGTGGGAATAAGCAATAAACAATAAGCAAGGGGAAGATGTTTATTAAAATCAGTTTATTTAGTTTATCCTTACCACAATAAGCTGATTTTTAAAGATTCCTATCAAAACACTTAAACTTGGTTTATTATGGTGGAAATAAGCAATAAGCAATAAACATCCTCTTTTTTCCTTATCCAAACACCCCTAAGTCCCAAAAATAGAGTTTGTAACCATACCTATGGGTAGGCATGTTGGATATTCATATATTAAAGTTAATATGATATTTTACATATGGTTGTATTTGTGCACTTCTAATTAAACTTTTACATGTTTTTTACTATGCTCTTGTAATCATTATTTTTAAATATGTAAACCCTCTTGTGTTAACGTAAGAGGTGATTTAATATTTGCTAATTCATTTGAAACATAATTATTATAATTTTACTAAGTAATATGGTTGAATTGTATTACAAAAATGTGGCTTCTTTTGTACTCATGTGTCAATAACCTATACATTTTGTTGTACTCAATGAATTTGTTTTAAAATTGTTCTTGAAGTTATATTACAAAAATATCAACCGTTAAACAAGTATGACTAAAGTTATTGAAATGATTGTTTCGCAGGCAAGGAAAAATATAATTAGAAAGATTGAGAAAATAATACATGAAACGAGGCATGGTGAGTGTGATGGTGATGGTGGTTTGGTTGGAAGACTAGTGGAGGAGGGAAGTCTTCGAGACGAAGCAATTTCTGACTTCATCATTAACCTCTTATTCGCCGGAAATGAGACAACCGCTAAAACCATGCTTTTTGCTATATATTTCTTGACCACTTCTCCAGAAGCTGCTAATAAACTTTTGGTACTGTGTTTTTTTTTATGTAAATATAGGAAGACATCGAAACTTACCATTAACGCTACATTTGATGAACTAAAAGCTAGTTGATGGTTGATTAATAAGCTAGGTGACAAGGTAGGTGAAATATGTAATATGACATAAAATGGTATATAACAAATTGAGTATTTTTATAATTAATAAAATATATAGCTAGAAGAGTTAAAATAACATTTTATAAGGTTGTTGAAACGCTAGAATGAATAACTTTTTTAAAACGTAACTTATAAGTTACTTTTTGTTTGTGAAACATGATAATCTAAAACTTCAAAATAAGATAGCATATAAGCTAACCATGCTTTAAAGAAATATATAAGGAAATCTTAAGAAGAGAAAATATAATAGAATATACTTTAACTAAATAGAACATACTTCATTTTGTCCATTAATTTAATTTATTCAAAATGGAACATATATACTTGTATTCTTTTTGGGATTTATATACTAGTTTTTGTATGTTATATTTATATACTGATCTTATCGTCGAAGTAGCTACATTGGCTCTTCTTTATCATTTGGAGACTATACTTTTTGCAACATACAAAACCATGTATTGTGATAGTAAAGATATATTGTGAGGATGTATTTTATTCATCTTTTAAATCTTATACTTTCGTTAATCATGTATATAGGAGGAGCACCAAAATATAAGGAATAAAAGACTTGATTCGGATGGTGAAATATATATGTTAACATGGGAAGACTACAAATCGATGTCATTTACACAGAATGTAAGTAGTCTCTTTACTCATTTCCTTTCAATTCATGTTTTATTCGTTATATGGAAGACTCTTATTACATGTTATTAATAGAACTATGCTCTTATTTATTATGATCAACTTTAATCTGCATTCTGAAAGAGTTTCTAATTTTTTATTGTTACATGAAACATTTATATACTTAATTGTATAAGCACATATCATAACCATTATTATTGTCACTTGATGCAGGTTATCGATGAAACTCTTCGCCTAGGTGGGATAGCAATTTGGTTGATGAGGGAGGCCAAAGAAGATGTTGAATATCAAGGTATATTTATTTTCACTTCAAGTTTTATATAACTATCATAAACAAAATAAAGTCATGAGGTGTTTTGGATTGCTTATTCGAAAGTGTTTATTGACTTATAACGATTTCACACCCCTAATATAGAGTTTTAAGCGTTTGTATATAAAGATTTCATAAATACTTATTGATTTAAATAAGGGGTTTTAGATAAGTTATTTCCTCATTACACTTATAAACACAATTTGTCTTATACCTTGCACTTTTTACTAAAAAAAAATATGGGTTGTTTTAAATAAACAATCTCAAACACCCCCTTACTATGCCTTACTTGGTTGATTTATGTTGTTACATACATGTTTGTCGCCCATTCAATAAGAATATGATAATTCAAAAGCAATATTTCATGCTCACTCATGGCAATTACTTGGTTAATTTGCTTACGATATGTAGATTACGTTATCCCCAAAGGAAGCTTTGTGGTTCCATTTCTTTCGGCAATTCATCAAGACGAAAACTTTCATGAAAAGGCAAATAGTTTTAATCCTTGGAGATGGATGGATCCCCAAAACCAAGTAAGTTTTATATATATTTCATTTTATATATTTTGTTACACGTGTACTTTACCTTTATACCATATTAAGAACCTTAGTTATATTGCTAAAAGGACAAGAGAAATTGGAGAACTAGTCCATTTTATTCACCATTTGGAGGAGGAGCTCGTTTGTGTCCTGGGGCAGAGTTGGCACGACTTCAGATCGCCCTCTTTTTACATTATTTTGTTATTTCTTACAGGTTTGACTTTGTTTTAAAAGCTTTAATCTTGGTTGGTATGTTTATGCATTCATGCATGTATATATACATTTATATATGTGTATGTATGTCTATTAGGAATCCAACATGACAAAATCATTTACTTGTTTCAGGTGGACCCAAGTTAAGGAGGATAGAATGTCATTTTTCCCATCAGCAAGATTGGTTAATGGATTTCCAATCCAACTAACTAAAATTAATTTGGCATCATCTATGTAAATGTGTCTACGTGGGTATATATATAAGGAAGAGGACCTAGGACTAATTAATATAAAGTTATGTTTATATTCATGGATATATATACACAATAAGTGAGACCCTAATTATGATGACAAAGCCTTATATACTTTGAACACGTTAATACAGAGCATCACAACCTTATTGATTTATTTAATTACACCGTATGAAAAAGTAACTTCAAATATCAAATTCTCCTTAACTTCTTTTATTTCAACTACAAATCATGTATATAAATTTACATAATTTGTGAAAGGGTCGTTTTTTTTTATTAAGGGGGTTTTTTGGGAGCATGGGAGTATCTATTATGTAGCATGGGGTAAGACATGTTACCTTTCAAATTTTCTCGTCGAATGTAAATTTAGTGAAAATTCATCGAAATGTGTCACAAATTCATTGGAAATCCATGCCAAATCTATTATGAATCTGTTGACAATCCATCACAAATCTAATAATTGTGAATCTAGAGTAAATTTGTTGGTTTCTTGATAATTTTGTGATGGAAAGGCCTTCAGAAATGAAATTTTTTTAGTAGTGCAATCTTTAAAAAAATTGTGCAACCTTTCATTTTTTTTTTTAGATCCGCCATAGTTGGGGAGTGTTTATTTTAAATGATAAGTGTTTTTTTTAACTTATTAGCTTATTGCGGTATTAAAACAGAGTTTTTAAAATAATGTTTGGATTACCTTATACGGTGTCAAAATGTTATAACTTGATAAGCATTTCTTTTACTGTTTGGAAAAAAAAATGAAAAATAAAAACTTCCTAGAAATTTGAAAGTGCTATAAATTACAAGGAGTTTTGATAAGTTTGGAGCAGTTTATCAAATATAGTTTATCTTTGGTTATACATCGCTATAAGCTATTTTTAAAAAACTATATATCCAAACACTCATTTTAACTAAAACCGGTATGGAACCATAATAAATCAAAAAACTTATTTTAAGCATTGTCAAATAACCTCTAAATCTTCACTAAAAGCAATGGTAATATCGTAAAAAAGCTTATTTTTAAGCATAGTCAAATAACCTCTAAATCTTCACTAATATGCAATGGTAATATCTAATAGCATGTAAATATCTGTAAATCTTCACTAAAAGCAATGGTAATATCTAATACCATGTAAATATCTATGAGTTGCATAGAATAAAACTATATAATTAAACTTTCTACATAAACATGTTTAAAACAATAAGAAATTAATTATAAAATAAGATTTTTTAAACTAAGATATATAAAACTTTGCAATTATTTCAAATATATATATATATATATATATATATATATATATATATATATATATATATATATATATATATATATATATATATATATCATTCAACAACATTTACCCATTGTTTGCATTTAAATAAAACTAAACACGTTTTCATTTTATTTTAGTAATACAATTTAATGTTACGATTGATTAATTTAGATATTAATTACTATTGATATTTTTTAATTTTGATCATGATGGTTAATTGATATGTGAATTGTTTTTTGTAAGTTAACGTAATGTAATTTTTTTAATTAATTAAAATCACTTATTTGGAAATTTTTGAATTATAATAGAAAATAATTTTTGATATATTTTATTTAATTTGACTTGTCTTTCTACGGTTACAATAGAAAAAACATCATAAATAGTCTCTGTGATTTTTCCGGATCTGAAGTTTAGTCTCTAAGTTTAAAAAATTTCACAGATGGTCAACTTTTGATATTTGATCATTACGCCTCACTATGTCACCTTTTTTCCATTTAGTGAAGGGTATTTATGTCATTTCACTACCACATGGACCATTTATGACGTTTTCTCTTATTATTGTTTTTTTAAAAAGTAAAAGTAAAATTTAATATTCAATGGGTCTCTCTCTCTCTCTCTCTCTCTCTCTCTCTCTCTCTCTCTCTCTCTCTCTCTCTCTCTTGTACCGCATTAAAAAACCCTAACCCTTGGTCCTCTTTATTTCACCGGTCGCAATGAAATCCATGATGTTTACGATTAAAAAAAAAAAAAACTATACACCAATTGTCACACCTTCCCCGGCCGCTGACAGAAATGTCGAGTGGTGTGTCGAGTGGTGACGATACATAGATTACCAAAATCACAGAGCATAAACCATAACTATCTATTAAATGAAACCTATATGTCTTCGAGCTGAAAATCCTTCCTTCCCTTGATGCTTAATTTATCCTAGGAACACATGAGACTTTGGAAACGTCAACTTGATGTTGGTGAGTTCACATGTTTTGAGATAAACTTATGATGAACTCTTTTTGAAAACTTTCCAAATTTTGTATAATGATTAAATATTATCATCTTAAGTTTTTGGTCTTCTATCTCTTGTTTTATCATCTTTTTAGGATATTTTATTAGTCATAATTTACCATCTTTGCAGGATATCTAATGATTTTATCTTATTATCTTTTAGGATATCTTATTAATCTTAATTTACTATCTTTGTAGGATATCTAAGATCATATCTTATTATGTTCTAGGATATTTTATTAATCATATTTTACTATCTTTGTAGAATATCTAACGACGATGTCTTATTATCTTTTTAGGATATTTTATTAATCCTAACGTATTTTATCTACCACTCTAAAGTGTCATGTTTGGTAATCGGATCTCTAAGGTGGTTGTAATGTATTACCATAAACCCCTATAATCGACGATGTTTGACTAGTGATTACCCCGCCACAACGCTTCATCGGAAGTCAAATAGTGATTAATAAGAAAGTCATTATGTCGTGATTGTGGCTAGCAATCGCAAGTGGGGGTGTCAATGCTCGTATAGATCTGTACATATCTTTCTAGCTTTTGCAAGATCAACGATTACAGGCTTGGGGTAGCCAAATTTAATCAGACTAAGGATAAATATTAACAGATCACTAACGCATTAACCTTAGGTATTTTATCTTTTATTTTTTATCTTTCTTAGTGATTTCCTATAACAGTCATAATATAAACTCCTTTAAATTTATATTTGATAATTATATCTTTTAGATCTGACAGTTATATACTGTGTGTGTGTGTGTGTGTGTATATATATATATATATATATATATATATATATATATATATATATACCCTAGTTGTGGTTAATTTGATAACTAGATACTTGGAAAGAGTAACGATTAGGTATAGTGTATATCCTTATGTATGGATATGTGTGTGTGTGTATATATATATATATATATATATATATATATATATATTCTCCGTGGTTTCACGAATGATTTCCGGACCAGTGAGAGTACTATCTGGAACTTGGCCTCTAGCTAGCTGCGTATCACCCACCTCAGCCCAGCATAGAGGTGATATGCACTTGCGGCCGTAAAGGGCTTCAAACGGAGCAGCCTTTATGCTAGCGTGATAACTGTTGTTGTAGGAGAACCCGACAAGGGGTAAATGAGTATTCCATGTCTTCCCAAAGTCAATCACGCATGCTCGTAACATATCTTCTAGAGTTTGAATCGTCCTCTCACTTTGTCCATCAGTTTGTGGATGGTAGGTTGTACTCATGTGTAGCCTAGTTCCTAAAGAGTTCTGTAGAGACTACCAGAAACGAGAGGTAAATCTACTATCTCGGTCAGAAATAATAGATATCGGCACACCATGTAGCCTAACTATTTCTCTGATGTAGGTTCTTATTAGATTCTCCGTCTTGTTAGTTTCCTTTATTGGCAAAAAGTGTGGGGATTTGGTTAATCTGTCTACAATTACCCAAATAGTATCATGACCACCCGATGTATTGGGTAACTTAGTTATGAAATCCATCGTAATCCGCTCCCACTTCCATTCAGGGATTTCCGGCTGTTGAAGCAAACCTGAAGGTTTCTGGTATTCTACCTTGACTTTGGCATAAGTAAGAGACTTGCCCACAAAGGTAGCTATTTCGGCCTTCATGTTAGGCCACCAGTATAGTTTCTTAAGGTCCAGATACATCTTGTCTGAACCCGGATGAATGGAGTATCGGGTTTTGTGTGCTTCATTTATAACCATGTCTCTATAACCACCGAACTTTGGTGTCCAGATCCGGTTTATGGAACAATAGACCCCATCTCTTCTGACTTCGAAATTTTTATCCATTCCTCTCAGTGTTTCACCTGCCACATTTTCGGGTTTTAAGACCTCGAGTTGAGCCTCTTTGATCTGCATGGACAGATGTGAATGGATTGTCATGGTCAACGACTTTACTCGGCGTCCTGAGTATTCTTTCCTGCTAAGGGCGTCGGCTACTACATTAGCTTTACCAGGGTGATAATGAATCTCCCATTCGTAATCATTCAGTAGCTCTATCCATCGTCGTTGTCTCATGTTCAGCTCCTTCTGGTCAAAGATATGTTGAAGACTCTTATGGTCTATGAATACAGTGCACTTTGTGCCATATAAATAATGTCTCCAGATCTTCAAAGCAAATATCATTGCTCCCAGTTCAAGGTCATGCGTTGTGTAGTTGACCTCATGTGTCTTTAGCTGTCTCAAGGCGTATGATATAACCTTTCCTCGTTGCCTAAGAACACATCCACGTCCTTGATTGGAAGCATCACAGTACACTACAAAGTCCTCTGTCCCTTCCGGTAGAGACAAGATTGGTGCACTGCATAAGGCTTGCTTCTGCGCTTGGAAGGATGTTTCTTGTTTTTCTCCCCAACTAAAAGTTACACCCTTTTGTGTCAGGGTGGTAAGTGGTTTAGCAACTCCGTAGAAATTCTGTATGAATCGGTGATAGTAGCCAGCAAGACCTAAGAATTATCTGATTTTTGTGGGTGGTTTGCGTGCTGATCGGTTCTCAATTGCCTTGATTTTGGAAGGGTCCACGTGTATTCCCTCTTGACTGACCACGTGACCTAGGAGAGTTCGTCGGCTGAGAAATTGGCCGACATGTATGTCTGCGAGATTGTCTCTCGCCATGGGGTTCGAGTCTCTATCGTTTCCGACCGGGATGTCAGGTTTACCTCCCGTTTTTGGCAGAAGTTCCATGAGGAACTGGGTACGCGGCTGCACTTTAGTACAACATTCCATCCGCAGACTGATGGGCAGAGTAAACGGACCATTCAGACCCTTGAGGATATGTTGAGGGCTTGCGTTATTGATTTTGATGGGAGTTGGGATTCCCACCTACCGCTCGCAAAGTTCGCCTACAACAACAGCTATCATTCCAGTATTGGCGCCCCGCCTTTCGAGCTGTTGTATGTTAGGAAGTGTAGAACCCCAGTCTGTTGGGGTGAGATTGGGCACAGGGTGATGGGTCGGGCAGAGGTAGTTTTGCAAACTACCGAAAAGATACAGCAGATTAGACAGCGTTTGCAGACCGCTCAAAGTCGGCAGAAGAGTTATGTCGACAGACGCCGATCTGAGTTGGAGTTTTAGGTGGGTGACATGGTACTTCTGAAGGTCTCACCCTGGAAGGGTGTGATCCGTTTCAGGAAGAGGGGAAAATTGGGTCCCCATTTTGTCGGGCCGTTCAGGATCATTGTCAGGGTTGGCAAGGTGGCTTATAGACTGGAGCTCCCAGAGGAGCTTAGCCGGATTCACAGTACGTTCCATGTTTCGCAATTCCGGAATTGTATCATGGACCAGGAGGCAGTGGTATCGCTGGAGGATATTAAGGTCGATGAGCGCCTAAATTAAGTGGAGAGGCATGTTGTAACGTTCCAAAAATCATGACTTCAAATTTTATTTAAAAAATTACTAAAACAATATTTATATAAACCATATCATAAGTCATAACATAAATTCAGAGTATTAGTTCAAAACATATTCTTGTTATCAGAGTGAAACATCTCAGGCTGACTAATCAATGGTGTGTGCATGCGATCACCCCGAGCTCTTCCCTCCGCTACCAGAAGTACCTGAAACCAAAACTGAAAACCGTAAGCACGAAGCTTAGTGAGTTCCCCAACCTACCACATACCCTGCATAATAACATACTGCAAATACTGGGCCATGCCCGCTACTTTGGGCCTCACCCACTACCTCGGGCCTCGCCCGCTACAACGGCCCGCCGCTCTAGGCGCCGCCTGGCTTCGAGACCCACTCGGATACAAATCTATTTTTATTAGGCCCTGCCTGTCTTTGGGCCCCGCCCGCTAACCACATAATACAAAATGGCATATAATACATAACTGGACATACCCTACTATATTCCTGTTCTAAGCCTCACCTGTCTTGGGCCTTGCCCATGTCCTATTACTAGTGAGTCATGGAACCCCGTCCAAGCTCCTGTTGTAAGTGAGATATGGGCCCCTGCCCAAACTCACTCCAATCCTATCTCGATCCTCGCCCCTGCTCTGCTGCTAATGAGATATGGAACGCCGTCCATACTCTACTATTGGTGAGATACGAGACCTCTCCCACAATCACCTCCTTACCAGGCACATACATGTATCACACAGACAACAAGTATACTCTATCATGCAAACCATTCCTTGGGCACCCGTCCGACATTGGACCTTGGTCCTGAATATCATACTAGCAAACAGTGCCTAGGGCTAACCCCCGGGTCTTCCTACTCATGACTACATAAGCCGGCATTGTGGTCGTAGACCCATTCACACAAAGGGAAATTCACCTGCATTTTTGAACTTTGTTGATAACCCTCTGGCTGTTGCCGACAATTCTCAGAACCGTTGCTCCACTAGCTCCTCAAGCTATTAATATCAATATAACACTTAGTCCCAAACTGAACTCTAGAAGTCAAACTAGGTCAACTCTGGTCCAAGTCAAAGTCCTGGTCACAGTCAACCTTACAAACTGACTCTACTCACCCAGTCAACCCTTTGACTCGTCGAGTCCTTATACTCTAAAACTCTCATAATGCGACTCAACTCGCCGAGTCACCCCAAGACTCGTCGAGTTCAACGATCTCAGAGTCTCAACCTGTCCAACTCATTGAGTCACCACTCAGCTCACTGATCTGAGCCTTAACCAGAAAGGGTTGGGGGTTCTGTGACCTGACTCGTCGAATCCAAGAACAGACTCGCCGAGTCCACGGCAATCTTCAACAGACTCGCCGAGTTGTTCTTCCAACTCGTCGAGTTCCTGCCTATCTTCATACAACTCGCTGAGTCCACCCATGTTACTCGCCGAGTCGTTTCAGTTCTTAATCCATATAGTGGCTTTTCGAGCCACGCAGGGGCTCCAAACTGTAGATCCACGCTTCTAAGGCACACCCTTCACGTAAAGTTGCAAACTTTACGTGAAACGAAGGAGCTATAAGCTTAAAACACTCTAGGGCTAGGGTTTATGACAAACATGCATCACTAACACACCAAGGGCTGATACTTTATGGGTTTTTGGACCAAGACAAGCCTAGATCTAGAGTAGCAACCTCAGATCGGGGTTTCTAACTTTTAATGGCTCCTTAACATGCCAAAATGGCCCCAAAACATCATCCAAGAAAAGATCTAGAAGCAACAAAGGCAAAGCAACAGATTATTACCTTCAAACTGATGCTCACAACAAAAGGTTGGATCCTCCAGCTCCTTAGTGGCCAAATCCTCCCAATCTTCTTCTTGCAAAAGCCTCAAGCTCACTTCCTTCCTTCTCTCACTCAAATTAGGGCTTGGAATCATCTATAGGAGCTTCTAGCCGACAAGGGGGGCTAAGTAGAGGACATAAGGTCCTTTAAATAGGGTGCAAACCCTAAGATTAGGGCTTTTCTCATCCAGACCAGAATCGTCGAGTCCACTCGCCAACTCGCCGAGTCGGTCACTTACTCTATGCCCCGGATCCCGCTCTGACTCGTCGAGTTCCTCCCTGGACTCGATGACTTGGCTCTTTGACTTAGAGCTTTTCCTTTCTTTTCTTAGTCTTTATGATTCTGGGTGTACAACTCTCCCCCACTTAAACTAAACTTCGCCCTCGAAGTTTCTCTACGGCCAATCGCCCTGCAATCTTCTTTCAACACCCTGCTTGAAAATCTAACACCTGCTGCCTACCTCCGTTGGCCTTCCGCCCGGTCATTCTGACTATCATTAATCCTTGTGGATAATATTCTCGGGTTCACCATAACCCTGACCATCCTGGGAACACAATTTACTCAACTGAAAATCCTTCTGGTACTCCCTGAGTACTTATGTTGGACATCCTAGGGGTTCACCCCCTTTTCCTTGTGCATTTTCTGGCCTTCCCAAGTCAACATTCCATAACCAACTACCTCCCCTATCACTGTGAAGGACCTATCCTTCACCGAATCCATTACTCCCACTACTTCCAGTGCGGGTCACTGCTGTCGATACCTACCAAACACTTCATGCTACTATAACTTAGCGCTGAGCACCCATCCCAGCATATGGATCAGATCATCCTTCGAGTAAAAGATTCATCCCTGTAACAGTTAGACTCAAACGAGAGCTGCGCAACTGGGTCACACCCTTCCCTCTGAGATTATCTAACCCCGCTGTGAGAGGCATATCACTCCTCGGTCAACGAGCTGTCCCGCACCATACCTCTCTATCATCACTTCCCTGCCTCAAAGTTCTGATGCCTCTCATATTCCTTCCGAATGAACCGAGACCACCCTGGTCCCAACTGATCCATCCATAACTGGATTACTGGACTCTTACCGGTTATTGAAACCTCAGCTCAATCGCTCAGCCGCTCTCAACGACTCCCGAAGAAAACTTCGGCTATCTAAACCGCTCTATCTACTCTACAACTCTGGCTCTACTAGTATTAGGATCCTCAATCCCCTATCTTGACCACAAGGTCTCTACCAGGTCCCACCTGTGCTACTATAAACTCAAGGTCCCCGCCCACGGGTCTCATCCGAAACCCTATTACTGAGCAACCCTGCTCTTAGGTCTCACCTATACTGCTACTCACATATGGGCCTCGCCCACGGGTCTCACCCAACTACATCCTGGAGCGGTCTCTCCCAAGGTCTCATCTCTCTAGGGCTATGCAGGCTAGCTCCATATTATTCTCATCAACTACCCATTCTTGATCCCTACCTTGATCACTAGGAGGTAAGGGCCTCGCCCAAACTCCGCTAACTAGGAGATACGGGCTTCCGCCCACTCTCCGCTAACTAAGCTGCTAGGGAATGCTACGGCTTACCCATAGTCTTACAACACCTTCCATGCTAACTGACCGCTAGTGAATGCTACGGCTACCCCCGTAGTCTTACAACACTTTCCAAACTAACTGACTGCTAGTGAATGATATCGCTACCCCGTAGTCTTACAACACTTTCCACCACTGACTTGTTGATGGAAAAACGTTACGGCTCTCCCGCCACTCTACCCTGCTCTACATGTTGTCTCTGCCACTGACTACTAACACGAAAGCATCACATGCTAACCGTTCTCAAGATCCTCATTCCGACTCATTCGAGTCCTACAAGCGATCCTCCAACCTGAATTCCCAACCAGTTACTAACCCTCTCGATTACATAAACTAACTGTGGGGAAGTTTCTCAAACTCTCAACCCTGAACTCCTCAATCCATCAATCGTTGTGCTACTTCCTTTCCTTCTCAGAGGTCGTGTACTCATTCTGGATCTACGTGCTCTTACCCTTGAACACTCGGAGGGTTCTCCCCCACTTTGATCCTACTTATACCTCACTGCTCAATGCTTGAGAAGAATTCCCAATCTTCTCTACTATACCACAATCAATCTGCTGAAAATCCCAAGCTTGCCACAACTAGGGATCCAAGTAATCCATCACTCAATAACACCTTCTTGAATCCAGAGGATCACTACTGAGTTCCACGTAAGCATGCAATAGTTACTCCATCCTAAGTAACTTGATCCAATAGGGCACAACCCCTAACTACCATTTTAATATCCAAGGCATGCAGATGGCATATAACTAAATCACAAGCAAGTCACACCATTCGGAAATACTTATACAGATAGCGATGCAGAACTATAACAATATAATCATGAATAATAAAAAAAATTAACAGAGAAGCGAAAGACACACGCCTGCAACGTCCGGCATTGCTCGCGTCTCCATGGTAGTCATCTGAAAAGCCCTGCCTCCTACCGCAGGCGCCTTAGCTCGGCCCTGACAGCCGTCTGTGATACTCAGAGTTGCAGGGGCGGGTGTTATCACCCGTCCTGTCAGAAGCAAACTAGGACATTGGGCCTTCTTGTGGCCCCGCTGAATGTAGTTAAAACATATCATGTCTGATCCCTATGTGGTGGTAGCAGTACAATCTCTGCTAAAATGACCAGTCCGACCGCACTTGAAGCAGCCCGAATCTCCACCACTACCACTCCTGCACGCACCCTCATGCATCCTGCCGCACCTCCCGCATTGGCCGCGACTCTCGTAATTCCTCAATCTCGAATCTGACCCCTTGGGCCTTTTGCCCGAACCTGTGGCTACCTGAACCTCATCTGGCTTCCTCTTCCGGATCTGTTCCAAATCAATCTCGCTCTCTTGTGTTATCATATCCTCCAATGTTTTGCAGCTGGACCTGCTCACAAACTACCTGATGTCATCCCTCAACATCTCATGATATCGGGCCTTCTTCATCTCCTCATCTGCGATATACTGCGGAACAAGAAGGGCCCTATCCCTAAACTTGGCGGTGATCTCCGCCACAGTCTCAGTAGTCTGCGTCAAATCCTGAAACTCATGTGCCAACTACTGCACCTCAATAGTCAGTGAGAACTCAGCCCTGAACCTGGCCGAGAAATCACCCCATGTCATCGCGTCCAACGCGGCATCATCCCCCAAGGCATGACCAATCTCCTCCCACCAATCCCTCGCTCTGTCCTTCAGATAGCAAGAGGCGAGTCTGACCTTGTCCCCTTCAGGACACCGGCTCATATGGAATGCATTGGCAACATCGGCCAACCATCTGCTGCTAGCAATGTGGTCCTTGTCCCCATGATAATCTGGTGCTCCACAAGCCCTGAACTCCCGGAAAGTCAAAGTACGCGCTCCCATCATCGCTATCATCTTTGCCCGAAAGGCTCTCATCCTCTCATCCAAAATCTCCAGTATACCCTCCTTGACCGTGCCAAAGATCACAAAAGTCTGATCAAGTATGATGTGTGTAAACTCCGCTGATACAAACTCTCTCATACGCTCCTCGAGCTACTCGGCCCCGAACCTGATCATGATCCCTCTCCGGTAGCTGAACCGCCCACTGGTCTCTCACGCAATGTCACCATGCTGAAAACATATCACAATAACTATCAAAATACTCATCACTACTGAGGGATCATACACACACTCTACCAGTTTCCCGGTCTCATCTCGGCCTTTCCCGAATCGAGTACGGATCCTCTTCCTTCAATAGTACGGGCCCATACTACCTTCCATATCTATCCGTACTTTCCTCAAGAACTGCTTCAACTCCACCAGGTCCCTTTTTCTACTACTACTGCTCCTAGCACTATCTCATCCTAGGCTTACCCTAGGGAAACCTCTGACTCCACCCAAACTAGTCCTCAGCTGCTGAAGGCCTCCTTGTGATGCCAATTAGCCATCACCTAAATACCATCACATGTGACGAGGCTCAAATAATCCTTCGACAAAAAGACTCGTCCCTACAACGGTTAGACTCAAATGAGAGCTGCGCAATTGGTCCAAATCCAGCACTCTGAGATTATTCAACCCTAATCACATGTGACGTGACGTATTCACCTAATGGCTAACTCCCATCACTCAGAATCCCACAATGCACAAAGCAAGCAGCATTCAGACAAGGGAAAATCTAATCATAACATACTCAAGCAATCATAATCCCATATCAAGAAGTTGTACTAGCATGCAGCATAATCTCATATACTTAGGCATAACCTAAATAGGCTACCCTACTACTGTCTAACCAGTACTAGCATGCAATTCTCATAAAGATGAAAACACATAAAGCAGGCACATAAGGCATCCTCCTTAGATCCTTAGTCCTAATCTAGCATATTGTTCTACTAACTAATAATCATAACATAAACTTGTATGGGTATTTTGGGGTACTTACTTGAGCTCGGCTGATTGCATGCACCACACCCTTTTCTCTTATCAAAGTTCTTTCATTCTGAATTATTTTCGCTTTTCTAAAACTTTTTTCTGTCTCAAAACTCTTTCTACAAAACTGTCTTTTCATTTTGAAAACTTCTATACCAATTCCTAAGTTTGAGTTTAGACACACCCGAGAGTATGTCTGAATCCCTCAAACCAAGGCTCTAATACCAACTTGTAATGTCCCAAAAATCACGACTAAAAATTTTCTTTAAAACATTACTAAAACCATATTTATATAAACCATATCATAAGTCATAACATAAATTCAAAGTATTAGTTCAAAACATATTCTTATTATCAGAGTGAAACATCCCAGGCTGACCAATCAATGGTGTGTGCCATGCGATCACCCTGAGCTCTTCCCTCCGCTACCGGAAGTACCTGAAACTAAAACTGAAAACCATAAGCATGAAGCTTAGTGAGTTCCCCAACCTACCACATACCCTGCATAATGACATACTGCAGATACTGGGCCATGCCCGCTACTTTGGGCCTCGCACGCTACAACGGCCCCGCCGCTCCAGGCCCCACCTGGCTTCGAGCCCCACTCGGATACATATCTGTTTCTATTAGGCCCCGCCTGTCTCGGGGCCCCGCCCGCTAACCACATAATACAAAATAGCATATAATACATAACTGAACATACCCTACTATATTCCTGTTCTAAGGCCTCTCCTATCTTGGGCCTCACCCCTGTCCTGTTACTAGTGAGTCATGGAACCCCATCCAAGCTCCTGTTGTAAGTGAGATACGGGCCCCCGCCCAAACTCACTCCAATCCTATCTCGGGCCTCGCCCCTGCTCTGCTGCTAATGAGATATGGAACACCGTCCATACTGTACTATTGGTGAGATACGGGACCTCGCCCACACTCACCTCCCTACCAGGCACATACATGCATCACACAGACAACAAGTATACTCTATCATGCAAACCATTCCTTGGGCACCTGTCCGACATTGGACCTTGGTCCTGAATATCATACTAGAAAACAATGCCTAGGGCTAACCCCCGGGTCTTCCTACTCATGACTACATAGGTCGGCATTGTGGCCGTAGACCCATTCACACAAAGGGAAACTCACCTGCATTGCTGAACTTTGATGATAACCCTCTGGTTGTTGTCAACAATTCTCTGAACCGCTGCTCCACTAACTCCCCGAGCTACTAATATCAATATAACACATAGTCCCAAACTGAACTCTAGAAGTCAACCTAGGACAACTATTGTCCAAGTCAAAGTCCTGGTCACAGTCAACCTTACAGACTGACTCGTCGAGTCCTTATACTCTAAAACTCTCATAATACGACTCAACTCGCCGAGTCACCCCAAGACTCGTCGAGTTCAACGATCTCAGAGTCTCAACCTGTCCAACTCATTGAGTCACCACTCAACTCACTGATCTAAGCCTTAACCAGAAGGGGTTGGGGTTCTGCGATCTGACTCGTCGAGTCCAAGAACAGACTCGCCGAGTCCACGGCAATCTTCAACAGACTCGCCGAGTTGTTCTTCCAACTCGTCGAGTTCCTGCCCATCTTCATACAACTCGCCGAGTCCACCCATGTTACTCACCGAGTCGTTTCAGTTCTTAATCCATACAGTGGCTTTTCGAGCCATGCAGGGGCTCCAAACTGTAGATCCACTCTTCTAAGGCCCTCCCTTCATGTAAAGTTGCAAACTTTACGTGAAACCAAGGAGCTATAAGCTTAAAACACTCTAGGGCTAGGTTTTATGACAAACATGCATCACCTACACACCAAGGGCTGAGACTTTATGGGTTTTTGGACCAAGACAAGCCTAGATCTAGAGTAGCAACCTCAGATGTGGACTTCTAACTTGAAATGGCTCCTTAACATGCCAAAATGGCCCCAAAACATCATCCAAGAAAAGATCTAGAAGCAACAAAGGCAAAGCAATAGATTGTTACCTTCAAACTGATGCTCACAACATAAGGGTTGGATCCTCCAGCTCCTTAGTGGCCAAATCCTCTAAATCTTCTTCTTGCAAAAGCCTCAAGCTCACTTCCTTCCTTCTCTCACTCAAATTAGGGCTTGGAATCGTCTATAGGAGCTTCTAGCCGACAAGGGGGGCTAAGGAGAGGATATAATGTCCTTTAAATAGGGTGCAAACCCTAAGATTAGGGCTTTTCTCATCCAAACCAGACTCGCCGAGTCCACTTGCCGACTCGCCGAGTCGATCACTTACTCTATGCCCCGGATCCTGCTCTGACTCATCGAGTTCCTCCCTGGACTCGACGACTTGGATCTTTGACTTAGAGCTTTTCCTTTCTTTTCTTGGTCTTTCTGATTCTGGGTGTTACACCTGTTTCCATTTTGGAGAGGAAAAGGAAGATTTTGCGGAACAAAGAAATACCCTTGTTGAAGGTACAGTGGGAACATCGGAGGGGATCCGAGTGGACTTGGGAGCCGGAGGCAGAGATGCGCGAGCACTACCCGACATTGTTTATTCCAGAGGACTTAGAGGGCGAAGTCTAGTTCAAGTGGGGGATAATTGTAATGACTTGATTCTCAGGTATTGATTTAAATAAAAGTTTGTTTGGTTTTAAGTCCTACTCGACGAGTTGGTTCCCTACTCGTCGAGTAGCAGCGAGGTAGGATCGCGTATTTAGTGGTCTACTGACCGAGTCCATGGCTGGAACCCGACGAGTAGGAGCTGGCAGGTGAAACCCTAAATCCTGGGGTTTTTCACCCTATTTAAAGGAACCTCAGCCTCCCTTGGGCCTCTTTACAGTTCTAGAGAGTCCTTGAGAACCCTAATTTGTGATATTCTCTACTTTGGTGTGCTTTTTAGCTTGGAAGAAGGAGTTGAGTGTGGAAAAGTTGAGGGTCAAGGAGCTTTGAGCAAGGAAGCAGTCGAGAATCTGAAGTTTATCTCAGTTTAGCATCTTTTGGAGGTATTCATTCATCACCTTGAGCTTCTTCTAGTAAAACCCCTTTTCTATATTTGAGTTTGGGATCATTTTGGGGCTTTGGTGTTGCATTTCGAGTAAGGAGCCAAGATCTGAAGTTGTAACTTCAGATCTAGGCTCATCTTGGCCATCATTATCGCAAGAACCCAACTTTTAGCATGTTGATGGAGTCCTTTTGCCTAGAACCTTCTCTTTATCTCATTATGGGTCATTTCCTCATTGCATGCACATAAAGTTTGCAACTTTACGAGATAAACATGCCCTAGGAGCTTGGATATGTGGTTTGGAGGCATTGCATGGCCTAATAAGTTTTTGTATGGATGAAGAACTGCATGTACTCGGCGAGTCGCAAGGTTGACTCGGCGAGTCACATGAATATGGTCGTGAACTCGACGAGTTGGATGAACAACTCGACGAGTCTGATGAAGATTACCATAGACTCGACGAGTTGAAGAACAACTCGACGAGTCGGATGAGTTTTCTCTAGGATATGTATGCGTGTGTATCCGTCGATTTGTAAGAAGGAAACTCGACGAGTGACCTTAAAGTTTGATCGAGAATCAGAGGAACTCGACGAGTCACCCCGATGACTCGGCGAGTTGGAATGTGCTTCAAGGAACGCGGCGAGTAGCCGAGGGTACTCGGCAAGTTAAGGTCAACATGGACTGTTGACCTTGACTAAGGACTTTGACTTTGAACAGGGATTTATTAGTTGGTTTATGGATTTCCTTGTGAGGATGAGGACTTATGGGCGAATTCGTATTATGGTAATAGGTGGTGGAGCCTTTGGCTAGTGATCCGGGAGTTGAGATTTATCTACCGAGTCGACATCTGCAATGTGAGTTATCCTCACTATATCGATAGGGTCTACGGCACCAAGGCCGGCCCTTTTAGTTGTTATTGTTATGATGTGCTACTTGTGGTTACGATATGTTATATGCGGTTATGATCTGATAGATCGGAATCAGGATAGACAGTACGTTATGCTTTATGATCCTTATGGATTGGTATGTTGGCGGCCTGCTAGGTCGGTGCTTTAGTTATAAGAGAATGCTATGATTGACGATCAGTGAGATAGATATGTTTGATGTCTGTATATGCCAGTATGTATTAGTTATGCGCATATAATTATTTGTTCGTTGGTTGGGTTGAGGCGGTCCTGCTTTGTGCTGAAGGCCAACAAACCCTACGAGCGGTCCGGGGAGACTGTAGGCCCATGTGGCGGTCCAGTCATGCTGAAGGCTCGGTATAGATTTAGTCAGACTGTAGACCCTATAAGGAAGTCCAGTTAGGCCGATGGCCAAGTATGCATGTTGATTGGTTGATTACTACTTATATGGTATTGTCAGTGTGGTATTGGTATTTTGGGGGTAGCTCACTAAGCCCTCGGGCTTACAGTTTTTAGTTTATTGTTTCAGGTACTTCAGGAGATCATGGCAAGGCGAAGGCATGACTGTACCGCTCCTCATCCATATGATATAATTTTGGGACACTCTGATGAACAATTATTTGAAAACATTTTTGTAAACAAATGCTATTTGATTTTATTTATGATTGAAAAAGTTTAAATTTGGCGTAAAATTTATGGATGTTACAACGAAGAGGATGGCCATGCTCCTCTTCACTTCTTGAATAGATAAGAATGTCGTCAATGAAGACTATGACGAATTTGTCCAAGTACGGACGGCACACTTGGTTCATCAAGTCCATGAACACAGCATGTGCATTCGTCAATCCAAAAGGCATCCCTACAAACTCATAATGACCGTAACGAGTCCTGAAAGCTGTTTTAGGAACATCATCTTCCAGAATTTGTAACTGGTGATACATGGATCTTAAGTCTATCTTCAAGAAGTAGCTCGCACCTTGAAGTTGGTCGAACAGATCATCAATACGAGGCAGAGGATAACAGTTCTTAACGGTAAGTTTTTTCAGCTTGCGGTAGTCTATGCACATACAGAATGTCCCGTCCTTCATCTTCACAAACAAGACCGGTGTTCCCCATGGCGAGAAACTTGGTCTTATGAAACCTTTGCTAAGGATTTCGTTCAGTTGACTGTACAATTCCTGCATTTCTGAAGGTGCAAGATGATATGGGGATTTTGCTACAGGGGTAGCCCCAGGGATTAAGTCGATTTCGAATTTGACTTGTCGTCCGGGTGGCACTCTTAGGAGATCATCGAGAAATATATTAGGCAAATTGCAGACCTCGAGAATGCTCGTGATGTCTTTCAATTCTTGCTTTTTGTCTACCATGTGAGCTAAGAAAGCACAAAACTCTTTGTGAAGATACTTTTGTGCCTTGATACAAGAAATGATCCGGCTTGTTCCAGGTTTGTCGCATAGATGATAAGGACCTCGTTATTTGGCAAGTTGAGGAAAATGGCTCGTTCGTAATATAGGATGTCAGCATGATTAGAACATAACCAGTCCATACCGATAATGATATCGAAACTTTTGATAGAGACCGGCATAAGGTCTATCGGGAAAGAAAAGTTATTCAGGGTAAGGGTACATCCTATGTATATGTTGTTAGTGTATTCAATTTTCCCATTGGCCATTTCTACTGTGAAGGTTTCATTTAGAGATTGGGAGTTTTGTTTTAGTAGGTGCTCAAATTTATGAATCACGAAGCTTCTCTCAGCACCACAATCAAATAAGATGCATTCATAAGTATTATTGAGAAGAAACGTACCCATGACCGCTGTAGGGTCTGCCCCGGCCTCTTCGTGACCAATTGCCAATATCCTCCCAACTCCACCGACATTTACAGCTTTTGGACAATCTCGTTTGAAATGTCTAACTTCTCCACATCCATAACATGCTTGACCTACTCCAGTGGAAGGCACTTGGTTAAGTGGTTGGGGTGGTGATTTACATAATCAGGCAGTATTCCCTTTCTTTTTGTAGTTTCGAAACTGCGTTTCCCGGCAATTTCTGTTGTGAAAATTGCATTTGTTGCATTTTGTGAGATTACCAGCATAAGGCTTAGCTGGTGCAGGGTTAGCAGGAACAGCAGCATGGACTGCCACTAACTGTTGTTTCTTTGAAGTTTCCTGAGAAGATTTTCGCTTTCTCTTATTCCATCCTTTCTTGTTGTTGTTGTTGTTGTTGTTTCCCTTGGGTTGTTCTGGGGTAGCGACCACTAAGTTTTGACGGGCTTCGTGGTTAATAAGGGACTGTGCTAGCTCTTTTGCACTGTCAAAGGTAACAGGCCTAGAGGCGATAACACTACTTTGAATCTGAGGTGATAGCCCCTAGATATATCTTTCAATCTTTTTGCTCTCCAGAGCAACCATTTCTGGACATAGGATTGCTAAGTCACAGAATCGATTTATGTAGGTTGTTATGTATGAACCAACCATAGTAAGACCCCACAGCTCTTGCTCGAGCTTCTGAATTTCACCTTGCAGACAGTATTCTCGCATCATCATTGTCTTCAAGTTCTCCCAACTTATCGAGTTAGCTACTACTAGTGACAGGGCCTTAACATGGTTGTTCCACCAGGATAGGGCTCTATCAACAAAGTTACAAGCAGCAAATTTAACCTTGCTACCTTCTAGGCAGGAGCAGATTTTGAAACTGCTTCTGTCTTCTCAATCCATTGATTTAGCATCATAACTCCCCCAGTCCCATTGAAGGACCTAGGTTTGGCGTTAGTAAAGTCTTTATAGGTACACTCCCGATGGTGCCCGTGACTCTCACCCTAATTGGAGGGGTGTGCTCCACTCCCTGATCCACTTGCAACAGTGGTGTTTATATGGGACATAGCAGCTGCGACAGCTGTGGTGACTGCCGCCTGAAATGTGGTAGTGTCGAATTAAGTTGATGGTGGCAGAGGTGGTATTGGCACTTCATTAACAAGAACACGTCTTGGGTTTCTCCGAGGAGGCATCTTTTACTATATGAATTAAAAGATGAAACGATTCTAAGATATCAAGAATAAATATGAATTTGATATCTCAAAGCTAAAATACTTAGTTCAATATGGATCTTATATTCAAGTTACCATACGATAAAATTATGAATTACGGTTAATAGACAATGAAGTAAAACGTAATTCAAATACTTCCATATATATTATGTATTGGATTTGTTCGGAAAATTGGACCTTCCTAAAGGTCCTACATACACAAAGTTATTAAACATAATACATTTAGCCGAAAACCTAATTTTATAACAAAATTGGAATTAGTGCGAAGACTACTTGCAACGTGCACTGTGTCGAGTACTAGACTCCACTCCCTGGTGTTCGGCTCCCATTTGTCGCCTTTTCCAGGGTAGATTGACGATCCTGTAACTCTCTTATTTCAGTTAGGTCTGCATTTAATTGGGTTGGTAGTGTTTCGGTGTAGGCTCAAGTGTCATCATGAATTCTGTCTAAACGACGAATATCTGCAGAGTTGATTTGTGTTGTCGCATTGACCTCAAGGATCCAATTTATTAAGACTCTCGCCTGATCAGATTGGCGAGCTATACGATGTACAATGACAGGAAGAGCCCTGTTGGCTGAGCCTCCGTTACTGAGATTGTAGAAATCTCGGCACATTCCATAGGGTGGGCGTTGGCCTTGCTGTCAGCTCCAGTGGTATATGTGATCTGCCCAAACTGGTGTCGGTCCTTGATATCCTTGTCTGGCTGCGGGAGGTGGAATGGCTAGTGGGGGGTTGTATACTATAGATTCTGTATCAGTACCCTTTGAATCTTCATCTTCATCCTCTTCCATCGGTTCCCCTTCTTCTTCTTCTTCCTCTTCCAGGTCCTCTTTCGGGTCCTCTACTATCCATCCTTCGTTACCTTGGTTTGGAAAGTACGGGTCTCCGGGAATGTGAAATCAAGCCACTGTTATCTAAGCGAGAATAAGAAATATCTATTATAATTAGTACAGGTAATACACAAATAAAAGTTTCTACAAGGGAAACTTACAGTTAACCAAATAATGAATTCTTTATGGCACTTCTATAACTACAAAGTGTATACTAATTATATATAACTTGGATATTTTCGACTTTCGATTAAATGATCCTACTCCAAATCCACAACCAAACAAGGAACATGAAATGAAGCTAGATAACATATTATAAGTCTATTTAATTATATATAACTGCATTATACATTTAATATTTATAGTTCTACAGACAATGGTTCTTTTGTTTTCACATAATTGTTATTAGTATATAGTGCCTAAAATACTCCTATAGCATTTTAAATTTGTGTTCTTCTCTAAAGTTTCTTTTGTACTTGTAGTTGGTAAGTTTTAGACATGTCGCAACACCACCATCACTCCCAAACACATGTTGGTCGTATCTCAAACCAATATAGTTGATCTGGCTATATTAATCCGAGATATGATTACATAACTGCCCAGGTTTGACTGTAATGTCCGACATCCAAATACTTTTAAGTTTTTATGACTATGAAACCGTTCTTGTAGGTATGAGTGTTAGTATACTTCTTGTAAAAATACTTAAATTTTTAAAAGTATACTTGTAGTCAGAGCTCTTAGCCCCAAATGTATTTATAGTTTTATTTCTTTTATGAATTGATATATTGAGTTCACTATAAACAATGCTCTGATACCAATCTGTCACACCCCCAAACCAGACGGTAGAAACGTCCGGGGGTGGATGACTTCATTTGTAATATCACAACACATGCATCATAGTAATCAAAGTACAAACAACCATTGTATTTAAAAAGTATAAATATTTACATGTGTCAAATCATTGTATGTTGACACCAAAATAGTTGATACAAAATATAGAAGACATGACTCAAAATAGCTCCGTCTTCTCAAAAGCTCATGGAGTACCTGTTTATTGATTCCCTAAGAATACAAGTAATTTGAAAAGCGGGTATCAACATAAAGTTGAGTGAGTGCATAAGTATTCATGTTTGAAAGCTTGTTTTCTGTTATGTAAAACCATTCCAGAAAATCCTATATTTTCTGTTGTATATGAAAAGTAGTTTTAATCCCATAAAAAAACCATTAAGTTTGTAAATTAGTATTCTGTATTTGTATTCCTTTGTAAAACTTGTAAAAGTGAGTGTGCTTGGCTCCACCAGCTGTTATCATAAACTGTAATGTAATATTGTAAGTTGTATCTTTGTAAAACTACTACTTTGAAATGTGCTCATGTTTAATTGACTTATACACTAATCGTTTCGTTAATATCTTTTTACTGAGTTATTATAACCATACTAGACTAGATGGCCTGACACAAACGCATTGAAGGCATTTAAAATTTTTTGATAACAATTGTCACTCATAGGCGTGTATGCCTGACTGTAGCTAGCAGCCCGAGTGCGGGGTTGTCAATCCCATATAGATCTATACACAACTAGTTTCGATCCCCGACTGGAGATTCTAGTTATAATATCATGACTTTAACTATATTGTTTAACTGAGTTAAACAACCTGAATACATTGACTCATAAAAAAGCGCATAGACATTACGTGTATAATAGTAATGAAAATCCAATCATTTTGAAATGATTGATAGTACTTTTCTTGTTTAGTATACTTGAAATGTATTGAAATTGGTTCATACTTGTGTAGTTTTGAACTCAACCCTATTTTATTGTAAAACATGTACTCATGTATATTTGACTCATGCATTAGTATTCTTGTATCATAAATTACACTTATTATAATTTATATGTATGTTCTAAATTAATACCAACTGTCCATGAATGCAACCCCTTGCTCAACAATTTACAAAGGGTATTGAAACTGAATAAAATAACCTTTATATTTATATACATATACAATTATATATAACTAAAATTTAAACGACATTCGGACAAATAACCGATGCCCTAAATCCACATCTAAACAAGGAAAAGGAGATAAAGCGAGTTATCAGTCCTAAGCCTTTTAAATCTTATATATATATATATATATATATATATATATATATATATATATATATGATTTTTTGGGGAAAAATATAAGTTTATATAAAAGAGTTTAATATTTTTGAAATACTTTTGATAACTTGATGTCATTTTATCACAATTTGAAATCATTTGTTTGTAACACAAAATTCTTGTGTTAAACTTGTATTCCCCCCCCCCCCCCCCTTAAAACTGTAAAAGCTATGAAAATACGGGGGTATGAACTCACTTGGTAAAAGTGATGATTTGATGAAAGACTAGGCTTTACGCGGGCATCACTTCAATTGGAGAGAGGTTAGCTTTTCAAGAATTTCAGGGGTTCGGGCTTGCGCCGAAGTTTGGATACGTTACTGGGGCGTCGGGGTAGTCTCGAGGGGCTTAAAAGTGAGTAATATAGGAGAGAGGTTTGGATACGTACACGGGGCGTACACTCGTACGCAGGGCGTAGCGTACGTGCCCGGTCTATTTCCTACACGTCGAAGCTAGTTTGCATGCATGGCTCGCATGCAACGAGAGGGTGCCAGAGCATCGACGTGGCTGAGTTCGGACCTTGCTTCGGAGTACGCTGGGCGTACTACTTGAACGCAGGGCGTACTCCTCTGGGGTAGCCTCAAATTTCGTGCCTCAATCTTCTAAAATTCATATCTTTAACATACGAATTCCGATTTTTACGTTCTTTTTATCCACATGTAGGTGGGATTATGCTCTACAACTTTTGTTTAGACTCTGTTGGCTAATTTTGAATTTATTTTTAATGTTATATTTTTAACAGGCCGGGACAGGAAAAATCCATTAAAAATTCATAACTTCTTCATTCGACGTCCGTTTTCATCTGTCTTTTTATCGTTATGTTACTATTAATGAGATCTTCGATTCTCATTTAGGTTGTGTTGTCTAAAAATCGCTCTACCTTTAAACAGACTTTTGGGCTATGTACTGCTATGTCGAATCTTAGAAAAATCATAACTTCCTCATACGAAGTCAGATTTGAATGTTCGTTTTAAGGAAATTCACAGTTTAACGAATCCTACGACCTTCATTTAGATTGTTAAGGTTAAAAATTACTTTACTGAAATTTCACTTTTCACACTTAACAGTGTTTTACTGGTTTTGTCGCGGATTTTCGATTGGTCATAACTTCTTCGTTATAACTCGGTTTTAGTGTTCTTTATATTTTTGGAAACCTTGATAATAGCTCTACCACTTTATTCATCCCAATTAAGATTATTTAATACTTCAGTTTTGAGGGTCGATTATGTAAATACACATAGTATACAAAAATTTCTCTTTATTTTAAAAGAATTACAATTTACATAGATTCAAAATGTCAGGTTGTTACACTACTCGGTCCCTTACCAATGTGAGTTACAAAATCCTGAGTACTCCCTGATCGGCCCCTTACTGACCCGAGCAGTGCTGTAAAACTCGATCAACTCGGTGATTAATATGTATAATATACTTAATGAGTTATTATTTAACACATACGCATGTGATTATTACTACATATATATCTTAAATTTTCAGTAATTATTCACGAAGTGAAACCATTATATGTTTTTCAGTTTTTGTGTATTCACTTGTATTTAATTTTGTTATATATTTTAATCAGCTTATGATTTTAACTTATGATTTTGACATATATAATTTCCCTAAAAATATTTTTATATGAATTATCAAATCCGAATACTCCCCGATCGACCCCTTACTGACCTGAGCAGTGTTGTAAAAGTCGATCAACTCGGTGATTAATATGTATAATATACTTAATGAGTTATTATTTAACACATACACATGTGATTATTACTATATATATATATATATATCTTAAATTTTCAGTAATTATTCACGAAGTGAGACCATTATGTGTTTTTCAGTCTTTGTGTATTCACTTGTATTTAATTTTGTTATAGAGTAAATTACACGAATGGTCCCTATGGTTTGGGGTAATTTGCGCGCTTGGTCCCTAACTTATTTTTTTAACTCGGAAGGTCCCTATTGTTTGTTTTTGTTACGGACTTGGTCCCTACTATTTGTTTTTGTTATGCGTTTGGTCCCTATATTACTTTAAAAAAATATATATTTAAATAGGAAAAAATGGTGGGGTAGGTAAGGTGAGGTGAGGGGGTGGGGTTGTGGGTGTGGGTGTGTTTATTTAAATAAATTAAAAAATCAAGGGAAAAATAATCTTTTTAGGTAAGACAGGGACCAAGCGCATAACAAAAACGAGTTAAAAAAATAAGTTAGGGACCAAACGCGCAAATTACCCTAAACCATAGGGACCATTTGTGTAATTTACTCTTTGTTATATATTTTAATCAGCTTATGATTTTAACTTATGATTTTGACATATATAATTTCCCTAAAAATATTTTTATATGAATTATCAAATTCGAATACTCCCCGAATACTCCCGAGTAGTCGCTACTCGGTAGTTGATCGAGCAGGTACCAAAAAGCATTTTTTGCAAAAAATACATGAAACAATATTTAACGAGTTCTACAACCTTGATTATGAAGAGAGTGTATGGATTTGAGTTTGAAAACAAAAAGCATTTTTTTGGTAAAAGTGAATATTAGCTTGTGTGGTAGCAAAAAGTAAATTTTAGAAGTGTTCGTTGTGGCAAAAAATTATAAGATATAAAGCACCTTTTTTTTGCAAAACTATTTATAGGTATTACTGTCTTTTTCTTAACTCAAATTTTATGAGTTTCAAGAAGTTATGAGTAAGTTGTTGAAAACTTCTTATTGGCCATGAAAAGAAGTCATTTTGAAATCTATTTTGTTTCGTCAAACACTATTTTTAACTTATTGCAATAAGATGGTTTGAAACCTTTGGTTGTAAGTATGTTGCTATTTGTTTTTATAACATGTTTAAATAACTAAATCAATCGATAAGATGGTGAACGTATAATACTTTTCTAAAGTTGTCATTGCATATTTAATACTAGGTTATAACCCGTGGTCACCACGGTTACAAAATAAAATATCGTAAGTAATCATAATCATACATTTACGAATAATATTTTTACACAAAGTATGATGTGTTAATTTAGACAAATGTAAAATATTTTCATCTAATACTTGTGTTAGTATCATGATAGAGTGGTTGCAAACTCTAAATCTTGTAGTCGAACGATCATTTTATGTTTGGATTTGTCTTTGACACTTATATCCAGCCTACCACATTCAATATCATGTGCAAACACATTGTTGTATAAAAATGCATTTAAAAAAATAACAAATACATATAAATAGCATTTTTTTAATGTAGAATGCTAAAATCTACAAAAAAAAAAAAAAAAAAAAAAAAAAAAAAAAAAAAAAGTCACATAAATAAAGAAAGCCGACAGGTAGATGCTATAACACAAAGTACCTATTTAAAAAAAATTAACAATAAATGTAGTTTCAAACAAAAAATATATAAACTTTCAGAAAAGGCCAAGGGTATAATGGACATGTTGAAATTTTTATAAAGTAGGATGACTCAACATTACAAATCACAAAAAATAGTTCATTTTACAGTAAATGTATTATCTCGTTATTTGACCCTTAAATGAATAGATAATCACAAGCACAAACAGGTTACCTAATTATCAAACCAATCAAAATTAGCATGTTATCACACAATGTCAGTTAAATGTTTTTTCTTTTTAACTTCTCTTATAAATGTCTAGTTAAAAATAGCTCAAGGGTAACAAGTTAGGGATAATTAGCTTCCTAAAGGTGCAAAAATACATCTCACTTGGTTGAGAATTAAAAGAAATAAAAACTACTATAAACTTCTACAAAAATAATATATGAACTTAGATCATTCATTGCAGTCCAGAGTGAATCAAGGGCACAAGAGTCATTTTACATGCGTCAGGGACCATATTTGTAACACAAATGGAACGGGGAAATTTTAGAAAATAAACTGAACTTGCAAAATAGATAATAGTTTGCAACAAAATCATAGCACATCAAAGTTGGGATACTAAATTCTAATGCAATTTATAGCCAAAGGGTATTATGGTAATTTTCCAGAAAAAAATTACTCATTTGCAGGATACTTCCTTTTCAAATAAATGAATATCAATCTTTGATTCCATTCCATCAGACAAAAAAAAAAGATTTTTTTATCAATCTAATAACATCATCCATTTCATACATTCTTCAATTTCATCATATCAGCACCTTAAAAAACACATATAATAAGAAAAAAAAAATTAAATGCAATTGAAGAACATAAGTAATAACCAATTTACATACCAGAAAAAAATCATCCACCTAAAAAAACTCAAAACTTCTTAATTTGACCAATTATTAAATGTAAGTATACCTAGGATGATGTTCCTCCAACGACCTCATGTTCCATCTACATCATCTGCTATGACATGTTGACCAAAATTAGAAGTTTAGGAGGATTGACCAATTAAGAGTTAACATATCAATCAAGATAATATTTGATAAAAATAGATTGAAATACACTATTAAACAACTAAATATAACACAATTAAGGCTTTAATAACAGAGATGGAGATAGAGAAGAGAAGCCTAACTTGGTAGTTTAGAAGCAGACATTCTAATGTGAAGTTATTGTTCATCATCTATCCAAATATCCATTATATCATCAAACCATAACAAACATCAACTTCACATACAAGAGCAATTCCTTTTGCAAGCCTGCTTCACATCCACCAAATGAATGACATAATATGAAAATCAAAACAAAAGGAATACATTCAATCTTAAATCAGCAACGGGAAAAAATCCTTAATAAAAGGATAAAAATATATCAGAGACGAAAAATGGAAGCATGTTCTTCTAATGAAAAAAGCAGATTTTGATTCCGATTTGAAAGGGATTGGACCTTCAAGTAGAAACCGGTTGTTTGAAAAATTTAAGCAATAAGTAATCCTAGGAGCACAATAGCCAAGCAAGGAGTATATATTCAGGTGATAAACTTACCTCGATAGACACCTATATCTGGAAAAAAAAAAAAAAAAAAAAATCACAGTCACAAACCTTTAAAAATTGCAAACCCACGATTACACCAGTAACATAAAGTCAAAAAAACAAATACATAATCATCTCACCTTAGTAGCTTTGGGGATCCTTGCAACAATAAGGAAGAGGTGGGAATTACAACAAAATACAAAGACCTTTAGCAGATTATTCAGCAATAAAATTCTTATTTTTTTGGTTGGTTAACTATCTTCATCAAAAGGTCAACTTCAACACTGTGTGCTTCTAAGATGAGAGAGAGAGGGGGGATATTACCGATGCGTTGTATAGATATTAGTGTGGATCATAATTAGTTAAGAGAGAGATATGAAGGAGGAAGAGCAACGACAATGAGGCAAAGTGGCGATGGTGTTGTGGTAGAGAAAAAGGCAAACGAAACCAGTAGCAATGGAGGAGAAGAAGGGAGTACTGGTGTAGGAACGGTGGCGTTAAGAAGGGATATTTATCTTTTAAATTTCAAATTGACATATTTGATTTGGTTTCCAAAGAGATTGGCGAAATTTTTGGAAATACAGCCGTGATTAAGGGATGACCATGTATAGTTTTAAGGGTGAGCGGGAAAACAGTTCACATAAAGATGACACGTGGAAAAGTATACTGATAGAAAAGTGCCATGTGGCATTTAGGGGAGGCAATTATTAGGAAGGGAGATTATCGATTATCAACAACGATACATGTACTACATTGAATGACTCCATAAAAGGTTCATTTAAAGCAGAGTTCAATCTCTTGTAATCAAAATACATAAAACAATATTTTCAGCATAAATGATATGCTATGTACAATTGCATTTACATTCATGCAATTCAAGTCAACAGAAAAGTCAAGGTTATGTTCTATTATGGTTAGAATCATCATGACCTTTTTACATAAAATAGTTACAAGAAAAATAACTAAAAGAAACAACCAATCAAATCAAGCTCTACTCATTACTCAACTCAACTGCATGATAAAACCTTAGCAACTTCAACGCCGACACATTTTCCTGAAAAAATAATAAATCATTATTTCTATTTTCTAGAAGAAAAAAAAATTAAGAAAAGAACTATATTTGTAGGACCTGAAGTGGTTCTTGAGATTGGGAAGGGAAGTAAAAACCGGTTGAACAATTGTGCAACAATTCAGGGTTTTTTATGTACTCTTTGTGCCCATCACTCGCTTTCATCTTATATTTGAACATCTGAGAACCAAAAAAAAAAAAATTAAAAAATAATATTATAGATGGAAATACAGTTTTACTGACCTCAGAAAGAGAGACTGTAGGTTTTTCCAGCTCATCATCTTCATCAATATGTACACCAGTACCCTGACATTCAGGACAAAAAGCAGAATAAATTTGTTTTTTTGACTCCTCTTCAGCTTTTTTAAATTTGGCTCCTTTTTTTCGCCTACTTTTCTTCTTTACTTCAGGAGCAACTACCATCTGTTTTGTATAAACTTCAGACTCACACAGAAGGACCCAATGAATGAGGCACGAAATATGAAACACGTGAAATGCCTGCATTAGATAACAAAAGATAATCAAATGACACTTTAGGTCCCTGTAGTTTTAATTTTCTGGAGCTACATTTCTAGTCCCTGTAGTTTTTAATTTGCATGAATTAAATTTCTGGTCCCTGTAGCTTTAAATTTCAGGAATTACACTTTTGGTTTGGTCTTTATAGTTTTAATTTTCCAGAATTATTTTTCTGGTCCCTGTAGTTTTAAATTTCAGGAATTACACTTTTGGTCACTATGTATGAGGGAAATAAGCAAAAGACACTTTTCGTCTCTATAGTTTTAGTTTTCCAGATTTATATTTTTGGTCCCTTTGGGTTTTTAGTTTGCAGGAATTACATTTCTGGTCCCTGTAGTTTTATATTTTCGGATTTACACTTTTGGTCACTATGAAAGTGGGAAATAAGCAAAAGACACTTTCGGTTCCTATAGTTTTAGTTTTCCAGAATTACATTTTTGGTCCCTGAAATTTTTAGTTTGCAGGAAATGCATTTTTGGTCCTTGTAGTTTATTTTTACAAAATTACATTTTTAGTCCCTGTAGTTTTTAATTTGCAAAAGTTACATTTCTGGTCACTGTAGTTTTAAATTTCCGGAATTACACTTTTGGTCACTAAGAAAGTGGGAAATAAGAAAAAGACACTATTGGTCCCTATAGTTTTAATTTTTCAGATTTATATTTTTGGTCCCTTAAGTTTTTAGTTTGCAGGACATACATTTTTGGTCCCTGTAGTTTTACATTTTTAGTCCCTGTATTTTTTAACTTGCATAAACTACATTTCTGGTCCCTGTAGTTTTAAATTTCTGGAATTACACTTTTGGTCCATTTAGTTTTTAATATGAAAGAGGGAAATAAGCAAAAGACACTTTTGGTCCCTAGAGTTTTAGTTTTCCAAAATTATATTTTTGGCCCCTGAAGTTTTAGTTTGCAGGAATTACATTTCTGGTCCCTGTAGTTTTAAATTTCCACAATTACACTTTTTGGTCAACGTAGTTTTTAATTTGAAAGAAATGAGGGACTTACACCTTGGTCCCTAAAGTTTGCAATGTTCTACACTTTAGGCCCAAGTTTTGATATTTTTTACAATAAGACTAAATTAGAGTCAGAGACTCAGAGTCCCTATGGTTTCTATAACGTATGAAGAAAAATATAAGTACATTGTTGTTATGGGTTACATATCGCTAGTATTGGTCTAAAAGTGTAAGTATGATTAAGGGTTAGAGATAAGATAAAAGATAAATAAGAAAACATACCCCATTCAAATTTCTACTACTGCAAACAATTCGACCAGTCTTCATGTTGAGAAGTGTTGCAACATTTTTCCCAGGAAGCATCTTGTGTTGACATATGTCACACACTCTTTCTGAAGCTAAACGTTGTCTTGCCCTAATTTCTTTCCTTGTACATTTGTTTGGGAAAACTCTTAATTGGAGTGAGTTATCATCATAAACTTCTACAAGATTTCTTGAATTAGAACTACCCGATGCCAAAGATTCTTCACTGGAAGATTCTTCATATTGGTTACTCAAAGATTCACTATAATCTTCAGGATCAGATAGTGATTTCCTCTTTTTTCCTTTAGGGTTTGCATTCCCCTCTATTGCAGGTCTAGAACTTGAAGAAAGAAAACCCTGCAAGTCATCTAATATCCCCTTTCGACCCAAATCAAAGTCAAATGCAAATGAAACAACAGCAAAATCATGATATGGAATCTTGTCATTGTTAACTGAATCACTTTTCCCAAACCATTCGCACCAAATTTTCTTGATTCCCTTTGAAACCCCTTCTTGCTCAAGGGACTTAAGAGAAATTTTCCCAATACCAATTTCTCTCACTTCTAAATCAGTAACTTTATCTTTGTGTAGCACATTGGGAATTATCAGATCATCAAGATCTAAACTCTCATCTCCTTGTCCTGAATCTAAGCTTCCCTCAGATGAAAGTTCATAGTCAGAAGCATTTCCTTTGAAAGCCACAATCGCGAGATTGTTTTCATTGATACTCCTTTTTTGCATTAAATTCCTCCCGTTTGAGGGTACCAAATGATTGTCTTCCTCGGTGTTATGGAAGAAAAGCATACCATCATTGAAGGGAAAAGGATTCTGTTTCAACAAGGTAGCTTTAGCAGCTTCATACATCTGTTTGTGAAGATGGCCACGTAGATGATCATGGAGAACTGAATCACTGTAGCATGGAGCAAGACACAGTACACAGAAGAAGATAACCTTCTTATTATCTTCCCTAAGCTCAACATACGTATGACCCTTCAATCTCACATTTCGCAGTGCAGTTCTGGCCAACTGTTCTTTTAAACTGATAACGCCAGTTCTTTCGAGAAACCCTAACTCTTTGCCTCGTCCTGCCATTCAATACTCTCTTCCAGATTATACGAAACCCTAAATAGCCTCAAATCCCCAAATTTCAATTGATTTGAAACCCTAAAAAGCTTAAATCGACAATGAGCACCAGATTTCAAATACAACGATTAATAGGACATCTGCAATCGTTCCTTAAACTACTTAAAAGCAATAAACAGTAAATTTTCACGAAATCGGAGCGATTTATAATACGATTCTTCAAATTTCGGATTACAGTCGACGTAAACGCCAGAAATTTACTTCACAGAAGAAAAGGATGAAATCATACGCTTAGACGAAGAAAACCCTAAACTTACAACATCGAGGCGTACTTTGTATAGAATTTTTCGGAAACCGTAGAGGTATTAGATCCACCATTACAAGGGCTTGTTCTTGAACTCCAGACAGAACTTGAAGCGAGCAAAGCCCTCCCATGGACATCATATCCGAGTTTTGTTAGTCCGTATGTGTAACAGGGAATCTGAAAGAAAAATCAAAAGCCAATTCGTATGATGATTTCGTTGATGAAGGCTCGAAGAACACGGGGAAAGTGCGAGAGGCGTATGAGAATGAAAATGGGGGATTTGATTTGATTTGATTATTGGCCGTTGATGTTGATGAATATGTAAGTTAGTAAGTTGATTGGCTGTAGGCCGTTGATGTGGGTAGGTTGGATGTCGATAGCGTGTGGATGTGTAGAGAGGACCAAACAATATTCGAATTTTTAAAGAGGCATATGCGAGCTTGTAATAATTAGAGGAAAAATAGAATATGGTTTTCACAAAAACTAAGGTAATTGAGCATGTATACAATGAACACAAAATAATTATATATTTTTTAAAAAGTTCTCTTTTTTAGTTGCTCTTTCATAAAAAAAAACCATTTGATTTTCATTTTAATGGTATAGGAAAGGTAGATGTCAACAGTCATATCTTTATAAATATAAAATGATTGTTTTATAAATTATACTGACATAAACCATATTTGTAAAGAGTTTACGATTCTAATTTTACATTTTGCAAACTATTTATGAAACAATCATAAACCAAATGTATATATTTTATTTAGAAAAGAAACTAAATTTTCACTAATGAATCACAAAAGTCTTCGCTTACGTTATGTTATTTCAAATATCTTCGTGTTTGTGGAATACTTGTTTGCTCGTGTAATAAGGTCTGAAGAATTAAAGGACCTGCAAGCGAGTTCAAGTTTTCGAGTTCGAGTTTTTCTGATAGATACAAAGCGTGTGGGGCAGACCTAGTAAATAGCACAAGGTAGTACAGATACCCCTCAAATATTTTCAGATAGTGTAAATTTTGTTCAGTGCAACCTTTGGGTTTTTGGATTTTTGTTCTAGGTCGACCACTATAAAGCGACATTGAAACTTACCTTATAATGTTCAACTTGAATTTAATGTTTAACTAACCAATTCTTTTTATCATGCAAGGTTTCTTTGGTTTATTTGAATAAGATCGTGTAATCGACAACAGGGATTCACGGTAAGGCATTGTTATGTTTGCCACTTATTTCAAATGAAGAAATATGTTTGAGTGCAACATGAATTCCAGTCGTTAATATATCAAGGATACTCATGAAGTCATCATTGATTTAGTAGAGTGGAGACATAATATATAATGTTTGAAACATCTTTATGAAACAAAGAAAGCTTTTATAAAATACATATCCAAATGACTTTTTTGAAAACTTTTACAAATATAAACGACTTCTAAAGAAAAAAAAATGGTTTTTCAGATAAAATGTTAAAAATATAGTTCCTTTCTCGAAAATTTCTCTTACAAATACTAATAAAAATATTTAGGTTACCATTTGATTAAATTCGGTAAAATTCAATTTTGTACTCATTTGCAACCAAACATACAACCGAACCGAATCAAAACCCAATGCCAAAAACAAATGCGATTAAGATATAAAGGTAACAACTAAAATAAGAAGATTATATAGTGAGTGAATAATAAAAGGGGAAATCAAAGTACCACTCCAACAATAAGAGCATCCAAGAACAACCCCAATAACACATAATTGTAAAAAATTGTCAATAGATAAATGAGTTGCACTGAAAACAATAGAACTTATCACAACCGCTTTTTTGCATTCCATTCTTGACGCAAGAGACGTCAATAGAAACCCTCTATAAACCGTTTCCTCAAGAACCGGAGTCACAACACAATAAACAAGAGCTAACCAAAACACCGAAAGGGGCCCACCCGAAAGAACTTCCTTCATAATTGGGTTGTTCACATCCTACATCACAACCGCAAAAATTATGGTTGATAATGTCATTGATATACATTATTAGGGAAAGTCTGTTAGACTTTCCCTAATAATGAAGAAAACACGCATAAACAGCTGACAAAGTTTGTCAGGTTTATATCGGTGTTTTGAGACTAACCTTGGGCCCGATTAATTTGTCGGCCACAAAAGATGTAAGGAAGATGAATGCAAGAAGGAAACCAAGTCCAATCACAGATGCTAATAACCAGTTTCTTTCTTTAGGGAAAACTCTAGTTTTAAAGAAGCTTAAAATGTTAAATGGCTTCTCGGAGAATTGTAAAAGTAACATAAATGCCCCCAGCTCTAAAGTTTGTATCAAAAGCAATGACAATGCCTGTTTGGGAAAAAGAAACATAAGAGTGAAATGTCTAAAATACCCTTTGAAAAATGATAAGATAAGAGTACGTTTAGATGCTGATTGAATCACCTGAATGTCGGGATTAAGATGAGTCTGATTCAGAAGTTGTGCAACAACAGAGAGTCCTCCAAAGCTCAGAGGAATGTGCAGACTAAAGACATAAAAGGCCATGGTGCTCCATGTGCTTCCATTGTCGGATTGGAGGTCCGTTTTCAGAACTGAGAAAGCCTGCGATATGTAATAGTTAACCTAGATTATGCAACTGGAATTGATAATCTAAAAAATCTAAATAAGCATATGATTTAGAATGAAGAAGATTCTTATTATAATATTTAACTCGGGAATTTCATTGTTTTGGGATCGGAAACCTAAATAACCATGTGAATATGAACTTGAGAAGCATTCGAAATCGGAATTGAATATGGAACAGATGATAAAATTGCTCGATTTGATGATAACGACATATGAAAACAGAGAAAAGGGTTTAATCGATGAACCTGAGATGCTTTGTGGTTGCTATCTTTCCTGATGCATCGAAGTTTGAATGAAGAATCTTTGGTAACCCTTATGGAAGAAAGGGGGATAATGCGATTATTTTGGAAGCTTTCGATCGATCTACCTGGAGCTCTTGTGAGACTGGAAAATCGCCGAGGAAGATGAACCGTTAGCATTGTCATATCCAAAACCACATAGTTTCATTCGGAAATGTATAATAAATCACAAATGTTGTTTAATTAAAAAAATGTTCTATAACTTTTTACATTTAACAATTTTTAAAGTATAATCAGGAATAATATAATACGATTAAAAGAAATAAACTATTATTCTATAATAAAAAGAATAAGCATGTGCTACTTTTTTTTTTTTTTATATATTTAGCTTATGATATTTTGAAATATTTTATTATGTATTTTAATTTAACTTTTAAACATATTTTTGTTGTTGTTTATGGGATTTACAAATTTTACTATATGATATAATAAGTTTAAGGTATAATTAAAAGAAAAATGAGGAATAAAAATAGGATATTAACAAAATTAATTTTTATGAATTGTAACACCCGATAATTCTTTCCCTTCATTTTTTTTAAAGTTTTGATGTTGGGTGTGTATCTATGTAGGGCGTAGATAGCCTTCTACGCACTGCGTAGAAGGGTGTCTTGGAGACGGAGTTTTAATGATCTACACAGGGCATAGATCTGGGTACGCAGTGCATACGTGCCTAGAGCCTAAACCATAATTTTGGGGTTGTGAGCTCTATTTAAGGGCTCTAACTCTCTTGAGGCCCTTCTATTCTCAGCCTCCATTCCCTTAAACGCTTCCTTTGAAACCCGAACTCCATTTTTGGTGTAGTTTGAGCTTGAGAGTGTTTTATGTGCATTTTGAAGAAAGAAGAAGGTGGTGGAGTTGCTTGGAAGCTTGAATCATCTTTGGATCCAAAAGTTTTTTTCCCTAATCCATCTCCAGAAGGTATAAAGCCTCCACCTTGATGAATTAGCTTTAAGCTTTCATGTTTTTTGTCCGATAACCATAGTGTATATGAGTAAGAGCTACTCTAGACCAAGGAAGTGTCATTTCCAATCGACTTTAGGATTGTTAAGCCATAAATGTGAGAGCTTGGTCACTCTCATCCTCCCATGCATGAGTTTTTGATTAATAGTTGGCTCTTTGGACCTAAGGTTTGGTTTGGTGTCCTTTGGATGCATGCAAATGGATAAAGTCATAAACTTTATCCATTAGGACGTTCATTTTGTCTAGATCTAAGAAATTGATGGGTTGGCTTCCTGTATTAAGCACTTAATGGATGGGTTTGGGAAACAACTTATTATGTGGGGCGTAATTCTAGCTACGCAGCGCGTAGCCTCATTTTCACCTGTAATTGTCATCTTAGGTTCTATGTTGGGCGTAGAGCTGGTACGCATGGCGTAATCTTGTTGGATGTTGACATTTGACTTTTAACTGTTGACCGTTGACTTTGACCAAGTTTGACTTTAGGTCATATTTGAGTTGTAGATTGAGTTTTGGTCCATGTTTGTTGTATAGGACCAAAATATACCTCCTAAAGGATGATCAAGATGAACAAGGTTTGGATCTACAAGCTACAAGGCAATCAACACTTCTCCAATGAGTTGCTTCTTCTTCAATATGCACCAAAAACACTCCAAATCACTTAAAAGCTCAAGAATCTCAAGGTAGCCATAGGGAGAACCTGTGGCTGGATTGAATCCTATGCCCTCAAGTTCTTCAAGTGTTAAGTTCTTTAAATAGGGTCCAAGACCCAAAAATTAGGGTTTGCCCTGCCATAAGTACGCCCAACTTACTCCAGGTACGCCCAACGTACTCGAGAGAAACCCCGATGCCACATTAATCAACTACGCCTTGTGTATCACTTGGTTACACCCCGCATACGGTCTTCATAACAAATAATTAAATATTTAAAAAATAAGTTGGAGAATTTACCTGTGAACTGGGTGTTACTCTCTTCTTGGAGGCCTCTAGAATATTCTAATTAATCTCTATATACCAAGATACATAACACAACCTAGTGGGTTGACATTGGTGTCTTCGACCCACGAGTACAATGAGGAAAACTCACCTTAATGTCTGAATGATAGTTGAACTAGATGCTGCTCTAAATATCGGCTCAACTGGTCACATGTACAACACATAGGGACCAAGCCTCAATATACTACTCAAAATGCCCCAAAAGAGCGAGCGGACTATACAAAACCTTGAGGATATGCTTCGGGAATGCATATTGGATTTTGTACGAGCTGGGATACGTATCTTCCATTGATTGAGTTCTCCTACAACAACAGCTACAATGCCAGTTTCGATCGACATCCCTTTGAGATGCTTTATGGGAGGAAGTGTCGGATCCCGATTTTTTGGGGTGAGGTTAGGCGGCGAGTGATGGGGGGTACTTAGTGTCACACCCCCGAACCAGGCGGCGGAAACGTTCGGGGGCTGTCGTGACTCAATTGAATACCATAACATTGAATATATATGAAACGTAACAACATTCGTCACCATGCATTAATATAGTACAACCAATAGAGTTTACATGAAGTACATTGTTTAAACATTACATTCCCAAAAAAAATAAATTGTTCGATTCGTTAATAAGTAAACTGCAAGCCATCACTGAGTACGATTTCCTAAGAGTCACTGGTTCCCTGAGAATACAAGTATTTTGAAAAACGTCAACATGTGAAATGTTGGTGAGTTCATAAGCGGTATTTGAAAAAAACAATGTTTCGTATCGTTTGAAAACCACCAGAAAATCCGATATTTTCTGAAAAGAAAAGCTTTTGGAAACGTTTGTGAAGATCCATAGGTATGCTTGTTTGTTTCTATACTTGTAAAAAAAATTGTTCATTAAAGTTGTATGCATGTTGAATCTGTATGTATTGAAAAAAAAACCCTAGGAAAACCCGATGTTTTCCTAATTCCTTGAATTCCATGAAGTTACATTGAAACCATTGCATAGCGTGTAGTGTCAGTCCCGGGCGACGTTGGATTATTTTTGAGCATGATTAGTTGCTACAAAAACACGCATTACACAAACGACCAGTTTATAGCTATACTAACGATCCCGTAGGCGTCGTCCGTACTAATCACGTTATCCAACCGCCCTGACTATGTGTAGTCCCACATCCGAAGAGAAAGAGGGCACGAAGACCTCGATGACTCCATTAACCGGTTGGGGATAAAAAAAATGTACGAGGGGTCCCAGACCCGCCTCGCATGAAATGAAGACTTTACTAGCAATACCAAAGGACCCTTGGGGACCAGTAGTATACAAGCCATTGAAAGTCCTTTTACGTTGTGTTAGATCGGTAAAATCCAACACTTCGTAAGATAGAGGTCTTCGGGCCTTAAGATCAGGTCATTGGGCTAGCTAGGCCCAACAAACAAGATTTTACACTTTTGGGGCCCAAAGATGGTGCGTAGACGTCTGTGCACACTCGCATGTATATTGAATTCCCAAACGTTACTTGTATGAATCGTAGTGTCGTCGTGTTAGTAGTTTCAGATTTTATTGGTTCGAGACCGAACCAATTCGTTTAACGACTTTTGGTATTGTTGTGTATTGTATTTCGTCGATAGTCGCGGTGTCATCATTTGATCAGATTGCGTGTATTGAATTAGCCTTGGAAGTTTTCTGTTTTCAGCCCCTCATTGTTTGTAAAATTTACTTTTTCAACCCCTTGAATTAAATAACTTTCCGGTTTGATCCTTAAATCATTTTTCTTGACATTTTAACACCAAGAATTATTGAAATTGATATTTTTTTCAGCATATTTTTCAATGAAAACAGTTTTAGTCCTTGAAATTGCAATTTTCTCGGTAATAGCCCTTCTTTTTCGCAACTTTGACAATTTTGGCCCAAATTGTAAAATTTTTGCAACTTTGGTCCTTTTTAAATTTAAAAAGCATTTTAAACCTTTGAAAAGGACTTGGAACACTTATGGTCCACTGTTTTACAGAAAAACACAGTTTTGGCCCTAAAAAACAGAAAATTTCGCATAATGGGCCTCATTGGGCCGAAAATGTCATTTTTAGCCCATTAAGCTTGAAATTTATGTTTTTAATCCTCCAAATGAGTATATTTCCAGAAATTGTTTTATTGAAACTGTTTTGACACACCTCATCCATCAGAATTCGTGATATGTCAATTTAGGCCCTTAACTTTGTATTTTTCACATTTTAGGTCCAAAAATTGTGTTTTTAGCCCAAAGAAAATGTTACTAAGCCATTTAGCTATTTTTCTAGGAACACTTTGTATGTAGAAATATATTTGATGCTAAAATCATTTAACATAAAGTATATCTCGGTTTTGAGGGGTTTTATGGCTAGATCCAACATTATAACACACAACAACACACATATAAGCATGGAAATCATACAAGGCATACAAAACACATATAGATCTACACTTTCACTTGTATTCCCCCCCCCCCCCCCCCCACAAAACTCATAAAAACAGAAAATAGGTTGTATGAAGCTCACCTTAGGGTGTGATTTCAGTTTTTGAAGAAAAGATGGAAGAAAACTTGGTGATTTTTGGCCTTAGCACCTTTCCTTGGTAGATCTCGAGTTTGGTATGCTTCTAAGAGGTAAGATCACGATTTTTGCATGGATTAGGAAAAGATTTTGATAACACAAAGAACCTAAGTCATAGATCCAAGCATAATCTTACCTTAGGTGAAGAATTTGTGGAATTATCCTCTTGAAAGCTTCCTAAATTTCGAGATTTTGGAGTGGAGAGGGAGGAGTGTTCTTGAGGGAGTTTGAGAGATTTTTGTGAATGTGTGTGTGTTTGCATATGGCCGAGAGTGAGAGAGAGAGGAAGAAGAAATGATATTTGAGGTGATGTTTGCATGGAGATATGAGTTTCTTGCATGGATGTCCTTTGGTTAATAGTGAGGTGGCATGAGAAAGTCAAACCCTCCTCTTGGGCTTGATTTGGGCCGAAAACATGGAAGAAAAAGGAGAATTTGGGCTTTTTGCTCCTAAGCCCAATATTAGAGTTAGTTTGGGTGAATTTTAACATAAAAGAATATAGTATGATTTTTCCATTTTTGTTGGACTAGTTTAGGGTATTCATGGATCAAAGCTTTAATTCATTTCATTCTAGGCCCAACATGGCCCAAAATGTTGAAATAAATTAGTGTGGGTCCAATTAGAGCCCAATTAGGGTTCTAAGTCCATGATAGTCTAATTGGAAGCTTATTGGTCCATTTGGATCCAATAAGGAAGTCCTAGTCCAAAGTGGACTTAAACAAGGACTTCTAGGGTCTCCAATTGTTTGATGACTATTTGTAGTACTTGTATGATGTATTTGATTGAAGTTTTGATGTCATAATAGTAGGTGTCAACCATGTTCTTGAGTTTTTGATTCACATTAACTTGAGTGTATAGATTACATGACACAAAATTTCCAGTTGTGACATCATCCCCCCGTTAGAGGGAATTTCATCCCGAAATTCTGTTTGAAAGCTAGATTTGAGAATGCTAGAATAGGTGAGGGTACTTTTGTTTTATTTGATCTTCGCGTTCCCAAGTGAATTCTGGCCCACGCTTTGCGTTCCACCGTACCTTCACAATCGGGATGCGACTCTGCTTAGTACGCTTCACCTCCCTGTCCATGATTTCGGTTGGTTCTTCGACGAACAGGAGATTCTCATTGATTTCGATTTCGTCAAGAGGAATGACAAGGGTTTCATCTGATAGGCACTTCTTCAGGTTAGAGACATGAAACACGGGGTGTACACCGTTTAGCTCCGCGGGTAGTTGTAGTCTGTATGCTACCAGACCTATTCGGGCGACGATTTCGAAAGGTCCAATGTATCGCGGGTTCAGCTTTCCCCGTTTTTCGAAACGTATAACCCCTTTCTAGGGTGAGACTTTCAACAGTACTCGATCACCGACCTGGAACTCTAAGGGCTTTCGCCGTTTATCGGCGTAGCTCTTTTGTAGGTCACGCGATGCTTGCAATCGAGCTATGATCTGGACGATCTTTTCTGTGGTTTCGCGAATGATCTCCGGTCCTATTAGTGCCCTGTCCGACGTATGCGTTCTTGCTAGCTGGGTGTCACCTACTTCAGCCCAACATAACGGTGATCTACATTTACGCCCGTACAGTGCTTCGAAAGGAGCCACCTTGATGCTCGAATGGTAACTGTTGTTATATGAGAACTCGATCAACGGTAGGTGGGTATCCCAAGACTTTCCAAAGTCTATCACACATGCACGAAGCATGTCTTCAAGCGTTTGAATGGTTCGTTCACTTTGACCGTCCGTTTGTGGGTGATATGCGGTGCTCATATCGAGATGAATTCCCATTGCCTTGTGGAGTGATTGCCAAAAGCGCGATGTGAACCTACTGTCCCTATCCGAGATGATAGATTTTGGCACTCCATGGAGTCTTACGAATTCATCGTAGGTACAAACGCGTCAGTCTCTCCATCTTGTAGGATTCTTTGATTGGCAGGAAATGGGCAGATTTCGTCAGTCGATCGATTATTACCCATATGGTGTCCAGTCCGTCCGACGTCTTGGGCAGATTGGTCACGAAATCCATAGAAATCCCCTCCCATTTCCACTCAGGGATTGCCGGTTGCTGTAACAATCCTGAAGGTTTCTGGTACTCCACCTTTACTTTGGCGCACGTAAGGCACTTACTAACATAGGTCGCGATTTCCGCCTTCATGTTAGGCCACCAATAGTGTTGTTTAATGTCCAAATACATCTTGTCCGAACCGGGATGAATGGAGTATCGTGTCTTGTGGGCTTCCTTCATAACGGCCTCCCTAAATCCTCCGATTTTTGGAACCCAAATGCGGTTCATGAAGTAGTATACCCCATTCTCTCTTGCTTCTAGGTTCTTTTCCATCCCGCGCAATGCCTTGCTAGCTCTATTTTCCGTTTTCATAGCTTCCGACTGGACTGATGCAATTTGAGTGGCCAGATGAGATTGAATGGTTATCGAGTGCGTTTTCGTACGACGATTAGAGTACTCTTTCCGACTTAATGCATCAGCTACCACGTTGTCCTTGCCTGGATGGTACTTGATCTCGCATTCGTAGTCGTTTAGCAACTCCACCCATCTTCGTTGTCTCATGTTCAGCTCCTTCTGATTCAAGATGTGCTGGAGGCTCTTGTGATCCGTGAAGATGGTGCACTTTGTACCGTACAGGTAGTGCCTCCAAATTTTCAGAGCGAAGACCACGGCTCCCAGTTCTAGGTCATGGGTCGTGTAATTTACTTCGTGCGTCTTTAGTTGGCGGGACGCATATGCTATCACTCTTCCACGTTGCATGAGAACGCAACCTAAGCCCTGATTCGACACGTCACAGTAGACCACAAAATCTTCCGTTCCTTCAGGTAGAGATAGTACAGGAGCGCTACAGAGAGCTTGCTTCAAGGTTCGAAACGCAATCTCTTGTCGGTCTGTCCATTTGAATGGCACGCCCTTTTGCGTAAGCAAGGTAAGCGGCTTGGCAATCTTAGAGAAGTTTTGGATGAATCTCCTATAGTAGCCGGCTAGGCCTAAGAACTGACGAATTTCCGTGGGCGTGGTCGGAGTTGCCCATCCTTCCACCGCTTTGACCTTAGAGGGATCCACATGAATTCCGTCTTGGCTAACTACGTGGCCTAGGAAATTCACACTCCGGAGCCAGAACTCGCACTTGGAGAGTTTGGCGTAAAGCTTTTCCGATCGCAGAGTTTCTAGGACTTGTCGAAGATGTTGGCCATGCTCCTCTTTGCTTCAAGAATAGACGAGGATGTCATCGATAAACACAATGACGAAGTTGTCAAGGAACGGTCGACAGATTCGATTCATTAGGTCCATAAATGCGGCAGGTGCATTTGTTAGACCGAAGGGCATTACGACGAATTCATAATGTCCGTAGCGGGTTCGGAAAGCGGTTTTAGGAATATCCTCTTCTCGGACTTTGAGTTGGTGGTATCCGGACCGTAGATCTATTTTAGAAAAATAACTAGCTCCTTGGAGCTGGTCGAATAGATCATCGATTCGTGGGAGTGGGTAGCGGTTTTTAACAGTGAGTTTATTTAACTCTTTGTAATCGATGCACATTCTGAAAGATCCGTCCTTCTTTTTGACAAAGAGCATCGGAGCTCCCTATGGCGAGTAGCTAGGTCAGATAAATCCCTTGTCCAGAAGCTCACTGAGTTGGCTGGACAGTTCCTGCATTTCAGCAGGAGCCAACCGATAAGGTGATTTAGCGAGAGGAGTCGCTCCTGGAACAAGGTCGATTCGGAACTCAACCTGTCTCTCTGGGGGTACTCCTGGAAGATCTTCAGGAAACACGTCTTGAAATTCACACGCTACCGGAATATCTTGGATGTTAGTTTCTTCTTTGGTCTTGTCCACTATGTGAGCCAAGAACGCCAAATTGTTCTTTCGCAGATGTTTTTGTGCTTTGATGCACGAGATGAGACGAAGATTCGTACTGGGTTTGTCTCCGTAAATTACTAGGGTTTCGTGATTTAGGAGACGAAGGCGAACGGCCTTCTCGTGGCACATAATCTCAGCATGGTGGGGGCTTAACCAATCCATGCCAATAATCACATCGAAACTCCTATTTGATACTGGCATTAGGTCTACTCGGAAAACGTGTTGGTTAAGGGTTAGGGTACATCCGATGTAGATCTCCCCAGTGGATTCGGTTTTCCCATTGGCCATTTCCACCGTATAGGTTTCATTTAGCTTCTGAGGTTGTTGTTTTAATAAATGTTTAAACTTCTTGCTTAAGAAACTTCGCTCCGCTCCGGTGTCAAATAAGATGCATGCATAAGTGTGGTTTAGGAGGAACGTACCGGTCACAACTGCGGGGTCCTGAACTGCATCGCTCTGACCCATAGTCAGCATCCTTCCTGCTCCTCTGTTTCCTGAATTGTTGTTGTTAGGGCAATCTCGGCGGAAATGCCCTGTCCTTCCACACCCGAAGCAGGTGTGGCTAGGCCCTGCATTGTTACCGCCGGCATGGGTGTTGTTGCTGTTGCGGTTGTTTCCCTGACTTTGGTTCTGAGGAGGGTAAGCCCTGCAGAACCTTGCAGTGTGTCCCCTTCGGTTGCAACTGGTGCAATGGAATTCCCTGCATTCGCCAAGATGGTGGAAACCGCACTTATTGCATTTGGGAAGATTACCAGAATAGGGTCTTGAAGCATTTGAAGCAGCTGAGGCTGGAGCATGTGGTGTGGCTGGAACCGGTGCGGTGATGGCGTTAACTGCCACCGTCTGCTGCTTTTTGGAGGTCTCGGGGCCCTGACGCCCCTTTCTCTTGTTGTTCTTCCCTTTCCTGCCATCACCCTCCTTTTTCTTCTCAACCTCCACTAGCTTCTCGCCCTTCTTGTTGTTATGATCATATAACCTCTTCGCCAATCTCTTCGCACTGTCAAACGTTTCAGGGTTCGCAGCTATCACGTTCCCTTGAATAGGAGGTGTCAGTCCCCAGATGAATCGTTCAATCTTCTTTCCTTCTGATGTAATCATACCCGGGCACAACAGATATAGTTCGCTAAATCTCGATATGTAGGCATCGATGTTCGCATTCTGCACAGTGAGGTTCCATAGCTCTTGCTCCATCTTCTGTATTTCGTCTCGGGGGCAGTACTCAACCATTAACATTTCTTTCATTTCTGCCCATGGTATAGAGTTGGCTACAGGGAGCGTCATCGCTTCCACGTGTCCGTTCCACCAAGTGAGTGCTTGGTCCACAAAAGTGCAGGCCGCGAACTTCACCTTCATCTGCTCGGGGCAATCGCATATCTCGAATACCGACTCTACCTTCTCGATCCATCGCTTCAGAGTGATCACCCCTCCAGTGCCGTTGAAAGTTCGTGGTTTAGCGTTTGTGAAGTCCTTGTAGGTGCACGTTTTAGTGGGTCCTTGATTCGTCCCGTTGTTCGAACTTCCGGACCCTTGCTCGTTGCCTCCTCCGTTGTTCCCTCGGTGAAGTTGTGCCATAGCTGCTGTGACCGCAGCAGACACGGCTGCCTGGAAAGCAGTGGTGTCAACTTCGGGCGGGTTTGGTTCGGGATTTCCGCGAGTAGCTCGGCGAGGCATCTTTCTGCCATGAAACGGAAAGATGTTGAGTGTATGTGGTTTCTGTGAGGTTGTGATCCTACTAACTAGGTGTATGGTACGAACCTAAACATTACTACCATCGGGCATACAATCATAACGTCTCAACACATAACAACTGGTAATATCATAGCAAAACACATAAAAGTTCATTAATATTATCCGCATTTAGTACAAGAAAATTTGCTCGTAAGAGCATACATAAGTGACACTAATTTGGCAGCATAACGGCTCCATGAGTAGTGTAGTCACTTAAACATAGAGCCGGAGTACATAGCATAGTTCCTAACGACCTACTATGATAAGTCTATCCCTAACCGCGATGAGCTGCGTCTGGAGGTGGTGCCGAGGTCATATGCCGAAATGTTGCGCCAGTAACTGCGCCATCTCTGCCATGTCTCCAATAACCTCATCCCTCTCATGCTCTACTAGCACTGCCCGAGCTTCCATAACATACAGCTGTTGTCGCAGTGCGGCGATCTCAGCTTCGAGGGAACGGTTCTCTCTTGGGGGGTTCACTGGTGGAGTGGGGTGATCTGGTTGTGCCTCGTTCTCGCATGGCGGGACGGGGTCCTGATTCCCGTACTGACCTTCCTCGTCGTCGTTGTCGATCTCTCCAAACTCGTAGTCAGTGTCTACGTACTCGTCGGGTCCGACGTCGTGTGCTTCCCCTGGATTCTCTCCCGGTTCATCCCTAAGCATCCCGTGGGCTACGAGGACCTGATGAAACTGGATACCCTGATGCTCTTCCTCAGGCTCCTCCTTTTCTAGCCACCCGTTGTTTCCCTGATTAGGGAAATAGGGGTCTCCAGGGTGATGAAAACCAGCCATGCTGTCTGCGCGAGTATGTAAATATGCTAACATTATTCCTAGGTGCTATGACTATTGTACAGACTAAGCGAACGTTCTCTTTTTGGTGATAAAGGGTATAGTTTTAGGTTCCCTAGCTATCCCGATCTCATCAAGACATGTGTTAGTTTTACTTTGGAGAGAATGTAGTTGATCAGGCTACATTCACTCCTTGGTATCACTAAGAACAGTCCCGAATTAACCGAGATACCAGCATTATTGTGTTTGATTCGGCGTTAGGTCCTTATTCCTAATGCAAACAAGTGTGTTTTATTTACTTGTTTTGTTCAGAGTTATGTTAGTCCCTCTTTTTGGTTTATAGTTGCATATCAATGTGTGGCTCGACATGCTAGTTCACTATAAACAAAGCTCTGATACCAACCTGGTATGTCACACCCCCGAACCAGGCGGCGGAAACGTTCGGGGGCTGTCGTGACTCAATTGAATACCATAACATTGAATATATATGAAACGTAACAACTTTCGTCACCATGCATTAATATAGTACAACCAATAGAGTTTACATGAAGTACATTGTTTAAACATTACATTCCCAAAAAAATAAATTGTTCGATTCGCTAATAAGTAAACTGCAAGCCATCACTGAGTACGATTTCCTAAGAGTCACTGGTTCCCTGAGAATACAAGTATTTTGAAAAACGTCAACATGTGAAATGTTGGTGAGTTCATAAGCGGTGTTTGAAAAAAACAATGTTTCGTATCGTTTGAAAACCACCAGAAAATCCGATATTTTCTGAAAAGAAAAGGTTTTGGAAACGTTTGTGAAGATCCATAGGTATGCTTGTTTGTTTCTATACTTGTAAAAAAAATTGTTCATTAAAGTTGTATGCATGTTGAATCTGTATGTATTGAAAAAAAACCCTAGGAAAACCCGATGTTTTCCTAATTCCTTGAATTCCATGAAGTTACATTGAAACCATTGCATAGCGTGTAGTGTCAGTCCCGGGCGACGTTGGATTATTTTTGAGCATGATTAGTTGCTACAAACACGCATTACACAAACGACCAGTTTATAGCTATACTAACGATCCCGTAGGCGTCGTCCGTACTAATCACATTATCCAACCGCCCTGACTATGTGTAGTCCCACATCCGAAGAGAAAGAGGGCACGAAGACCTCGATGACTCCATTAACCGCTTGGGGATAAAAAAAATGTACGAGGGGTCCCAGACCCGCCTCGCATGAAATGAAGACTTTACTAGCAATACCAAAGGACCCTTGGGGACCAGTAGTATACAAGCCATTGAAAGTCCTTTTACGTTGTGTTAGATCGGTAAAATCCAACACTTCGTAGGATAGAGGTCTTCGGGCCTTAAGATCAGGTCATTGGGCTAGCTAGGCCCAACAAACAAGATTTTACACTTTTGGGGCCCAAAGATGGTGCGTAGACGTCTGTGCACACTCGCATGTATATTGAATTCCCAAACGTTACTTGTATGAATCGTAGTGTCGTCGTGTTAGTAGTTTCGGATTTTATTGGTTCGAGACCGAACCAATTCGTTTAACAACGACTTTTGGTATTGTTGTGTATTGTATTTCGTCGATAGTCGCGGTGCCATCATTTGATTAGATTGCGTGTATTGAATTAGCCTTGGAAGTTTTCTGTTTTCAGCCCCTCATTGTTTGTAAAATTTACTTTTTCAACCCCTTGAATTAAATAACTTTCCGGTTTGATCCTTAAATCATTTTTCTTGACATTTTAACACCAAGAATTATTGAAATTGATATTTTTTTCAGCATATTTTTCAATGAAAACAGTTTTAGTCCCTGAAATTGCAGTTTTCTCGGTAATAGCCCTTCTTTTTCGCAACTTTGACAATTTTGGCCCAAATTGTAAAATTTTTGCAACTTTGGTCCTTTTTAAATTTAAAAAGCATTTTAAACCTTTGAAAAGGACTTGGAACACTTATGGTCCACTGTTTTACAGAAAAACACAGTTTTGGCCCTCCAAAACAGAAAATTTCGCATAATGGGCCTCATTGGGCCGAAAATGTCATTTTTAGCCCATTAAGCTTGAAATTTATGTTTTTAATCCTCCAAATGAGTATATTTCCAGAAATTGTTTTATTGAAACTGTTTTGACACACCTCATCCATCAGAATTCGTGATATGTCAATTTGGGCCCTTAACTTTGTATTTTTCACATTTTAGGTCCAAAAATTGTGTTTTTAGCCCAAAGAAAATGTTACTAAGCCATTTAGCTATTTTTCTAGGAACACTTTGTATGTAGAAATATATTTGATGCTAGAATCATTTAACATAAAGTATATCTCGGTTTTGAGGGGTTTTATGGCTAGATCCAACATTATAACACACATATAAGCATGGAAATCATACAAGGCATACAAAACACATATAGATCTACACTTTCACTTGTATTCCCCCCCCCACAAAACTCATAAAAACAGAAAATAGGTTGTATGAAGCTCACCTTAGGGTGTGATTTCAGTTTTTGAAGAAAAGATGGAAGAAAACTTGGTGATTTTTGGCCTTAGCACCTTTCCTTGGTAGATCTCGAGTTTGGTATGCTTCTAAGAGGTAAGATCACGATTTTTGCATGGATTAGGAAAAGATTTTGATAACACAAAGAACCTAAGTCATAGATCCAAGCATAATCTTACCTTAGGTGAAGAATTTGTGGAATTATCCTCTTGAAAGCTTCCTAAATTTCGAGATTTTGGAGTGGAGAGGGAGGAGTGTTCTTGAGGGAGTTTGAGAGATTTTTGTGAATGTGTGTGTGTTTGCATATGGCCGAGAGTGAGAGAGAGAGGAAGAAGAAATGATATTTGAGGTGATGTTTGCATGGAGATATGAGTTTCTTGCATGGATGTCCTTTGGTTAATAGTGAGGTGGCATGAGAAAGTCAAACCCTCCTCTTGGGCTTGATTTGGGCCGAAAACATGGAAGAAAAAGGAGAATTTGGGCTTTTTGCTCCTAAGCCCAATATTAGAGTTAGTTTGGGTGAATTTTAACATAAAAGAATATAGTATGATTTTTCCATTTTTGTTGGACTAGTTTAGGGTATTCATGGATCAAAGCTTTAATTCATTTCATTCTAGGCCCAACATGGCCCAAAATGTTGAAATAAATTAGTGTGGGTCCAATTAGAGCCCAATTAGGGTTCTAAGTCCATGATAGTCTAATTGGAAGCTTATTGGTCCATTTGGATCCAATAAGGAAGTCCTAGTCCAAAGTGGACTTAAACAAGGACTTCTAGGGTCTCCAATTGTTTGATGACTATTTGTAGTACTTGTATGATGTATTTGATTGAAGTTTTGATGTCATAATAGTAGGTGTCAACCATGTTCTTGAGTTTTTGATTCACATTAACTTGAGTGTATAGATTACATGACACAAAATTTCCAGTTGTGACACTTAGGTAGTACTTAAGACTACCGAGTTGATTCAGCAGGTGCGTGGGAGGTTGCAGACTGCGTATAGTCATCAAAATAGTTACGCTAATCGGCGATATTCCGACCTCGAGTTTCAAGTTGGAGATTATGTATTTCTGAAGGTGTCACCTTGGAAGGGTGTCATCTGATTTAGAAAGCGGGGCAAGTTGGGCCCCATATTTATTGGTCCTTTCAGGGTCATCATCTGAGTGGGCAAGGTTGCATATCAATTGGATCTGCCCGTCGAGCTTAGTAAGATCCAGAATACCTTTCATGTCTCTTAGTTGCGGAAGTGTTTGGCTGATGATTCCGTAGTGGTTCCTTTGGACGACTTCAGATTGATGAGCGCCTGAATTATGTTAAGAGACCAGTCGCGATTCTCGACAGGAAGACAAAGACCATGCGCAACAAGGTGGTGGTTTAATGAAGGTGTAATGGCAGCACCAGAAGGGTTCTGAGTGGACATGGGAACCCGAGGAGGAGATGCATTACCCCGAGTTATTTTCAGTAGTGTACTTCGAGGACGAAGTATTAATCAAGTGGGGGAGACTTGTAACATCCAAATCTTCAAGATATGATATTTTATTTAAATTTTCAAGTTTTGGAAGGACAAGACGTGGTGGAGGCACCGTCACGACATGACATGGCCTAGATGATCGTGTATTCTATTTAACTTCTCACGGTGTGACTATGTTTTGGTGACGATGTGAGGACTATTTTGGGCCAAAACCCTAATTCTTGGGGTTGGGGCCCTATTTAAGGGCACTAACTTCTAGGGTTGCCTTATTTGGCAACCCCCATTCTTTGAGAATCAATCTCATCCCAAACCGTAGCCTCTTTGAAGTATTTTTGAGCGTGTGAAGGATAGAAGGAATAATGAGTCCATTAAGTTGTGTGTTAGCTCGATTTTAGCTTGGATCCAACATTCTCATCTCATTTCTAACCATTTGTAGGTATTAAGTTCCTACCTTTATCATTACATTGCTATATCTTGTTTTAGGACCTTATTATGAGCTAGTTGGTTCCATTCTTCTTGTTCTTGGAGTTTGAGGGGACTCTGCAACCTTTGAGCACATTATTTGGCTTCTAGGTCATAAGTTTAGTTAGAATCACACCCCAAAACCGGAACGGCAGAAACGTTCTGGGGTGGATGACGTCATGTCAAGTATCACAACATATGCAGTATAGTAATCAAAGTACAACAACCATTGCATTAATAGTAATAATTTTACATAGGTTACATGTCATAGTAATATCAAAGTAATTACAGAACATAACATAGATGCAGCTCGGTACTAGACAGTCTTCACAAAAGCTCCTGGGATGTACCTGTCTATCGATGACCTAGAGAATACAAGTTATTTTGAAAGCGAGTATCAACATTTTTATAATGCTGGTGAGTCCATAAGTATTTAGTGTCATTTGTATAAATACACATTTTTATCCAAAATAACTTTATGAAAGATCGTAATCTAGAATCTATGATGTATTAGCGTTCTTTCCAGAAAATCCTATATTTTCTAAGTAAAAGTAGTCTTCTACCAAGACCCGACAAATTTATGTTTTAAGGAGTAATTTCCCCCAAAAATACTATCATTACCAAAATATAGTATTGACTTTAAATGAATAACGAGAAGATCACAAGTAAAAATACTAGGGGAAAATAACATATACCTCAGCAGCAATACTGCTGACTAAAGCAAAAGTAGTCATAGACTCCAGGAGAGTATCAAATGAATGATACGCCTGGCTCAGTCTAACAAAAGGAAACACAGACTCCAGACAGTATCGAACGAACGATACAGCTAACAAAGTATAAAACAAAGGGTGAATGTGAACTCGTATGTAACCATGTCGATCGACGGTAGAGTATCCGATGACCCTCCAGGTCACGCGTAGAGGTAGTGGCATTATGTCACCCATGGGCCTTACCGGCGCGGACTGTAGCTAGTAGTCTAGGTGTGGGAGTGTCAGTCCCGTATAGATCTATACACATGATGTTCGCTCTCCTTCCCGGAGACTCTGGTTACACGGCGCTGGCGCAATGAAGCGTCGTAGAGGGAAATAGTGTGTCACATTCTAAAGTAAAAGAGAGAGAGAGAGAGAGAGAGAGAGAGAGATATGGAGAGAGATAGAGAGGGAGATAGAGAGAGAGAGATAGAAAGAGAGATAGAGAGAGACAGAGAGAGAGATAGAGTCTCCTAACTATTCCTATAATAGTTACTAGGGTTCCAGAAACATGAACAATAGAAGGATGCTTGTACTACTCGAGGCGATGAATTGGCTGAGAGAGAGGGCTTTTATGTCCATACATGTATACATGATATATAATTAATATTTAAACGACCTTCAGACGGATAACCGATACCCATCAGACCACATCCCAACGAGGAAAAGGAAATAGGGCGAACTAGCCTTCCTAAGTCCTTTAAACATTATTTATATAACTATACAAATATAGGCATGCATTTAACGAAATAAAAGCATAACAGAAACTTTGTAAAACTTTTTGGAAAACTTTATAAGTAGGAATTTACGACTTGATGTCAGTTTATAAAACAAGTTTCGAAAACCTTTGGTAAACCTTTCATAAACAAGCTTTGAAAAATGATTTGATAACACAGTTTAAGTGAAGAAAACCTTTGTTTAAAATACTGCTGTAACAGGTTTTGAGGGAAAACATACAACACGAAGGATAGTTTGAGAAAGATCTAAATAAGTAATAACGTTTTGGAAAACCATTTGAAGTAATACACTTGGTAAAACAGATGAAAGTGTAATAAATCCTTTTGCATGCGGGTTATCAATCATCTATGATTGATATGATAACTAGCATGGTTCAACTTGTATCCCCCCTAAATGCATTTAAAAACATTTAAAAGGTTGATTCAGGGGTATGAACTCACCTGCTGCGGGTGGATCGGATGGAGGTGTCGGTTGAGTGCTCGGTGTCAAGTAAAGACTTGAACACGCTTAACGACCTAATAACATATGAAGACATATTTTTACATATAATTAGTGATTATACGTGACAACCGACAAATTCTGGTCAAGAAAAAGTCAAATAAAGTCAACAAGTCAAACCGGTCAACCCAACTAACCCTTGTGTACTAGGGCTTACGTTAGGTAATTACTATACAACTCGCTATTCTAATGAGAGATCATAAATTGAAAAGTTCGTACATCTAGATTTCCTTAACCTAAAACTATGGTAAGTAACGAACCAAACCGATAAAACAATGTTGCATACTCATTAGGAGTGTGTAAGATCCTTAAACATGGCATAATGGGGCTTACAGACCTTGCGTTGCAGAGCCAGGCACTCAAAAAGGTCACAAAAGAAGCCTCTCCCAAATATCTCCAAGTATGTGAAATCTCTCCCAAATCTCTCTTTGTATGAGAAATATCTCCAAGTATGTGAAATCTCTCCCAAATCTCTCCAAGTATGTGAAATCAATTCCTAAATCTCTCTTTGTATGAGAAATCTCTCCCAAATCTCTCTTTGTATGAGAAATCTCTCCAAGAATATGAAATCTCTCCCAAATCTCTCCTTGTATGTGAGATCTCTCCCAAATCTCTCTTTATATGAGAAATCTCTCCCAAATCTCTCTCAAAAGTTCCCTTGTCTTTTTGAAGTCATTCGGGTCATTCCGACCCTTAACCGGGTCAAAAATCGCTTAAAACGGGGTTAGAACGGGTAAAATACCCCAAAGGATCCGGAACCTCCCCCTAGGGCCGAAGCCTCTTAGAGACCGGACCCTCTAGGACTGGAACCGCAGCATGCGAGCCGCAGCAGGCGAGCCACAGCCACGCACCACATCAGAACTCCCCTTCTCCTGACTTCGGACCGCAGCGCCTTCCTTCTGCATCCGCGACTGAGCTTCACTTCGGATCCTCCTCAACAGCCGAGCCACTGCTGATGACCGAACCTTAGCACCTGCAGCCCTAAACTTCGGATTTCAACACTTCCTACCCGATTTTCAATATTTTTAGCATTTTAAGCCTGTTTTTAATAATTTTAACGCAGGATTTTCTCCAAAAATCATATTTTAACATATAAGACTCCATAAATTCATAAATTCAACATATTTTTAGGCAAATTCATATTTAAGAATAAAATCTATTAAATGAGATCTTGTGGTGGGGTGTTGACTTATCTTTGATTTATGACACAAGCAACCACCACCCCCACTCCATGACTAACCCACACACCTCCCCACCATACCTTGTCACTTCCTTGTATCTTCCCACTCAATTTACAGCCTCTCCCACGTCCAAAGAGCTGAAAGACTCTTTCACTCTCTCTTCATTTCACTCACTTCACTCATTTCCACCACAAATCAAACACCACTTTTCTCTCAAATTCTCTCACACAAATTCGAGATTTCCAAGGCATTTTGTAACAACTCGAAGTTGTTCATTGCCGAAAACGCCGTTCTACCCGTAAAACTCGCCGAATATCAATTCGTTCCAATTTCGTTTTTGGGTTAAATTAATTAATCTTATATGTTTATTTGATGCTAATGAATGTTCAAACCCCTTAGGAACTCATGAAATTAGCCCAAAATAGTTAGTTCAAAAATTTTAGAAACGTTCCCGCCTAGTAACGGAAACTTAATCGGGTGCGACCAAAAGCCCCGTTTAATGTCGGTATCGGGTAGAATTCCACCGTGTCCAAGTTTTGCGACCTATATAAACGTGTTAAACCTTTCATTTGAAGCTTTTGCTTCCTCTCTCTACTCTTTCTCTAACCTCACTCCTAAATCCAAGTTTAAGGGTCCAAATCTCAAATTTAAGGCTTCAAATCCCTAAGGTACCTTCCTTAACTCATTGTATATCATATTTGACCTTCAAATTCGGGATTAAAACATGAATTAAGGCCTTGTATATGAGTTTACGGCCCTGGAAGGAGCTTAGGCCGTAAACACATAATTAGAGGATTTTTAAGCCCTAAAACCCTTCCTAGACCCCAACAAGACATAGATATGACTTCTAGAATATTGGTTTTAGCCTTAGAACACTTTAAACATAAATTTTGAGGGAAAAATGAGAGTTTACGGCCAAGGCTTATGCTTGGGCCGTAAACCCTTCATACATGGGGAGTAAACTCCTCTAAAAGTGTTAAAATGCCACTTTAACACACCTAAAGCCTTGGGATAAATTCTAGAAGTGCATTCAAACAAGTTTTAGACCTTAAAACATAATAAATCATACATTAAGGGAGTTCACGGCCATGAAGGGGGTTCATGGGCCGTAAACTCCAAAAACCTTGTCCAAAGTCCCTCAAAAATCCCTACAAGGCTAGGAAAAATCATTAGAATCACATGTGATTAATTTGGAGACATTAAAACACTTATTCAAGGGGGTATAGGACTTTACGGCCGTAAGCTCCATGCTAGGGCCGTAAACTCCCTTAAGTGTTGTCATTGGTGTTTTAAATTAATTCCAAGCCTTGAAACCAACCTTAGAAATTCCCTCTTAATTGTTTCAAGCCATTTTGCACCATAAACCACCCCATCATGAGTTTACGGTCGTAAACTCATGGGGAATGGGTGTTATAGGCTGAAAACTCTTGTATGAGTTTACTGTTGAAGAGTAAACTCCATTTCCCGGTCATACAAGTCCTTAAACGCCACCCGGGTCCCTCCAAACACTTGCAATGGGGTGTTTCCGTGACTAAAAGTGTTTGTCCCTAACAAATAAATAATCTAAGTCCTAATTAGATACAAATGTGTATCTTTTCATTATACATAGGAACCTCATGCGTTTGCAAGTCTCGAACCAACGTTTAACATCCGAAATCGTCACATTTCTCGTCCGGTGAGTTCATACCCCTACCCTTTTTAAATGGTTTTTCAATGTTTTCAGGGGGGAATACAAGCAAACTATAACTGTTTTCGAATTATAACATTGATATGTTTCAAATAATATCTGGCAAACTTATAAACACTTTTACCCCTTATGTATTATGCTGAGCATAAGGGATGATTTATCAACTACAACTAAATGAATTTTAGTTAAGGAAATAACCAAACTAATCAAATTATTATGGGAATAATTTGGGGTTCTTTAGTTTTCATTTTATCATGTACTGATATGTGTATAAAGTTATTAGATAAACTATGTCTGATTCAGTTTATCTCCGCATCATTTGAATGTATTGCCAGATAGTTTCATTGTATGTATCTGTATTCACTGTATTATGTTTCATAATCTTTTATATGTTTGATATCGTATGAGAACCCTGTGCATAGTTTAGTACTAGCTTGTGAGTTCGTCACTACCCTTTATGGATGATCAGTAAATCCTCCCCGGAAGTGTAACCAGAGTCTCCTGGAGGGAGAGCGAGGAATTTGTGAATAGATGTATTCGGGACTGACAATCCCACACCTTAACTGCTAGCTACAGTTAGGCGGGCACGCCTGGGGTGACAAATTCTGGATATCGTCCGACGTCTGACAAACGTCAAGGAGGTCTCATTGTCATATCAGCATGGTTACCCGATTCACAATATGTATTAATATAAGTTTATTCACGGCTTTGGTTTTGGATTTGATTTTATATCAATCTTCTATCTTTATATCTTGTATCTAGTACGGGATGGTAATCCCATGGTTTTTAGTCTGTAGGTTTCATATCTATTGCAGGATGTTATTCCTATGGTTAGAATCTATATCTAGTTCGGGATAGTAATCCCATGGTTTTATCAAACTAACTTATATCTAGTTCGGGATAGTAATCCCATGGTTTTATCAAACTATCTTATATCTAGTTCGGGATAGTAATCCCATGGTTTTTGAAACTATATCTTGTACGGGATAATAATCCCATGGTTTTAAATCTATGTCTAGTCCGGGATGGTAGTCCCATGGTATTCAATCTATATTTTCACGTATATCAAATTATCTTGTATCTAGTACGGGACGTTAGTCCCATGGTTTTCAAACTACTTTCCATCTACAGTTCACGTATATTAAAGTAATTTATATCTAATTTGGGATTGTAATCCCATGATTCTCAATATATAGCTTTGTGTATTAAACTATACTCTGTGATATTCAATCGGTCTTGCATTTAGGAAAATATGGGATTTTCCTAGGGTAACATATAACGCATAATTGAACTGTAATGAAGGATAACTAAACTGTTTTACATAAGAAAATATGGGATTTTCTTGGATAGCAAATCTTTTCGGAAAACTAAAGGAAACTGGTACATTTTTCATAAAACAAACATCTTATGAACTCACCAGCTTTATGCTGATTTTCAAACCGCTTGTATTCTCAGGTCCACGTTAGACAGGTACCCAGTGATATCTTTTGGTGAAGACGGAGTGCACAGAAGACTCGTCTCTACTTTTGTTCATATGCTATATGTATAACACTTGTACAATTTACTTTTGAAACAAATGTAAACTTTCAAATCTATGTAATGTAATGGTTGTTTACTTTGATTACTATGTGCATTGGATTTGATACTCAACGTGGAGTCAACCCCGAAAATGTTTCTGCCTTTGGTTTTCGGGGTGTGACAGATTGGTATCAGAACCCTTGTTTATAGTGAACGGAGTATACCAAACCTTACATGGTATAAAACTATAAACATTAAAGGGCCTAAGTGCTCTGAACTAAAAGTATCCTTCAAAATATAAGTATTTTCAAAAGTATACAAGTATATCGAGCCGTCGAGATCCGTAACTACAAGTAGAACAAAACATAAGTAAATGGGTGTTGTATGCTGCGGTTAAACCTGGGCAGTTATGTATTCGTGTCTAGGGTCAATATAGCCTGACCAACTATATTCATTCGAGACACGGCCAACATGTGCTTGGGAGTGACTGTGGTATGCGACATACCTAAAACTTACCCAATACCCCAAACAACGAGTCGTCGTTGCAGTGAATCATGAATACTATGGGAGTATTTCTCGAGTCAATCCTTTGTAGAAAATCCTCGTATACGCATTGTTCCTTGATCATTCGTCTAGCGATAAAATGTTCTGCCTTGATAACTCTTTCCTGCTTTATCGCTTAATATGATGATATATCTGTCTTGATGAGATATCCTCTGTTCCATATCTCATGATCCAAATTTAGAGGACTTATGATCCTCTCTTTCCTGATCTTTTTAGATCACGATGCCTCCAAGAAAGAGACCCAGCTCGAAGAACACCAACAACCCTCCGCCACCACCTTATCCTGAATTCGACCCTGTGATGTTCCAGGCAACTGCTATGTCTCAAAGGAACTCGGATGGTTCTGGTGGTACCCAAACCCAAAACCAAGAGAACAGTCAGGGACACCGAAAAGAGGGTTCCTATAAAGACTTCATGAACGCAAAACCCACATCCTTTGATGGCACCGGAGGTGTCATTTCCCTCACCCGATGGTTCGAGAAAATTGAATCAATCTTTGAGATATGTGCCTGTTCGGAGTCAGACAAAGTAAAGTTCGCCACCTGCACCTTTCTTGACAAAGCCGTGACTTGGTGGAACGGCCGAGTCAAATCCTTAACTCTACCTGTAGCAAATGCCATGGGTTGGGAAGCTATGAAGGAGCTTCTGCTCGCTGAGTATTGCCCTTTTGGCGAATTACAGAAGCTAGAACACGAACTCTGGAACCTTAAGATGAAGGGTTCCGACATAGCCTCTTATACTTCAAGATTCGATGATCTGGCGTTACTCTGTCCGGGAATGGTTACCCCGGAGAGTAAAAAGATTGAGAGGTTCATCTGGGGGTTGACTCAGCCAACCAAAGGGAATGTCTTGGCTGCGAAGCCAGACACCTATGACAGTGCTAAATGTCTTGCGCAAACCCTGATCGATCACGAAGACAACTCTGATGAGGAGGCTACCACTCCCGAGCCAGTCACCAGTGGAGGTGGAAGCAAAAAGAAATTTTGGAACAAGCGGAAGGCTCAGAGCACGCAAGAGTCTTCTAAGAAACAGCAAACAGTAGCAGTCCATGCTGCTACTGCCCCTATTGCTGTTTCGACTGTCGGTTCCACGGCCCAAACTCCTACCAGTGGATACACTGGTACCCTTCCTTGGTGTGGTAAGTGAAGCTACCATCACCGCATTCCTGGTCCATGTCGCGAAAGGATCCGTGACAACTGTGGCAAGAAGGGCCATCTTGCTCGAACCTGCAGAAAACCAGCCAAATCAACGAACCAACCATCCGGAGCGGGAATCAGTCCAGCCTACTACAATTGTGGCGAAGTAGGGCACTTCAAAAGAAATTGCCCCAAAGCAGCTACAACCGCTGATCCCACTGTCGTCGCAGGTATACTCCTCTTTGACAATTCTTATACCTGCAACTCTTTTCAATTCTAGTACCAAAAGGGAAACTTGTTATCTATCCATCCGAGCAATTTCTAAACTTAATCCTTTGTTTGTAATCGAAATTGAGTACAATCGAGACGGCTAACCAGTGAGATAGAGAACACTAACTTCGTACCTATGGATTGAATCCTCAGTCCGGAGGATTATTCTGTTCCATTCGATTTAAATGGGGGAAACTTTTCACGAAATACTTTGATGCTATGTTTGACATGAAATGACAGAGTCTCATTCATGTTGTTATCCTTGGTTTCGAAAGGGTCGCTCGTCTAGATCTTTTCCCCGACCCGAATCTCGTGATCTTCGGCATCAAACCTTCGTATCATTTCATTAAGCTCAAAAGTTTTCCCGATAGGAATTGCCGTGTATCCCTCGTTTCTGAGATCATCGGGAAACGAGAAGTCAACAGCTCTTTCCCCTAAATGTCTTTCCCGAAGAATTCCCGAGAATTCCTTTCGAACGTTTAGCTTAGTTCCGCATCGGCCTAATCTCTGGATCTACCTCGTGACCGAACCTCAGTGAGAATGACGTGTTCAAAACGGTGACCAAGAACTGATATGATCACTACGGATTAGTAGTGGTATCCTTTCGATCAAATCTCTTTCCCTCGATCATGTAGCCAAGCAAAGTAGTCGTAACCGTGTACTTTTCCAACGTCTAAGGCGATAGGAAATTAGTCGGCACCGAAAATACCCATAGAAACCTATCGATTCTTGGGTCCCATCGACTAATATCGCAGTCTTACCCATAAATTTCTTCTAAATCCATCAAACCCTTAGCTACCCGGCTCCTTGAAGATGTGCTTTCCTGTTGGAGCGTGTGTTCTGTTGATGGTTTTATCCCAGAAAAGCATGATATGCTTTGAGAAGTGTGAAATACTTCCCTCGTGATACATTAGACCCTTCATGATCCTCATAGAATCGATTTCGTAACCTTCCAACTTCGGCTACCTTCAGAACTTGGTAACATCCATCCGATACTTCACGTCTCGAATCCTTAGAAGTACCTACCCGACGAAACCCTAGTGATTTCCTTTGAGGAAACCAAAGTCGTCCAGGGTTGAAACTTCCATGAGAGTATCGATTGAGATCGTAGATTGAGAGAGAGTCAATGTGCGAAACAAAGTCGCGTCCCGATATTGAGGGTTCGCTGGAACGCCAAGCGGAGACCCGATTCCACTTGAGAACGTGAAAATCCGAGACAACAAATCCATTCGCATCTCATTCCAATTTATAATCTATATCTTAATCTTTGAATTTCGGGACGAAATTCCCTCTAACGGGGGGATAATGTAACAACTCGAAGTTGTTCATTGCCGAAAACCCCGTTCTACCCGTAAAACTCGTTGAATATCAATTCGTTCCAATTTCGTTTTTGGGTTAAATTAATTAATCTTATATGTTTATTTGATGCTAATGAATGTTCAACCCCCTTAGGAACTCATGAAATTAGCCCAAAATAGTTATTTCAAAAATTTTAGAAACGTTCCCGCCTAGTAACGGAAACTTAATCGGGTGCGACCAAAAGCCCCATTTAATGCCGGTATCGGGTAGAATTCCACCCCGGGTCCCCACCAAGCTATCAATACCTGGATTACCGGCTCCCACTGGTCGCTGACCCAACACAACCCTAGCCGCTCCCAGTGACTTTCTAAGGAACTTCGACCACTTATAATTGCTCAATCTATCATGCCATTCAGGCGCTACAATTCTGGGGTCCTCGATCCCCTATCTTGACACTAAGGTTCTTACCAGGTCCCACCTGTGCTGCTAAAACTCATGGGCCTCGCCCACGGGTCCCACCCAACCATACTACTAAGCAACCCTGCTCTCAGGTCTCACCTACACTGCTAGTCTCATACGGGCCTCGCCCACGGGTCTCACCCAACTATATCCTGGAGCGGCCTCTCCCAAGGTCTCACCTCTCTAGGGCTATACAGGCAAACTCCTTACCATTCTCATCCACTACCCCTCCCTGATCCCTATCAGATCACTAGGAGATAAGGGCCTTGCCCCAACTCCGCTAACGAAGCTACTAAGGAATGCTACGGCTTACCCGTAGTCTTACATCACCATCCATTGCTAACTGCTAGTGAATGCTACGGCTGCCTCGTAGTCTTACAACACTTCCACCACTGACTGCTAGAACAAAGACACCCACGTGCCATAAGCTCTCTAGATCCTCATTCCGACTCCCTTGAGTCCTTCGGGCGACCACAACCCGAATTCCCAACTACACACTAACCATTTCCATCACACACACTAACTGACGGGGAGTTTCTCAACTCCCAACCCTGAATTCTCAATCCATCAAACGCTGAACTACTTCTTTTCCTTCTCGGAGGTCACATACTCATTCTGGGTCTGCGTGCTCCTACCTGGGCACACTCGGAGGGTTCTCCCCCACTTCGATCCTGCTTACCCCTTGATGCTCAATACTCCAAAAGAGATTCTGATCTTAGTTGCCATTCCATAATCCATCTGCTAAGGAACCCAAGCCTGCCATGGTTAGGGATCTAACCATTCCCTTTCTAACGCCCTGCCACTCCGAACTAGCGAGACGTACCAATTCCCTTCCAAGCATGCTACAATTACTGCATCCTTTTAAACCTTCTTTCATTGAGCACTTCCCCTAACTACCATACAAATAACCAAGGTATGCAGATGGCATATAACATAATCACAAGCAAGCCACACCATAATATAATACTCATACCAAAAATTGATGCATAGCCATAACAATATAATCATGCAAACATAAAAGAACTGAAAACGGAAGTCACATACCTGCAATATCCGGCGCTGCTCGTGCCTGCAAGGTAGTCATCTGAAAAGCCCTGCTCCCTGCTGCAGGCGCCTCTACCTGGCCCTGACGGCCATCCGTGATTCTCAAGGTTGCAGGGGCGGGTGCCATCACCCGTCCTGCCGAAAGCAAACTGGGACACTGGGCCTTCTTGTGGCCCCGCTGGTTGTAGTGAAAACATATCAAGTCGGATCCCTGCATGGTGGTAACAGTACAATCCCTGCTGAAATGACCAGTCCGACCGCACTTGAAACAGCCAGACTCGCCACCGCTACCACTCCTGCACACGCCCCCGTGCGCCCTGCCACACTTCCCGCACCGGCTGCGGTCCTGATAATCCCTAGACCTCGAATCCGATCCCTTGGGCCTTTTGCCCGAACCTGCAGCTACCTGAACCTCATCCGGATCTGCTCCAAATCAATTTCCCTCTCTCTAGCCCGAGAAATCATATCTTCTAGCGTCTTACAGCTGGATCTGCTCACGAACTCCCTGATGTCATCCCTCAACATCTCATGGTATCGGGCCTTCTTCATTTCCTCATCCGCGACATACTGCGGTACAAGAAGAGCCCTCTCCCTGAACTTGGCGGTGATCTCCACCACAATCTTAGTGGTCTGCGTCAAATCCTGAAACTCTCGTGCCAACTGCTGTACCTCAATAATTGGCGAAAACTCCACCCTGAACCTGGCCGAGAAATCGCTCCAAGTCATCGCGTCCAACGCGGCATCATCCCCTAGAGCATGACCAATCTCCTCCCACCAATCCCTCGCTCTGTCCTTCAGAAGACAGGAAGCGAGTCTGACCTTGTCCCCCTCAGGACACCGGCTCGTACGGAATGTGTTGGCAACATCAGCCAACCATCTGCTGCTAACGATTGGGTCCCTAGCCCCATGATAATCTGGTGCCCTGCAAGCCCTAAACTCCCGAAATGTCAAGGTACGCGCTCCCATCAAAGCCATCATCTCAGTACGGAAGGCTCCCAGCCTCTCATCCAAAATCTTTAATATACCCTCCTTGACCGTGCCAAAGATCACAGGAGTCTGACTCAAAATACTGTGCGTAACCTCGGCGGATATCAACTCCCTCATTCGCTCCTCGAGCTGCTCGGCCCCTGAACCCGAGCCTGATCCCTCTCCGGCGCCTGATCCGCCCGCTGGTCTCTCTCGCAACGTCACCATACTGAAAATATAATACATCCACTATCACAAAACTCATCACTGCTACGAGACCAAACACACTCCCTACTAGGTTCCCGGTCTTGTCTTGGCCCTTCCCGAATCAAGTACGGATCCTCTGCTTTCAGTAGTACGGGCCCATACTACCTTCCACATCTATCTGTACTTTCCTCAGAAATTGCTTTGACTCCACCAGGTCCCTTATCCACTACTACTGCTCCCAGCACTATCTCATCCTAGGCTTACCCTAGGGAAACCTCTGACTCAACTCAACCAGTCCTCAGCTGCTGAAGGTCCCCTTGTGATGCCAATTAGCCATCACCTGGATACCATCACATGTGACGAGGATCAGATAATCCTTCAAGTAAAAGACTCATCCCTACAATGGTTGGACTCAAACAAGAGCTGCACAATAGGGCCAAGTCCAACACTCTGAGATTATTCAACCCTGATCACATGTGACGTGACGTATCCACCTAATGGCTAACTCCCATCACTCAAAATCCCACAATGCACAAAGCAAGCAGCATTCGGGCAAGGGGAAAGTCTAACCACAACATACTCAAGCAATCATATCCAAACAGCAAGAATCTGAACTAGCATGCAACACAAACTCATAAACTCAGGCATAACCTAAACAAGCTATCCTACTACTGTCTAATCAACACTATCATGCAGCTCAAACACATATAATAGGCACATAAGGCATCATTCCTAGATCCTTAGTCCTAATCTAGCATGCTGTTCTATCAACTGTTAATCGTAACATAAACTTGTATGGGTATTTTGGGGTACTTACTTGAGCTCGGTTGATTGCATGCACCACACCCTTTTCTCTTTTCAAAGTCCTTTTTCTTTCTGAATTCTTTTGTTTTTCTAAAACCGTTTTTAGTTCTCAAAAATCTTTTTACGAAACTGTCTTTTCATTTTGAAAACTTTTCATCTGACCCCTCAGTTTGAGTTCAGGCACACCCGAGAGCATGCTCGAATCCCTCAAACCAAGGCTCTGATACCAACTTGTAACGTCCCAATATTTCAGGCTAAAAATTTCTTTTAATAAAACATTACTTTAAGCAAATTCATCATTTCAAAACATAAACATAGTATTAGTTTCCAAAATACATGTTCGTTATCAGAGTAAACATCCCCAGGCTGTCTAAACTATGGTGTGTGCCACGCGATCACCCCAAGCTCTTCCCTCCGCTACCGGAAGTACCTAAAACCAAAACTGAAAACCGTAAGTACGAAGCTTAGTGAGTTCCCCACCCTACCACATACCATGCATAACCACATACTGCACATACTGGGCCACGCCCCCTATCCTGGGCCTCCCCCTACCTCAGGCCTCGCCCGCTACAACGGCCCCACCACTCCAGGCCCCACCTGGCTTCGAGCCCCGCTCGGATACAGATCTGTTTCGCTTAGGCCTCGCCTATCACAGGGCCCCGCCCACTAACATATAATAGCACATAAACATATCACATCACATCACATAAGCTAAATACATACTAACAGATCTTGTTCTAAGGCCTCGCCTATCACTGGGCCCCGCCCATGTCCTGCTACTGATGAGTCATGGAACCTCGTTCATACTCCTGCTGATAGTGAGATACGGGCCCAACCCACCCTCACTCCTTCCCTAACTTGGGCCTCACCCCTGATCTGCTGCTACTGAGATATGGAACACCATCCACACTCTGCTATTGGTGAGGTACGGGACCTCGCCCACACTCACCTCCCTACTAGGCACATACAAGTATCACACAGACAACAAGTATAAACTATCATTTAAACCATTCCTTGGGCACCCGCCCTCTATCATTGGACCTCGTCCCGAATATCATACTAGCATACTGTGCCTAGGGCTAACCCCCGGGTCTTCTACTCATAACTACATGGGCCGACATTGTGGCCTTAGACCCATTCACACAAAGGGAAACTCACCTGATACTGCTGAACTGTTGCTGCTAATTCCTTTGACCGCTACCTGACCACTGACTCCGAACTGCTGCTCCACTAGCTCCCCGAGCTACCAATATCAACATAACACTTAGTCTAACTGACCTTCAAAGGTCAACTAAGTCAACTCTTGTCAAAGTCAAAGTCCTGGTCAAAGTCAACCTTCCAGGTCAACCCTACTCACCGAGTTCTTATGCTCAAAGTCCTTCCAATCGTGACTTGACTCGCCGAGTCAGCCCCTGACTCGCCGAGTCTACTGATTCCCGAATCCTGTCCTGACCAACTCACTGAGTCCTTGCTCGACTCGCTGACTTGAGTCTTAACTCGAAGAGTTTGGGACTATGCGACCTGACTCGCCGAGTCTAAGAACAGAATCGCCGAGCACAAGGCAATCTTCATCCAACTCGCCGAGTTCATGCCCATCTTCATCCGACTCGACGAGCTGTTCATCCCACTCGTCGAGTTCCTCCTTATCTTCATGCTACTCGCCGAGTCCATTCGGATCTACTTACATGCAGAGGACTTTCGAGTCATGCATGGACTCCAAACTGTAGATCTACCCTTCCCAATCCTTTTCCCCACATAAAGTTGCAAACTTTACGTGTAGAGAAGGAGATCTAGGCATAATCCACCATAAACTAGGGTTTAAGGCCAAAGGGGCTCCAAAATCGACTCAAGGGCTGATACTTTATGCTTCCCCAGCTCATAACACACTTGGATCTGAAGTAGCAACTCCAGATCCGACTTCTAGCTCACTTGGGTGGCAAACCATGGCTTAAAAGCCCCAAATCTCACAACCATAGAAGGTCTAAAAGAGAGAAACAACTTATTACCTTCAGATACTCAGAAATGTTCCCCAAATCTTCAGATCCAAGACCACTTCTTGAATCCTCAATGATTTCCCTTCTTCTTCTTCCTTCAAATCACTCAATATGGCTTGGGAGCTTGAATGGGCAACTATGGGGTTTGGGGTTCGATGCTCTGGGTGCAAGAGGCAGTAAAGGGACCCTAGGAAGGAGGTTAAGGCGTTTATAAAGGCTCCAAGTCCTGAATTTAGGGTTTTCCTCGCACAGACCAGACTCGCCGAGTCACCTTGGCCGACTCGTCGAGTCGGTCACTTACTCCTCGACTCGGGTCCCGCTCGGACTCGCCGAGTTCCTCCTCGGACTCGCCGAGTCGCCCCTTAAAATTAAGGTTTTCTTTCCTTTATTGGCCTTCAAAACTTTGGGTGTTACACATAGCCAGGGTTCCCGCGAACCGTTTCGACTACATCGAACCTGTGCCCCATTGGGCAACCGTGATCGAGGGTTGAAGTCGACAGCAATGACAGCAACCACCATGTGGAGACCAACGAGGGTGCTATGACCTCAACCACGGGGGATCGACTGACAAAGCCCTCCCGGCAAAGACCCGGCAGATCGCGAACATCGGGGATTAAAACAGGAAGATTACAACCCGAGTTCAGAAAACTGCGCGCTACTACAGACCCTACCATCTCACGTACCCAAGACTCAGAAAGAGACTACTATTTCGGAGACCAACTCTCTATTTAGGACCTTATCGCCACTCGGGCAAAGGCAAGAGAGTAATAGGATAGACACACGACATTCAAAGAGAGGAGGATTGTAGCCAAGCATCGATTGACAGAGCTACAAGGTGCATCGACTTTGCCTCAGGCATCGCAAGGGATGGATCGTCGTGAGTAGAGTTCATACCGCTCACAAGACCTTGTAAATTAGGTTCATGAGTATGCGTTGGTGCTACTCTATTCTAGGCGTAAGCACGACACTGCGATTTAAGTGGTCATACTAAACGAGAGATCTAGTTACTATCAAAACTTTTCCATGCACGGATGTGAGGTAGACCTGCATCGAGGTCAAAATTTTTGCTGAAACCATAATTACTAGATTCATATTAAAAAGATGGGCTTAGGACATACCTAACAGAATCAAAGGTTTATTTAGTCTTAATTATATAACTAAGCATACATCAATTGGTCGTAATAAGGACCTAGCTTGGATCAAGTTACAAGGTTTCACCTGGATACAGAACTACTAAAATACATGAGTTTACCATATATATAGGCTCTCATTATGAATTGTTTTCAGAACACCATAAACAACCGAATTACGTTCCAAAATGAACTAAGGTAAACTTAGTTAGAAAACTCGCGACGTATAGCCATTCTAAAAACTCATTTCCATCTCACCTTTAAACACCTTGGTTGCGAGGTGCCTTCTTCGTAGACCTATATGGTGCGATCTTTCCAGCACTAATGCACCTGATCCCATCAAAACTCCTCAGCCAAGTGTGTTTGAACAAACATGATCCCAAGATGAGTAAATCTTAAAATGCCCGTATGAAACCTACTTCTACCCACTACCATAACTCCGTCTCAGGAACGTTAGCAGAAACACTAAGAATAGTACAACAATATGCAAAATTTATATATGTGAATATGAATCGTAAGAATGCACTTGAGATAATTATCCCCACTCACGAAGTTGTTTTCATCGTGAAACAGAGCTATGTCTTCACCAAGAGGCAACCAACCAACTAGAAAGGCGCCAACCTTGCAGATAGACTCTTCTACTTTTCAAGCTGCAGTCACGGCATCCGTGGCAGCCGTCATGGCGCAGCTCAATGCTAACCTCGCCAGCAGACACAGAGATGGTGTCGGAAATACTAACCACAATAACAACCAAGAACAGGGCGTTTACCAATGAAAATACCTCAGGCCACAAACCTATGAACAAGAAGCGAAAGTTTTGGAACAAAGAGGAGCACAACCAATCTCAAATATCCGCTAAAAGACAACAACCCATGGCCACCGCTATAATTACGACAACAGTCACAACACATGCCTCGACATCAGCCACAACATCTATCGCTCAAGCATCAGACAAGAAATATATGGGAGCACTCCCAAAGTGTAACAAGTGTAACTACCATCACATAGGAGCTTGCCGAATTTTACATTGTAACAAATACAACAAGAAAGGACATACCGTCCGTTTCTGCAAGGCCCCGACCCAGCATCTCCCTTCAATCACCAGCACCAAGGTAGGCCCAGTATGCTACCTATGCGGTGAAACGGGACACTTCAAGAGAGAGTGTCCAACTGAGAAGAATGACGGAGGAGCAGGAGGAGTGTGATGAACACACCAACAGGAGCAACAAGGAAACCTATTAGGACTTTTGTAATGTTTCCAACGACAAAAACGTTTAAGTACCATATGCTTGTAATAAATTTGGTATGATTGCTAAAATTACCGTCTTTCTAAAAGTAGTTAAAATACTCTCTCATTCAAATCAAACCAAAGACACTCATATATGACCCTAGGATCATTACCTATAAGCTGTGATGACATTGTACTTACATCGGGGTTACTTATAATCAAAATACTAAAGACTTGAAACAAATAATTCCATCCTGAATCCTGTTCCATGTCTAGTAGTAGGATTAGGGTGAAGCCACCCACTTGAAAATTTTACCAATATCAAACTACATACGACGTACATATACTGCTCGATCATAGAGTGACCTGTCAAGGATCATGATATCAAGTATCATTGCTAACTATCAGAGCACACCCACTACCAGTGCTAGACACTGTGGTATGAATCATCTATAGTAATAATAACATCGAACAAAACAAAACACACTGAAAAGAAACACAAGATACTCTATCACCCTAATGAACACTTCGTGCAAATACAACTTAACACATGTTTTATCTAAAAAGATATTGTTGTCATCATTCGATTTCGATTGGTATAGTCCTCATCTTCCCAAATTAACGGCTACGAAAGGACCCTTCACCTAACCCACCGAATATCGAAACCTTTGTCTCCCATAAACACATCCAACACGGACCTCCGGGTCATCTCTCGCTGTGAAACCCCAGAACACTCACCAGAGGAGTATTATACCTTCCAAAACCTTACCACATGTGTTCCCAGGAGACCCTTCAAGCAGCATATAAAGTTCAAGCACAGAAGCTTGGGACGAATACGGTTAGTCTATCACTACTAAGTATATACGTGAGGATAATGTATAACTAATATTCTACGTACGTTGGATGTGTGATTCCACCCTATTTCCTGTTCCTTGTCTGGTTGTGGACTTGGGGCAGAGTCACCCTTCCAACTGTCTTGTCAACCTTAAGTACATACGACCTATATGCGCAAGTTAATGATAGACGGACCAGGTACGAGTCCTTCCATGAACTTCGGGACCAGGTTACCCCAAAGTGCAAGTGAACGTCCTACCATCCGAATAAGTCTAGTCGCATAAACCAAACCCACATGCTTCCTACCAAGTTAAGCAATCAAGGAACACTGCAGCAGACCCTATGCAACGCTCCGAGGAGAAGTTATTACTTATGAATTAAGACAGCTAAAGACGTACGAGGTCAGCTAGGTCTCTCATGACCTTGAACTATGAGCGGTGGTGTACTCCCTAGAGGTTTGGAGGCACTATCTCCACGACACGAAGCATACAATCTTCACCAATCATAAGAACCTAGAAGGCACGGATGGCGGGGCGTGTTATCCCATGAACCGGATCTGGACACCGAGGTTAATGGATTCAGAAATAATGTCACGAACGAAGCACACGAAAACTCGCTACTCCCCTTCATCCAGGCTCGGACAAGATGTGTCTGGACCTCAAAAAGTAACATCAGTGGTCGAATAGGAAAGCAGACATTGTTACACATGTGGGCAAGTATCAGACTTGTGCCAATGTCAAGAGAGAATAAAGGAAGCCTTCACGTCTCCTACAACAACCAGTGATACCTGAAAGGAAGTGGGAGCGGCTAACCATGAGTTTCATAACCAAGCTACCCAAGGCAATGGACCATTTGGGTAATCGTCGACAGACTAGCCAAATCCTCACACTCCCTACTAATCAAAGAAACCGACAGGATGGAGGAAATCGACTAGAACGTACATCAAAGAGATTATGCGACCACAGGGTATATTAATATCTGTTATCCCTATCAGCGATAGTAGATTCGTTTCGTGACCCTGGCGACCCTTGCAGGGAACTAGGTTAGACTTGAGTATGGCCTACCAATAGCAAACCAACGGTCAGAACAAAAGGGATTGTTAAAAACTTGGGCGACATGTTAATAGCTTGGGTGATTAACTTCGGTAAAATGTGGGTGTGCCCACTTACCACTTGGCAAAATCGAAATGAACGAGAGTCTCCACTTTGTAACGGAGAGCATAAAGGCACACATAGAATACACTATCATTTCAAAATAATAACTCCTTTAAATTGACTTAGCTCAAGTTACAATAAGAAATGCCAAGGCATCATTTAACATCAGGCAGATTGGTCCCCGCCATACCAATTTCTTGTACTACGAAGTGTTTTCCCAATCTTTTCTCCAAATTCATGAAGTCCCTGTCAAAGTGCTAATTTCGGGACGAAATTCCCTCTAACGGGGGAATGATGTGATAACCGTCAAATTCTGGTCAAGACAAAGTCAAATAAAGTCAACAAGTCAAACCAGTCAACCCAACTAACCCTTGTGTACTAGGGCTTACGTTAGGTAATTACTATACAACTCGCTATTCTAATGAGATATCATAAATTGAAAAGTTCGTACATCTAGATTTCCTTAACCTAAAACTGTGGTAAGTAACGAACCAAACCGATAAAACAATGTTGCATACTCATTAGGAGTGTGTAAGATCCTTAAACATGGCTTAATGGGGCTTACGGACCTTGCGTTGCGGAGCCAGGTACTCAAAAAGGTCACAAAAGAAGCCTCTCCCAAATATCTCCAAGTATGTGAAATCTCTCCCAAATCTCTCTTTGTATGAGAAATATCTCCAAGTATGTGAAATCTCTCCTAAATCTCTCCAAGTATGTGAAATCTCTCCCAAATCTCTCTTTGTATGAGAAATCTCTCTAAGTATGTGAAATCTCTCCCAAATCTCTCTTTGTATGAGAAATCTCTCCAAGAATGTGAAATCTCTCCCAAATCTCTCCTTGTATGTGAGATCTCTCCCAAATCTCTCTTTGTATGAGAAATCTCTCCAAGTATGTGAAATCTCTTGTAACGCCCCGATTCTCAGGTAATAATTTAAATAAAATATTTTTGGGTTTTTGGCCTTACTCGACGAGTTGGTTGCCCTACTCGTCGAGTAGCAGCGGGTCGGATCGCGAATTAAGTGGCCTACTCGGCAAGTAGGAGCTGGAGAGTGAAACCCTAAGTTCCGGGGTTTGCACCCCTATTTAAAGAAGCTCAAGCCTCTTTCAGTTCTTTTGCAGCCCCCTTTGCATCTCTATCTTGTGTGTATGTGTGCCCTTTGTGTGTTGAAGTTTGAGAGAGGATTTTTGGTGGAAAAGTTTGGTGAATCAAGTGATTTTGGCAAGGAGCTGGGAAGAGATCCGATTTCTTCTTCTGTGGACATCTCTTGGGAAGGTAATTGACCATTTCCCTCAGTTATTTCAGTTAGACCTTATCTTTGAATGAGTTTTAGGGTTTTAGAAAGGGGATCAATTTGGTATGGCAATCTATGGGCTAGATCTGAAGTTGTAACTTCAGATCTGGACCCTCTTTGGATTATTCGAGCATAAAGTTCCAGCTTTAGTCGAGTTTAAGGTCCCCTTGGTCCATGAGCACCCATTAAGAGCTTGGTTTTGGCATTTGGAGCTTGTAAGGCAATGCATGCACGTAAAGTTTGAAACTTTACGTGATAAGCAGGCTTAAGGAAGCTAGATCTACAATTTGGGACCTTGCCATGGCTTATAGACGTCTGCATGTTAAATTGACTGAAGGAACTTGGCGAGTCGCAAAGCCGACTCGGCGAGTCATATGAAGATATGCATTAGACCCGGCGAGTTGGATGAACAACTCGGCGAGTCAGTTGAAGGAAGCCGTGAACTCGACGAGTTGGTTGAACAACTCGGCGAGTTAGATGAAGATGGTCATGAAACTCGACGAGTTGAAGAACAACTCGGCGAGTTGTATGAGTTTTAGCCAAGGATATGTTTGCATGTATACCCGTCGAGTTGCAAGGAGGAAACTCGACGGGTGGCCTTGAGACTTGATCAGGATTCGAAGGAACTCGACGAGTCACCCCGATGACTCAGCGAGTTGGTATGTGCTTCAAAGACTCGGCGAGTTGAGGTCAACATGGAATGTTGACCTTGACCAAGGACTTTGACCTTGATCAGGGATCGACTAGTAGGTTATGGGGTGTCTCATAAGAGTAACAACTTATGAGTATATTATGCTATGGTTATAGGTGGTGGAGCCAGTGTCAAGTGATCCGATAGTTGGAGTTTGCATTTCAATCGACATCGGCGAGGTGAGTTATCCTCACTATATCGACAGGGTCTACGGCACCAAGGCCAACCCTTTATGATTTACATCCTGATTTAGGATGGTTGCTTTGTTATTGCCATGGTAGATTTCATCCTGGTTTAGGATGGGTGTTATGTTATTGCTTTGTTAGAAACCATCCTGTTGAGGATGGTTGTTATACTAGATATCAGTTAGATCGGTTGTTATGGTATGCTACATATGATTCTGATCTGTTAGATCAAAATCAGGATAGATAGTATGTTATGCTTTTATGATCCGTAAGGATTGGTACGCTAGTGACCTGTTAGGTCGATACTCTAGTTACGAGTGAAACTCTATGATTGATGGTCAATGAGATAGATATGTTTGCTATGTGTATATGCCAGTATATGATAGTATGCGTACATGGTTAGTTGCTTGTTGGTTGGGTTGAGGCGGTCCTGCTTTGTGCTGAAGGCCAACACACCCTCTGAGCGGTCCAGGGAGACTGTAGGCCCACGCGGCGGACCAGTCATGCCGAAGGCTCGAGATAGATTCAGATGGACTGTAGGCCCAGTAGGGCGGACCAGTCCGGCCGATGGCCCAGTATGTATGTTGTTTGATTGATCGTTATGGCTATGGCTTCTGCCAGTGTGGTATTGGTATTTTGGGGGTAGCTCACTAAGCCCTCGGGCTTACAGTTTTCAGTTTATTGTTTCAGGTACTTCAGGAGAGCGAGGGAAGGCGAAGGCGTGACCGTACCGCTCCTCATCCCCATGATCTATTTTGGGACACTCTAATGATAAACGAATTGGAAAATGTTTTGTAAAAACAATTACTATTTGACTCTTTTGTTAGTATTAAAGGTTTAAATTTGGCATAAATTTTATGGACGTTACATCTCTCCCAAATCTCTCTCAAAAGTTCCCGTGACTTTTTGAAGTCATTCGGGTCATTCTGACCCTTAACCGGGTCAAAAATCGCTTAAAACGGGGTTAGAACGGGTAAAATACCCCAAAGGATCCGGAACCTCCCCCTAGGGCCGAAGCCTCTTAGAGACCGGACCCTCTTGGACTGGAACCGCAACATGCGAGCGTAGCAGGCGAGCCGCAGCCCCGACCGCAGCAAGCGAGCCGCAGCCACGCACCACATCAGAACTCCCCTTCTCCTGACTTCGGACCGCAACGCCTTCCTTCTGCATCCGCGACTGAGCTTCACTTCGGATCCTCCTCAGCAGCCGAGCCACTCTGAATTCTAAGGCTGCTGATGACCGAACCTTAGCACTTGCGGCCCTGAACTTCGGATTTCAGCACTTCCTACTCGGTTTTCAATATTTTTAGCATTTTAAGCCCGTTTTTAATAATTTTAACGCAGGATTTTCTCCAAAAATCATATTTTAACATATAAGACTCCATAAATTCATAAATTCAACATATTTTTAGGGAAATTCATATTTAAGAATAAAATCTATTAAATGAGATCTTGTGGTGGAGTGTTGACTTATCTTTGATTTATGACACAAACAACCACCACCCCCACTCCATGACTAACACACACACACCTCCCCACCATACCTTGTCACTTCCTTGTATCTTCCCACTCAATTTACAGCCTCTCCCACGTCCAAAGAGCTGAAAGACTCTCTCACTCTCTCTTCATTTCACTCACTTCACTCATTTCCACCACAAATCAAACACCACTTTTCTCTCAAATTATCTAACATAATTTCGAGATTTCCAAGGCATTTTCCAGCTTTTCTCCTTCATTTTGGTAAGTATCATCACCCTCCTTATGATTATCACACTTCCCTTTTACTCAAATCATTGATTCCTTACACAAACATCATCACATTCATGTTAGATCTTCGAATCTTCAAGTGATCCTTCAAGTGTTCTTGAGTTGAACACTTCTCTTCTTCAACACTCTTATACTGAAACCACTCAAGGTGAGTTCATACCCCTATCTTTTCATGTTTTTCTTAAGTTTTAGAGGGGGGGGGGGGGGGGGGGGGGAATACAAGTTAAAACACCAAGAACACAACTAAACTCATTTAACAGCCTTCATCAGAAAAGTTCAACTCCATTCACGAACTGTTTTAGGCAACTTAAACATTTTAGTTTTCAAAACTATTTTAGGTGCAAGTAGTTCCAGTTCTTAGCTTTAAAATGACTACTTGAACATCTCCACACGATTTGTCTATGATTTATGGTGATTTTTATAAAACTGCCTATCATTTCAAGAACCAATCAGGACCAGTCTGTGATTATGGACTTTTTCACTCATGTTGTAGACCGCTAAAAATCATGAGAAAATTTGTGAACAAACTAGACACATTTTCCAAACTCCCAGAATTTACAAATTCTGATTTGGACCTGTTATGAAATTTCTATAAATTTTCTAAGAACAGTAAAAGAAAATGTTAATAACAGAAAAATGCTATCAATTTAATTTCACCTTGTAACATGTTGAGCAAGGTGTATATCTTTATGTGAATATATGTTCTTACAAATAAATGACATTTTGTCTTAGTATATAGACATACATCAGAAAACAAATGGATTTTTACCTTCATAAGTATGGTAATTAATTAGTTGTTATATTGCATGTTATATCACTTTAGTAAAAGGTATTTATGCATATTGGTAAACAAAAGAGTTTTTACCTTCACAAATACAATAGTTAACCATAGTAAACAAAGTTTTAACTATTACATTTAAACGTTTTTGATAAACTATAATAGGTATGGTTTATGTTTCCATTAACACAACAAACACATTCGGAAAGTCTTATTCCCACAGAAAAAGGTTCTACACTCATGCACACCACACATAAACTTGTTAACTCAGGTTGTGAGACATTCTCTCCCCGTACGTCCGAGTATGGGATTCAAATTCCTGTAAGTTATAACCAGAGTCTCTTGTAGGGAGAGCGTGATAATTGTGTATAGATCTATATTGGGGTTGACATCCCACACCTCGCTGCTAGCTACAGCCGGACCGGCAGGTCTGTGGGTGACAAGAGTCATAGGATCAGGGCGTCTGAAAGACGTTGTGCAGGTTACCTCTAGTCATAGTATGGTTATAGCGACTCACATAGGGAGCTAACAACACATAAAGTTTACGGGACTTTTTATAAATCAAAAGGGGTTTTATGTCGATTTAAAACCACTTTTTATATCAATAAGTACGGATATTACTGTACACTTTCGGTCTTGGTATTTAAGACTACACATCATTCGTTACGGGACTTTCCTTCAAATTAAAAAGGGTTTTATGCTGATTTAAAACCGCTTTTATATCTTTAAGTATGGCAAATACTTGTTATTTCTCAGTCTTGGGATTTAGGACCACATAACTTTTATAAAGAAAATATTGGATTTTCTAGATACATACTCTATCACTTTTACAAGGAAAACGGTTTACTTCTCTAACGAAATCTCTTATGAACTCACCACCTTTGTGTTGGCACTTTTTCAAACAACTTATATTCTCAGGAAATCAGTGAAACAGGAAAACCAACAACATTTTGAGGATGGGGCGTTGAATCGTCAAACAGTTCATTTTGTCATCATAATGTAATTGATTTGAAACATGTAAACATATACATTGGTGTAACTTTTTCAATTATATTTATGATGGTTGTATTTACTTTGAGCACTATTATACTCGTTGTTGTGATACTATATATGAAGTCCTCCACCCCCGGACGTTTCCGCCATCCTTGGTTTGGGGGTGTGACATTATAACACTAATTAAACACAAATAAGCATCCTAATGTGCGGAAAAACACTTTGGTCGAGTGCTAGGAGGCTATTGGGTTTCAATAAGGGGGTGTATGACCTAGTTAGGGAGTTTACTCTTCAAGAGTAAACTCTTAAAGGAGATTGTGGCCCAATGACCATATCCCCATGACTTTACGGCCGTAAACTCATGGGTGGTGTGCTCTTGGTTGCTTAAAGGTCTTATATCACTTGAGGAATTAAGCTAGGTTCAATTCTAGGGCATAAGGAGTGGCTAAGGCTTCAATATGAACCATTTAAGGGAGTTCACGACTGTAAACATAGAGTTTACGGCCGTAAACTCTCACTTGGCCCTTCAATTCATGATTCAAGGTCTTATATGAAAGAATACAAGGTTCTATGCATTATTCCAAGCTATAGGGGGAAGTTAGGGCATCATTTGACCTCCTTAAGGGAGTTTACGACCCATGGACCAATCCTTGGGGGGGGGGGTTTACGGCCGTAATCTCCTAAGGTCATGGGTTCCTTGGTGTTTAAGGGTCTTACTTCGATGGTGGTTGGTTCCAGACATTACCTCAAGCCATAGGAGGTGTTTAAGGGGCAATTTAACACTTTAAATGGTGTTCACGGCCCATGAAGAGGGGTTTACGGTCCAAGAATGTTCTTGGGCCGTAAACTCATGTTTACCCCTCAATTGACAAGATTTTGGTGTTCTAAACTCGTACATGCAAGCCCTTAAGTCATAGCTAAGTACTAGGAGTGATTTGGAAGGGTTTTGGGGCTTCAAAACCCCACTTATGGGTGTTTGCGGTCCAAGAGTGTTCTTGGGCCATAAACACATGATTTTTGAGGATTTTGGATGTTTTAAACACGAATTTGCATGTTAAACAAGCTAAACAACAAGTTAGGATAGATCACTTACTAGTTTGGAGCTTGAAAGGGGCGTTTTTGGATCAAAAATTGGTTTTGTAGAGAGAGAGGGTAGAGAGAGAGAGTGGAAAGGGTGTAAATGAGGTTCACTCACCCTTATATAGGGTTTGAGTTTGTGGCTTCGTAGAAATCTTTCCGATACCGACGTTAAACGGGGCTTTTGGTCGTACTTGATTAAATGGTCGTAACTCGACGTGGTCGTAATCTAAAAACTTTTCAAAGGGATATCGAGGATGTTTCACGTGTTTCTAATTTGTTTGGACACTCATGAAGTCATAATAAAAGTCCCAATTTAATTAACCTAATCCAAAAGGTTAACAGAACAACTTAATAAAGCGAGTTTTATTAGCGGAAAAGGGTTTACTGTGACGGGATAAATTTCAGGTTGTCACAGTGTCATTGCTAACTCTCATGTTCATGCATTTGGTGTATCTATTAGGATATTAGGTTTAGATTTATTGTCTTATTCGGATGTCTTAATGGATAAAGTTGAAAATTTTATCTATCAAGACCTTGGGAAGGACCACATATGAGCTTTAGAGCTCTCTAAGTTGAAGGATAACAACTTAATGCATTAAGTTGTGGAGACTCAGTTCCCACGACGTGACATTTAGGATGTCACGACGTGGTGACTTGAACAATTGACTTTTTGGCTTGGTTGACTTTTGGTCAATTTTCTAGTTTTAGAAGGTGGACTAAGGGTTTACCCTGTGTTGTTTCTTAGGTGGTGTGTAACACCCGTTCTTTGTCCGCGAGATCCTGTTAACTGTTTACGCCACTTTTTAGGTGAGTCTTCTCACTATACTATGTAGGATGCTAGTTGTATTTGTGATAATTGCATGGAAGACCATGGGGGTAGCCTATGACAACTGTATGAAATACCATGGGGTAGCCCAAGACAATTACATGAAAAACCATAGGGTAGCCCATGGCATATCAAAGAAAGACCATAGGGGTAGCCCATGACATTTTAGGGAAAACACCATGGAGGTAGCCCATAGTAAATGTATGTATGTTATGTGGTATTTTAAGGAACTCACTAAGCTTCGTGCTTACGATTTTATGTTTAAATGTTTTCAGGTACTTCAAGCTCCAAGGGGAAGGGCCCGACATGATTACATCGCATCCACTGGAGATTCTGCACTTTTGATTTTACCATTACTTTGATGTTGTTTAGAAACACTTTTTGATACTTTCATACCTTTTGAAAGTAATGAATGATTGTCTTGGTTGAATTCAAAATGAAATTTTTACTTGGTACTTTTGGAACGTTATAATAAGTATTTTATGGTCACCATTTAATTGACTAATAAGTGAGTAAATTCACACAATATTCACAATATAATATTAAACATGTCAGCAAAAGTTATCAATAATCATAATAAAAGAAATAACACATTAGTATAGATCATTTTTGGCGACGTCTTACTTTTTTATTTGTTGGTGTATGTAAACAATAGTAATGATAAATCATTAAACATGTTAGTAAAGATAACTTATCATTACAACTTAATTATATTTGTGTCTCCAAAAGTCAACAATGGTCGCAATAATATTTATAAACGGTGACAATAATTGAACATTTATAACTTTATAGGAAGAAACACGTCACTATAAGTGTATTATTCATGACGGTTATCAAAAAAAGATAAATACATCTCCAAAAAGACTCTACCATATAAAGATGGGTTTTCATGGGTTATACTCACCACAATTGAACGACAACATAACTTATCTTCAATGATGCAACCTTTCCTTTCACGTTGAATGAAAAAAACCCGATATAAAACGTCTATAATGATGGGTTTTTACGTGGATAAAGTCCATTTTTATACTAGTGAAGAACATTTACTTGGAGAAACTTTAAACCCTGTGGAGGAGGGAGTCGTTCCATCCCAACCTATTAAACCTACTGTCACATCAGCTTTTCTTTTTGATTTTTCTTCATCTTTCCCAACCCACAACACACGAAAATCCTATCTTTCTCAACCCACTCAATTAAAAAAAATAGTAAACAACTAAGGTAAAAGTCTTAAAACACATGGTACAAGAGAAAATGAGAGAGAGAAAGTAGAGAGAGAGAGGATGAAGTAAGTTAATGAAACCAATTAAACAATCCGCTAAAGAGGGAGTGGTACTGGGGGTAACTCTATTGCTAATTAAGATTTTACCTTGATTGTTTTGTATTTTTTTTTAATTGAGTGGGTTGAGAAAGATAAGATTTCCGTGTGTTATGGATTGGGAAAGATGAAGAGAAATAAAAAAGAAAAGCTGATGTGACAGTGAGTTCAGTGGGTTGGGAGAGAATGACTCCCTCCTCCCTAATGAAGAACATCTACTTGGAAAAAATGATATCCCCTGATCTTAAAGATGACAATTTCACGATTCTTTCTTACTTTGTGTAATGGTGTCTTATTGATCAATCCGATGGATGAATAACACATATGTGATTGTGGTGTTTATATAGAGAGACAAAATTTATGTTAAGAGGAGATGAATCAATTGATATTCCCCCATAAATTTTTCTCATATTTATGTGTTTAATTTATCAATTACACATCCATGAGTAAGTTATATAACCATATAGATTTAGTCCTTTAAGTTATAGACAATATGTCATTTTCATCATGTTATATATACTTAAGTCTAGGGACTTGTTATGTTAATTGTTATGTTATTATGACAAATATTACGATACATAATATAATTGTACTCAACTGATAATAACATTAAAAAATAATCTGATGACCACATTAATGGGTTATTTTCCAACATCAACTTCTTATGGTTTCTTATTGTACACAAAGTTGAACTTGTCATGTCCTCCACTTTAAATTCATTGGATGGACCGACGGAACGCTACCCCCCCCCCCCCCCCCCCCCCCCCCCCCCACCAAATTGTGTTGAAACTTTTTTAGGGATTTGCATCCAAAAGAAATAAGATTGTTGCTGATTCTCATATTTCGAGTCTTCTGAATTGCCGATCCAAGCCTTGGCCAATGCAAATTCTCTCTAAATGTAAGAATGTTGTGAAAATTAAGAATGTAAGAATTAGCTTTACTTTTTTGCTTCAGTTAACATGTTTTCTTAACATTGACATGGCTTGAGCGGCTTGAATCCATTTGGAACTTAAGAATGTAAGAATGATGGGAAAATTAAGAGATATTTGTTAAGAATGATGTGAAAAAAATGAGTAGATTAAAATAGTTTTATATAGGTTTTTTTTTTTTTTTTTTTTTTTTTTAAATAGTCGTTCGTTGGCAATGGTCACCATTAGAGAGGGAAGCTTGGGGGAAATACCGTGATTTAGGTTCAAAATAGCCATTAAAATATAGTAAAATATATGGTACCATCAAATGTATAGGGTGTTGTACCCAAGCTGCATCCCTTCTTTTTGCGGTGTCACTTCCATTCCATCTGGACTAAGATAATAAACATTAAGAGGATCAAAGTGGACAACTATACACCACCCAAAATTTTTTATTACATATTATATATACTTTTATTTAAAAATAAAGGTTTTGGGTTTCTCGGGATATTTAATTTTTCAGGACAAACCTAGATAATAGAATATAATCAACATAAATCATTGATTTACACGATTCACTCAAAAAAAATTAAACCAAAAAATCTTGAAAATCATATTCCACGAAATGTTTTACTTGACACTATCAACAAAACATAAGGATTAAGGAATCAATAGCTACAAAACTGATGAAACTAAACAAGGCCTTCGAAGTTTGAACCATAATCGTGCAAGAATAATACTAGAGAGAAATGAGTGTATAATGCTATAATACACAAACAAATGGAATTACGCCACTACTCTTCATCGAAGTCTAAGCACATCATATATGCATCTCGATCTAAAGAATAGTAACCCTTCAAAAGAGTCTCGATTTCAAAACCGAGTTTCTTGTATAGATTCATTGCTGGAGTTCTCAAAGGATCCACATGAAGCGATACACGGTTTATAAGCTTACTCCTGCATTTCTTTATTACTGCTTTCAATAGTGCATCTCCATGCCCTTGTCTTCTATAATTCTCCTTCACTAGTATATATCGGTAACAAAAAACCACAAATTAAAAATAAAGAAAAATTCATAACCTAAAAATTCATAAATTAGGTAAAACAAAGCAACAGATAATAAAATCGATTTCCCAGTTAATCCATTAGCCCTGTTTTTACATATATCAAGAATAAAAACAATCAAACTGGGATCATGGTTCAGAGTTCAGACACCTAACGCAGAGGATGAAAAAAGAAGGAAATTGACGATGATACCTGCGATTGCAGTGATGATGGCAGAAAATGAAGTACATGAATACATGACATAGCCAGCAAGGTCACCATTAATTTCCATGTAGATTAAACCGTTGTTTTTGTTCTTGAGTTCATCATCGAACGATCGAGGGTATGATTGGTGTTCGGGGAAAGTTTTCTTCTCTAGACTTGCTATTTCACCGACTACCTTAGCCCAGCTGGTTGAGTTCCAGTGGAGTTCAGTCAACACAACGGAACTACCGGCCATATATCTGTCAATTCCGCCGCCGACCGCCGTGGGTCTCGAAATACCCAAATTTAGAAAGAATTGGGTCCATCATATATTCTCGTGCTTATATTTTCCATAGTTACCCGAATAGTCCATGTGGTTTGGAGTAATCTGCGGTTATAGTATTAATTTTTGTTTAACTCGGATTATCTTAATGTTTTAATTTTGTTTTGGATTTAGTCTCTATTAGACCTAAAATGACTATTTGTCCTTCATTATATATTTTTATTTTATTATTATTTACCTTAATGTTAATTGAAATGGCCAAACTCCACCCTTTACCACGTCTATCATGTCCACCACCACAACTACCACCACCAACACCACCATAACTACCACCACCAACACAGACTCCGCATCCATCTCTACCTCTAATGTATTACTACTACCACTATATCAATCTTGTAAAAATCAAAACATAAATGAAAATTGTCTATATATAATGGATATAGCGTTCATCAAAGAATCTATGTACATGACCCTCAATATCACCGCCCTTGTATCAGATAACTTATGCACAATGCAGAACAAAATCAACACAATTCTAATTACATTACATATAAATTTGAGTTATTTGTGATTTCCAACATAAAACTATTGAATATGAATCTAAGAACATGAATGCCTACTACCACCAGTAGTAGCATAAACCCAAAAATTATGTGTAACGCCAAGGTTTTCACAGTAGGTACACCCTAAAAACAACATTTTTATAAAAATAATTATTTTAAACATTTTGGTGTACACTGGTACTCTAGAGCACGCGAAGCTATCATCAGGGATCATACTAGCCACAAGTATAGGACTCGAGCCGGGCGCTACTATCTCTAACCTACAAAACAATTACAAACAAACACCGTAAGCCACACAACTTAGTTAATAACAAGTACAATAATGTAAATCACATAATCATAAAAATATCACACATATCAAAAGCAATTCATCAACATTTATATTCATAAATCTCCCTTAGGAGATCTAACAAATATATCTTTAAATTCCCAGGCAACCTTGAACTTATGCTCAATAACTACCACAAAGATCATCGTGTCAGCTCGTGACACATCAACGAGTAACAATAATGTCAGCCCATGGCACATCAATGAATAACAACAGTGTCAACCCATGACATATCAACATATAAGAACGGTGTCAGCCCGTGACACATCAACAAACAACATCGTGTCAACCCGCGACACATCAATAGAACCTTTGTCTCATATAATTCCCTTGCATGAATAACATACCATATTGTGGTACATGTTTATCTCTATAACACCGCAACATCAACTGTATGATATTCAATCATTGACACTACGTATCATTCACATCTCGTGACACACATTTATCACAAACAACATATTTTAGAATAGTGTTACTCACCTGATTAGCTGAAAGACACATCAACTTCGGTCCATGACCTACACTGCTTTCTAGCTCGTCAAATGCCAATACCTAACCAACACTTATTAAGTTCCTCAAAACTAGTCACAGTCCAATACTTGCTATACTCCATGACTATTTGTCACTAAACTCATTACACTCGATAATACAATCACGATAGGTTTAACCCGAATATACCACATCGGGTAATAGTAGCATATCACGAACACTCATATCACCATAAGATCTATTTACGAATCTTACCAACATATCCGTAATAGCACCATATCACAAACACTCATAACATATATTCTAGTATAACAAACCTCGAGCAACATCTCCCATCGAAAATGCCAAAAATCCCCAAATGACATGAAAACTCGTATATTCATAAACTGGGCTGCACTACATCGTCACCATATATGTGTCACATCGTGGTGATCAGTCGAACCTTGGTTTCGCCACGTGTCACACTCTCCAACCACATGTCTCGGTCACTCATCATATGTCATGTTGTGATAATCTATTGGTCACGTCGTGATAAACAAAGGTTGACCCTTGACTAGACTTCTGTTGACTTTTTCTGAATAACAACCTACTTTTATCTCAACTTCAAATAGTTGTACCTTTCTCATACGAACCCCATTTTTTACAAACTTTATTTCTACGGAATCCTCATCTCACAAACTAAAACATTCCTCAACTATCTTTTGTTAAATAACATTTCTCAAATTAAAGAAACTCAGGGCTTATCTCACATTTTCATCTGATAACAATCTATATCTCTTGGAGTAATGCATGTTAAGAAGAAAGATATTACAAGTTCTTCCATCCTTCATGAAATTACGTCCCCAGATTCTCCTGAAATCTCGTACTACAATTCAGGAGTCCTACTAACTTATAGTCTTTCCAAGAAGAATTATCTAACCATATCACCCACTTTAATTCTCTTCTGATCATTAACACTTTTCTCGAGTCTCACAATGAATAAGCATTACTTTGTGAGAAATTCATATTGTAGAAGATCACACATATTGAGGATAGAAAATCATATACTACCCTTAGCTATATGTACTTAGTTGTAACTTGTCTATCATTTTCATTATCTTTATAACAGGTAGTACTCACTTACTACTTATTTAAAATCAATTATTTCTATTAGCCTATAACACTCGTTCAAGGTATTTTTCATTTTCAACCCAAAAGTTTATTCCCTTGCAAAATAGGCCCTTATGTTGGGCGTACATGGAGTGTACGTTGGACGTAATCCTATGGTGGGATCGCAGATTGTCGTGAGTACGCTAAGCGTACATAGGGGTACGGTGGGCGTACTCGAGCTTGCCCTAAAACCCAAAAATTTGGGGTGTGAGCCCTATTTAAGGGCATTAACTCCCTTTGGAACATCTTATAACCAACCTCCACTCCTATCAGCCCCATCTGAAAACCCTAAATCTTATGTGTGAGTTTTGGAGCTCTTAAGTGATATTTTGGTGATTAGTGGTGGTGAAGAAAGATCTTTGGAGAAGTGGTGTTGCCCTCAAGCTTTTGGATCCAAAATCTACCCATCTTTGTGCACCTCCAGAAGGAATAAAGCTTTAGACTTGATGCATATTTCTTTGGATCTAGCTATATAGTAAGATTTGGTCATTTTGGTCCCATAGCCGTAGATCTTTGGAGTTTGAGCAACTCCAGACCGAATGAGGAGTGTTTCCTTTCTTTTAAGGGTCTTATAATTCATAAAAATGGGACCTTGATCTTTCCCAATCATGCTTAATAGATCTATTAAGCTTTTTCATCATATATAAGACTTAGGGTTGGATTTTGGACTCATTGTATCCATGAAAAGGCATAAAGGTTGCAACTTTATGATTGTAGATGTTATTTAGAGTTAGATCTAAAGTTTGGACGTTAAATCTTAAAGCATTAAGACCTTAATAGAGAGTATAGACTTCTGAAGGGTACAATGGGCGTACTGGGTTGCTGGTCCGTAATCCTTCCCAACTCAAGGTAGTACACGGGGCATAATAGGAGGTATGTGGGGCGTACTCCTAAAAAATCCATTGGGGTATTTTTGGGATTTGGGTCGTTAGGGTTTTGGGCCTTTTATTTTGGGTCATGCAAGGGAAGGAAAAAATGGTATTTTCCCTTGGTAAGATAAATTATGATACGGACCATTGATTATGGGTTAAACCCTGATTATTAATTAGGGTGGGTTTTGAGTAGTGTGAGGAGTCATGATAGCAACAACTTGAGTGTGTTATTCAGTTATCTTTAGTTAGATGCGAGTCTTCTTACTGTGTTTGTGGGTTGAAGGCACCAATGTCGAACCACCAAATTGTTTATGTAGTGTGCTAGTTGTTATGTGACTCTTACATGTTTCTATGATTGTGTTGAAATAAACCCCAGGGTGTCACACCCCCAAACCGAAACGGCGGAAACGTTCGGGGGCGGATGACGTCATGTAAGTATCACAACACATGCATTATAGTAATGAAAGTACAACCAACCATTGCATTAATAGGTATAAGTTTTACATAAGTGTTTTAAACATTACATATTCTAATATCAAGGAAATGAAAAAGACAACAGAATTCGCAGTCCGGTGCTAAGCTGTCTTCTCGAAACTCCGGGTGTACCTGTCTACTAGAGTCCTGAGAATACAAGTCGATTTTGAAAGAATATACGCATAAAGCTGGTGAGTTCATAAGCGATTAATTTCGGTGGAAAATGTTTCTTTGATCCTTTTGAAAAGTGTTTCTTAAGAAAATCCTATATTTTCTTATGAAATGTGTTTGAATATCCGTTAGTTATTTGTTAAACAATTTGTTTATGGAAGACTGAGTTATCCCAGGAAAATCCTATATTTTCCTTAAAAGTTGATGGTTGGTTATCTGTTCTAGTTTGAGGTGTACAAGTATCTACCATACTTATATCGTTAGACGTAGTTTTCTTGAAAAATCCTATTCGCTCCCTGTGAGGTATATTAGCCTTATTACATAAATAAAACTAATCAATACTTAGTGAACTAAATCCTAAAGGTATTATTAATACCTTCTTGTAATCAAATCAACTATTACCATGAGGTTAGTTTGCTTGTTTCATTATTACAAAAGTAAATTACTGCTATCTAGCTTGCGAGTGTCATAACCATACTTAGACTTGATATGGGACGTAACGGGACCAGTATCTTTTTATGACTTTGTCACCCTTGGACCTATCGGTCCAGCTGTAGCTAGTAGCAAGGTGCGAAATAGTCAGTCCTGTATAGATCTATACACAACAATCACGCTCTCCCTACAAGAGATTTTGGTTACAAGTGCTAGTCCTACACTCTCGAATCTGGTGGGAGTGTTACCAAGGACATGTCTCCAATTTGGAATAACAAATTTACAAGTAATAATATATAAAATCCTGTTTATGGTTTGCATGAATCCTTTATAAAAAGTTACATTTTTCTACCTCATTCATAAGTTCATTATCCTAGTTTTGAAAACTATTTCTACGAGTTGATTTTTTAATCGTTTGGTAAAAACTGTTTTCCATGTTAGAAGCATTATGAAAATATAATTATCTTAAACAAAATAATATATTTTGAGCACAAGTTTCCTTGTACTTTTACTTTTATCCCCCCTGAAAACATTAAATACACTAAAAATGTAGGGGTATGAACTCACCGCTTTGGCGTAGGATTTGAATGTAAGACCAATATGGATGATGAGTGTCTACTGAAGCCTCGAACACAATTGGACCCTATTTAATATGTACTAACACATATATGATTCAAATTAGGGTATTTTACGACTAGACATGATAGGAAACCACTCTAAGGACTCAGGAACACTTGAACTAAGTGTTAAAACCCTATGTGATTGAGCAAAGGAGTGTATGGCCACCCTAAAGGTGTGTGCGGCAGAGGGTGTACGGTCTATGAGTGTACGACCGTACACTCATGATGAGGGGTGCTTTTGTGGCATTTCCAAGGTTCTACAAGCATCCAAGGAGTGTTCCAGGTCCCATACTTAGTGGTTTTGCAAGTTTAAGGATAAATATGAACATCAAAGTGGGTGTTTACAGTACTGGGAGGTGTGTGCGACCGTACAAATGGTTGTGCGGACGTACAGAGGGGTGTGCGGCCTTAAACTATTCATCCATGCCCAAAATATCGATTTTTCAAGAGAATCAAGGCTCGGGTCATGCCCAACTAGAAGATAGAGGCCAAATTCTCACTTTGGAGGGGCTTTAAGGTGTGTACGGCCACCTTATGAAGGTGTGCGGCCGTACACCCTCAAAAGATGAAGAACAAGGCCTAAAACATGAAGAATCAAGGAAATCTTTCAAGTATAACGAGGTAAGGGATGAATCACTTACGTTTTTGATGCCTTTGGAGTGTTCTTCGATGAAGATTCTAGAGAGAGAAAGTAGCAGGGTGCAGCCAAAGGAAGAAAAGAGTGAAAGAGAGGGGTCTCCTCATATTTATAGGGGTGGGTGACCTACCACCCTGGGTGTGCAGTTGCAGGGTGGGTGTGCGGCCATGAGGGGTGTGTACGGCCGTACGCCCATGTGTGCGACCGCAAACTCCTCCAAAAGGGCTATATGGCCCGGTTTTGTCACTATACGACTTATTGACTCATTCCTAACCTCAATCCCAGCTGTATTCAAGTTTAGAATGCCTAAATGAACCCTTAAACAGTGTTAGAAGACAACATATATGGTTTTAACATTGGTTGAGTTGACTAGGTATACATGGTGGCAATTCGGGTTGTCACACAGGGCTGGGCCCATTATTACATGATTGCGTTAAAATAAGCCCCAAGGATGGGCCATGAGTCTATAATGGGTTGAAAGAAATGGGCCCCCAAGGCTAGGCCCATGACGGTATATTTGGGTTGGAATATACCCATGGGTTAGGCCCAGTTGTATGTTTGGTATGTGGTACTTTGGGAAAACTCACTAAGTTTTATGCTTACAGTTTATGTTTATAATTTCAAGTACTTCTGGTATGAAAGGGAAGGACTCAATGTGATGGCCCAACATCATCACCTCTTGATTTCTGCATTATATTGGATATTTGCACTATGATGTTTTTGATATTGTATTTTGTGATTAACTTAGAGATATTTGATGAATGAAACTATTGGTTTTAAAATGAAAAAGTTTATCATTTTTTTTGAGTCCTTACAAGTTGGTATCAAATCCTTGGTTTGAGATATTCAGGCACACTTTTGGGTGTTTCAGAACTCAAAATAAGGAAATTATAATTTTTTCACAAGAAAAATTTAATTTCTTAGAAGATTTTTACCAAGTAGGAAGGGGATGTGATGCGTGTAATCAACTGAGCTCAAGTAAGTGGTTCCCAAAATCCCTATACCTATGTGTTATGATTAGTATGCCTGAGGAGTGTTCTTTGATGAAGATTCTAGAGAGAGAAAGTAGTAGGGTGCAGCTAAAGGAAGAAAAGAGTGAATGAGAGGGGTCTCCTCATATTTATTGGGTGACCCACCACCCTAGGTGTGCGGTTGAGGGGTGGGTGTGTGGCCATGAGGGGTATGTACGGCCATACACCCATGTGTACGGCCGCACACTCCTCCAAAAGGGGTATATGGCCCGGTTTTGGTTACTATACGACTTTTTGACTCATTCCTAACCTTAATCCCAACTGTATTCAAGTTTAGAACGCCTAAATGAACCCTTAAACAGTGTTAGAAGACAATAAATACGGTTTTAACATTGGTTGAGTTGACTTGGTATACATGGTGGCAATTGGGGTTGTCACATCATCCCCCCGATAAAGGGAATTTCGTCCCGATCAAGATTAAAGATACAACTTGAGGATCTAGAAAAGATGGGGGTAATCTTGTTTCCTTGGATTCTCATGCTCCCAAGTGAATCCAAGTTCCCCCCTTGGCATTCCAGTGGACCTTCACTATCGGGATGTGACGTTATTTCACTCGCTTGACTTCTCGCTTTGTGAGTTCGAATGATTCCTACATGAAGTGTAGACTCTCATTTAACTCGACATTGTCGGGGAATCGCAAGTGTCTCATCGGACAATCACTTATTTAGGTTTGACACGTGGAATGCAGGATGGATGTTACTAAGCGCTTGAGGTAACTGGAGTTTGTACGATCTTTTTAGTCATCTTTCGGATGTTTTCAGGACTCACGAGAGTACTGTCGGGGACTTGACTCTTCACTAGTTACGTGTCACCCACCTCAGCCCAGCACAAAAGGGATCTATACCTACGACGATAGAGGACTTCGAATGGCGCAACCTTGATGTGGGTAAGGTCGTCGTTGTTGTAAGAAAGTTCAACTAAGGGTAGATGAGTGTCCCACGACCTGCCCTAGTTGATGTCGCAGTCCCTCGGCGTATCATTCAATGCCTGGATTGTCCTCTCACTGTATTCATCTATCAGCGGATGATAAGTCATGCTCATATCTAACTTTGTTTCAAAAGCCTTTTGCAGCGATTGACAGATTCACGAGGTAAACTTCCTAACGGGTCGAAGGTAACGATTATAGGTATCCCATGAAAATGGATTATTTCTCGAAGGTATACACAGGTGAGTCTTTCCTTTTTGCGTTCGGGCTCTCGTTGGATGCTTCAGTGGATCTTCACTGTTGTATCCACTGATTCCGATTCATACTCTTCGCATGAATACCTTCGGGTTTTGAAGAGAGATGAATTTTTGAAGTTCTCATCTAGTTTTCCATTACGAACGACGAGAGTTTTTTGATCGAACGATGTAACATAGACTCAGTCGGGCTAAACTAGATGGCGACGTAGAATCGTGTGTTAAGTTCGTCCGAAAGGATCATTTTGTTAGCACATTAGTGCCCCTGAATGAATATCTCTGGTGTTTGCTGTGTTGCTTTGAAATTGAAGGGTACCACGAGTGCGAGGGTTCTGATACTCCGAACTCGGGAACTTTTATGAAATGGTTGTTACTAGATTTTCCTATAATCGCTTGGTGTATGCAAGTTATGTACAACTACAACTGACTCTAACACTTTCACTAAGCTTTCATAATTTACTCATCAGACCTTCAACTCTTATAGGAATTTTGCGATTTGATTTGGACGAGTAAGTAATCATAATCATGAACAAATTATTGGGGTTTTTCAAAAACATACCAAAACATAGCAGGTTTCTTTGATGCTTCCTCGTCCTTTGAGGTCAGACTCCTCCTGCTCCCCCGTTGTTCTTCTCTGTTGGGCAGTCTCTTTTGAAATGTCCCATTTCTCCACACGTACCACACACTTGAACTATGCTAGCATCGGTAGTGTAAGTGTTGTGTTGAGTTGGGGTCTTTACGAAACGAGCTTCCTGGCCATCCTTAACCCTTGGACAATTTCTTTTGAAATGTCCAGGTTCACCACAATTGTAGCAAAACTGACCCATGTTTACGCCAAAAATCGAGATGTTTGGTTGTATAGGTGTCCTACAGTACCATGTGGGGTGTCCTTGCCTGTTGCAGTTCTTACATTGAAGTTTGCGGCACTTTCCTACGTGGTGGAAGTTACATTTCTCGCAATTTGAAAGTTTTCCGGCATATTGCCGCACTGGCGTTGGCACTGGTTGGGTGGATGTGGTGGTTGTAGGAGTTATCTCGAGTTTTCGTCTCTTGGCAAGTTTTTGAGATGACATGTACTTCCTCTCGGTCTAGAATTTCCGTTTGGTGCTCCTAGGTTTGGGAGTTGGAAAGTCCTCCTGAATAAGCCCTTGTTGGTTTCCGGGGGTGTTGCTACAGTTCGAGGTGTGGAAACTGTTCCCATTCCCATTTAGGTTGTTAGCATTAAGAACAGCTAGGGCGGCTGCTGTGACAGTAGCTTGGAACATGACTGAGTCCATCTAGAGGACTGGTGTCTTACCAGAGGGTTGGTTACGTTCCTTCGGCGACATGATCTGCTACATGTCGAGAAAATGAACTTGTGAGCGACAATGGTTGCCTCTGGATGTATTCTAAATGTTTATGTGAATGAAAATTTCCCATTTTGTCATCTGGTTCTCATGGATTCGGCCCACATCCCTATGATGTGGTCCTAGCAGGAATAGAAGTAGTTTTTCTAGAATGGTTAGAGACCAAGTGTTATCCGAACTAAGTTATCTTCAATTGGTGAACATTGATTTTCGATTTTTCAAAAAGATTTGGAAACAATCCATAATAAGGCCCACATAACACAGTCTTATGAATCCTTCGATGATCAGTTTAGTGGGCTGGCTGGAAAGTTGTTGCATTCCCATCGGCATTAGACGATATGAATGTTTAGCTATAGGGGCAGCTTCGGGAATTAAGTCCATATGAAACAGGACTTGTCGTTCGAGAGAAATCCCTGGAAGATTATTAGGAAAAAAGTCAGGAAAATTGCAGATTTCGGGGAAAGCTCTTGTGGTCTTTAACCTTTGCATTCCATGCACTCTATGAATTAGAAATGCAAAGCATTCCTTCAGTAAGTACTTCGGGGTTTTGATGTATGAGATGAGACGAAATTTCTGTGACATCCCCAAAATCATGGCCAGAAAAGGCCAATTTTTGTTTATGCTTTGTTTAAAAATCAGAGAAACATTTTAAATAAAAGTGTCGAGGATTTGTCCCAAAACAAAATATGATAAAGATTTATCAAAAGCATTTCCATAGAAATGTATTTCATTAAATTATTTGGGATGTCATGTTCATACAGATCAAAAGTATAAACAGTACAATATAAGCATTACTACATTATTTCATATCTACAGGCCTATATCCGTAATCCCTCATCCAAAACATCTCATCTATGCTCATGCGCCACTACCTGTAATACAAGAAACTGAGTGGGTCAGGCTTGGGAGCCTGGTGAGCACATAGGGTTTTCAACCCAAAATAAATAAGTTATTTATTTTCATCAATCAACAATAACCCGATTACCCGTTCCCGTTATCCTCAGTTTACGTCCCTAAACACCTATCATAAGGGACCTAGCCTAAGGATCATCGTCGGGACGGACACTACTGCTAAGGGGATTCCTTAGCAATAAATGTCCTAAAGGAAACCATGTGGGGGATGGAGTACACCAGTGAACACATCGTTCACAAAACCTATAGGTGGCGAGCCTGCTAGTGTTCCACTGGACTGTCTAGAAGAGTTCGTGGTCATCATCGACACTCCGCTAGATGACATAATCAACAACATCAACATCGAGGCCTCTCATCATTTTATCACACATCACCTATTACATCTACCCATGTTTTACCCCAACATTTCCGTAGATATAAAATACATATACAGTTCAAATCATTGAAAACATGTATAACAATGTTCATCCAGCATAGATAGCAAGTATTCAAATAATATGCACACATAACACGTAATTTATATAAAATACTTCATATCTATGTGTAAGCTGAAAGTAACTATGCACTCACATGAAAGGTGGTGATTTAACACTCGGACAATGCTTTGATACTCTTAAAACAATTTTCCTTCGATAAAACCTAGTATCAATAGCACTAGGGTTTAGTCTAACGATAACCGTGACAAATTAATATTCTGACTATTGTTATTATTATATAAGCGTTAATAACACTCAATATAACTCATAATAATAGCCCAAATAATTATTTTAAGGACCTAATAACATTCCTATAATTATTTGAAAGCTATATTAAAAATTGCGTAAGTGTAGCTCACTTACAGTGGATTTTAACGAAAACCGGAACTTATTTGGAGCAGTGTTTCGAAACCAAAAGACCCTTTTTCTCTGGACTCCGGGAGCCTCGGGGCTTCCCTAGGGTGCTAGGGGTTTTATCTAGGGCTTAGGGTGGGGTTAGAACACTTAGAGAGAGAAATATTTTAGAGAGAGAGTGAGTTTTGATGCAAGAAAAATGGCTGCCCTCGCTGCCTTTTTATAGCCTGCGATGCCTCGGTACGCTGGGCGTACCTCGGACCTACGCTGGGCGTAACACCTCGTTCGTACAGCCACTTGTCCGAGCCTCCTTGGTGTGACGTGGACCTTCCGAAGCCAAACGATTCCGAACACGGGGCGTTCCGGGTCTCGTACGCGGGGTGTAGGGCGAGGCGACGTGTCCTTCATCCGAAGCTAGCCGTGATCAGCAAGCGACGGTCAGGATTGAGCCACGTCATCAATCCATGCATCAGCTTCACAAATTCGCTTTCCAACTTTAAAAATTCATAACTTTCGCGTACGAACTCCTTTTTTGACGTTCTTTATATCCACGCGAAGGTGGGAATGTACTCTACAACTTTCGTTTAGACTCCGTCGGCTAATTTTGAGTCGATTTTAAATTTTATATTATTAACAGGACGGGACAGGATTGGTCCATTAAATCCTCATAATTTCTTCATTCGATGTCCGTTTCCGCCCATCTTTTTCTCGTTACGCTACTCTTAACGAGATCTTCGATTCTCGTTTAGGTCGTGTCGGCTACTCGATCTAATATTCGAATTTCGTGCTGTACACTACTAATCCGAAACTTCGAAAAATCATAACTTCTTCATACAAAGTCAGATTTGGGCGTTCTTTTTATCGATGTTCTTAGTTCAATATATTCTACGACTCTCGTTTAGAGCGCTAAGGCTAAATCTCGCTCTATCGTAAATTCACTATTTACGCCTCGCGGTATTGTGCCGGTTCCGTCGCGAAACTTCGACGGGTCATAACGTCTTCGTTATAACTCGGATTTCGGTGTTCCTTATATCCCCAGAATCCTTGTTTCGAAAGCTACAATGTTGTGTAAAGATATCTGACTTATCTCATACTTTAATTTTGATGCTTATTTTTATTCTTTATTAATTGTACATTTATAATTAAATAATAAGCACATAAATACACATAATTCACATAATACTCAAATATTTTATCTTTATTACTTCAAGAAGAGTTACAATAGTTGACCTAGACTATTACATTGCCAAAAATGCTTAGCCCTGAAACCCGGACATTACAATTCTCCCCCCTTAGGATGATTCCGTCCCGGAATCATGCATCAACAAATAGATGTGGATAGCGACTCATCATGTCATCCTCTGTTTCCCAAGTGAAATTCAGACCATTGGAATGTTTCCATCGGACTAGCACTAAGTCGACCATCTTGCGTCGTAACTTCTTAGTCTTACGGTCAACAATTGCCTCAGGCTCTTCCATCAGCCTCCTATTCTCATCCATTCTTAACTCCGAGATTGGAATTATGTTGGGAACATCTCCCGTGAATTTCCTCAAATAACACACATGGAAGGTGTTATGAATACCATCGGGTTCTTTGGGCAATTCTAGTTTGTAAGCTTGGTTCCTAATCTTCTGAAGAACCTTAAACGGTCCAATAAACCTTGGACTCAACTTTCCTCGTTTCCCAAATCGTATAAGTCCCTTCCACGGTGAGACTTTTAGCAAAACCGAATCCCCAACTTCGAAGGTTATCGGTCGTCTTTTCTTGTCAGCATAGCTCTTCTGACGATCCTGGGCTGCTAACATTCTTTCCCTAATCACCTTCAACTTCTCAGCAGTCTCATGGACTATCTTGGGGCCCATAAACTGCTTCTCTCCGGCTTCAAGCCAACAAGACGGCGTACGACACTTCTGTCCATACAAGAGTTGATAAGGTGTCATCTTGATGCTCGAGTGGAAACTGTTGTTGTAGGAAAATTCTACCAGAGGTAAGTGTTCGTCCCAATTCCCTTGGAATTCGAGGGTACATGCTCTCATCATATCTTCCAGTGTTTGAATCGTTCTTTCGCTCTGGCCATCAGTTTGTGGATGGTAAGCCGTACTCAAACATAATTTTGTACCCAACTCCTCCTGTAGACTCCTCCAAAACCTCGACATGAAACGACTATCACGATCTGATACAATCGTAAGAGGTACACCGTGAAGTCTTACAATTTCTTTCACGTAAGCATTTGCGAGCTTATCCATAGACCACTTCTCGTTGGCTGCTATGAAGTGTGCACTCTTGGTGAAACGATCCACGACCACCCAAATCATGTCGTGTCCGTTCTTCGTCCTGGGCAGTTTAGTCACAAAATCCATGGTGATTTCCTCCCATTTACCTATGGGTACAGGCAAAGGTTCTAAACTCCCATATGGTTTCTGATGTTGTGCCTTAACTCTTGCACATGTCACACACTCGGTCACATACTTTGCAACATCGAGCTTCATCGTCGGCCACCAGTAGTAGGGTTTTAGGTCCCTATACATTTTAGTGCTACCAGGATGAATTGAGTACATGGTCTTGTGTGCTTCTTCCATCAGAAGGTCTCTTATTCCTCCCGTCTTAGGTACCCAAATCCGATCTTGGAATACCTTCAGTCCTCGACTGTTTGTACCAAACACTAAAGTTTTGCCCAAACGTTCTTCCTTTCGGTTATTTTTCTCTAAAGCTTCTTCTTGAACTTTCATGATGCTTTCCACAATTGTCGAGACGACTTCAATTCTTAGCGCTCTTGGCCTTTTCCTTTCAAGGTTGACTTTCCGACTGAGAGCATCAGCAACAACATTTGCTTTACCGGGGTGGTAAAGTATCTCACAGTCGTAGTCCTTGAGTAGCTCTAGCCAACGTCGTTGCCTCATGTTCAATTCTTTCTGATTAAAGAGATACTGGAGACTCTTATGATCAGTGAACAACTTGCACTTCGTGCCGTAGAGGTAATGCCTCCATATTTTTAGAGCAAATACTACCGTCGCCAACTCCAAATCGTGAGTAGGGTAGTTCTTTTCGTGCTCTTTCAATTGTCGAGATGCGTATGCTATCATCTTTTCTCTCTAGGTTAGAACACAACCCAACCCGACTCCAGAAGCGTCACTATAAACCGCGAAATCTTCAACTCCATCGGGTAGAGAAAGTATCGGTGCTTCACATAGCTTCTCCTTCAGCTTCTCGAACGCTTCTTCATGCTTCTCATTCCACGTATATGTAGCTCCTTTATGGGTCAAAGCTGTCAATGGAGATGCTATCGAAGAAAAGCCTTGAATAAATCTTCGGTAATATCCGGCTAATCCTAGAAAGCTTCGAATCTCCGTGGGACTCTTCGAACGTTCCCATTTCATCACAGCTTCGATCTTTGCAGGGTCAACCATTATCCCTTCCTGGTTAACCACGTGACCCAAGAACTGGACTTCTCGTATCCAAAAGTCGCATTTGGAGAACTTAGCATAAAGCTTCTCCTTCTTTAATACTTCCAACACTTCCCGTAGATGCTTGCCATGCTCCTCTTGGCTTTTTGAGTAGATCAGAATGTCGTCGATGAACACTATCATGGATTTATCGAGGAATTGTTTACAAACCCTATTCATCAAATCCATGAATGTTGCTGGAGCATTGGTTAGTCCGAATGACATAACCAAGAACTCATAGTGTCCATATCGAGTTCTGAATGCAGTCTTCTCAATATCCTGCTCTCTTACCTTCAGCTGATGATATCCTGACCTAAGATCGATATTTGAGAAGTAGCTTGAACCTTGCAGCTGATCGAATAGATCATCAATCCTCGGAAATGGATACTTGTTCTTCACAGTTGCCTTATTCAGCTCTCGGTAGTCTATACACATTCTCATACTTCCGTGCTTCTTCTTCACGAATAACACCGGAGCTCCCCAGGGTGATGAACTAGGTCGAATGAAACCGTTGTCCAACAGCTCCTGAAGTTGCGTCATGAGATCCTTCATCTCCGTCGGTGCTAGTCGGTATGGTGCTTTTGCTATCGGTGTTGTTCCTGGTAACAAATCTATACGAAACTCCACTTGCCTATCAAGTGGTAATCCGGGAAGATCTTCGGGAAAGACTTCCGGATAATCACATACGACTGGTATATTCTGCACCTCTTTCTTTTCTTTCTTAGCATCGATTACGCCAAGTATGATGCACATCCTTTGGACAAACATTTCCTGGCTTTCATCAGGGAGATGATTCCAGAATTCACTCTATGTTTGTCCCCGTACACCATAAATGATTCCTTTCCGGGTGGGTTTACCCTTACTATCTTCTTTCGGCATTGGATCTCAGCATCGTTGGTGCTAAGCCAATCCATACCCAAAACGATGCGAAACCGTTTAGCTTTATGTGTAATAGCTCCTCATGGAATTCGTTTCCGTTTAGGTCTATGACGATGTTCCTAATACGATCACTAACAGGTACGAATTTGCCACTGGCAACTTCTACAATCAGGGCATTTTCAAGTTTTTCTACAGGCAATGCTAATTTCCCACCAAATTTATGCGACACAAAGGAGTAGTTGGCTCCCGAATCAAATAGTTTATTTTCAGGCAAACCATTTACAAGAAAGGTACCTAAAGCGACGTCTGCTGTGTAACGCCCCGAATCTTAGGTAACAATTTAAATAAACGTTTTTGGAGTTTTGGCCCTACTCGACGAGTTAGTTGCCCTACTCGTCGAGTAGTAGCGGGATGGATCGCGAGTTTAGTGGCCTACTCGGCGAGTCCATTATTGGACTTGGCGAGTAGGAGCTGGAAAATGAAACCCTAATCCCCGGGGTTTGCACCCCTATTTAAAGAAGCTCAAGCCTCTTTTAGTTCCTTTACAACCTCCTTTGCTCCTCTAACTCGTGTGTGTCTGTGCCCTTGTGTGTGAAGCCTGAGAGAAGATTTTGGTGAAAAGTGGGGTGAACCAAGTGGCTTAGGCAAGGATTTGAGAGGAGATTCGTGTTCTTCTTCTGTGGACATCTCTTGGGGAAGGTAATTGATCTTTTTCCTCAGCTATTTTGGTTAGACCTCATCCTTGTATGAGTTCTAGGGTTTTAGAGGAGGGGATCAAGTTGGTATGGCAATTTATGGGCTAGATCTGAAGTTGTAACCTCAGATCTGGACCCTCTTTGGATTATTTAGACATAAAGTCCCAACTTTAGTTGAGTTTAACGTCCCCTTTGTCCAGGAGCACCCGTTAAGAGCTTGATGTTGGCATTTGGAGCTTGTAAATCCATGCATGCACGTAAAGTTTGCAACTTTACGTGATAAGTAGGCCTAAGAGAGTTGGTTCTGCAATTTAGGGCCTTGCCATGGCTTAAGGACGTCTGCATGATAAAATGACTGAATGAACTCGACGAGTCGGAAAGCCGACTCGGCGAGTCTTTTGAAGATGTGCATCGAACTCGGCGAGTTGGAGGAACAACTCGGCGAGTCAGATGAAGGAAGCCGTGAACTCGACGAGTTGAAGAACAACTCGACGAGTCGTATGAGTTTTAGCCAACGATGTGTTTGCACATATACCCGTCGAGTTGCAGGAAGGAAACTCAACGGATGGCCTTAAGATTTGATCGGGACTCGAAGGAACTCGACGAGTCACCCCGATGACTCGGCGAGTTGGAATGTACTTCAAGAACTCGGCGAGCAGCCTAGAGTACTCGGCGAGTTGAGGTCAACATGGACTGTTGACCTTGACCAAGGATTTCGGCCTTGATCAGGCTTTGACTACTGGGTTATGGAGTGCCTTATAAGGCTAAAGACTTATGAGTATATTGTGCTATGGATACAGGTGGTGGAGCCGGTGACGAGTGATCCGATAGTTGGAGTTACCCTTCGAGTCGACATCTATGAGGTGAGTTATCCTCACTATAATGTTAGGGTCTACGGCACCAAGGCCGACCCTTCAGTTGTTATTGTTATGGTATGCTACATGTGATTATGATCTGCTTGATTGGAATCAGGGTAGACAACATGTTATGCTTTTATGATCTGATGAGTTTATCAAACTCTTAGATCGTTTAGATCTTATAACAGGTAATCACGAAAGCAAAAACAGTAATGTAAAACTCAAGAATAAATCTGAATGTGTCGAATGATTCAAATAAATCCTCTGTAGAGCTCGATGAAGAACTTCCGCTGTAGAGGATATTAGGGTTACAAAAGATAAGAACAATGAAAGCTATTAAATTTTCTCTCAAAATCTTATGTTCTAGGATGCATGCAAGCATCTATAAATATAAAACCCTACAAAATAACTCATGGATGGATAGGCCCATACCGGAGATTAAATGGACTAAATATCGAGCCCAAGACGCAACACCTTCTGGACCTAACAATCTCCCCCTTTGCGTCAATTGGAGTGAGACTATCTCTTCGGCTTGCTGGGTCCAGCTGCAGGAACCTTCTTAGTGGTATCAAACAGACGTTGAATTAGAGCAAGAATAGTCTGTCTTAAGCGAATGTACCACTGTATCATATCATCGAAGTACTTCTTGTCGTCTGCCGAATTCTGCTTGCATCGATGAATGATATTTAGAACATGTTCCAAGCATGCAGTGGTGTAAAGGTGTTTGTTAGCCAAGACGAACATGCATTTTTGGCCTTCGTTCCTTGTAAACATGACAGAGTTCCGTTTCGGGTCAATCTTTCCCATCTGCATCATGTTCAAATCACTAGCTGAGCCAACAGGTGAGATAGTGGGCTTTTTCTTGAAAATGCCAGCGATCTCCCGATCCATCTTGACAACTTCCATAATGTAGCATACAAGCACCCTTTGAAGTGATCAATAATTGGACCATACTCTGCTTCATTTGTAAGGAGGATGTTGTGCAAAATAATCCAGTCATGTGGATTCAGGTTGGGAAGATCAGCAAGCGATATGGCATATTCGGTTTTAGCAGAACCCCTCAACACTTTGAACCGAACGTTTGTGAAGTTCCCCTCACGAAACGGCTTGAGGACCCAAACGTTGATAATCTTCTAAGCACTCCAAGTTTGATACTGTGGTTGAGCATACTTCAGATAGAATTCAACGAGTTCCCTATCAACCTTTGGATGAGGATGAGGGACATCAGCAACGTTATCAAAGGCATGGAAGATGAAGGCTTTTCGGTTCAGTGGTATGTCAAACTGTGAGTCGACAGAGTTGTCTCGATCCAGTGAGATCACAGGTTCTAGCCACAGAATGTTGGGAGTTTCAATCACTTCTTTCAACAGCTTCTCAAGAGTCCATGGAGGAAAAAGGGTTTTCCTGCTCTCAAGAAGGTCATGAGCCTCTTTCATTTTTCTTTCAGTTGCCTCAGCCTCTCTGGCAACGCGAGCGCTCATATCAGCATCTTTATCATGGCCTTGCTTCTTTAAGAGATCTGCAATCGTCTCTTTATCATCATCACTATCTTAATCAATTTTCTTCCCTTTGTCTTTGACACCGGAACCTGAGGCTTGACCTGTTGAAGGAGGTTCGATTGTTTTTGTTGCTGTAGAAGTGGGAGGCGGTTGAGATACATCCTCTCCCCCTTGTTTCGGATTGGACACCAACTCAAGGAGCCCTTCAATTTTGCTTAGGAGAGAAAGGGCAGGAGCAAGCTTTTCTGCGAGAGTGCGCCCCACTGAGTAATTCAGGATCTGATCATGGGCTTCAAGGATGTTGGAAAGTGCAGCGTGGACATCCGAAACACCTGAAGAAATAACCTCACGTTTAGATCGAAGAGATTCAACTTCCTTTTGAGAATGGAAAAGCTGAAGACTCTTGACCTTGAGAGCAGTGGTATTTTGAGCGAGAGCGTCCATGAGTGAGTTCTCGGCAACTAGATCTTCTTGTAGCTTAGTTAGGCGCTCCTCAATAGTCGCCGTAAACGATGAGTGGTCATCAGTGAGAGCTTGACGAAGACTGGCGAATGATTGCAGTTCAGAGGCAACTGAGGTGGCAATTTGGGTGACAAGAGAGTCAAGCCGCGCTGCGTTGGAATCAGCAGTTCCTGTAAAGACTGCAAAATGGAAGAAGCGTCAACAAATAGTTTTTTGACTTTTTCGGTCGCAGCAACACATGCCTTGGTTGAGGCGTCAATAGCGGCAGTGGCTGAGCTGATGGAGGCTTCATGAGCCTTAGTAAAAGCATCAATAATCCCCTGAATAGCAGCCTCGAAGATGGTGGACTGAGAGGAAGAAGAGGAGGAAGCAATGAGAGAATCAATCTTCTCGTGAAGCTCCTTGAGATGCTTCTTGGTTACCAGAGCATCATCGTCATCATCACTCTGCATTTGGTACGGACTGTAATAGACCGAATCAAATGTCATGTTCTCCCCACCAAGAAAAGGTTCTTCATTATCTGCGGAGGGAGTAGGAGATGAGGGAGGAGGTGAGGGTGGAGGCTCGGTTGTGAAAGTAGGTTCGGGGGTTGATGTATGTTCGGTAGTAGGAGTGGGTTCGGGTGCTTTAGTAGGAGCCCCCGTATCAGATACGTTGGTTCTTATTTCAGCGGTGGTTGTGGTAGCTTCAGTGAAAATGGGAGGGGGTATTGGGATAAAGGTAGGTGGTATTTGAGTAGTGGAGGTTATGGGGGGAATGGAAATAGAAATGGAGATTGTTGGAGAAGAGACAGGTGAAGTGGAAACGTGTACCTCTAGGGAAGGCAATCGAGGAGGAGTGTTACCACAGGGGGACTCTTCTGAGTCAGAACTTTCTCCCTCAGAATCGCTGGAGGAGGAGGCAAGTATCAACTTTCGCCTAGGTTGGGTTTTCCTCTTCTTCAGTGGAGGAGATTGAGCCGCCTTGGTAGGTTTGCGTTTCTTCGGAGAAGGGCCTTTCGCTCCCTTGACAACCTTCTTGTCTTTTCCCTTTTCATTTTTCTTTCCCCTCGGAGCGGGCCTATCAACCTCATGGATTGATTTAATCATATCAGGAGTGAGATCTCTAGGACCAGAGCGACGAAACTCCTTGTAGGTTCTGATGATGCGGCTGTCGCTTGGAACGTCTCCAAACATCGACTCAGGGATTGAGCCAATGAACTGAAACTTAGAAGAATCAGAGACAATGATCTTCATAGTGTGGAAAGTACCTATCGAAGAGAATGGAGAATCAGCAACAATTTGAACGTGATACTTGTCCATCACCCATTTTGTGATCAGCGTCCAGAAGCGAGCGTATGAGATCTCTGAATGGCGAGATGTAGATGCAAGACTCTGAATCAGCTGCTACCATAAAACCGACCCATAGTCAAGGTTGATGCCGTTGTATACCCCATAAAGAATCGTTATAAAGAGACGACTCGCTCCGTCTGAACCGGCACTGCGTTCCGATAATCCCTTGAACAACACTGTGAAGAACCCGTTCCACTGAGGAGGCAAGCACGATTTCTTTAATTTGGTGACCGTCGTCAGAACCTCAGTGTATCCCATGTTAACATGGAAAATAACTGTCCCACCGGGATGGATTCAGGATTAACCCTAGATTCATCAGGTTGAAACCCTAAAAGCGAACATAATCGCTGCTTGGATATGGAGGCCTTCTGATCAAGAATGTCGAAGAAGATTCGATCGACATACTTATCATAGTGGGCTGTGGAGAAGATTTGTGACAAACACTCCATTGGAATAGCTTCAACTTTGGTAAGAGCGGGAGCTAGCGGCGAATATTTGAGACATTCGATGATCGGAAACATAAAGGCATCGTAAACATGTGGAGTGAGATCAATGATCTGGCTTTGTTGAGGACGAATCGGCATAATGTGGGAAGTTGCATGAACTGAGGATGAGTCCGCCATTGAAGAGAATTTGGGAGAGATGATGAACAGTAGAAGGAATAATGCTTTTCTTGCTCTCTGAGAATTGGGTGCAGTAAAGAGGTAAATTATGGTCGAAGTTACCTTTTATACCGTGGTGAGAAGAGAGAGAAAAATATGTTCCCAAATCTTCAAGGGAAATGCGAAGAGTTTCCTTAGGTGATTGACGCGTGACATTTGGGAGCCCCAATGATTACGCAAGAGAGAGAAGAACTGTCCCGTTTCACACGCCTTCCCATCAGGCGCCGTTTGAAATGTCAAAAACGGTTCCACTTCACATGCCTGTCTTTCAAGCGCCATTTGAAATATCAAACCGATTGGATTTTCGGCTGAGTCAGCAACTTATCCCTTTAGTGTGAGCTGTCATCATAAAGTAGAATAACAACGTGTAACATTGTGAGCCACAACACTTTCATTACTTCAAATTCCATTGCGAAAAAATGTCTTGTAAGGAATGAAACCAGAATTGTGGAAAATCAAAAAAAAATTCGTGCTTAGTGTGTAAAAGAAAAAGAAATAAAGCAATACATATGTGGGAAATTGTGATATCAGTAAAGACACGAAACAATGGATACCGGGCACGAATCTCTTCCTTCAAGGTCAAGAGAGACCTTAAAGTGTTTGTTTGGTTTCCCGTTGAATTACGATCAGACACTTATTGAGAAGTGTTGAAAGGCATCTTTTAATCAGGCTAATTTGGGTGGCTTTTGCTTCAGTTCAGAATTCCTGATCTTGACATAAGACAGAAATCGACTGAAGTACTTGTGAGACCAATGCAGTCTGTTGAACAAGTAGGTGTGAAAAGAATGTAAGTGGCATGGTGAAAATATTTGTAGGTGAAATCTCAAAAAAAAAAAATTAAAACTGGATTCCAGGGGAAGAAATGTTATGAGATTTAACAATTTCATAGGAATCACACAAAGAGAAAATTCAGAGATTTCAAGGTACAACCTCAAGGGTGAATTCGTCAATTCTGTAGTGAAAACTAGAGCAAATTTAATTGTTCACCGTCAATGCATAGAAGGTAGTGAATTTTGGGTTTCACTTAGCACATAGTGGCACGAAGCTAAGATCATGGACACATAAATTGTGTAACCATAAACCTCAGTGGTAATTTCTGAGAGTCTCAAGGGTTACGTGTATGAGATCGAAATATGATGGAGAAAAATATTTGAGATGGTGTAAGGAAACCGAAGTATCTCTGCTGTTAAAATAAGGACCAAGCAGAAAACTCTTATCTCATGTGAGAAGAGAGTAAGGTAGCTCATCATTAGAATAAATTACCACTGAGGTTTATGGTTACACAGAAATTGTGTAACCATAAACCTCAGTGGTAATTTCTGAGAGTCTCAAGGGTTACGTGTATGAGATCGAAATATGATGGAGAAAAATATTTGAGATGGTGTAAGGAAACCGAAGTACCTCTGCTGTTAAAATAAGGACCAAGCAGAAAACTCTTATCTCATGTGAGAAGAGAGTAAGGTAGCTCATCATTAGAATAAATATAAAAGCCTATTTGGCAAGACAAGGTTTGTATATACCAAGTCAATAAAGCTATTATTCAGAATCAGGTGAGACTTTGGACACATACAACAGCATGCTTCTAGGGACACTTAACTAATAAAAGAATTCGCCCACAAATGTCCACACATAGAAATTAGCGAACATAATTTTTTTTGGAGTTTTTGATTTAAAGAAATAAAAATAATATATTTTGGAAACAAACAAACAAAAACAAAAAGAAAAATTAAATTTGGAACCGAACCCGAGCGTTCGGTCTATTTCGGTTGAGAAAAAAAAATAAATTTGAAAAATAAGAGAGATGAGATCGAGAAAAATTATACATAAAGTTTACAACCAAAGAGACTACCTTTAAGTGATAAGCGAAGACAAGAGAATATGACCGAACCCGAGCGCTCGGTTCATTTCGGCACACACGTGAAACGAACCCGAACGTTCGGTTCATTTCGCTTCTAACTTTTAGATTGGAGAAGTAATTTTTGGTACTGACTTTGATTCCATCATACCTAGCCCTTGTAGAATATTATTGAAAGTTGCTTCAGGAAGAGCTTTGGTGAAGATATCGGCCATTTGATCAGTGGTTCGAACAAAGTGAATTTCGACGTTTCCATCTTCTACATGATCCTTAATAAAGTGATACCTCAGTGCTATATGCTTGGTCTTGGAGTGTTGCACTGGGTTATGACAGATCCTAATTGCACTTTCTGAATCGCAATATAGTGGGATCTTTTTCATATTGAGTCCATAATCACGGAGTTGACTTTGGATCTAAATCACTTGAGATGTGCAGGAAGCGGCTGCAATGTATTCTGCTTCGGCTGTAGAAAATGAAACACATGTTTGTTTCTTAGATTGCCAGCTTACCAACTTCCCGTCGAGGAATTGACAACCTCCTGTAGTGCTTTTCCTGTCTAAACCACATCCACCAAGGTCTGCATCTGAGTAGGCTTGAACAAAGAAACCTGAGTTTGAAGGATACCATAGACCAAGGGAGGTGGTTCGTTTCAGATAGCGGAGTATGTTTTTCATTGCTAGCATATGTGGTTCATGAGGATTCGCCTGAAACCTAGCACAATAACACACAGAAAACATTATATCGGGCCTGCGATCTGTGAGGTACATCAAGGAACCAATCATCTGGCGGTATAACGTTATATCGACTGCCGGTTTTTCCAAGGATGGTGTGAGTCTGGTGCCGAATGCCATTGGAACTTTGACCTTTGAGTTTCCCATCATGCCGAATTTTGTAAGAAGAGTCTTGGTGTATGCTTCCTGGTTGATAAAGATGTCTTCGGGTCCCTGTCTAATGTTTAAACCAAGGAAAAAGTTAATCGGACCCATTGAGCTCATTTCAAATTTAGTCTCCATCAGCTTTCTGAATTTAGCTGTTAAGCTAGGATTCGTTGAGCCAAAGATGATATCATCGACATAGATTTGAACTATCATAAGGTGGTTACCTTCTTTCTTTCGAAAGAAGGTTGGGTCAACCGAACCTTGTTTGAATTTAGATATCTTTAAGAACTTAGTTAGCGTTTCATACCATGCCCTAGGCACTTGTTTCAGACCATAAACTGCCTTGTCTAGAATATAACAATGATTTGGGTGCTTTTCATTCACAAAACCAGGAGGTTGCTCCACGTAAACCGTTTCTTCAAGTTCTCCATTCAGAAAAGCGCATTTTACATCCATTTGGTAGACCTCGAAGTTCTTGTGTGCAGCGTAGGCAAGAAATATTCGAACAGATTCCAGCCTTGCTACCGGAGCAAAAGTTTCTTCGTAATCAATTCCTTCTTCCTGGCAGTATGCTTTCACTACTAGACGAGCTTTATTTCGAATCACGTTTCCCTCCTTGTCCATTTTGTTTCTGAATACCCATTTGAGACCAACGACAGAGGCATCTTTAGGTGTTGGAATGAGGTGCCATACCTTGTTTCTTTCAAACTCATTGAGTTCATCTTGCATAGCCTGAACCCAGTCAGAATGATTAAGAGCAGTATTGACTGTTTTCGGTTCAACTTTGGATACGAAAGAATTATACATGCAAAACTCTACTTTGGAAAATAGGGAGGATTGCTTTGCTTTCACTTGAGATTGGGTTAGGACCTTTTCAGATACATTACCCACTATCTGAGATACAGGATGATCTCTGGTCCATTTAATGAGGGAAGGATAGTTTGGATCATAGGATGGATCCAATTCAGCGTTCACCATTTCTTCCAATTCAGATTGACTATCGTCATCATAGAATATATCAGAATTCTCCCCCTCGACAGACGATGAATCATTTGGTTTTTCAGGTGCTACAGGACTTTTGCGTGTAGCTGAGCTTTCGGGTGCTACAAGACTTTCGGGTGTAGCTGAGCTTTCGGGTGCTACAAGACTTTCGGGTGCTACAGGAATAGAATTCTCCCCCTAAAAGTGTGAGTTCGGTTGATTTGAAGAAAATAGATTCTCCCCCTCAGCTGAAGTGCCGTGCTGAGGAGGTTCGTTTGGAACTTGTTCTCCTTCACCCATTTGTTTGGCTGCATCTTCGACAATTTGCTTCAGATGATCGATTTTGTTGTCTACTGCATTGGCTTCCGAGAGAGTGGCTTTCTCTGGTTGGTCGAATAAGTCCACAAACTGATCGAACAAATTGGCAATCGTGGCTGTGACTTGACCTGTTTGAGAGAAAATCTCTCCGATTGCTCCTTCAGTAGTCTTTAGCTTCTTGACATAGCTATCATCGAAAGTTAGATAATATGTTTCTTCAATCTTTCTAGAATGCTTATTTAAAACCTGGTATGCTTTTGAAGTAAGAGAGTATCCCAGAAAAATTCCTTTATCTGCTTTAACATCAAACTTGTTACGATGTTCTTTGGAGTTGAAGATGAAACATCGTGAACCGAAGACATGGAAGAATTTTACGCTCGGCTTCCTATTATTGATGATCTCATAAGGAGTAAGAGAGAAACGCTTGTTGAGATAAGACCTATTCTGCGTAAAGCATGCTGCAGCAATAGCATCAGCCCAGAAATATAAGGGAAGAGAAGCGAAACTTAGCATGGTTCGGGCCGCCTCACACAAGGATCGGTTTCGCCTTTCGACAATACCGTTCTGTTGATGTGTGTAGGGGCTGAGAAGTTGTGACTGGTTCCTTTTTCTGCTAAAAAGTCTTCAAATTCTTTGTTCTTGAACTCCAGTCCATTGTCGCTCCTAATGTTTCGAACGAATTTTCTCAGTTGCACTTCAACCTGCTTGATGAACATCTTTAGCTTAGGAGTGGCTTCAGATTTGTGCTTCAGAAAGAACACCCATGTAAAATGTGAGAAATCATCAACAATAACAAGAATATACTTGCTACCGCCAATGCTTTCGATTGATGATGGACCACACAAGTCGATGTGAAGCAATTCAAGTGGTTCAACAACTTTTGTGTTTATAATAGATGGGTGACTTCGACGACTTTGTTTCCCCATTTCGCATGCAGCGCACAAGTGTTCTCGATCAAACTTGAGCAAGGGAAGACCCCGAACATGACCTCCGGTGACAAGCTTGTTGATGTCTTTGAAGTTGAGATGTGAGAGCCTTCGGTGCCACAACCAGCTTTCGTCAGAATGAGCTTTGGACAAAAGACATATAGTTGGATTTCCTTTGATTGGATTGAGATTTAGAGGAAACATTTCGCCTTTTCGGTCTGATTTGAGGATGACCTTGTTGGATTTCTTTTCTATAATCTCTGAACCTTCATCGTCGAAAGAAACTTTGAGACCGGTACCTCCCACTAGTTTAGATACACTGATGAGATTATGCTGCAACCCTTTAACGTACGCCACCTTTCTTATTGTGAAATCTCCATTAGTTATCATTCCATAACCCTTTATAGTTCCATAGGAGTTGTTACCGAACTTGACATTGCCACCATTTTGAAGAGATCGAAACTCCCTTAGGTCTTCCTTCCTTCCTGTCATGTGACGTGAGCAGCCACTGTCAATGTACCATTCTTCGTCGAACTGCTCGTCACTTATAACCTGCAAAAATTAAGCAGACTTAGGAACCCAAAGTTTCTTGGGTTCACGTGAGCCTTTCACAGGAACAGGAATAGTAAGAGAAACATAAACAAGATATGTTCTTTTTATTAATGTTGTTTCATCTTTTCTTTTAATAGTAAACACTTTGATTTTGTTAGGGTTAGCTACAGTCGTTTTGGTTTCAGGTTCTGGTGTATGGGCATTAGTTTGCTTTCGGTCATCCTTGACTGAGGAAATCTTCGATTTTCCTTTCAAGTTCGTTGATAATTTTTGTGCAGGAACATAATTGGGTTTAGAAGAGGTTTGAGAATGAGAAGAATCAGAAAGAGATAATTTAGAATGAGAGTTTTTCCTGACTTGAGGTTCGAAATGACCTTTTTGTTTATGGGCATTAGAGGGACCGAACCTGGATCTTCGGTAGCCATTAGCTGATGGGCCAAAGTTGGATTTTTGATTGTTGTTGGTCGGACCGAACCTATCCTTTTGGTTGCTGGTGCTTTCGGGACCGAAACTATCCTTTAGGTTGCTGGTGCTTTCGGGACCGAACCTATTCTTTCGGTTGCTGGTGCTTTCAGGACCGAACCTATCCTTTCGGTTGCTAGTGCTTTCGGGACCGAACCTATCCTTTTGGTTGTGTTCCTCATGTGGCCCGAAAGTCTTTTTCCCTGACTTTGAATTTTTATCAGGATAAGAGAAATGAGTATTTTGAGAGCGCCAAAACTGCTTTCGCTCTGAGAGATTCTTTTTGTATATCAGGTTTCTCTGTTGCTTTTGATTTTTCACCTGTTTCGGTTGCCTGTGGATATTAGCTTTTCGTTTCAGCTTCTTGGCAGCCGGTTCGCCCTTCATAGATGAGGTTTCGTTTGTGGAGGTGACTTCTTCTACAGGAATTTCTTTAGTGCCACTTGTACTTGGTATGTCAAAGTTAGCAGGCTTATTCAGCGGTTCTGGCACATATCTTCCTTTGGTTTTCCATGATGTTCGCTCTGACAGACCAACTGTTTCGTCTACATTCTCTATAGGAGCTGACCAGAAAAACTCGTCACAGCCATCAGCATTGTCTTCATTCACCATGGCGGTGAGTTCAGCTATTTGATGTTCGATTACTCCTGTGACTTTATATACCTGATTTGGAGTAGTTCTAACCTTCTAAAACACAACAACTTTTTCTCTAAGGACTGGGGAATTAGATTTGGACAAGCGAGCGAATTCTACAGAATTTTCAAAAATCAGGTTTTTGTGGTTTTTAGATTCGCTCTTGACAAATTCTGAACAGTCGACTTCATCCTCTATAGAAATTTCACTCATATCATCGTCCTCATTAAGTTCAGATGCGTTTTCAACATCAATTTTGTTTTCTGAACTTAAGTTGGCACTCAATGAGTCGAATTTTTGTATAGTTTCGGTCTTGACTTTCATCTTATCATTTTCATCCAGAAGATCTTTAAGCATGTCCTTATGGTCTTTGGACTTTATAAAAGATTCTATTTTGTCTAGACCATACATATAAGTAGGATTCACATCATTGAAAGATACAACACTTTCATAGTTGTATGCTTCAGCATCGATTTCATCTTCCTTAAACTCAAGGAAGGGTAAAATCATGCGATGTATCTTCTGTCCTATTTCACAATTCAGATGTAGTTGAGTAATGTTAGCATAAAGCCTTTTAGCGATTAAACAAAAAACATTCCTTTGTTTTAACAATATTAAATTGTCTCTTTGCAAATAAATGTTTTCATCTCTAGTCTTAATGATCTCCAACTCCTTTTGCTCAATCCACATCCTTCGCTCCTCACTCTTGGATGACACCCTGCTTATTTGGTCAGTCATGTTAGAATTTGTGACCTGTGTTTGAGTTAAACAACTATCTAGATTTGAGATTCTTGAATTCAAGTTATTTAATTCCTTTTCATATGATTTCTGTGGAATTTTGAATGAAATGAGATTGTACCTTCTTGATTAGTTCATCAAGTTCACTGATCTGCACACTGAGAGGTTTTGCTGTGAAGCATAAGTCCTCTCGCTCCTTGGCGTCTTCATTTCCACCATCTGTATTATATCCCCTCATGTGAGATACGTCAGTCACCATCATACACTTTCCACTGCTTTCACCACCTCTTGCGACATAAGCCTTTCCATGAGAAGGCTTTTTCACCTCATCATCTTCTGATTCGGTCGACCAAACCTGTACGCCACCGAACTCATCATCCTCTGCCGAACCCTGTACAATAAGAGCATTCATAGAAGGATTAGTAATAGCTTTCTTCCTTTTAATCTCTTCTAGCTTTTTCATCAGGATTGCCTCTTCATCTTTCTCCTCATCTTTCTCTGTCATTTTCTTCAAAAATAAATATTTGACGTAATGATTCTTTCCTCCACAGTAATAACAGCTGACACCAGAATCCGCTTCAACCTTCACCTCTTTCTTTGGTTCTTCAGTCTTTGGCTCCTCCCTTACTTTTTTAGAACTGTAGCTTCCCAACCAATTTCGGTTCTTATTGGTAGGAAACTTCTTCTTGATGAACCTTTTGGGATTGGACACCATCATAGCATAATCTTCTAAACTTAGATCATAGTCCTCCAGGATCAGATCTTCGTCTTCTACTACATTCTTACTTTTAGACAGAAGGGCCAAGGACCCCAAGTTTGAGACCACACTCTTCTCTTGCATCACTATCTTTTCTTGGGATTTCAGAATTCCCACCAGTTTCGCCAGTGAATATGATTTGAATTGCTCGTGTTCTTTAACTGTAGACACAACAGCTCTCCCTTCGGATCTTAAGCAATTCAGAAAAGTAACCTTCTGTTCAATAAGCTTCCTTTTGATATCATGTTTGATCATCTTGCTGAGAAGATGATTGAAGCGATCAAACGTCTGTGTAACAGACTCATCAGGATTTTGTTTGAACTCTCCAAAATCAGACAAAAGCAAGGTCTGAATTAAGTGCTCCAAATCTTCATCTGTGGAATACAACTCTCGCAGCCGATCCCAGATTTCTTTAGCAGTACTGCATGAGCTCACCAATCTAAACGTGTCAGATTGAAGAGCGAATCGAATCAGCCTCAATGCTTTAATGTTGCACTAAAATTTCTCCTTTTCGTCCTGAGCGACGTCTTTTACATCTTTTAACAAATCATTATACTCCTTTTGATTTTTAATGATTCTGGATGTTCTTGAATGAGCAAATGGTCCAGACACAATAGCTTCCCATATTAGATACCCATTATCTTCAGATCCAATGACGTAGTCTTCAAAATGATGCGCCCAAACCTCGTAATCTTGAGTGTAAAGAATTGGAATCTTCGTTGTAGATCCAATACTATTTGAGATGTTGATAGGATTGGATTGAGAATCGTCCATGCTTGATCGTTTAACCTGTTGCAAGATCAGACTTGTAATACGTAATATTAGGGCAAAACGAATAAATAATGAGATACGTCAATTATGGAGTGACGGCTCAATAAATATCAGTTAATGCGGAATAAACCCTAATTGCTTCTTTCACAGAAGAGATGTGTATGAATTACACATCCTCCTGCTCTGATACCAATTGATGAGTTTATCAAACTCTTAGATCGTTTAGATCTTATAACAGGTAAATCACGAAAGCAAAAACAATAATGTAAAACTCAAGAATGAATCTGAATGTGTCGAATGATTCAAATCAATCCTCAGCAGAGCTCGATGAAGAACTTCCGTTGTAGAGGATATTAGGGTTACAAAAGATACGAACAATGAACTCTATTAAATTGTCTCTCAAAATCTTACGTTCTAGGATGCATGCAAGCATCTATAAATATAAAACCCTACAAAATAACCCACGGATGGATAGGCCCATACCGGAGATTAAATGGACTAAATATCAAGCCCAAGACGCAACACCTTCTGGACCTAACATGATCCTTAGGGATTAGCATGTTAGTGACCTGCTAGGTCAGTGTTCTAGAGAATTCCATGATTGATGATCAGTAAGATAGACATGCTTGATGTTTGTCGTATATGATAGTTATGCGCACATGGTTATCTGCTTGTTGGTTGGGTTGAGGCGGTCATGCTTCGTGTTGAAGGCCAAAATACTCTATGAGCGGTCCGGGGAGACTGTAGGCCCACGTGGCGTACCAGTCATGCCGAAGGCTCGGGATAGATTCAGATAGACTGTAGGCCCAGTAGGGCGGACCAGTCAGGCCGATTGTTATTGATATGGTTTCTGTCTGTACGGTATTGGTATTTTGGTGGTAGCTCACTAAGCCCTCGGGCTTACAGTTTTCAGTTTATTGTTTCAGGTACTTCAGGAGATTGAGGGAAGGCGAAGGCGTGACCGTACTGCTCCCCATCCTTACGATATGTTTTTGGGACACTCTGATGATAAACGATTTGGAAATGTTTTGTAAAAACAATTACTATTTGTCTCTTTTGTTAATGTTAAAAGTTTAAAATTTGGCGTAAAGTTTATCGACGTTACAAGTTGGTATCAGAGCCTTGGTTTGAGTGAATTGGAGGAACACTTGTGTGAATCTAGTCTCAAATCAAGGAGATTTTCGGAAAGTAAAATTTTAAAATGATTTTCAAAATAAGGATGGGGGAATGCAGAGAGTTCGATCAACCAGAGCCTGTAAGTAAGCCCAAAAATACCATACAACTAATTGATATTCTGATATGATTTGAACAACATGCTAGTGCTAGGCTAGGGATCTTCAGGAATCACATGATAGATTTGCCTGATTATATGATGTGACATCCCCATTTTTACGGCCAGAAAAGACCGATTTTGTTTATGCTTTATAAAAATCAGAGTACTTCTTTAATAAAAGTGTTGCGGAATTTTTCCCTAGAAAAACATGATAAATACGTTATTAAAACATTTTCGAAGAAACGTATTGTATTCATTTTAAAACGTTTGGGATGTCATCGTCAATACAGGAACATAAGCATAAACAGAACTTACATTCATTTACACTAATGATTTACATCTCCTTTATTCTCTCAGTGAATTATGTCTTCGTATTGATACCTGTGATACAAAGAAAACTGAGTGGGTCAGGCTTGGGAGCCTGGTGAGCATATAGGGTTTTCAACCCACCATAATACATTTATTATATTCAATTATCAACAATCAACCCAAATACCCATCCCCATTATCTTCTTTAAGGTTTTACCCTAAGAATCGATTATACTTTCTTCATTCATTCCTAAGGGTTTACCTGAGGAACTGGCACACAATCCATTTGCTACCACGGTTTATACAATAAGTACTACGTCGCATAGTCACCAGGGTTCATACAATTGGCACTACGTCTCATAGTCACCAGGTCTTACACAATAGGCACTACGTCTCATAGTCACCTGGGTTCATACAATTGGCACTACGTCTCATAGTCACCAGGGCTTACACAATAGGCACTACGTCTCATAGTCACCTGGGTTCATACAATTGGCACTACGTCTCATAGTCACCACGGTTTGCACAATAGGCACATCGTCACCAAGGTTTATCAAATAGGCACAAAGTCGCATCGTCACCAACTATTCCATCTACCCATGTTCTACCCAACATTTTTGTAGATATAAATACAAACACAATTTGAATCATTTAACACCCGTATAAAAATATCAATTCCAAATCCATCTCAAATAGATATATAACACCTAGCACGTATTTCATAGCTAATACTTTATATTTATGTATCAGAAGAAAGTGCTATGCACTCACGCATATAAACAACAATATATATATATGTATACACATAACACGTATTTTATAAAATACTTCATATTTATGTGTAAGATGAAAGTGACTATACACTCACCTGCTCAGAAGATGATTCGACAGCACTACGGCTTGTAGATGTAGCGCCTCTCTGCAGATCTGGAAGATCTTCACAAAAACCGGGCTCCTCGCGGGCAGGGCTTCGGCTCGGGAATAACGCTCTTCGGGATTCTCGGGGCTTCGGATCTCGCTTCGGGGCTCGGGAATATTACCGGGGCTTCGGGATATGATTGGCACGCAAATCGAGGCAAAACTTAGAGAGAGGGAAGAGTTTGAACAAGAGAAAATGGCTGATTTCGAGTTCTATTTATAGGCTGAGGGTCTGGGATTACGCGGGGCGTAATCTCAAATTACGCAGGGCGTACTCAGTACGCGGGGCGTACTCGGTTACGCGGGGCGTACTTTGACGTCACTGCATGCGTCGATCTGTGGCACTCGAGTATCGGTCAGGCAACTTGCATCCGCCTGAGTACGCGGGGCGTACTCAAATTACGCGGGGCGTAATTGACTCGTCGAACTTCTAAATTGCGTAACTTTCGCATACGAGCTTCGTTTTCGACGTTCTTTATATCCACGCGAAGGTCAGACCATACTCTATAACTTTCATTTAGACTCCGTCGGCTAATTTTGACTTTTATTTTTATTATTTATTTTTAGAAGGCTGGGACAGAAAAACTTCGTTATAAATTCATAACTTCTTCGTTTGACGTCCGTTCTCGCCTACTTTTTCATCGTTTCGCTACTAACAACGAGATCTTCGATTCTCATTTAGATTGTTTCGGCTAAAAACCGCTCGATCTCAAATCGAGTATTCGGGCTGCATACCGCTAAGTTGAAACTTAGAAAAATCATAACTTCCTCATACGAAGTCAGATTTGGGCGTTCATTTTATGCACGCTCTCGGTTTAACGAAATCTACGACTTTCGTTTAGATCGCTAAGGCTAAATATCGCTCTAACATAAATTCACTTTTTACGTCATTCAGCGTCGTGTCGGTTCTGTCGCGAAACTTCGACAGGTCATAACTTCTTCGTTATAATTCGGATTTCGACGTTCTTTATATGTACGGAATCCTTGTAACATATACTATAACCTAGTTAAGATTATTCATTCTAAATAATCTTCTATCAGAAACTCATTTTTGACGCTTATTGTCTTTAAATTGACTAGCCCTGATCTACGGGCGTTACAATTATCTCCCCCTTAGGATGATTACGTCCCGGAATCATCAACGAAATAGGGCTTGTATAATGATTCCATATGTCATCCTTCCATCCTAAGTAATCACCGTGATGCTCAATCTTGCACCTGCTCTTCGTACTATGTTGGCTTTCAATCGTAACCTTTGAGTTACAAAATAGGTCCTTATTGAGGACTCCTTTTTCTTCTCAGGATAAATACTTTCCTTTATCTGTTGTAACAGACCGATGGGTCGTGCTCTACTGACCTCTCATCGCATGATGTAATGCTTAGACTTTGGTCTCTTAGAGTTAAATTCCAAAATGGAATATACCTTCCTTCATATTCTAATGTGATATAATCACATTTCAGCACGTAGCATTTCTGCCTACAAACTTCTTTTAACAATGAGAGCGACACTATCAATCGCATTAACTTCAACCTTCTGACTTAAGTCAGATGTTACATCTAACTTGGTCCTCTAGACCACGTAACATAATCCTCGTAGTCGAACTCAAATTTAAACATGACTACTAGGGTCGGAACAAGAACCATCTTACTAGTCATTACCGAAACAATGGTAATGACATACCAGAATAAAGTGGAATCAATCACTAGCTTCTTGGTAACCTTGTGACTTTCCCTGATCCAAGTGCGAGTCCTGTGCTTCCGGTAGTATATGCATCTACTACCTTTCACACCTACTCATACTCGTCCCAAGTATTGTCTCTCAGTCGAACCAAGTCACTATAAAAAAATCACACAATCATTTAACACATCAGGTACTAAAACCATAATTATCACATAAATATCAAAACCAGGGTTTACAATATAACTTGAAATGATTACACAAAAGTTCAAGTTCACCCTATACTATGCCTTTAATTGGCTACATCATAAGTTGATCCTTGGGTATAAATTCCTCATTCTTGATTCGCTTCGTCGAGGATCATGTGGAATGCCCTTGGCTGTGGTGGTGCGTTTTTCTTTGGGCAGTCTCTAGAAATATGCCCTTCCTCATTACACCCATAGCACACTTTTTTGTTGGATGCGCACTTGTTGGCGTAATGCCCCGTCTTCCCACATTTGTAGCAAGTCATATCCTCGCTACACTTCCCGAAGTGTTTCTTTTTACACTTCTCGCACCAGTTAGCTTCATCTCTTCCTCCATATTTCGGGAATTTGGTTTCTTTGTTGATTATTGAAGATCCTTCATGTTTCCTTTTCTCTCCAACTTCAGCTCTCTCCAGACCCTTTTCTTTTATTTGGGTTTCAACATTTTTGGCTGCCCAGATGGCGGCTTTCAAAGTGGTTGCTTGCTTGACTATCGGACCAAAGTCCGCTGGTAATCCATTGGCAAACTTGTTGACCTTGGAAAGTTCAGTTGGAACTAGGTGTGGAATAAGCTTCATCTTTTCCGTAAAGCTTGTGGCATATTCAGTGATGCTCAATTTTCCCTTCTTTAGATTCTGGAACTCATTGTTGATTTCCAGGAGATCCTGCTCAGAGCAATATTGCATTTTCAATTGTACCACAAACTCCTCCCAAGACATCTTGCTAGCTTCCCCCTTGGGTATCGAACCTGCCAGTAACTTCCACCAGCTCAGTACTCCAGATTTTAATAGAGGAATTGCAAGAGCGGTCTTCTGCCTGTTGCTACATTCGCAACTTTCAAACATAGTCTCCATTTCGGAGACCCAGTCCATAACTTGCACCGGCGTCGGGCTTCCGGATAGACATGGTGGTTTGGATGCCATGAAATCCTTATACTTGCACCCACGACCATCATTTCCTCCATACTGGTTATTGCGTCTAACCACTGGTTGTTCGACTTGACCAATGATCCCACTAAAGTTTTCTCCTTCAGACTGCCCTCCATTCTCCTCGGGCTCTTCTGCTTGAATTGACGGTTCTTCACGATTCTGCCTAAGCAGGCGTCTTGTTTCTTCCATCTGACGATCCAACATCATTTGAATCATCATTTGTACACCAGCCATTGTTATCGGCTCAGGTGCATTAGCTACGACAGGCACTTGTTGAATTACAGGCGGTTGATTCCTGTTTTCATCAACATTTCCAACTCCGCTTCTTGTTCTCACCATTTTTGATCTACACACCGAATAATTTCACCTTATTACTCCAAACGATTACATGCTAGTTCTAATATCGTATACATACGCTTAGAATCCTAAACACATAAACCTTCAGATCTGGTTGGCAACAAACCGTAGATCCGAACAAATAATATCATATATGGCAACATATAACATTTAGCACATAAAAGCATTTTAGGCAACTTTCCTAAAATAAACTAGTGCTCGTGTCTAAAATTTATCAGACTCACATCTCACAATCTCCACTTAGCATCTTAAGTTTAAGTCTAGAAATCCTACAAATTCCTAGTTCGCTTAAACTAATGCTCTGATACCAACTGTGACATCCCCATTTTTACGGCCAGAAAAGACCGATTTTGTTTATGCTTTATAAAAATCAGAGTACTTCTTTAATAAAAGTGTTGCGGAATTTTTCCCTAGAAAAACATGATAAATACGTTATTAAAACATTTTCGAAGAAACGTATTGTATTCATTTTAAAACGTTTGGGATGTCATCGTCAATACAGGAACATAAGCATAAACAGAACTTACATTCATTTACACTAATGATTTACATCTCCTTTATTCTCTCAGTGAATTATGTCTTCGTATTGATACCTGTGATACAAAGAAAACTGAGTGGGTCAGGCTTGGGAGCCTGGTGAGCATATAGGGTTTTCAACCCACCATAATACATTTATTATATTCAATTATCAACAATCAACCCAAATACCCATCCCCATTATCTTCTTTAAGGTTTTACCCTAAGAATCGATTATACTTTCTTCATTCATTCCTAAGGGTTTACCTGAGGAACTGGCACACAATCCATTTGCTACCACGGTTTATACAATAAGTACTACGTCGCATAGTCACCAGGGTTCATACAATTGGCACTACGTCTCATAGTCACCAGGTCTTACACAATAGGCACTACGTCTCATAGTCACCTGGGTTCATACAATTGGCACTACGTCTCATAGTCACCAGGGCTTACACAATAGGCACTACGTCTCATAGTCACCTGGGTTCATACAATTGGCACTACGTCTCATAGTCACCACGGTTTGCACAATAGGCACATCGTCACCAAGGTTTATCAAATAGGCACAAAGTCGCATCGTCACCAACTATTCCATCTACCCATGTTCTACCCAACATTTTTGTAGATATAAATACAAACACAATTTGAATCATTTAACACCCGTATAAAAATATCAATTCCAAATCCATCTCAAATAGATATATAACACCTAGCACGTATTTCATAGCTAATACTTTATATTTATGTATCAGAAGAAAGTGCTATGCACTCACGCATATAAACAACAATATATATATATGTATACGCATAACACGTATTTTATAAAATACTTCATATTTATGTGTAAGATGAAAGTGACTATACACTCACCTGCTCAGAAGATGATTCGACAGCACTACGGCTTGTAGATGTAGCGCCTCTCTGCAGATCTGGAAGATCTTCACAAAAACCGGGCTCCTCGCGGGCAGGGCTTCGGCTCGGGAATAACGCTCTTCGGGATTCTCGGGGCTTCGGATCTCGCTTCGGGGCTCGGGAATATTACCGGGGCTTCGGGATATGATTGGCACGCAAATCGAGGCAAAACTTAGAGAGAGGGAAGAGTTTGAACAAGAGAAAATGGCTGATTTCGAGTTCTATTTATAGGCTGAGGGTCTGGGATTACGCGGGGCGTAATCTCAAATTACGCAGGGCGTACTCAGTACGCGGGGCGTACTCGGTTACGCGGGGCGTACTTTGACGTCACTGCATGCGTCGATCTGTGGCACTCGAGTATCGGTCAGGCAACTTGCATCCGCCTGAGTACGCGGGGCGTACTCAAATTACGCGGGGCGTAATTGACTCGTCGAACTTCTAAATTGCGTAACTTTCGCATACGAGCTTCGTTTTCAACGTTCTTTATATCCACGCGAAGGTCAGACCATACTCTATAACTTTCATTTAGACTCCGTCGGCTAATTTTGACTTTTATTTTTATTATTTATTTTTAGAAGGCTGGGACAGAAAAACTTCGTTATAAATTCATAACTTCTTCGTTTGACGTCCGTTCTCGCCTACTTTTTCATCGTTTCGCTACTAACAACGAGATCTTCGATTCTCATTTAGATTGTTTCGGCTAAAAACCGCTCGATCTCAAATCGAGTATTCGGGCTGCATACCGCTAAGTTGAAACTTAGAAAAATCATAACTTCCTCATACGAAGTCAGATTTGGGCGTTCATTTTATGCACGCTCTCGGTTTAACGAAATCTACGACTTTCGTTTAGATCGCTAAGGCTAAATATCGCTCTAACATAAATTCACTTTTTACGTCATTCAGCGTCGTGTCGGTTCTGTCGCGAAACTTCGACAGGTCATAACTTCTTCGTTATAATTCGGATTTCGACGTTCTTTATATGTACGGAATCCTCGTAACATATACTATAACCTAGTTAAGATTATTCATTCTAAATAATCTTCTATCAGAAACTCATTTTTGACGCTTATTGTCTTTAAATTGACTAGCCCTGATCTACGGGCGTTACATATGATGCCCGTTAGCCTAGAGTTCTTGTATATGGAATTGGCATCATGACTGTAGATGTTTAGTGTATGCACCACGGCTGTGTGTAGTTAAGATCTTATAGCCTGAGAATGTCTGATTCGATCTTAGGGTAGGATCGGGTATTCGAAAGTCTATCGGGTCCAGCGCCATGTCCAGTCAGTATACACTAGCGCTGCCGGGGTTGATGGAAGTTTCATGAATGTGGGAATGGCATGGAAATTCAGGATCGGTTGTTAGATGTCCCCTGTTAGTGAGGGTTGAGTGCATGATATGTTGAGTATAGTATTAGGGCGTTATGGTGATACTTGAGGCGAATATGGGTAGGTGTGGAAGGTAGTATGGGCCAGTAAAACTGAAAGCACAGGACCCATACGCGTAGCAAGGAAGTCACAACCCATAGGGTTTTGGCTTTAGTCTCTCGACATTATATTGTTTATCTGATACTTTGAGTGTGATTGCAGTATGGTGGTCATGAGACGCTTTGCTGATGGATCCGGGTCGGGATTTGGGTCAGGATCGGGGATGGGAGATGGAGGGTCAGAGGTGCCGGTAGCACCTGAGCCCGTAGTTCAAATTGGGACTGAGGAGCTGGATGCTAGGATTCGGGAGAGTTTGCATGATGAGGTCGCTGCGGCTCTTCGAGCGCAGCTGCCAGAGATGTTTGGGTCAATTAAGACCGCGATGGTGGAGTATTTTGATGAGCGATATGCCGCTCTAGCAGAGACAGCTACCGCTGTAGCCACATCGGCTGTAACTGCGACAGGGATTAGGGGAGGGGCCAGCAGGGCTTTCCAGTACCGGGACTTCGATAATACGATGTCCCCGACATTTGATGGTACACATGATGCTGTTCGGGCTATGAGGTGGTTATCCAATGTGGAGGGATGTTTCTTCACGTGCTCTTGCCCTGCTGACCAGAATGTCAAATGTGCCCTGAACCTGCTGAGGCTTGGGGCAAAGGACTGGTGGAGATTGACGACAGTTTCCTATTCGGATGATCAGCGGACTGCTTTTACCTGGGAGCAGTTCCGGGAAATGTTTCGCACCCGCTACGTTCCTCGTGTTGAGCGTGAGTGACTTGCTCAGGAGTTCTTGACTTTGAGACAGGATGGAGAGTCAGTCATGGAGATTACTCGGATGTTCACGGAGAGGGCTATGTTTTGCCCGGAGTTTGCGTCAGAGCAATCTCAAATGACCCGTTATCTGAGTATGCTCAAGACGGACATACGACAGTTTGTGGCTACCCAGCATTGTGATACCCTCCTGGATGTGCAGGAAGCCGCGAGGCGGCGTGAGTTAGAGATAGAGCTACAGCTGAAGGAGCAACATCAGGCACCGGCCCAGTCTCAGCCAGCGCCTAAGCGGTTTAAACCTGCTGATGCACGATCCGGGGGTCAGCAGAGCCGCACTTGTGGGAAGTGCGACATGGTTCATTCAGGAGTTTGTCAAGCAGGAGGTGGGTGCCACCAATGTGGCAAGGAGGGGTGATATGGGCTTATTTAGTTATAAAATTCATGCATTATCTTAATACTTTATGTTGATTTTATCTCATTTAATGAACAAAAGGTTCTTAATTAGTTTAGAATTTCATTTTTCAGCAACAATTACATGCTCGGATGGAAAAGGAAGCGGAACTAGCGATTGGAAGCTTGGATCTTGGATTTTGAAGAAAGAAGGACGTTGCTGGACAGCTTGACCCCTCGTCAGTGTTTTGGCCATATCTCATGAACCGTAACTCCGATTGACGAGATTGAAAATGTTCCGAAAACTAGACACAATTTCGGACGACTTTCATGTTTTGAGAAAATGCTGATTCCAAATGGACTCGACGAGTAGGCCATCAAATCGCCGAGTTGGTCAGAAGTTTCGCGATTCTGGACGCGCTGACTTGCCGTACACGGGTTTTAAGTGACGGACTCGCCGAGTAGATCACTGGACTCGCCGAGTAGCCTCTGTTTTGTGAAAATCTATATAAAGGGACTTTCAGATCAATACCCTAGCATATAGGTGAACCCTTGGAGGCCAATTGTCGACTAAAGGTGCTGCTGGAGCGTGGGAAGCAAGGGAATCAACCCTACATTCAATTTTAAGGAGAATCAAAGCAAAATCAAGTTTACTCTTTACCTAATTTCTTGTTTGAACTATGTTTTTACCAATTGATTTCATTTTTGAGCTTGTTTCTGCTGTAATCATGAGCTAAAACTCATAACTTCTGTTTAGGTAGATGAATTTGTGAACATGGATTGATTATTTGATTAGGATTAATTTTAATTGGTGATTATGTTTTATTAAGATTGTTAAAGAACCTTATGTGTTAACAATAACTATTCTTCTGTTAATAAATTAGTAATAAGTTGTATGAACATCTCTTAGTAATTAATTTCATATGATTTATTGTGACCACATAGTTGTATGTCTAGGAATAACGAATGTGAAACTAGAATTAACTAGAAGATAGGTAAGTTAATGTGTGAGATTGTTTGATGAACATCAACAAGAGGTTAATTGAAGGGCCAATTTAATTAACCATTACAAGTCTTATTTAACCCGAATCAATAACTAGGAAATCCGTTAATTTAGACAACTGGCCACTGCTTGAGTTAATTTGTTTCCTAAGGATTAGTAATAGCGAACGTGAAACTAATCATCTTAGTCGGTAGCCAATGAAGAATTAATCCGATACATTGAAATCATCCATGGGAACAAATGAGTCGAACTAAACAGAAGTCCTCTTTATTATTGAATTTAGTTGATTTTTATTTGCTTAGCTCTTTGTTTTTTAGTTTAAGTTTTAGTTAATTGTTTAAGTTTCTAGTCTTGCAAAACTAGAGAAAACCCCCTTTCTATTACTTGTTTTATTTAGATAATATTAGCATTTATTTTAATTGTTTACCGTTTCCTGTGTTCGATACCCTACTTACCTGAACTAAACTGCTAATCGATAGGTACACTGCCTTTTGTGTGTTTGTCTTTGTGTTTAAGTTAGTAGGATTAAAACTAGTTGGTTTTACACACATCAAGTTTTTGGCGCCGTTGCCGCGGAACGGTTCTAAATAGTTAATTTTATTTGCTAATTGTTATCATATTTCTTTTTATTTTATTTGTTGATTAATTTTTTTATTTAGTTCAATTTTTATTTTTATTTTTATTTATTATGTATTTTCCAAATCTCGATGCTTTTGATGCTTTTCTTGAGGAAGTAGCGCAGGAAATTGTGCAAGAAGATGAGGACTATGACTCAGATGATGATTTGAAGAAATTTGGAAGATGGTTAGATAACTTCTTGACTAACAAACAAGAACAATCTGAGTCACAAGAGCTAAAGTTACAAGATGAAGAATTTAATCCAGAAAGAGATTTGGAGGAGCTGGAAAGTTTGCTGGCAGAGAGGTCGGATGAAGAACACGAACAAGCTGAATTGCAGGAACCAAGCAGTGGTTTGACCATTACCACGACATGGCCCCCTGTATTTTCAGTTTGTGTTTCGAAGCATGGGGTGACGATTCCAACTTTGGAGAAAGTTCTGAAGCGCGATCCATTTCTGATTAGTATCCAACCGGTTCCAACCCTTGTCAATATTCTTGGGTTTTATGAATTCAAGCTCGTTTGGCCAATTTTAGAAGTAAAGAGCCAAATTTTACAAATTGGTCCAAAGAAAATATTTAATGCAACGGATGGATTGACATCGAATTTATTAGAATTTTATTAAGTTGAGAGTCCAGCTAAAGACTCGCACAAAAAGAAGCGCTTGCGGGAGGCAACCCGTCATTAGAGTTTGCTTTTCTTTTAAAACTTCTAGTATTTAGGGATAATTTAGGAATTTTTATTTTGATGTTTTTTACGTGGTTTTGTCTTTGATCTTTTAAGAAGCTAGGGTGATATTAGAGCGAATTCTTAAAGCGTGAGGGAATTAAAGTGAGGGGTTGAGTCGTTTACAAGAAGATTAGAAGACTTTGAGCGATACTTTGAGTCCGATGTTTATATTTGATTAAAAAGAGTCTCGTACCTGAAGAAAATGAGGAGTTGTATTACCTTGATACTCTGTTTGAACACAAAATTAAAGCTGAGGCAGAAAGAAGAAAATACCTGATCAGAGTCAAGAAATCGTCGAGTGCATAATACTAACTCGACAGGTCCAAGGGAAAATTCACGATTTCTGCCCATATGACAATTCAACTCGACGAGTCTCCACAAAAAACTTGACGAGTTGCTCATTCTTTTATCTTTGAGTCGACGATTTGATTCAATTCAAGGCGGCAATTGGCTATATTTTTGAAGTTCATTTTCGAGCATTTCCAAGAAGCTTTTTCCTCGATATTTTGGAGCTGTCGACCACACGAGATGAATGACACCCAATGCATGGATGAGTTGTTCCTATGTATAAAGTCAGCTGAAGATGGAGCTTTAAATGAAGAAGTTCAACCTCGCAACTACTATCCCAGGGGAGTTTGTTCCAATGCTCTCTTTATTTTATTGTTCTTTATCATGCATAATATGCAATGGCGACATTGCATAAATTAAGTGTGGGGTAGGGGGTTGGTTAAATTAATTAAATTTCGAAAATCTTGAAATTTTAGTTAATTTTGAAAATTTTGCATTACAATTGCTAGGGCTAATTTAGAAAATTTTGGTAAAGCAATTAGGGATCATGCTAGTATTATATTTGATGATTTTATGAAGACCCAAATGTCAAGTTGAGCCTATATACGTTCTAGTGCATTTGTGGCTTCCTTATTCTAGTGAAATCATGGCACAAAAACATGACCTCGCTTAGTTTGGAGGATGCAATATGTTTAGCATCGTGTACCAGAAATGTATCCAGGAAAATTATTATCGTTAACCAATAAAGGTTGAAGTTGAGTGCCCCTGCTTAAGCATGTAGGTTTTGAGTGAAAAAAAGTGAGGTACATGTAAAAAAAAAAGAGAATTACAAGAAAAGTTGTAAGAATTTTGGAGCAACCAAAGTGAAGATCAAAAGATCAAAATTCCGAAGATTCAAAAAGTTGAAGATACCAAAAATCAAACAACAAGGTGGTGAATTCAAAGAAATCAAAGATCAAATTATCAAGGAAATGAAGAATTCAAAAAAAAGCTCCAATGTGGTATCATAAATAGTAATTGTATAGATTATGTATTCTTGGGTTGCTCAACCAAAATACCTTGAGGTTCAGAGGTTTTCTGAGGATGGATTCGGAGGGATTCATAAAATGAGCATTGTTCGGAAAAAGTGGGCGAATGTTTATGAGGATTGTGAGTATTTGGAGTATGGGAGGTTATTAGGAAAATTTTAGACACAAATGCATGCGTTGCGGTCTTGGCATAATGGTTGGGTTCTATTGGAGTTGTCTTATGTGATTCTAATGTGTTAAAATTCAGTTTTGCTTGGGGGCAAGCAAAAGTCAAGTGTGGGGTATTTTGATATGAGCTTATTTAGTTATAAAATTCATGTATTATCTTAATACTTTATGTTGATTTTATCTCATTTAATGAACAAAAGGTGCTTAATTAGTTTATAATTTCATTTTCAGCAACAATTACATGCTCGGATGGAAAAGGAAGCGGAACTAGCGATTGGAAGCTTGGATCTTGGATTTTGAAGAAAGAAGGATGTTGCTGGATAGCTTGACCCCTCGTCAGTGTTTTGGCCATATCTTATGAACCGTAACTCCGATTGACGAGATTAAAAATGTTTTGAAAACTAGACACAATTTCGGACGACTTTGATGTTTTGAGAAAATGCTGATTCCAAATGGACTTGGCAAGTAGGCCATCAACTCGCCGAGTTGGTCAGAAGTTTCGCGATTCTGGACGCGCTGACTTGCCGTACACGGGTTTTAAGTGATGGACTCGTCGAGTAGCCTCTTTTTTGTGAAAATATATATAAAGGGACTTTCAGATCAATACCCTAGCATATAGGTGAACCCTTGGAGGCCAATTGTCGACTAAAAGTGCTGCTGGAGCATGGGAAGCAAGGGAATCAACCCTACATTCAATTTTAAGGAGAATCAAGGCAAAATCAAGTTTACTCCTTACCTAATTTCTTGTTTGAACTATGTTTTTACCAATTGATTTCGTTTTTGAGCTTGTTTCTGCTGTAATCATGAGCTAAAACTCATAACTTCTGTTTAGGTAGATGAATTTGTGAACATGGATTGATTATTTGATTAGGATTAATTTTAATTGGTGATTATGTTATATTAAGCTTGTTAAAGAACCTTATGTGTTAACAATAACTATTCTTCTATTAATAAATTAGTAATTAAGTTGTATGAACATCTCTTAGTTATTAATTTCATATGATTTATTGTGACCACATAGTTGTATGTCTAGGAATAACGAATGTGAAACTAGAATTAACTAGAAGATAGGTAAGTTAATGTGTGAGAATGTTTGATGAACATCAGCAAGAGGTTAATTGAAGGGCCAATTTAATTAACCATTACAAGTCTTATTTAACCCGAATCAATAACTAGGAAATCCGTTAATTTAGACAACTGGCCACTACTTGAGTTAATTTGTTTCCTAAGGATTAGTAATAGCGAACGTGAAACTAATCATCTTTGTCGGTAGCCAATGAAGACATTGAAATCATCCATGGGAACAAATGAGTCGAACTAAACAGAAGTCCTCTTTATTATTGAATTTAGTTGATTTTTATTTGCTTAGCTCTTAGTTTCTTAGTTTAAGTTTTAGTTAATTGTTTAAGTTTCTAGTCTTGTAAAACTAGAGAAAACCCCATTTCTATTACTTGTTTTATTTAGATAATATTAGCATTTATTTTAATGGTTTACCGTTCTCTGTGTTCGATACCCTACTTACCTGAACTAAACTGCTAATCGATAGGTACACTGCCTTTTGTGTGTTTGTCTTTGTGTTTAAGTTAGTAGGATTAAAAATAGTTGGTTTTACACACATCAAGTTTTTGGCGCCGTTGCCGGGGAACGGTTCTAAATAGTTAATTTTATTTGCTAATTATTATCATATTTCTTTTTATTTTATTTGTTGATTAATTTTTTTTATTTAGTTCAATTTTTATTTTTATTTTTATTTATTATGTATTTTCCAAATCTCGATGCTTTTGATGCTTTTCTTGAGGAAGTAGCGCAGGAAATTGTGCACGAAGATGATGACTATGACTCAGATGATGATTTGAAGAAATTTGGAAGATGGTTAGATAACTTCTTGACTAACAAACAAGAACAATCTGAGTCACAAGAGCTAAAGTTACAAGATGAAGAATTTAATCCAGAAAGAGATTTGGAGGAGCTGGAAAGTTTGCTGGCAGAGAGGTCGGATGAAGAACACGAACAAGCTGAATTGCAGGAACCAAGCAGTGGTTTGACCATTACCACGACATGGCCCCCTGTATTTTCAGTTTGTGTTTCGAAGCATGGGGTGACGATTCCAACTTTGGAGAAAGTTCTGAAGCGCGATCCATTTCTGATTAGTATCCAACCGGTTCCAACCCTTGTCAATATTCTTGGGTTTTATGAATTCAAGCTCGTTTGGCCAATTTTAGAAGTAAAGAGCCAAATTTTACAAATTGGTCCAAAGAAAATATTTAATGCAACGGATGGATTGACATCGAATTTATTAGAATTTTATTAAGCTGAGAGTCCAGCTAAAGACTCGCACAAAAAGAAGCGCTTGCGGGAGGCAACCCGTCATTAGAGTTTGCTTTTCTTTTAAAACTTCTAGTATTTAGGGATAATTTAGGAATTTTTATTTTGATGTTTTTTACGTGGTTTTGTCTTTGATCTTTTAAGAAGCTAGGGTGATATTAGTGCGAATTCTTAAAGCGTGAGGGAATTAAAGTGAGGGGTTGAGTCGTTTACAAGAAGATTAGAAGACTTTGCGAATTCTTAAAGCGAGCATGGAGTTTCCGCTTCTTCGGTCTACCGGGGATGCGAGTTGGAGATTTTCGGGGTGCCCTTCCCGATAGATTTGATTCCTATTCCCATGAGGGATGTATGTGTGATTATAGGGATGGATTGGCTCAGCCGCTTTGGCGCCATGATTGACTGCGAGGGGCAGCGGGTGGTGGTTCGAACCCCAAGTGGGGGAGAACTCGTAGTGTATGGAGAGGGCACCAGGTTGGGATCAGGGTTCTGTTCGGTAGCCAGGGCTCGGCAGCATACTCAACATGGGTGTGCCGGTTATTTGGCATATGTGATAGTTATGCAGGGTAGGGAGCAGCTCTCAGTATCAGATATCCCGGTGGTTAGTGAGTTTGCTGACGTGTTTCCGGAGGAGTTACCCGGAGTGCCTCCGGAGAGGCAGATTGAGTTCAGGATTTATCTAGTGCCAGGTGCGGCTCCTATTGCCAAGGCGCCATACCGTTTGGCACCGCCCGAGATGCAGGAGCTGCTGGGGAAGCAGTTTATTCGTCCGAGTAGTTCCCCTTGGGGAGCGCCGATCCTCTTCGTCAGAAAGAAGGACGGTTCGTACAGGATGTGCATTGACTATAGGGAGTTGAACAAGCTAATGGTGAAGAACCGTTATCCCCTCCCGAGGATAGATGATCTTTTCGATCAGCTACAGGGTGCATCTTGGTTTTCCAAGATCGATTTGAGATCTGGGTATCACCAGGTCAGGGTGAGGGAGGAGGACGTAGAGAAGACTGCGTTTCAAACTCGTTATGGTCATTACGAGTTCGTGGTGATGCCATTTGGACTCACCAATGCACCAGTAATGTTCATGGATTTGATGAACCGGGTTTGCAGACCGATGCTCGATCGCTCGGTCATTGTATTCATAGATGATATCTTGGTGTATTCCAAGACCCGGGAGCAGCATGAGGAGCATCTCAGGGAGATGCTAGAGGTTTTGAGGTTAGAACGGTTGTACTCCAAGGTCTCGAAATGCGAGTTTTGGTTGTGAGAGGTCCAGTTCCTTGGACATCTCGTTAACCAGGAGGGGATTCTGGTCGATCCGGCCAAGTTTGAGGCGGTTATGCAATGGGAGATTCCGAAATCCCCCTCAGATATCAGGAGTTTCTTGGGTTTAGCAGGGTATTAACGGAGATTCATTCGTGATTTCTCCAAAATTGCGGTGCCCCTCACTTGTCTTACGAGGAAGGGGGTGGATTTCCGGTGGGGCCCGGAGCAGCAGAGGGCGTTTGAGACCCTGCGGCAGTGTTTATGCGAGGCGCCGGTGTTGACACTCCCCGAGGGAGTGGAGGATTTTGTAGTATTTTGTGATGCATCCATCATAGGCTTGGGGGCAGTCCTCATGCAGAGGGGACGAATGGTAGCCTATGCATCGCGAAAATTGAAGCCGCGTGAGACTAGATACCCGACACATGACCTTGAGTTGGGAGCAGTGGTCTTTGCTCTCAATATTTGGAGACACTATCTGTACGGGGTCCGTTGCACGATATACACGGACCACAAGAGTTTGAGGCACATTATGGACCAGCCAAACCTGAACATGAGACAACGTAGGTGGCTGGATATGGTCAAGGACTATGATTGCGAGATCCTTTACCATCTTGGTAAGGCGAACGTGGTTGCGGATGCTTTAAGCCGCAAGTCGGCTGGTTTGCCTACCCCAGCCCGATGTATGAGGATAGCGGTGGATTCCCCGCAGGTGGGTTTGGTCAGAGATGCTCAGATCGTGGGTATGAAACCGAAGAATCAGAAGTTGGAAAGGATTAAGGGCAAAAGTGCCCGGTTTGTTTAGGACAGCCGCGGGCTATTGACCCGATATGGTCGGATTTGGGTTCCGATGACCGGAGGAGTCAGGCAGACAGTGATGGAGGAGGCTCATAAGTCTCGTTTTTTTATTCACCCGGGGGCCACCAAGATGTACCGTGATTTGAGTTTGAGTTATTGGTGGGCTGGCATGAAGTGAGATATCGCTTGGTACGTTGAGAGGTTCTTGACCTGTAGGATGGTCAAGGCCGAGCACCAAAGGCCGCATGGCAAGCTGCAACCTCTGGAGATTCCCATGTGGAAATAGGAACGGATCGCGATGGATTTCATCACGAAGTTTCCAAGGACGGCAAAGAGATTCGACGCTATATGGGTCATCGTGGATCGATTGACCAAGAGTGCTCACTTCCTAGCCATACGGGAGAGTTCGTCGGCAAAAAAGTTGGCCCACCTGTACGTCCGCGAGATTGTCTCTCGCCACGGAGTCCCGGTTTCCATTGTCTCGGATCGGGATGTCAGGTTTACTTCATGATTATGGCAGAAGTTCCACGAGGAACTGGGTACGAGACTGCATTTTAGTACGGCGTTCCATCCGCAGACTGATGGGCAGAGTGAGAGGACCATCCAGACCCTCGAGGATATGCTGAGGGCATGCGTTATTGATTTTGGTGGGAGTTGGGATTCCCACCTACCGCTTGTGGAGTTTGCCTAGAACAACAACTATTATTCCAGTATTGGCGCTCCGCCTTTCGAGCTGTTGTATGGGCAGAAATGTAGGACCTCAGTTTGTTGGGGCGAGGTTGGGCACAGGGTGATGGGTCGGATGGAGGTAGTTCTGCAAACTACCGAGATGATACAGTAGATTAGACAGCGACTGCAGACCGCTCAGAGCCGGCAGAAAAGTTATGCGGACCGGCGCCGATCTGAGCTGGAATTTCAGGTGGGTGACATGGTTCTCCTAAAGGTCTCACCCTGGAAGGGTGTGATTCGTTTCAGGAAGAGGGGAAAGCTGGGTCCCCGCTATATTGGGCCGTTCAGGATTGTTGTCAGGGTGGGCAAGGTGGCTTATAGGTTGGAGCTCCCGGAAGAGCTTAGCAGGATCCACAACACATTTCATGTTTCCTAATTGCGAAAGTGTGTTATGGATCCAGAGGCAGTGGTATCGTTGGATGATATCCAGGTCGACGAGCGTTTGAACTATGTGGAAAGGCCAGTGGCAATTTTGGAAAGGAAGAAGAAGATACTGCGGAACAAGGAAATACCTTTGGTAAAGGTACAATGGGAACATCGGAAAGGATTTGAGTGGACGTGGGAGCCGGAGGCGGAGATGCGTAAGAATTATCCGGCTCTGTTTATCCGAGCGGACTTCGAGGATGAAGTCTAGTTCAAGTGGGGGAGAGTTGTAATGCCCCGAATCTCAGGTAATAATTTAAATAAATGTTTTTGGAGTTTTGGCCCTACTCGACGAGTTGGTTGCCCTACTCGTCGAGTAGCAGCGGGATGGATCGCGAGTTTAGTGGCCTACTCGGCGAGTCCATTATTGGACTTGGCGAGTAGAAGCTGGAAAATGAAACCCTAATCCCTAGGGTTTGCACCCCTATTTAAAGAAGCTCAAGCCTCTTTCAGCTCCTTTACAGCCTCCTTTGCTCCTCTAACTCGTGTGTGTGTGCCCTTGTGAGTGAAGCTTGAGAGAAGATATTGGTGAAAAGTGGGGTGAACCAAGTGGCTTAGGAAAGGATTTGAGAGGAGATCCGTGTTCTTCTTCTGTGGACATCTCTTGGTGAAGGTAATTGATCTTTTCCCTCAGCTATTTTGGTTAGACCTTATCCTTGTATGAGTTCTAGGGTTTTAGAGGAGGGGATGAAGTTGGTATGGCAATTTATGGGCTAGATCTGAAGTTGTAACCTCAGATCTGGACCCTCTTTGGATTATTCAGACATAAAGTCCCAGCTTTAGTCGAATTTAAGGTCCCCTTTGTCCATGAGCACCCATTAAGAGCTTGATGTTGGCATTTGGAGCTTGTAAAGCCATGCATGCACGTAAAGTTTGCAACTTTACGTGATAAGTAGGCCTAAGGGAGTTGGATCTGCAATTTGGGGCCTTGCCATGGCTTAAGGACGTCTGCATGATAAAATGACTGAATGAACTTGGCGAGTCGCAAATCCGACTCAGCAAGTCTTTTGAAGATGTGCATCGAACTCGGCGAGTTGGAGGAACAACTCGGCGAGTCAGATGAAGGAAGCCGTGAACTCGACGAGTTGGTTGAACAACTTGGCGAGTTGGATGAAGATGGTCATGAAACTCGACGGGTTGAAGAACAACTCGACGAGTCGTATGAGTTTTAGCCAAGGATGTGTTTGCACGTATACCCGTCGAGTTGCAGGAAGGAAACTCGACGGATGGCCTTAAGATTTGATCGGGACTCGAAGGAACTCTACGAGTCACCCCGATGACTCGGCAAGTTGGAATGTACTTCAAGAACTCGGCGAGCAACCTAGAGTACTCGGCGAGTTGAGGTCAACATGAACTGTTGACCTTGACCAAGGACTTCGGCCTTGATCAGGGTTTGACTACTGGGTTATGGAGTGCCTTATAAGGCTAAAGACTTATGAGTATATTGTGCTATGGATACAGGTGGTTGAGCCGGTGACGAGTGATCCGATAGTTGGAGTTACCCTTCGAGTCTACATCTGTGAGGTGAGTTATCCTCAAGATAATGTCAGAGCTTCTCCTCGCGGCATTGTATCTGCCAATAGCTTCCACCAGCTCAAGACTCTAGTTTTCAATTGTCTCACAGCGAAGACAATCTTCTGCTTCTCGCTGCAGTCGCAACTCTCAAACACCATCTCCATCTCGGAGATCCATTCTATAATCTCAACAGGCTTTGGGTTTCCTGAGAGACTTGGTGGTTTCGCACCCAAGAAATTTTTGTACATCCGCCCATCCTTGTTGTTTCTCCCTTCTGGGCCATCACTTTGCTCACCTTGAGTCCCTTCTTGACTCACTTGGCGGCTGTAGTTCCCTTCCTCAGATTGCTCGGGAACTGGATCCATCGGTTCAACATGTATGGTAGGTTCGTCCCTATTTTCGTGGAGCAATTGTCTCATTTCTTCCCTTTGTTCCGCTAGCATAGCCCGAATCATGGCTTGAACTTCAGCCATGGTGACTGGCTTAGGTGCAACTTCTTCTACAACAGGTATTTGCTGAACCACTGGGGGTTGGTTCCTGTTCCCATTTGCGTTCACGTTTCCGCTACGAGTTCTTGCCATCTTGATCTATACACCGAATAAGGTGAATTTAGATCTGATGTTCAAATCATCCTCATCTCTCTGAAACGTTTATATGTAGTTCTAATATCATAGTCGTACGTTTAGAATCCTAAACACATAAGGTTTCCAGATCCGGCCGGCAACAGACCATAGATCCGAACGAATAACAACATATCAGGCACAAAGCAGTTAGCACATAAAAGCATTTTAGGCATAGTTCCTAAAATAAGCTAGTGCTCATACCTCACAATCATCGCTTAGCTTTCTAAGTTTAATTCTAGAAATCCTACAAATTCCTAGTTCGCTTAAACTAATGGTCTGATACCAACTGTGACATCCTCAAAATCACGGCCAGAAAAGACCGATTTTTGTTTATGCTTTGTTTAAAAATCAGAGTAACATTTTAAATCAAAGTGTTGTGGATTTGTCCCAAAACAAAATATGATAAAGATTTATCAAAAGCATTTCCATAGAAATGTATTTCATTAAAAGACTTGGGATGTCATGTTCGTACAGATCAAAAGCATAAACAGTACAATATAAGCCTTACTACATTATTTCATATCTACAGGCCTATATCCGTAATCCCTCATCCAAAACATCTCATTTATGCTCATGCGCCACTACCTGTAATACAAGAAACTGAGTGGGTCAGGCTTGGGAGCCTGGTGAGCACATAGGGTTTTCAACCCACAATAATTAAGTTATTTATTTTCATCAATCAACAATAACCCGATTACCCGTTCCTGTTATCCTCACTTTACGTCCCTAAACACCTATCATAAGGGACCTAGCCTAAGGATCATCATCGGGACAGACACTACTGCTAAGGGGATTCCTTAGCAATAAATGTCCTATAGGCAACCATGTGGGGGATGGAGTACACCAATGAACACATCGTTCACAACACCTACAGGTTGCGAGCCTGCTAGTGTTCCACTGGACTGTCTAGAAGAGTCCGTGGTCGTCATCGATACTCCACTAGAGGACATAATCAACAACATCAGCATCGAGGCCTCTCATCATTTTATCACACATCACCTATTACATCTACCCATGTTTTACTCTAACATTTTCGTAGATATAAAATACATATACAGTTTAAATCATTGAAAACATGTATAACAATGTTCATCCAGCATAGATAGCAAGTATTCAAATAATATGCACACATAGCACGTAATTTGTATAAAATACTTCATATCTATGTGTAAGTTGAAAGTAACTATGCACTCACATGAAACATGGTGATTTAGCACTCGGACAACGCTTCGATACTCTTAAAACAATTTTCCTTCGATAAAACCTAGTATCAATACCACTAGGGTTTAGTCTAACGATAACCGTGACAAATTAATATTCTGACTATTGTTATTATTATATAAGCGTTAATAACACTCAATATAACTCATAATAATAGCCCAAATAATTATTTTAAGGACCTAATAACATTCCTATAATTATTTGAAAGCTATATTAAAAATTGCGTAAGCGTAGCTGACTTACAGTGGATTTTAACAAAAACCGGAACTTATTTGGAGCAGTGTTCCGAAACCGAAAGGCCCTTTTTCTCTGGACTCTGGGAGCCTCGGGGCTTCCCTAGGGTGCTAGGGGTTTTATCTAGGGCTTAGGGGGGTTTAGAACACTTAGAGAGTGAAAGATTATAGAGAGAGAGTGAGTTTTGATGCAAGAAAAATGGCTGCCCTCGTTGCCTTTTTATAGCCTGCGAGGCCTCGGTACGCTGGGCGTAACACCTCGTTCGTACAGCCACTTGTCCGAGCCTCCTTGGTGCGACGTGGACCTTCCGAAGCCAAGCGATTCCGAATGCGGGGCGTTCCGTGTCTCGTACGCGGGGTGTAGGGTGAGGCGACGTGTCCTTCGTCCGAAGCGAGTCGTGATTAGCAAGCGACGGTCAGGATTGAGCCACGTCATCAGTCCATGCATCAGCTTCGAAAATTCGCTTTCCAACTTTAAAAATTCGTAACTTTTGTGTACAAGCTCTGTTTTCGACATTCTTTATATCCACGCAAAGGTGGGAACGTACTCTACAACTTTCGTTTAGACTCCGCCGGCTAATTATGACTTGATTTTAAATTTTATATTATTAACAGGCCGGAACAAGATTGGTCCGTTAAATCCTCATAACTTCTTCATTCGATGTCCGTTTCCACCCATCTTTTTCTCGTTACGCTACTCTTAACGAGATCTCCGATTCTCGTTTAGATCGTGTCGGCTACTCGATCTAATATTCGAATTTCGGGCTGTACACTGCTAATCCGAAACTTCGAAAAATCATAACTTCTTCATACGAAGTCAGATTTGAGCATTTTTTATCGATGTTCTTAGTTCAACATATTCTACGACTTTAGTTTAGAGCGCTAAGGCTAAATCTCGCTGTATCGTAAATTCACTATTTACGCCTCGCGGTATCGTGCTGGTTCCGTCTCGAAACTTCGACGGGTCATAACTTCTTCGTTATAACTTGGATTTCGGCGTTCCTTATATCCCTGGAATCCTTGTTTCGAACACTAAAACGTTGTGTAAAGATGTTGGCATGAGATTTGATGGGGAGGGAGTGATCGTCCAGGGTAAGAGTATAACCTATGAATACGTTTTAGAAGAGGAAATAATAGTATGACTTTGATAAAGTAACTTAGTTCACGTGTTAGCAATCTAAGATATATTTTTTCTAACGATGACCTTTAACTGAATTAAGACTGTTTTCTTTATAGTTGGTATTAAGATTACACAGAGTTAGGAAAATTTGACTTAGGAATAGGTCTACATCATACAAACAGAGGGAAAATTAACAACATATAGAACTAATAGAAATAGTACTTGCAATACAGAGATGTTTATGTGAAAAAGAGCTACTTATAGCATAGGTAGGAAGACTATTCTTAACTAAAAGAAAGGATGAGTAGAGAAGTTTTACTAGCGACGGGCACTCCTCGAACGGATCCTTAAAAAGAGCTACTTAGAGCATAGGTAGGAAGACTATTCTTAACTAAAAGAAAGGATGAGTAGAGTAGTTTTACTAGTGACAGGCAATCCTAGAAAGGATCCTTAAGTTAGCCAGCTAGCACTCCATGTTAAGAAGGTGTCACTCGAATACTCTTTGGCATGCTCAGAGCTCTATGACTTCAGCTCGGGTTGCAGCAAGCTCTCGCTGCAGAGCCTCGTTGTCTCTCAAAGACCTCTCACGAGCATCTTCAAGGCGGATGGTGCATTCTGTATGCATTCTCGCATTGGCATCCACTTCCATGATTCTGTTGAGGGCTATCCTACCCTGTATTTCGTTCCGAGCAACCCTGCAGACCAGAATTGGTAGGACTCTATCTGCTGAGCCTCTTGCGCTCAGATCGTAGAAGCTTCTGTCTCCATTAAAGGGCATATGTTGATCCTGCTCTTGACTCTATGTTTCCAAGCTTTCAACCCATGGAGGCATCGTGCCTTGGAAAACTGGACAAGGGTTAGGATTTGGGATAGGAGCCAATAGGGGTTGATTAGTGACTTCGGGCTCGGAGTCAGAACCTTCCGAATAGTTCTCGGCGGTATGATCATCTAAGGGGATTGCAGGTTCTTCTTCTGGCTCATCATCGATCCATCCACCATTTCCTTGGTTGGGAAAGTAGGGGTCGCCAGTTTGATGGAATCCCGCCATGATATCTACATGAGAATAGGGTGAAGAGATCACTAAAAGACGTTTAGTCTAGTACTACTTCTGTAGTATTGCAATTGTATGCTCGGTACTTTGTTGTTATCTTATAGTAACTAAAATACTCCTATAGTATTTTAAACCTTTCATATTTGGTTCTAGAAATTTTTCGGGTACCTAGGTAAGTTTTATACTTGTTGAAACACTACAATCACTCCCAAGCACATGTTGGTCATGTCTCGAATAAATATAGTTGATCAGGCTATATTCATCCTAGACATGATTACATAACTGCCCAGGTTTAACCGCAGTGTCCAACCTCCAAATACTTTTATTATGTACTTCTTACGATTCTTGTTCTAGTAGATACATATTATGAACATATATTTATACTTTCATAACATAATGATATATATATATATATATATATATATATATATATATATATATATATATATATATATATATTTCTAAAGTATAATTCTTGGTCAGAGTGTTTTTATCTAAACTTGTTTATAGTTGTATATCTTTTATGATTGATATACTGAGTTCACTATAAACAATGCTCTGATACCAATCTGTCACACCCCTAAACCGAAATGGCGAAAACGTTCGGGGGCGGATGACGTCATGTAAGTATCACAACACATGCATTATAGTAATCAAAGTACATCCAACCATTGCATTAATAGGTATAAGTTTTACATAAGTGTTTTAAACATTACATATTCTAATATCAAGGAAATGCAAAAGACAACATAATTCGCAGTCCGGTGCTAAGCAGTCTTCTCGAAGCTTTGGGTGTAACTGTCTACTTGAGTCCTGAGAATACAAGTAGATTTTAAAAGAATATCAGCATAAAGCTGGTGAGTTCATAAGCGATTAATTTCGGTGGAAAATGTTTCTTTGATCCTTTTGAAAAGTGTTCCTTAAGAAAATCCTATATTTTCTTATGAAAGGTATTTGAATATCCGTTAGTTATTTGTTAAACAATTCGTTTATGGAAGATTGAGTTATCCCGGGAAAATCCTATATTTTCCTTAAAAGTTGATGGTTGGTTATCTGTTCTAGTTTGAGGTGTACAAGTATCTACCATACTTATATCGTTAGACATAGTTTTCTTGAAAAATGTTCTTCGCTCCCTGTGAGCTATATTAGCCTTATTACATAAATAAAACTAATAAATACGTAGTGAACTAAATCCTAAAGGTATTATTAATACCTTCAAGTAATCAAATTGCTTATTACCATGAGGTTAGTTCGCTTGTCTCATTACTACAAAAGTAAATTACTGCTATCTAGGTTGCGAGTCTCATTACTGTACTTAGACTTCATATGGCACGTAACGGGACCGGTATCTTTTTATGACTTTGTCACCCCTGGACCTATTGGTCCAGCTGTAGCTAGCAGCAAGGTGCGGAATATTCAGTCCCGTATAGATCTATACACAATAATCACGCTCTCCCTACAAGAGATTCTGGTTACAAGTGCTAGTCCTACACTCTCGAATCTGGTGGGAGTGTTACCAAGGACGTGTCTCCAACTTGGAATAACAAATTTACAAGTAATAATATATAAAATCCTGTTTATGGTTTGCATGAATCCTTTATAAAAAGTTACATTTTGCTACCTCATTCATAAGTTCATTATCCTAGTTTTCAAAACTATTTCTACGAGTTGATTTTTTAATCGTTTGGTAAAAACTGTTTTCCATGTTAGAAGCATTATGAAAATATAACTATCTTAAACAAAATAATATATTTTGAGCACAAGTTTCCTTGTACTTTTACTTTTAATCCCCCTGAAAACAATAAAAACACTGAAAATGTAGGGGTATGAACTCACCGCTTTGGCGTAGGATTTGAATGTAAGACCGATATGGATGCTGAGTGTCTACTGAAGCCTCGAACACATTTGGACCCTATTTAATATGTACTAACACATATATGATTCAAATTAGGGTATTTTACTACTAGACATGATACGAAACCACTCTAAGGACTCAGGAACACTTGAACTAAGTGTTAAAACCCTATGTGATTGAGCAAAGGAGTGTATGGCCACCCTAAAGGTGTGTGCGGCAGTGGGTGTATGGTCCGTGAGTGTACGGCCATACACTCATGATGAGGGGTGCTTTTGTGGCATTTCCAAGGTTCTACAAGCATCCAAGGAGTGTTCTAGGTCCCATACTTAGTGGTTTTGCAAGTTTAAGGATAAATATGAACATCAAAGTGGGTGCTTACGGTACTGGGAGGTGTGTGCAGCCGTACAGATGGGTGTGCGGACGTACAGAGGGGTGTGCGGTCGTAAACTCTTCATCCATGCCCAAAATATTGATTTTTCAAGAGAATCAAGGCTAGGGTCGTGTCCAACTAGAAAATAGAGGCCAATTTCTCACTTTGGAGGGGCTTTAAGGTTTGTACGGCCACCTTATGAAGGTGTGCGGCTATACACCTTCAAAAGATGAAGAACAAGGCCTAAAACATGAAGAATCAAGTAAATCTTTCAAGTATAACGAGCTAAGGGATGAATCACTTACATTTTTGATGCCTTTAGAGTGTTCTTCGATGAAGATTCTAGAGATAGAAAGTAGCAGGGTGCAGCCAAAGGAGGAAAAGAGTGAATGAGAGGGGTCTCTTCATATTTATAGGAGTGGGTGACCCACCACCCTGGGTGTGCGGTTGAGGGGTGGGTGTGCGGCCATGAGGGGTGTGTACGACCGTACACCCATGTGTGCGGCCGCACACTCCTCCAAAAGGGGTTTATGGCCCGGTTATGTCACTATACGACTTTTTGACTCATTCCTAACCTCAATCCCAGCTGTATTCAAGTTTAGAACGCCTAAATGAACACTTAAACAGTGTTAGAAGACAACATATATGGTTTTAACATTGGTTGAGTTGACTAGGTATACATTGTGGCAATTCGGGTTGTCACACAGGGCTGGGCCCATTATTGCATGATTGAGTTAAAATAATCCCCAAGGATGGGCCCATGAGTCTATGATGGGTTGAAAGAAATGGGCCTCCAGGGCTAGGCCCATGACGGTATATTTGGGTTGGAATATACCTATGGGTTAGGCCCAGTTGTATGTTTGGTATGTGGTACTTTGGGAAAACTCACTAGGTTTTGTGCTTACAATTTATGTTTATAATTTCAAGTACTTCTGGTATGAAAGGGAAGGACTCGACGTGATGGCACAACATCATCCCCTCTTAATTTCTGCATTATATTGGATATTTGTACTATGATGTTTTTGATATTGTATTTTGTGATTAACTTAGAGATATTTGATGAATGAAACTATTGGTTTTAAAATGAAAAAGTTTATCACTTTTTTTGGGTTGTTACAAGTTGGTATCAAAGCCTTGGTTTGAGATATTCAGACACACTTTCGGGTGTTTCAGAACTCAAACTAAGGAAATTATAATTTTTTCACAAGAAAAATTTAATTTCTTAAAAGATTTTTACCAAGTAGGAAGGGGATGTGGTGCGTGTAATCAACCGAGCTCAAGTAAGTGGTTCCCAAAATACCCATACCTATGTGTTATGATTAGTATGCCTGATATGTGAATTGCATGCTAGAATACGGCTAAGGATACCTTCAGGAATCATATGATAGAATTGTCTGTTTTGTGCGACGTCTTATAGCCTAGGTGGATTGGATGCTATGTGTTACTCGAAATTGATATCGGGTCAGTTAATTGCTAAGTGTATGCTTAAAATTTGTATACAATTAGGTTCATATAGCCCGAGAATGATTAATTTAGTCTCATTTCCTGTTCCTTTTTGGTTGTGGACTTAGGATACAATCATTATTCGACAGTCTATGTCATCCCATTTTTTGTACAACTTGCATGCATAAGGAAACCAACAATGTTGGTAGAGATTCGCATTATTGAAGGGTGGTTGAGTTGAGAATTCCTAGGAGAGCCTAGGACATGTCATAGTAGGTTATGTATGTTGTTTAGCATATGGATGGTGTGTATGGATTTAGTGTGGCCGCTTAGAGGATTTGGGATGATTCTTGAGGAAATTGCAGATAGGTGTGGAAGGTAGTATTGGGCCCGTCATATTGAAAGAATATGATGTGTACTTGAGACAAGAATGGTCTTGGAATTTTTAAGGGACTTGTAGAGAGGAAATCTCCTCAATATTTTGTTGATCATTTGTATGTTGGTATTTCAGTCAATATTGATCATGGTGTCCACTCGAGGAGGAGCTTCTAGATCTGGTTCCGACACTGGTGTCGAACCCATTAATGAGTGGTTGCTTGAGTTTATTACTTATGAGATCACTCACAGTATCATGGAGGCCAACCCTATGATTTTTGGTACCATAAAGGAGGGGATTATGGAGCTCATAGATGAGCGACTTGGTGCCCTTTAGGTAGTGATTACTTCGGGCAAGTTAAGAGCTCAGACTTCATCATTTAGGGAGTTCAAGGAATATGGAGCTCTAGAGTTCTTTGGGGGAAAATGACCCCATTGATAGCCGCCGGTGGATCGCTGACATGGAGAATACTAAGCAAACGAGCTTTTGCCCTGAGGCAGCAAATGTAAGGTTTGCCTCCTGCCTTCTAAGAGAACGAGACCGAGACCGAGACTGGTGGGAGGAGGTCGGTCGTGCGTTAGGGACTGAGGCGGTAGTGACCATGTATTGGGAGGAGTTTGTTACGAGATTTCATGAGGAGTTTGCACCGGCTATTGATGTGCAATAGCTGGTGAGAGAGTTATAGGACCTTCTACAGACTACAAAGACCATGGTGGAGATCACCGCCAAGTTCCATGAGAGGTCCCTATTGGTTCTACAATATGCTGCAGATGAGAAGATGAAGAAGACAAGGTATCATGATATGCTGGAGGATTATATCAGAGAGTTTGTGATATTTTTGGGGTGCAAAACCCTAAAGCATATGATTGCGAGTGCCCGATAATGGGAGATTGAGTTGGAGCTTTGGATGAAGCACAAGCCGGCAGGTGCATACAAAAGTTAGCTAGACTAAGAAGCCCAATACTTCTGATTCATACACCAGAGGCCAGTAAGGTCGGAGCCATTACGTCAAGTACGACAAGCCGCACGGTGGGGCTTGTCAAGCTGTGGGTTCAAGTTGTTTCAGATGTGTTTAGACGGGTCATATAAGTAAGGATTTCCCCTGGGGTGCATTGATTTGCTTGCATTGCAATCTGACTGACCATAAAAGTGCCGACTGTCTAAGATTGACAAGGGGGACAGTGGTTGCGCCTGCACCAGCCACTTCGAGGATCACCGATGGCTGCCATGGCAAGGCGGATACACTAGTGGTGAAGATCAGGGCATTTCAGGTTGACAACCGATAAGGCTCGTGTAGCACCATATGTGGTTACCAGTACATGATTTTATCATATCTTTTATTGCTTTCTTTATTTATGTTTATGTTATATCTGATCTTGTATATGGACCTTTTTTAGTCAGTTATATAACTACTCATGTTCTGTTTGATTCAGTGCTACCCGATCCTTTGTATCTCTTACTCTTAGCAATAAGTTTAGTGATGCTCCCAATATTATAGATTATTTTTTAAAGATTGATATTGCTGATGACCGTTCTGTGAGTGGTACGAGGGTTCACTGAGGATGTGTCCTGAACCTGTTTAACGAGAGATATTCTATTGACTTGGTGTTGATTCCTCTGCGAGGGTCGAAGGTTATCATTGGTAAGGACTGATTGGGTCCCAATGGGGCGATGATTGACTGTGAGCATTAGCTAGTGAGAGTTTGAATCCCAAGTGGGGGAGAATTTGTTATTCCTGGCGATGGGTGCTACACATACTCCGACTTTTTGCTCAGCTATGAGAGCAAATAGATATCTTCAACAGGTTTATTCCAGGTTTTTGGCTTATACGGGGGATACTCAGGTTGGGGGCACAACGATGTTGAGTGATGTGTCCATTTTTTGGGATTTCCCCGATGTGTTTCCTAAAGATATACTATGATTCCCTCCTGAGAGGCAGGTCGAGTTATCGATTGATTTAGTCTCTGGTGTAGCCCCGGTAGCCAACGCACCATATCATTTGGCACCATCGGAGATGCATGAGTTGTCTATGAAAATTCAGGAACTACTAGACTTGGGGTTTATTCAACCGAGTAGTTCTTCATAGGGAGCACCGATCCTATTCGTGAAAGAGAAGGACGAATCCCACAAGATGTGCATTGACTATCGAGTTGAATAAGCTAACAGTGAAGAACCACTACCCACTTCTGAGGATCGATGACTTATTTGATCGGCTTTAGGGTGCATCTCTGTATTCCAAGATTGATTTGCGATCTGGTTACCATCATATGAGGGTTAGGGACGACAATGTGCAGAATACGACCTTCAGGACTCGTTATGGTCATTACGAGTTCATGGTGATGCCATTCACACTCACCAACGCACCAGAAACGTTCATGGATCTCTTGAACCGAGTTTGTAGACCAATATTAGATCGGTCAATGATAGTGTTTATAGATGATATTTTGGTCTACTCCAAGACTAAGGAGCAACACTAAGAACATTTGCGAGAGGAATTGGAGACCCTGAGGAGAGATAGGTTGTATGTCAAATTCTACAAATATGAGTTTTAGTTGCTCGAGGTGAAGTTTTTGGGGGCACATCATTAACCAGAAGGGCATATTGGTCGATCCGGCTAAGATTGAGGCCGTGATTAGATGGGAGGTTCTGAGAACCCCATTTGAGATTCGGAGCTTCCTGGATCTCGTAGGGTGTTAACAAAGATTTATTTGACATCCCCAATTTCAAGGTTGTTTTAAAACTTTTTGTTTATGCTTATTTAAAACATTTGTTATTGTGGAATTGGTCCCAAAATATCATTGACATGATATAATATCGAAATCAAGGCATTTCAGAAGATTTTATATTTTAAAAGCCTGGGATGTCATAACTAATACATGAAACATAAGTATAAACAAAGAATTACAAAGTCTCAATATACTAACGATCTACATCTCCTTGAATCTATTAATAGATAATTACATTATCTATCAGTATCTTTGTATTGCTATCTGTCATATAAGGCAAACCGAGTGGGTCGAGTTAGGAAACCTGGTGAGTGATCGGTCTAAATTTATAGCACAATAAATTGTACTAAATCTATGGAATTAATGTGTGATTGACCAAGAATGGCACTACTTTGATGAAATGTTGAGCATTATGTGCAGGTAGTTATATAATCTATAATTGGGAGGAACCTGCAAGAAAAATGAGCAAAAGGAAGCTAACAAACATGGGAGACGAATTGCCAAATTAATGAAGAAAAATGTTGATGGGAAAATTGACCACTCTTCAATATTTTGGTCATATCTCATCTCTGGAGCTCTGATTGACCTGAATCAAGAAGTTTTTTGAAACTAAAGAAAATTTCCCACAACTTACATGTTTTGTGTTTCTGTTGATTCTGCGGTTTTCATCACCAAAACATGCCCGGAAAATGAAGGATCCGGATCATGTGTCTATGATGCCCCGTTGGATACCAAGGTCAAATAGGTCAACATCTCGGAAGATTGTGGATCAGGGAAAAGGAGGAGACCCCGTTGATGTCCTACCAGGCGTGTAAGACATTCTAGATGATGTCACGGTGTTATTGGGGCATATCGTGTTGGAACGACGAGTTACAGAAAGTGCCTGAAGTCATGAAGAACGTCCTATAATGCATCAATGACGAATCCTAAGACGCCTACCCTTTTAGGCAAATGTTTATTGCATTTCAAGGATGACATAGAGCATGCTAAAACGCCATGAAGGACGGATCAACATCCTACACCACGTCTAAGATGTCTCCAAGGACGTCCAACATCCGATATCTCCCCATCATTGTTATTTCTTCCACACAATATAAATAGGGACATATGTACTCGTTTTTAGGGTTCCCACTTCCGAAAAACAGAGTTTTTACCTGTGATTTTGAGGCTTTTAAACCCTTGGAATCATTTGAAGACACAATTTCACTCGATTTCAATCTGAATTCAAGGCAAGATTCAATTCAATTCATCATCAAGAAACATTTGAAGATCATTCAACCAATGATTCTCATCAATTCTAGTAATTTTTAGAAATGGTTCTTTCTTCCCCAAGCTTTATTTGTTCCATATTTTGATAATCATAGGTTACAATTATTGGATGATTTTAAGTTTGTTTATGAATTCTACTAGGCATTTTATTTATTTCATCCAAGTTATTGCTTTTACGAACTTACTGGAAGGCTAAATGATTAGGTTACTTATGGGGATGTTTAGAACTTATGGATGAACACACTTGACTATTATTTGGTTCTAGTTAATTTCGATTGTTATTTTATGTTTAATATGATAACTTTTTGGTAATAATGATTGACATTGGGTTATATGAATTTGTTTGATTTCCTAATTAAAATAATTCATTGTCAATTCACTGATTGTTCCAAGTTCAAGTAGTTTAGGAATAAAGACATTTGGTTGAATCCACATGTGTTATTCCAACTTGTCATATTAAATCTTAATATTGTAATAGGTAGTTGCAAGACACTCTATTACCAATTCACTAAATATTCTTAATCCAAGTAAATATAGGGAGTAAGACAACTAGTTGAATGAACATATTATGTGGCCAAAATTATGTGTTGCAAGATAATAAACCCCAATCACATCTAAGTAATTGAACTAGAGTTTTAGGGAAGAAAGTGTGTAAATCTGAACTGTCCGACAACTAAACTGGGAATACCTTAGTTTTCTCATTTAAAGTTTCATTTTAATCAATAAAGTTCCAAGTATTTTTGGTTAATATTTGTTAAAACCTTTTGTGACAATTACAAGTAATCTATTTCCCATTGACTATTTTGACATAGAGTTTGACCATGAACACCTTGTGGATTCGACCCGACTTACCCTATCTACATTGGCTAGTTGGTTTATTTTTTATTGAGACAACAATCCCAATCAATGAGCACATAGGGTTTTCAACCCACAATATTATAATCTACAATTATATATATATATATATATATATATATATATATATATATATATATATATATATATATTCTTCAGTATTCAAATACCCCACTACCCCATTACGGTTATACTCACTTTTTAATCCTAGTATGACGATCTCGAGATATCTTTCTTAAAGGACCCTTATTAGCAGCTACCTACATTTCCTAGTTGATTAGGCACGACAGTGTGATAATACTTTGGGTAAACACGACAACGCAACAATACCTTAGTACTTTGGATAGTCATGGCAAGCATGACAGTACAATAGTACTTTGGTTTAGCACGACAGTACTATAGTACTTTGTTTTAGCATGGTAGTACAATAGTACTTTGATTTAGCACGTCAATACAATAGTACTTGGGATAGACACGAAAGACATGTCTTATTGTTTTGCACGACTTTCACTAATCTATCACAACCACTATCTCACACAACCCTATCACAAACTCTCATTTTTTATTTCGCACAACCCTTTACTACCCACTCATATTATTAAGTATGATATTATATGTTTAGTTTATTCAATTAGTAACTATATCAAGTTGTATATATATATATATATATATATATATATATATATATATATATATATATATATATATATATATATATATATATATATAGCATAGCAAGACAATGCACATATAATTTAACCAATTAGAATACATGTATCTAGGGATGAGATTTAAAATTAAAAAACTGGATTGGAATCGGAATCAGATCGGTACCAGAACTGTTAGAACTGGAATATATAGAAGTGGTTCCGGTTTCGGGTTTAAAAGTTGGCTTTACCTGGGTAATCCGGGTTTGGTTCCATCCGGTCCGGGTAAACCAGGTCTAAGAGCTAGAACCGAAACCACTTTTAGGGACTGGAACCGGTTTCTGTGAAACATTTAAAATATGCATATCTCATTCGTTTTAACTTGGATTGACATATGTTTTTTTTTTCCAACGTGTAGTTTAGAGTTTGTACATTATTTTAGACTATAAATTTGTTATTTTAGTTTTATATTCATTGATTTACAATCCCCTAAAGTCGAGATATCAAAGCTGAAAGTTTTTAGTTTTTCAGGTTTTTTGTATTCTGTGAAAGTTTTAAAACATGTATATCAAATTTGTTTGAAGTTAGATTGACATGCGATTTTTTCCAACATGTAGTTTATAGTTTGTACACAATTTTAGACTACAATGTTATCATTTTTGGTTTAATATTCAACGCCTTCCGGTCCCCCGAAGTCGGGATATCAAAGCTGAAAATTTTCAACTTTTCTGCTATGTGTTTTGGTACTTTGTATTTTGTGAAAAAGTTAACACATACATATCTCATTCTTTTAAAGTTGGATTGACATGATGTTTTTCAGAGTGTGGTTTAGAGTTTGTGCATGATTTTAGACTATAATTTTGTCAGTTTTGGTTTTATATTCAATGACATATAGTCCCCCAAAGTCGGGATATCAATATGAAAATTTTCAAAGTTCAACCCACTAAATCGTAAGTAATTGCTAAAAAATTTTGGTTTTTTTGGGTTTTCTGGTTCTAAACCCACTTTATCCAGTTCCAACCTACCCACTTTGATGTTTCCGGGTTTTCTAGTTCTAGACTCACTTTACATACTACCTTACCCGGAACCGGTTCCTAAATACCGGTCCGGTTTTCGGTTCTTCAAAATTCCGTTATCTAGTTCCGGGTTTTCTGAGTCTGGGTCCATCCGGTCCGGGTTTGGACCCATTTTCATCCCTACTTGTATCTACGTGTAGGTTTGAAGGTAATTATGTACTTACCTGACTTAGGTGGGTGACTGGAGAATTTGGCAACGCTCCGCCAAACTCCTTGACTTTTCTTCTGAGGTGACCTAGTTACAAATGTCGCTAATTCTTAGATTAATATTCCAGGTAACTAATGATAGTCAATATTCCTCACTAATCCCAATAAGATCTATCAAGTAAGTAACAACCAGGTAGGAACATATCGAAGGTACGATCCGTTTGGTATACAGAGTATACTGTTTGGAAATCCCACTTTAAACACCTCATTAAGTCCAGCATAGACATCATCCCCGTAAGTAGATCAATTAGTATTGTGACTTGGAATTACTGATAACTCTTAATTATAGGCTCATAATAACGACTATGACTATAATTAAAAGCTACACTTAAATAAAATAAGTGTAGCTTAACTTACGGAGCACACTAATGAAAACTGGGAATTAAGCGGATAGAACTCTGACTCGAGAGCTCCTAATCATTAGCTATCTAAAACCGTAGAGCTTTGTCAACTAAAACATTAAGGAGAAAGGGCTTAAAATTGAGAGAAAACGAGAGAAAAACGTTTGGAGGGTGTGAGAATGGTATGAGATTTGACTCCTATTTATAGTTGAATTTGGACTGCATGCCACGCACCGGGTCCTGCATGTCGCGTATTTGGTCAGAAGTGATGATGTGGCATATTCTGCATGGTTTCACATGTTGCATTCTAGGTGGAGTGACAGTGCACGCAGGTGCACGCAAAGAATTTATGTTCCCTAGAAAGTTCATATCTTCTTCATACGAGCTCTGTTTTCGATGGATTTTATATACACACGTAGCTATAGACTAGATCCACAACATTCATTTAGACTCCGTCGGTAGCTAGTTTTGACTTTATTTTTAAAGCTAAATTTTTAATAGACTTGGACTATTAAAGTCTGTTAAAAATTCATAACTCTCATATATAACATTTGTTCTCGATGGTCTTTATATCGACAGATATGTATTGATGAGATCTTTAACTCCCGTTTAGATTGCTTTTCCTAACAATCGACAAATTTCAGTTTCGGTTTCTAAGTTGTATATTGCAACGCTCAAATATTAGAAAAATCATAACTTCCTCTCATGAAGTCATATTTGGGTGTTCTTTATATGTACATAATCCTTGTCATATATACTCTAACTTTGGTTAAGACTATTTACCTTAAATAATCATCTATCAAAGTATTATTTTATCGCTAACTTGATTAGCTTGTATCTGCTGGTGCTACAATTATCTATTGTGCAATTCTCGTTTGAGTCTAACCATTGTAGTGAAGGATCTTTCAGTCAAAACACTGTTTAATTTTGGTTGCATGTAATTGTATTAGTAAGATAACTAGTTAAAATTGGTAGAAGCCTCTTTCTCAACTAATAACAGGATAGGGTGGGATTCCTTGTGAGCTAGGATAAGAGATACTGCATACTAGTGTATAAATGGGTACTAGAATTGTTGGTAAGAAGTGACTTGGTCACTTCCGGAAGGGTCTCGGTACGTGCATGAATAGGTGTGTGATATGTGTATTTATATATATATTTATGTATAACATATCTTAATATTTTAGCCTTTATTATTATTATTTAGAACTAAAATATATACTTAATATGCTTTGAAATATTTAATTACAGTTAAAATGGGAGATGGAATGCAAAAGAAAGAGAATGGAGCTGAAAAGATGCAAAAATGATATTGTTGGCAGATTGACCCCTATTCAGTGTTTCGGGTATATCTGATGACTCATAAGTCCAATTGACGAGATCCAATTGAAAGAGAATGGAGCTGAAAAGATGCAAAAAGGATATTGTTGGCAGATTGAACCCTCTTTAGTGTTTCAGGTATAGCTGATGACTCATAAGTCCAATTGATGAGATTCAAAATGTTATGGAAACTAGACGAAATTTCCTATGACTTATGTGACAGGGCTTTTTTTCTAATTTGGAACTTATCTTATCCAAAATCAGCCTTGAAGATGAAGTATAAAAGCTAGACGGAAATTCCCTCCAAGTTACTTGTTCCCCAAGCACTGCTTACCTTATGTTTATTTGCTTAATCCCTAAGCCACAATAGTTTCCTTATTCCAATCCAACTCTAATATTCCATATTAATTCCATCTCCATTCAACTATAAATACCCAATATCATTCCACCATTTTTCATAATCTATGATATTCCACTTCGACTTGTGCGACAAGAAAACTTCATAGCTGTTATTTTGAGGGTCTAGAAGGCGGCCAAAGGGAGGTTAAGCTGATATGGAGAAAAGATATAAAGGGATTGGAGAGCGGATTCATGTCGGTAATCATGTGGTTTTGTAACATCCATAAAAATTCACGCCAAATTTAAACTTTTAATATGAACAAAAGGGATCAAATAGTAATTGTTTACAAAACACTTTTCAAATCAATTATCATCAGAGTGTCCCAAAATAGGTCATAAGAATGAGGAGCGGTACGGTCATGTCTTCGCCTTCCCACAGTCTCCTGAAGTACCTGAAACAATAAACTGTAAGGCCCTAGGGCTTAGTGAGCTACCTCCAAAATACCAATACCATACAGACAGAAACCATATCAATAACAATCAATCAATCAACATGCATACTGGGCCATCGGCCTGACTGGTCCGCCCTACTGGGCCTATAGTCTATCTGGATCTATCCCGAGCCTTCGACATGACTGGTCCGCCACGTGGGCCTAAAGTCTCCCTGGACCGCTCATAGGGTATGTTGGCCTTCAGCACGAAGCAGGACCGCCTCAACCCAACCAACAAGCAATAACCCTGTGTGCATAATTATCAAATACGGGCATATACAAACATCAAGCATATCTATCTCACTGATCATCAATCATGAAATTCTCTACGAAACTGACCTAGCAGGTCACTAACATACCAATCCCTATGGATCATAAAAGCATAATGTACTGTCTATCCTGATTCCAATCAAGCAGATTATAATCACATGTAGGATACCATAACTATCACAACTAAAGGGTCGGCCTTGGTGCCGTCGACCCTATCGATATAGTGAGGATAAATCACCTTGCAGATGTCGACTCGGCAGATAAACTCCAACTCTTGGGTCACTAGACACAGGCTCCACCACCTATGATCATATTTCAAAATACTCATTAGTCCTCAACTTATAAGGTACCCCACAACCCACTAGTCAACCCCTGATTAAGGTCTAAGTCCTCAGTCAAGGTCAACAGTCCATGTTGACCTCAACTCGCCGAGTTCCTCGGAGCACATTCCAACTCACCGAGTCCTCGGGGTGACTCGTCGAGTTCCTTCGAATCCTGATTAAACCTTAAGGCCACCCGTCGAGTTTCCTCCTTGCAACTCGACGGATTTACATGCAAACATGTCCTTGGCTAAAACTCATCCGACTCGCCGAGTTGTTCTTCAACTCGTCGAGTGTTATGACCATCTTCATCCAACTCGCCGAGTTGCTCATCCAACTCGTCGAGTTCACAGCTTTCTTCATCTGACTCGCCGAGTGGTTCATCCAACTCATCAAGTCCATCCAGTCCTTTTCCCATACAGGCCTATCTTGAGCCATGCAGCGACTCAAATTTACAGATCCAGGCTCCTAGGGCCTACTTGTCACGTACAGTTGCAAACTTCACGTACATGCATTGTTTTAAAAGCTCTAAATGCTAAATCCAAGCTCTTAATGGGACTTCATTCATCAAGGGAACCTTAATCTCGTCCAAAGCTGTAACTTTATGCTTCTCTAATCCAAAGAGGGTCCAGATCTGAAGTTACAACTTCAGATCTAGCCCATAGCTTGCCATACCAACTTGATATTCTCATAAAAACCCTAAAACTCACTAAGAGGGGAGGTCTAAACTGAATAAACGAGGGTAATAGCTTAATACCTTTCCAAAGAGATGTCCACAGAAGTAGATCCGGATTTCCCCAAAGCTCCTTGCTTCAAACCACTTGTTTTCCCCAAGCTCTCCTCACCAAAATCGTCTCTCCAAGCTTCAACACACAATGGGCACACACACACACACGAGTTAGTGATGCAAAGGGAGCTGCAAAAAGGAACTGAAAGACGCTTGAGCTTCTTTAAATAACGGTGCAAACCCTAAAAATTAGGGTTTCATTTTCCAGCTCCTACTCGTCGAGTCCCACAAAGGACTCGCCCGAGTAGATCACTTAATTCGCGATCCAACCCGCTGCTACTCGATGAGTAGGGAAACCAACTCGTTGAGTAGGGCCAAAACCAAGAACATTTTATTTAAATACTACCTGAGAATCGTGGCGTTAGAGGTTTGTTATCGTGACCATGTTTAGCATTCCATTGTGATTCCATTATGTGTTTACTTTCTAATTTAGGTGTAAAAAACCTTTTACTTTGTGTTTATGATTAGATGAAACCTTGATTTATGGATTAATTGATATTTTGATTGTTTTATTTGTGTTTAATTTATTTTGATAAGCTTTTTAAAAGATTCTTATGTGTTAATGACAATTATTTTCTGATTAATTGTTAACTATATTGAGTTGTATGAACATCGGCTTGATTGCTTTTCTCTTATGATTTTGGTGACCATCAAGATTATATGACTAGGAATAGCAAACATGAACCTAGGGTTAACTAGAAAATAAGTAAGTTAATGTGTGAGCATGTGTGATGGCAATTCACACATGAGTTAATTAAATTAACAAATTTGATTAACTATTATTACAAGTCTTGCTTGATTTGAACTGAACACTAGGAAACCTGTTAGTTTAATCAACTGATCACTGTTTGAATTGACTTGTTTGCTATAGGATTAGTAATAGTGAACATGAACCTAATCATTTTAGAAATCGGTAAACATGAATAAATAAATATGTTTGTGCAATTGTCTATGATTTCAAGATGTAATTTTTCTAAACGAAAGTACCTAAAGAGATTTGTCTTCGGTCAGCTTATCGAGATTTGCTATTTATTTGTTTGTTTAAGATTTAATTCCATACAACCTTTCTTCACTGCTTTTGTGTGTTTTGTGTAACCTATAATCAAACATTTTAAATTAATTCACTACCGTTCCCCTTGTGTTCAACACCCTTGCTTATCAAAGCTATACTATACTCGATCGGGCTCACTGCCTGTAAGGTGTGCTTTAGATGCGATAAACTAGGAATTATAAATAAAAAACTAGTGCATTAAGATTCACATCAAGTTTTTGGCGCCGTTGCGGAGGAACGGTTTTCAATTAATTTAGTTTATTTGATTATTCGTTATTTATTTTTATTTTATTTTTAGTTGTTTTTTTTTTAATTTTTTATCTTATTTTTTGTTGATATTATGTCACTTGTCAGGAAGGTTTTTGTTGTTTTGTGTTGGAATTCATGATCATATGCATTGCCTGGTTTTAATTTTTGTATGGGTTTCGAGATTGCAAGCGTTTAGGGAATTCTTGACTTGTTTAGTCTACTACTTTGGTGATTTTTCCAACTCAATCCACGAGGCGTAGTATAGCAAGGCGTATCGAGGTGGTTAAGTGGAAGACCGAACACTTGCTATTCTTGACTAGTTGGGTTAACTCTTGTTCTACTTGTTAGTTAATGGTGCAAAGAAAACAAAGGAAGTAGTTTGACAGGTCCCGAAAGTTTTTGTTTTCACAAACCACCTCTTGCATGCAAGGGATTTAATCAACAATTGTAGCTTGATTTCGATGAAGACGAGTGATCTTGATATCCTTTTTAGTTATTTTGGTTTGCTATTTTTTTAGTTACTTTAGTGAGTTTTTGTTTTATTTTATTTTATTTTTTGAAGGGCCAATTCATATGGTTTGGGCTAGGCATCAATGTATGGATGAGTTAGGGCTTTTGTTAATGTATTTTGGACTCGTTTTGTGTCTGTTTAATGTTTTTGGTCTAGAAACTTTTGGTTAAGGAGTGATCGAAAACCAGTTTTCGGTCTGCTAACCAAAAACTGTTTTCGGTCCTTATTAGTATATATATGTGTCAGGTTGTCAGAATTTAGAGTGTGGTACGTGGCTAAGTTTTCGGTCCCTGAGTTGTATCAGACGATTTCAAGTGATTAATCGTATGCAAGCTTGGTTTCATTCATCTTCTACTCCATTTCTTATTTGTTTTCTTATGCTTGATTGATTATTGGTGAAAATCCTTCCATCTAGGACCTTATAATTGGTATCAGAGCTCAAACCGATGTCAATCAAGTGTGTTTATTCAGTTTTCTACTTCACAGTCATGTTCTTCACGTTCTCGGTCTATTGAAGCTTGTTTGTGCTCAAGTTTTGAAGATCAGATCACAGTTTGCATCGTGTGGAATAGAGATCTGCTTGGATTTTAGCTTTTCAGTTAAAATTTTATTGTTTTCGGTTTGATCTTCATCAACCGAAAACATATCTTCAATTGATGTCTGTTCAGATCTAAGCTGTTTGGAAGCTGTGTTTGATGTTTCAAGTGTGTGGAAATCAAAATTGGATCAAAAATTTAAGTTTTTCATTGAAATCTGTTAATTTCGGTTCAATCTTCAGAAACCGGAAACTGTTCATAAACCGAAAACCTTTGAATCTTCAGAAATCGGAAACTGTTCTTCAACCGAAAACCTTTGAATCTTTAGAAACTGAAAACTGTTCTTCAACTGAAAACTTTTGAATCTTCAGAAACCGGAAACTGTTCTTCAACCGAAATCTTTTGAATCTTCAAAAAAGAAAACCCTTGATCCTTCATAAACCGAAAACCCCTTTTCATTTAGAAACCTAAAACCTCCTTTTACTTTAGAAACCGAAAACATTATCAGCACTCAACCGAGAACTATTTACTTGATCCTTTTATTTGTTTTTCAAGTTAATTTTTTAATTTTTTTTTTAAAAAGCATCAAAAATAAAAAAAAAAATAAAATGGAATCTCAAAGCATGTCAGCTCACCATGAATTAGATGCGATTATGGTAACTACTTCTCGAATTCCACGACTGTTATATGCGGAAGGATTTCCAGAATGGAAATATCGGATCGAGAAGTACATCAAAATGAAGGATTTCAAGATATGGCGAAGTATTCTTAGAGGTCCAATCCGCATTACAAATACATTGGAAGATGGAACCATAATTGATAAGCAAGTTGAGAACTACACCGATGATGATTTCGAGAGAGTCGAGGAGCAAGAAAAGGCTCTTACTACACTTACCATGGCATTATCTCCGAAAATCGCTCAAGGTTTCCATGAGTATACATCAACAAAGGCCTTATGAGAGGCACTAATAGAAGTCTATGAAGGCAACAAAGACATGAAACAGAGTCGCCAAGACATGCTACAACAAAAGTTCAATATGTTTAATTGTGTCTTGGGAGAAACACTTGAGAATCAGTTGCAAAGGTTTATCACACTCACCACAGAAATGAGCTCTGCTGGTGTGATGGTTAGAAGATCCGAAATCAACAAAAAGCTGCTGAACTCTCTGCCAAAATCCTGGGATATGAATGTCTCAGTGATTAAGAAGACCAAAGATTTGAACCGTTTGAGTTTGGCTGAAACGATGGCAATCATCAAGGGTTGTGATCTTGATGATAAGCAAAGAGAGATTAGCCATGTCAATTCATACCCCACATCAAATCTTGGGATTCAAACCACCAACAACACCGCCTTACCAAGCTTTTCTACTTCTCAAGCTCCTCAAGTTCAACCCTATGTGACCCATCAGCCCACTTCATACGTTATAACTCAAATTGGGGTTCTAGTGTTGGTTTATCCACAGCTGCACCAGTTCAATCTCATGGAATCAGTACTCAAGCTTCATCTTTAAAGGAAAAGGAAGAAACTATGGACCTCGCCACTGGTTTGGTAAACTGCTACAATGCTTTTGTGGCCGGAGAACTCTCCCCACAACTCTCATTTGCTGACCTAGACCAGATCCATCCTGAGGATGTGGAAGAGATGGACATTACATGGCAGGTGGCCATGGTGGTTTTCAGGGCAAAATAGTTCTCCAAGAAAACATGAAAGAACAATTGGATTGTAAATTCCGACAAGAAAGTGAGATTCAACAAAGAAAAACTATGATGTTACAACGGCCATGAGCCTGGGCATTTTGCAAGGGAATGTGTTTAAGCCAGATCGAAGAGAGAATTCTGAGCGAACCATGGTGTCGGTTACCTATGTCAACAAGGGATCTTCTTCAAGCAATCAGACTGCTAACTTGGCGATGGTGGCCCAATATTTTAATTGGGAAGATCAAATTCAGGCTCTGAATATTTCAGGACCTGAAAATGCACATCTTGCCCAGATCAAGGATGGTGTGGGAGAAGAAACAGAGAAGGATCCTGAAGAAGAGATGATGAATCTTCAGTTTGCATTCATGGTGCAAACCACTCCAGATCCTGCCAAACCTGAGGTTAGTGAATTTGGTTGCTCTCAGTCTTGTATTAAAACTGTTAAACTTTTGCGAGACCAAATTGAATTAATCAAGAGAGAGAACGAGGACCTTAAATATGAGGGTTACACACTTAGGAAAAATCAAAAGCCTTTAAAGACACAATTAGAAAATAAAACAATGGACTTTACGAAACTGCAAGAAGATTACATCAACAAATGCGAGAACTATGATCATCTCAAAAGAAAACTTGTTGCTGTAACCGCTGAACTTGACGCATTGAAAAATCGTCTTGAAAATGCTGAATTTATTTTTAACAAATTCGATGGTTCAAGTGAAGTTGTTGCAAAAATGATAGAAGGATAGATGCAGTGGAAAGATATCACTTGTGGTAATAAGATAAAAGTAGGATTAGGATTTGAGAGTGCCCCCCTCCCTTCAATCATAATTACACTGCTATTCCCTTGTCTCAAGAAGAAATTGATAGAGAACCTTTCATGGTTTATGGGAAGTCAGCTTCTGAACAAGCAACACAGTCTAATAATAAGAGTTTGGATACTAACATTTCTACCTTATGTGCATATGTGTCAGTAGCTCAGGGGGGTCGAATAATTTTGTGTCTAAATTTGGCGTTGAATTTTGTGACAAGTCTGTGTTAAGTTCAAACACTAACGTTTTTGTTTCTGGTGGTGTGTTGTTTCAGACTGATAATTTTGAAAATAATGGTGTCGATTTTGATAAAATTGCTAAATCTGATTTGAATGCTTCTACATCTTCCACATTTGCTACACAATCTAGTGCTTGTTCTTGCAAATGTGAAAATGCTAGAAAACATAATAAATACCAGAAATCTGACAAGAGCAGTACTCAATCCAATGATAATACACAAATTTGCTTCAATTGTGGTACTGCTGGTCATATTACTAGAAACCGTCTCAACCGAATTTTTGTGCATTACTTGTCACAAAGATGAGAGAATGAGTCTAGAGGACGGTCTTTAATTAGAAAGTCCTCAAGAACTCGATCTCGAGATGATGACTGGAAAACAAATCAAAACAAGAAATTGGAAAGTTTTAAAAGGAAAAAATAGGTTTTCAATAAATTCACAAACAGTTTGCCAAAATCGACCCAAGCTAAGCCAAAGTCGATTTCGTCAAAAAGTATGTCTGGATCTTCAAACTCTTCGAGTAGAAAATCCACCTGCTCAAAGCAAACTGAAAAGAAAATTGTTTGAAAACCTAAATATCAATGGATGCCAAAATTAAAATCTAATCAGTCATCCTCCTCCTTTGTATCTGTTGAAAAAGAAAAATCAAAAGAAAAATTGAAAGATGAATCTGTGAAAGTTAAGGGTCAACCCAGGACTGTGATGAACTGGGTCCCTAAATCTAAATGATTCCGCTCATCGGGCATGGACAGTTGTGGAGGAATGTCGCCAGACCTTGGTATGTCGACAGCGGTTGCTCCCGACACATGACTGGAGATATCTCCCAACTACGCGACATTTAGACATTTAATGGGGGATATGTCTCCTTCGCGGGTGGAGAAGGTGGAAAATAACACAGAAAGGAATGGTGTCCAACGGAGTGCTCAGTTTTGAGAATGTAAATTATGCTCCTGCGTTGAAGCACAGTCTGCTGAGCGTCTCTCAAATATGTGACAAGGGTTACTCAACACACGTCACCGATAAAGAATGTCTAATCTTAAAGCCGGGCATTGTCATCCCGGAGGAGTGGATTCTTGTAAAATCAAAGTGCGATGGGAATGCCTATATTATCGACATGAACAACAACGTACCCGATGAAGTCACTTGCCTCTTTTCCAAAGTCTTAGAACAAAACGCAATGTTGTGACATTGTCGACTTGGCCATGCAAATGCAAAGAATCTGAATCATCTTGCTAAGAACGAAATGGTCCGCGGTCTGCCTGTCAGGGATTTTATTACCTTTGAAAAATGTGTTTCCTGTGCTCAAGGGAAACACCATCAGAAACCACATCTGCCAAAGCAGGTCAACTCCATCAGTCAGATGCTCCAATTGTTGCATATGGATTTGTTTGGTCTGGTCAATGTTCTCAATATCAACCGAAATTCATATTGTCTCATTGTGATAGACGATTTCTCTCGTTTCATGTGGGTCTTCTTACTATCCAACAAAGCTGGGACCACCGATCTTATCAAGAAGTTCATTGTGATGATCGAGAACCAAACCAACAACCAAGTGAAAGCGCTTCGTATATACAATGGAACAGAATTTAAGAACGTTGTTCTTGATCATTTTTGCACTGAGAAAGGGATCGTGTGTCAATTTAGCTCTGTCCGGACACCACAACAGAACAGTGTTGCTGAGCGGAGGAATCAGACATTACAAGACTCCGCAAGGACGATGCTTTGTGAATCTAAACTTGCAGTTTTCTTTTGGGCGGAGGCGATCAACACATCTTGTTACGTTCAAAATCGTGTCTTGATCAACAAAGCCCAGATGAAAACATCGTATAAGATTCTCTATGGACACAAGCCATCTGTCAGCCATTTCCGAGTATTTGGTTGCCCTTGTACCCTTCTCCAATTGGAATCCAACCCAAAGTTCAATGCCAAAGTTGATGATTGCTATTTCATCGGATACACTGCTCATACTTCTTAGCGGGTATATAACAAGAAGACGAAGAAAATCGTGGAGTCTTTCGATGTTCGTTGGCTTGAAGAGAATGAGACGGACGCTAGGGTGGGTCCTGATTGGCTATTTGACTACACATCTCTATTCAAATCCTTTAGTGTGCCGTCTGATAACCAAGCTGGGTCTACCTCTGGCTCGAAGACTATCATTGAAGACAAAGATGAAGAGGTTGTCTACAGACCGCCATTGGTTTCTGCTACTGATCGCTCAGTGGAGTCATCTGTTCCAACTGCTTCTCCTGAGTCCCCAACACAACATTCTGCTCCAGATGCTAACACTACTCCTCTAACTCCAGTTGAAAGAGAGTCCATGAACCAAGATGCTTCCGCTAAAATCTAATGGAACTTCTTTTTCCCGAACAGATCGTAGATGAGTTTGTAGCAAATTCACCACACGAAGTTGGTACATCTACCGTGGATTCTTCAGCACATGACGGAGCTATTAATATCCATAATCTTCCAGTCTCATTCAATGACATCAGTCATGAAATCCCTTCTCGCATATAGCTCGATCATCCGATAGAAAATGTCATTGGCCAGCTGGGCGACGGAGTTCAAACGAGAAGCTAGAGTGGAGACGTCAACACATGTCTCTATTCTTGTTTTGTTTCTCAAATAGAGCCCAAGAATGGCGAAATGGTTTTAAATGAGCCCAACTGGGTAGATGCCATGCATGATGAGCTCAATCAATTCGAAAGTCTCGGGGTTTGGAAGTTGGTGGAGCTGCCTAAAGGCAAGAAATCTCTTGAGACTAGATGGGTGTTTCGGAACAAGCAAGATGATTTGGGTGTCATTGTCCTTAATAAGGCAAGATTGGTGGTCCGTGGGTTTAGACAAATTGAGGGTTTTGATTATAGAGAAGTCTATGCTCCGGTGGCGTGCTTGGAGGCTATTCATATCTTCCTCGCTTATGCTTCCTACATGAACTCCACCGTATATCAAATGGACGTCAAGACGGCTTTCTTGTACCGAAAGGTGAAGGAGGAGATTTATGTTGATCAAACTCCTGGGTTTATTAACTCAAAACTTCCTAATCATGTCTACAAGTTAGACAAGGCTTTGTATGGGCTGCATCATGCTCCCAGAGCCTGGTATGCTACCCTCACACAGCACTTGCTCGACCATGGCTATTCCCACGACACTATCGATCAGACCCTATTCATTAAGCATGTCGGCGCAGACCAAATTCTTGTCCAAATATACGTGGATGATATCATTTTCAGGTCGACGAGCCCTCAGCTATGCAAGGAGTTCGAGGACGTCATGAAAAAGCGGTTTGAGATGAGTTCATTGGGGGAAATGACCATTATTTTGGGGCTTCAGGTCAAACAATGTTCAGCTGGAATCCTGATTCATCAAGCCAAATATGTGGACGATATGCTCGAGAAGTTCGGGTTCAGAGATGCTAAACTTGCTTTAACGCCCATGGCGGGGAGACCACTGCTGACTCTTGATCTTGAAGGCGAATTCGTAGATCAAACATACTACAAATCGATGATTGGGTCGCTGATGTATTTGACTACGAGTCACCAAAACATTATGTTTGCGGTCTGTCAATGCGTGCGCTACCAGACTAATCCTAAACTGTCTCATCTTATTGCTGTTAAAAGGATGTTTCGGAAAGTCAAAGGAAGCCCAAAACTGGGTCTTTGGTATCCGAAAAATTCCGAATTTGTTCTTTATGCTTTTGCAGACAGCAATTATGGAAGTTGCGAGCTTGACAGGAAATCGACTTCAGGCGGATGTCAATTTCTCGGAGATAGGCTGGTGTCTTGGAAATGCAAGAAGTAGAATACTGTCTTGACCTCAACAACTAAAGCAGAATACATAGCTGCGTCAGCCTGTTGTTCTCGAGTCATATGGATCCAACATCAGCTGTTGGATTACGGTTTAAATTTTCAAGAAACCCCTATATTCTGTGATAATGAGGTTGCGATCCAAATTGCTAAAAATCCGGTCCAGCACTCAAAAACCAAGCACATCGATATCAAAGTTCATTTTATCAGAGATTGTTATGAGCACTCGCTTATTCGGCTAGAACAGGTTCACGCTAATAATAATGTGGCGCAGCGGTTCACCAAGCCGTTTAACAAAGCTCGATTCAATGTGCCGGTAAACTTTTTGAAAATGATTCGCTTTGAGGATTAATTTTTGTTTAGGTTAGTTTAAATTTGCGCATTTTATTTTCATTCTCTCCCATGCACAAATTTAGGGGGAGAAATTAAACAAAAAATTAAAAAATTAAAAAATCCAAAAACAATAGAAAATCAGAAAATCCAAAAACATTAGAAAAACAGAAAAATCAAAAATATTTCTAAAAAGTGATGTGATGGGAAGTGATATCAACAAGTGATAACAGACAATCTGAATCTGTGTAAGGTACCAAAGCTGAATTGTCTAGGCTCTGTGTTCGATGTGCTGGTAGGCACGAAAAATTTAATGGTCTTGACTAGGTGCAGATGAACTTAAGGAATCTAGAGACTTGATAATTCTTGACCTAGATAGTTCCGTTTAGCCTGACAATATGACGCTTGGGTAGGTTGAGTAGGGAGATATACATGAGAATCCACCAGTCACATTAAGAGAACCCATATCTAGAACTGTGGTTTAACTTTTCCTCGATGTACGGATTCTCTTTTCATTCCGGTATTGATAGGGCGACTAGGGAATTCCTATAAATTAGGTATGTAGAAAATTATTTTCTTTCTTTCTTTCTGTTAGTCATATGTTGCTTCCTCTGTGTGATCGAAAGAACCGACCTGGACTGTCTGTCTCTCTACATCTTCTATCTATGCTATTCTTTTTACCTGTTAGCCATATGTTGTCTCCTTTGTGTGATTCATAATCCGACCGGGTACACAACATATGCAACCTTCTACTTCTCAATCCCTCTGAAATTCTAGTTAGTCATATGTTTCACCCTCTGCGTGATTGGAAGAGATCTGACCTGGGTGTACAACATATGCATTCTAAATCTATCCTCTCTCCTAATAATAGTCTGCTCACCTAAAGTAAGGAGTATCTCGGAAGTCCTTGATTATTGGGGTATGTCAGGAAGCGGGAAACATGTTCTAGTACATCTAAAATTGAACAATTCTAGATTGTCTGTAGATCTCGCTGCTCAATTTAGGTGGACAACAATATCCTTGGTCATTGTTAGATAAATGGTCCTTATGAATTTTTATCTAGTAACTTAGGATCAATCTGTCTTGTCATTGATAGCATTCCTAAAATTTTGTCACAATTTTTTTGTGCTTAAGTGGACCACAATACCGGCGATCGACCAGATCTATTCATGAAAGGAGAGGTACTGATAAATGGAAAATGATTGTCTAACAACTTTGATCCCATATCACAAAAGGTTAATCAATTTCAAGATAGAGGATTAAATTTAGTTTGAATTAAAATTTTAGTATTTTTATTTTATTTTATTTTCATTTTGTTGGATTGATAAATCTTAGAAAATATTTTTATTTTTATTTTTAGTTTTTAGTCTTTAAATTTTTAGGATTGGTAAAATTTAGAAAATTTTATTTCATTTTATTTTATTTTATTTTATATTGAAGTTAATCCTCAAAATGATTTATTTTTGAAATTTTTGAGTATTGGGCTTAATGCTAATTAAAAATGGGATCAGCCCATGGGTGAAAAACCGGGTTTGGGCCAGGTATATAAGGAAAAGGGGACACCGAATTCGGTTCTTCCCTCATTTCATCTTCTCTGGCCGAAAACCTCCAAGATTCTCTCAAACCCTCGGAATTTTTTTGTGTTATTTCTTCAAATCAACCTGTTTTTCTTAAAGATAAAATGGCAAGTCTCAAAGTTGCAGAAAGTCACAATGTGTCCATTCTTCTTGATGATCCTCCTGTAGCATACAACGAGTTCAAATCAATGATGTACAGGCTAAGGGAGTGCTGCATCTCAACTGCACTTACATGGAACCCCATCATTTATCTGAACATGATCAACGAATTTTGGAGATCTGCAAGTGTCAAGACTGGAGACAATGGATCAGTGAAGATTGAAGCTTCCGTCAGGGGATGCAAAAGTTATCTCTGAGAAATTCATTAGGGATATCTTGAAGATTGATGATCAAGCTGCCTTCCTAACTGATATAGATCTGAGAGTTGTTGATGAGTATCTCGAGAAGATGGGATACGAAGGAGTCTTTCCACCAACGCTAAAGAAGTTGTTACCTCCTTACTGGAGGTTTCTAGCCCACGTATTTGTCAACTGTATATCTGGGAGAAAGGGTGGTTCAGACAGAATATCCTCGAGAAATACTCAGGCGATCATTGCATTGGATGTCGGGATTGATTTCAACTTCTCAAGGTTTATATTGGAAGAGATGGTTACTAATGCAAAAAAGAAGTCGAAGGATCAATTACTGCTCTATCCAAGATTTATTTAAATCTTCATCAACAACCTATTTCCCGATCTAGTCAAGACAGGAGAAATTCGTGACATGAAAGCTTTTGGACCAAACACTGTGAGCCTAATCAAGCAGAACCATAAAGGGAAAATCATGTTTCATGGGAAGTATCCTCTCGTGAAATTTGGAATGTTTACTGAGCTGTCAGACTCTTTAGAATCCCATGGGTCGTCTGAACAAATGTCAATTGATCAAGCATTGTTAGAACATGCAAATGTAAATGACGAGGTTATAACTGTTTCAGACCATGAGATTGAAAATGTTACTCCATCCTCCATTGTTGCTGAAGAGCATGATTTCACAAGCATAACACTTCAGAGTGACTTCAGTGAGGGAACTATAGAAGAAGCTATTGAGACTGAAGGAGGAGAAGAGGATGAGTATGAAAATCTTGATTTGTTTGGTTACGATGAAGATGATATTTCAATGCAATTTACTAGACTTGAGCACCCTTTGCTAAATGAAGACCTCGATGATTTCCTCAACGATATCGATGATGGTGCCAATCCAACACCAGAGATAAGGGAAAAGTTAACGATCGAGAAGTTGAGCCTCCGGTTACCATCCAAGTGGCTGATTCTTCAACTCATATGGACACATCATCAGGGATTCCTCCCCTTGATAATGTGGTTCCTACATCCGAGCCAATTACAAGTGATACCCAGTTTGTCCGGACCTCCTAGTCCCCGATGAAAAGACACAGAATTGATCCAAGAGTGGGAATTGTTTTTCCTGACACAACTCAAACCACAGAGACTCCTCCATCTATAACATTTGCTCCATCTTCATTTGTGACCATTCAAGAGAACCCTAGCTCTATCCATGAAGCTGGTGGTTCGTCTGCTGGCCTAAGATCGTCTCCTCTAAGGCCTTATCATGATACTGTCTCTGAGAGACTAGCTATTCATTTGGCCATGTCATTAAGTCAAACTCACTCCTCACGCGAAAAAGGAATATCCTTTAAGGAAGGTATATCTGTAGATGATGACGCCTCAGTGCCTGAGCTGAGAAAGGAGATTGGTATGCTGAACCAAAAAAATATCGAGCTTGATATCAAAGTTGCAGACCTTCAAACTGAGAATGTCAAGCTCAATAATCAAGTTGCTGATCTTCTTAAAGATAATGCTCAGAAAACAAAGCAAATCACCAATCTTCAGACGCATTTTGGTCTGTTGACCGCCAGCTATTATGATTTGAAGAAGAAGTTGGAAGAAGAATTTGGTGACAAAGTCAAATCATCTGTCAATGAACCCAGAGTCTATCTTCCAAATCAATACACTCCTGTAGTTCCACCTCTTACAATAACACCCAGGGTTGTCAATCGTTTTGACAAAGAACTAACGGAGGCTCCAAATGTTGTGGCGTTAAAACGTGCTAAACTAGACAATTCTGTTGAGAAGGGTCAACTTTTATTCAAGAAGAGCTCGGATCAGAATGCTCCCGTGGGTCAACCAAAGATCACCGTTACAGACATTGGAGAAAATCGCTTTAGAGACATTTATGGTGATAGATCTGGGATTGTTTCGTGGGGATTACATGACCCTCTGAAAATGTGGATTGTAAGAAGGAAGAGTGGAAATACCGAATTGTATAAAGATGCTCACGATTTCCACTCTTGGACCAGGGTTGATCTTACAGAATTATCTAAGGCTCCATTTTTAAACCTTACAAATGAACCCAAGGCGATACAGTTCAAGTTATTTTTGGAAGGTCAAGTGGCAAAGGGCTTTCCCTCAATGAAGACTGCAGAGTCTATCATCAAGATATACCTGAATGTCATTGATCCCAAAACAAATCAGCCTCTTCAGTTTGTGATGTGGCCCGCTACTAATCAAGTAAAGTAGATTCCTATCCTTCAGAACAATCCAGATGGATCTCTAGAATCCATGCAATACTAGGTGTTTGAATAAACTACATCTTCTGCTGTCATCAAACTTAAACATGTATGTATTCGTCTATATGATAAGAGGGATCTGCTACAATTTGGAAAGTGGGATATACATCATCTTTCTATTCATCAAATCAAGGTGGCTGAAGATCCTTTTGAGCCTGCTGCTAAGGAATACACTACCATGGTTGCTGATATTATTCAAAAGGAGATGTGGTATGGAGCTATGGGAAAGTCAGACATGCTGGTGGTTGATAAAGACTGAATCATGCTAGCCCCAAACAAAGGGGGAGATTGAAGGGCCAATTCATATGGTTTGGGCTAGGCATCAATGTATAGATGAGTTAGGGCTTTTGTTAATTTATTTTGGAGTCGTTTTGTGTCTGTTTGATGTTTTTGGTCCTTGTTAGTATATATATATATATATGTGTGTCAGGTTGTTAGAATGTAGAGTGTGGTACGTAGCTAAGTTTTCGGTCCCTGAGTTGTATCAGACGATTTCAAGTGATTAATCGTATGCAAGCTTGATTTCATTCATATCCTACTCCATTTCTTATTTGTTTTCTTATGCTTTATTGATCATTGGTGAAGATCCTTCCATCTAGGACCTTACATTTTTAGTTTGTGTAAATTATGTCTTCTGTGTTGATGCTGTTGATGTTTAAGATCTTTGCAAAATTTTTACCCTTCAGATGCTTTCATAAATTTCAACAATTGAGGTCGAATGTTGATTTTTCATGAGAGAAAAAGCTGTGTGAGTGTTTGAAGCTGAAAATCAAGAGCCACAACTTTCAATAAGTGTGGGATGCACGTCGATTTCGTGAGAGAAAATTATTTTTAAAGAGCGGTGTTTCTAACTATACATTGATTCCTATGAGATGGATGAGCTGTTCCCATGCCATGGAGTTTTATTTCTATGCGAAGCAGAAGTATCATCCCGGCTGCCACGACATGGTTGACAATTTCCTATGTTGTGGGGGAGTTTTTCATTGCAAGAAGGAAGCTGCCATCCAGATACCACGATGTGGTCGATACTTACCGCGTCATGGCCATGCTATTATTCGCGATATGAATTTTTCCTCACTCGACGACACGACGTGGTCGACACTTTCCCATGTCATGGTTACTATACATTGCATTAGTTTGCAATCTTTTGCACCACATTTCAGAAGTCAGTGTTCTTGATTTTATTTTTTGGCACATTCAGAAGAAACAGTTCCAGTTTCTAGTCTTTCATCAATTTTGGGAGCAACTTTTAACAGCCCCATTCGATCTCGCCACTACTACCCCAGGGGAGTCTGTTCCAATTCTCTCTATTGAGTTTTATGTTCTTTAATTGTCTTAGCACGCAATGAGGACATTGCATCAAATAAGTGTGGGGTAAGGGGTTGAAAAAGGAACTTAAATTGGAAAATCCAAAATTTCTAGATTAGGAAAATTTAAAATTATATAAACTTGAAATAATAGTAGAATTTAGAAAATCTAGTGATAATTTAAATTTTTTCTAATATTGTATGGGATGATCCAATGAGAACCCAAATGTTTACTTGAGCCTACACATGTGATAGTGTATTTGTGGCTTCTCATTTCCTAGTGAAAAGTCATGAGATATGAAAGGTAATCTAGTAGTTTATATGGCATAATAAGTTTTGCAGCCTAAACCTGAAATCTATCCATGAGAGCTTATGTAATCATTGCACTCAGACTAATACCTTAACCAATAAAGGTTGAAGTTAAGCTCCTTGCTTAAGCATGTAGGGTATGAGCGAAAAAAGTGAGATATAAAAAGAGAGAGAGAGAGAGAGAGAGAGAGAGAGAGAGAAATTACCAAAAAGTTGAAAGAATTTTGGAGCAGTCAAGTATGAAATCAAAAGATCAAGATTCTAAAGAAATACAAAAAGTTGAAGATACCAAAAATCAAAAAAAGGTGGTGAATTCAAAGAAAGCAAAAATCAAATATTCAAAGAAGTGAAGAATTCAAAGAGCTCCATTGTGGTATCAAAGTGTAATTCTTTCTAGAGTTTATGTATGCTTGGTATTTTAACCAAAAATACCTTTAGGTTAAGAAAGATATCCGAGGATTGATTCGGAAGGTTGCAAAAATGAATGTCGTATAAGCTAAGGGGTGAAGCTTCATAAAGATTGTGAGTATTTAGGAGTGGGAAGTTCTTAGGATTATAGACACAAATACATGCATTGCGGTCTTGGGATAATGGATGGGTTTGAAATGGATTATTCTATGCGATATTGGTGAAATAATAAAAGTTAGTTTGTTTGGGGGCAAGCAAAGGCTAAGTGTGTGGTATTTTGATATGTGTACTTTTATATATATTTATGTATAACATATTTTAATATTTTAGCCTTTATTATTATTATTTAGAACTAAAATATACTTAATATGCTTTGAAATATTTAATTACAGTTAAAATGGGAGATGGAATGCAAAAGAAAGAAAATGGAGCTGAAAAGATGCAAAAAGGATATTGTTGGCAGATTGACCTCTCTTTAGTGTTTCGGGTATATCTGATGACTCATAAGTCCTATTGACGAGATTCAAAGTGTTCTGGAAACTAGACGGAATTCCCAACGACTTGTGTGAGAGGGCCTTTTTGCTAATTCAGAACTTATCTTATCCAAAATTGGCCTTGAAGATGAAGCATAAAAGCTGGACGGAAATTCCCTCCAAGTTACTTGTTCCCCAAGCACCGCTTACCTTATTTTTATTTGCTTAATCCCTAAGCCACATTAGTTTCCTTATTCCAATCCAAATCTAATATTCCATATTAAATCCATCTCCATTTAACTATAAAAACCCAATATCATTCCACCATTTTTCATAATCTATGATATTCCACTTCGACTTGTGCGACAAGAAAACTTCATAGCTGCCGTTTTGAGGGTCTAGAAGGCGGCCAGAGGGTCGTTAAGCTGATATGGAGCAAAGATATAAGGGATTGGAGAGTGGATTCATGTTGGTAATAATGTGGTTTATTGTCGTGACCATGTTTAGCATTCCATTGTGATTCCATTATGTGTTTACTTTCTAATTTAGGTGTAAAAAACCTTTTACTTTGTGTTTATGATTAGATGAAACCTTGATTTATGGATTAATTGATATTTGGATTGTTTTATTTGTGTTTAATTTATCTTGATAAGCTTTTTAAAAGATCCTTATGTGTTAATGACAATTATTTTCTGATTAATTGTTAAGTATATTGAGTTGTATGAACATCGGCTTGATTGCTTGTCTCTTATGATTTTGATGACCATTAAGATTATATGACTAGGAATAGCGAATGTGAACCTAGGGTTAATTAGAAAATAAGTAAGTTAATGTGTGAGCATGTGTGATGACCAATCACACATGAGTTAATTAAATTAACAAACTTGATTAACTATTATTACAAGTCTTCCTTGATACGAACTGAACACTAGGAAACCTGTTAGTTTAATCAACCGATCACTGTTTGAATTGACTTGTTTGCTAAAGGATTAGTAATAGTGATCATGAACCTAATCATTTTAGAAATCGGTAAACATGAATAAATAAATATGTTTGTGCAATTGTCTATGATTTCAAGATGTAATTTGTCTAAACCAAAGTACCTAAAGAAATTTGTCTTAGGTCAGCTTATCGAGATTTGGTATTTATTTGTTTGTTTAAGATTTAATTCCATAAAACCTTTCTCCACTGCTTTTGTGTGTTTTGTGTAACTTATAATCAAACATTTTAAATTAATTCACTACCGTTCCCTTTGTGTTCGACACCCTTGGTTATCAAAGCTATACTATACTCGATCGGGTTCACTGTCTGTAAGGTGTGGTTTAGATGCAATAAACTAGGAAATATAAATTAAAAAAATAGTGCATTAAAGATTCACATCAGTGTGGAAGATAGTAGTAGATCTCCTACTATCAGAAGCACATAATCCATGTTCGAGTCGGGAAAAGTCATGAGAAACCTAAGGAGTTGAGTGTGAACTGGTGAGCATGTAGATAGTGTGCTAGTGCATCGTGGAAATAGTTTTCCATTATTTGAAAATAGCGATCGAGAGCACTGAAGGACGAATGGATAATGAGTAGTGTAATGATAAACCTTTTATTAGATAGTAGCGTGTCTTGTTTATGTTAAACAGAATGTCGACTACTCGACAAGGAGCAAAGAGTTTTGGGATGGTTGGATGCTGCTAGGTTGTTATAGGCCTTCCTAGAGGAGTTGTCTGGTATCAGTAGACAAATCATTGACAGGTTGGTCGTCAAGTTCAAGGAGTGGATCACATCTATTCAAACTGCTGATATGACTGTTGAGGCGACTCAAAAGAGTGAGCTTTGTTTAAAGGCCCATGTGGGAAAGAGTAAGCGAGTGTATGATTGAAATCTACTACAACTACTAATAAGTTTGTAGCACCTGGTTCCTGGTATGTATTTTATTCCAGTATCTTGCATGTTGGCCTTGGACTCGGCTTGTTGAGTCGGAGCGTGTTGGACACAGAAGTTTAATGACCTACTCGACGAGTCCGCGTCCGGACTCGGCGAGTAGGTGCTGTCCGGAAAAAAAACCCTAGATGAGGGTTTGCACCCTATTTAAACCACTTGTTCAGCCTCCCTTTCGTCCCCAATGCTTCCAGAACTCCCCTTAAGCAAACCCTAGCCATTTTTTAGAAGAACTAAGGAATTTTTGATGGATCTTGCTAGTTGTGTCCAAGGGAAGGGAAAGGCTTGAGGAAACAAGTGAAGACCCAGGGAACCTGAGTTTGTGCATCTTCCACAGTTCATTGGAGGTATAAAGCTGTAACCTTGCTCTTTCATTTGTTATATCCCTTTTTGGGGAGATTTAGGGCTTTTATAATCCATTTTTGGTGACAACCATGATTGCAAGCATGGTTGGGGGTTGAGACTTCAGAATCAAGCCATTAAGGGAGTCACAAGGTAGTTAGGGATTGCTTTTGCACCCATCTAAGGCCCCATGCATCATAAGAGCTTATTTTATGACCTTTTGAGCTCAAAGTCCCGTGCATGCACGTAAAGTTTTTAACTTTACATGCTAGAGTGATTGAAGGAGCTTAGATCTACCTTTTGGTCAAGAGTTGTACGTTGGAAATCAAGAAATGAGACTTGGACATGCCTGGCTTGACGAGTCGTTCTTGGTACTCAGCGAGTCCGAGGCAAAACTACCTTTTTCTGTTAAGGTTTGAAGGAATCCAGTTGAGCTCTAGAAGGGTTTCTAGAGGGTCCAAGGGAGTGACCTAACGTATTGGACTTAGCCTTAGATCTGGAGTTCATGGGACTCGAAGAGTGCAACAACGGACTCGGTGAGTCCAAGGCAATCTCCTTCCACTTGAAGATGAACTCGACGAGTTGTTCATACAACTCGGCAAGTCGAGGACAGGACTAGTTTATCAAATGAAGGTGAGCTCGACGAGTTGTTCATACAACTCGGCGAGTCGGATGAAGATTCATTCGGCGTTATTAAAGAAAGGAGAACTCGTCGAGTCGTTGCTGAACTCGACAAGTAGAGTCATGGATAAGGACGGGTAAAGAGTTAGGAACTCGACGGGTTGGCGGTCTAACTCGACGAGTTGGGTCAACTGGAGGATGACTTTGACTTGGACTTGGTTAGGGGTAAAATAGTCATTACCCTAAGAGTAGATATCAGATTCTAACTGGGTGTTTTGTGGGATTATAGCCGGAGGGTTACTGGAGCAGCAGTCAATCAGTGGCCGAGCAGTTTTTCAGTAGTCAGCCTTATGAGGTGAGTTACCTTCTAGTAGCGGTGGGTCTACGGCCACAATGCCGGCCCACTAGTAGGAGTTGTATGTTAGATGATTGTCTTTGTGATATTCATCTAGATTTGCTGCTACCTGTTATGTTTTTGTGCTTTCATGATATGTGTTTATGTGGTAGTAGCAGTAGGGGGTGAAATAGTCCTCGGTTGTCGGATGAAATAGACCGACGGGTACGTCAAGCACCCCAAAATGGCTTGACCTGGGTACGTCAAACACCCTAGAATGGTTTGAACTGGGTAAGTCAGACACCCCAGAATTATCTGACAGTACATTATGTTATGCTATGCGTTTATGTGGTAGTAGTAGGGGGTGAAATAGTCCCCGATAGTCAGGTGAAATAGACCGACGGGTATGTCAAGCACCCCAGAATGGCTTGACCTGGGTACGTCAAACACCCCAGAATGGTTTGACCTGGGTAAGTTAGGCGCCCAAGAATTGCCTGGCAGTATATTGTATGGTATGTGGTACTATGGGGGAACTCACTAAGCTTTGTGCTTATAGTTTTCAGTTTTGTTTCAGGTACCTCTTTAGCGAAGGGGAAAGAGCCGGCGCGGTAGCTGCATATCATAAACACACCTCAGATTCCGCTTTATGAGTTTTCCTTGGGATTATACTCTGATATTATCACTATTTTATGATTTGGATTTTCAAACATTACACACAGTTTTATGAAATGTTATGGTTTGACAATGTTTTCCAACGAACGTCTTAATTAAAGTAATTTGTAAAAATGAAATTTTTGAATGCGAAAAATGGGTTGTTACAAAGTTTGATGTTGTTGTACCAAGAACTGAAGATAAGAAGGACCCGACATATGTGGTAAGCATGGAAGGACCCACAAGCCCGTGTATTGGAAGTTTAGATGTGGCAAATGCTGACTAAAAGGACATGTTTGTATATATTGCACACTGGAGGAAGAGGCAGAGCCTTAAGACATGACCTGTATGTATTCTTCATGCTTTAAGTTGTTTTTATATCCTTGTTATGTACGTTCGAGTATCTATAGTTGGCTTTGTATCAGTGGCTATGTTTGAGAAGTTGCATGAGTAGGTCTACATAGCTTTAGTATTAGTTACTCGACTGCCTTAGTGATTGTTGATGGTGGGACTATCACTTGTATAAGATAAGTTGGGTCTCAAACTATCTGAGGGAATCAATAGCGGTTCGTTTGATTTCAAGTGGGGGAGAGTGAGGGAAAGGGCCTGAGGAATAATTTCTTTTTGGTATTGTTAAGAAGACATGAGGCAACTGTTGTGAAAATTCATAATTTCTAGTCCTTTGAGATGGCGCGCTTGAGGAGAAGAAAAAGCAAGCAACCAGTGGATGATGTGTGCCCTGTTAATATAGTTAAAGTACGGATACGTCGCGAAGTCAACTTGAGTTCTAGAAGCTGTATGGATCGGTGTCAAAACCATTGTCTTTATTGGGATGTTAAGGATGTTTTGATCAAGATATTGATTCATTTTGGAGGGGTAGAATTCCTTGTCAAGGGATTAGTCAGTTTTGTGCCGGAAGGAGTAGGAATGATCGTCAACTTTAGAGGTTCGGCATCAGGAATTTTAGAGCATAAAGTTTATATATTTGGGAGTTTTTCAAGGGGTTGGATTATGTTGCTAAACATGGTTAAGGATTCACAACAAGAAATCCGACCATTAGAGACGACATCATTGACGACGACAAGATACATTTGGGACGATATCCGACAAACGCGGTATTATCGTCACTGTTGGGCAGACATCACCACTAATAATGTCATCGCTAATGATAGGAATCGGCGATCCAATGAATGTACGCTACACTTAATCGTGGTTATACATTTGCTACAAGATTGCTTCTTGCCTAGGTAATAATGACGAAACCTTTTGCGGCGATAGTGTCACTGTTATTGATATAGATCCATGTGATACTCTTCAGAAGAAATCTTGGCCCTAGGTTGTCGAGCAGATCCGATGGTCAAAAATGTTCAGAAAATGGCGCCATTGTTTCCCTCCAATTTGTAGCCGCAAAAGGGTTTACAGTTGCCGTTAAAGGCTTCGCCGCAAAATGGTAGCACCTTTTGTTCCCCTTTGTCCCAGATCAGATACTCGACAAACCTGTTTTCAGCTTCGAACTCTCCGACGTATTTCGACGATTTTCTGACGAATCCAACGTTTTTCAGTTGGGAACTTCTTCGACTTGCCTCCACCACCAACTCGTCGGACTAGGCCATCCATTTCTATCGACAAGGCTTCAAATTCCGACGAATCCAACATCAATTTTCGGCCAATATCTACGAGGTCCAACGACTCCGGCGACAGTATGGCCTCCTTTCTCTTTCTCTATCTATTCCGACCTCGATTCCTTTACTGATTTCTTGATTCTTGCCTGTTTAAGCACCACAACAACCACCACCACCACATCATATCTGTTTTTCGACGACCACCACCAACACAGACCCACCACCACCAACATAGACCCACCACCACCACTGATTTGTTCTCCGACCACAAGTGCACTTTTCCAGCGACCATTTAATTTTAAATATGTAGTGTAATTGCATGTGTTTGTATTTGGTATTGAATTGAGATATAAATGTGTATTGAAATTGTTTAGTTCGTATAGATGCATATCTTGAAAATCTTTGAATGTATAAATGTGTATATGTTGTAAATCTGTGAATGCGTAAATCTGTGTATGTATTCCTGATTGGTTTAGATATGGATAAAAGCCTAGTTGCTTAACAGGGGAAACAAATAATGGAGGTGTTTTAGTTTATTTGTTAATATATATATATATATATATATATATATATATATATATATATATATATATATATATATATATATATATATATATATATATATGGTATTTGGTACGTGTATATATATGAAAACTGTGTATTTGGTATGTGTATATGTGTATATATATATATATATTTGTATGCACGGAAATTGAAATTATATGTATATGTGTATTAGGTATTTGTGTATATGTGTATTTATATGTAAAATATTTTGATTGATTTAAAATACAAAAAACAAAATTGAAATTATATATATATATATATATATATATATATATATATATATATATATATATATATATATATATATATATATATATATATATATATATATATATATATATATATATATATATATATATATTGTGTTATAATTTTTCAGTATGTCTATTTTTTGGGTTGCATTGGTCCAACTCATGGTTGTTGTGATGGGCCATGGAGGTGATGGTGGTGACGATCCACCACATCCGTTCCATGGAGGTTTTGGTGTTCACTAGATCGATAATAATTAAGATTTATTCTAATTCATTGTATTTCATATTGTATGTATATAAAAAACTATCGTGACTAATATTTTTTATGCAGTTGTATCTCTCAGATGAAGAGGCATGGCAGTAAACAAGAAAATACGTCGGTTATACGAAGCAAACGGAAGGCAACCTTTAAAGATAGTAATTGACAGAAATATTTTTCTGTTGATTGGGGATGTTTACGAATGTTTCATTCGGGAGGTTGAAAATTATATCTAGCGCGACATAGCTTTGGATAAGAACGTTCGGAAAGAAGTTCCTGAAGCCGAAAGGAATGGCATGTTTACGTACCTTTCGGTAAATTATTTATAAAGTTATATTTAACATGTTTAATTTTGATTTATTTATAAATTTCCTATTTTTTGTAGACATATTTTGATTTTCAAGCCATTTGAAATGATCCTGATGCTAGAATTTATGGGCGTCATTGAACAACCGGATATGTCAGCGGTATAAAGGCCGCAAAAATAGGGCAAAAGATAAATTTATAGATATGCTAGAGGGAGCGGAGGCAGCAAGGGCTTGACCCCCTCAGGAATGGGTTAAGCGCGTTAAAGTCCTACTAATGACCACTTCTTAACAGATATACATTGTAAACAATCCAGTGTAAACAAAGAATACCGGAAGAAGCATGTAGTTAAGAATCATCGATGGACGTGCAACTACGGTAGTGTTTCTTTCAAGAATGTAAGTTACACTAATGTTTATTAAGTTATAACATATTTTTTAATGTTTATTTAAGTATAACATATTTTTTAATGTTAAACATAATTTGAATAAACCTGAAGTATTTCTCCGTGGGCATGTCAATAAACAAAGGAAATTCGTTGACCCGTTAGTCAAAGAATAATATGTAAGTTATTATTACTTAAAAACGAAGTAGAATGTTTTTTTTTTGTGTTTGTTTTGAAGTATGTTGACAATCTTCGTGAAATACATAATGTTTTAGTTGCTGAGGTTGCCTTACAAACACGACACATAGTTGACTCCGGTGGTGATTCGAACTCCATTGATTGGATAAACTTATTTTAGAAGGTGTTTGGTGCTCGAAGGGGACACATGAGAAGCATCGGACATAAGCCTCCCGTAGTGGGTACAAGTGCTCCCTCACAGTGACAGTCACAGTCTCAAACACGACAACCAACATATGTACTTATTAATTTGTTGTAAATTTGATAGTTTGGTAGTTTGTTAGTTTTTTTAAATTGTTACGAGCTTGGTAGTTTGTTAAAATGTTAACGACTTAATGTGGATGTTAACGCTTTTCTGCAAAACCCGGCGTCTATGACGACAATTGGAGATATTGTCCGCTCATTTAGCAAGCAAGTCGACAATTTGAGCGACAACAACGAGGAAAACGACGATAGGGAAGATGATTAGTATTTCTTGATTTATGTTATGGGTGATATTATTATGGATTTGTTAGGGTATAGACTAGATTGACTACTATTTCATGTTTATTAGATTGTTTATGTAAGGTTCGCACCTTTTGCATTTTTATAAATTCTGTATTTTTATAATATAAACTAATACAATATATAAATTTTATTAAAAAAACGGCATTAGTGGCGACATTATTAGGGACAACACATTTTGCGAAGACAGGTACCTCCGGGAAACTTGGCCGGAATAACACCGGCCGGTTGCTCGAATAATAATTTAGGGATGACACCTTTAGGGACGTCGGGAAGTATTAGCGACAACGGCTATTAGGGATGACACTAGTAGGGACGCTTTTTGTGTATTCGCTACGAGGTACTTGCGACGCCTCATTTGCGACAACATGTTGTCCCTAATGTCTTTAGGGACGACATTGTTGAGTATTTCCGGCGCGTTTTGTCGCCCCAAATAGTGCCTCTTCTTGTTGTGATTGCGATGGCGGGATACTTTACCATCCCGATAAAGTAAATGTAGTATTGATGCTTTTAGTCGGAATTCGGCTAGTGAGCCACTTCGGGAGTTGTGTCAATGAATGACAACGTTTACTCGTTTGTTGGAGTTGATGGAAAAGCTGCAGGGAGTTGTGTTTGAAGATGAAAACGCCGGCCAAATATATACCTGAGAGTTTCAGGCGAGATTTTGAAGGAGCGCATAATTATTTTGTATACCTTGTATCTACATAAATACAAGTTCATTGGGTATGAATTGAAAAAAGAAACATTAAAAATAAACACGATCGTAATATGATGGTGTCTTGTGGATTAAATGGAAAAGCATAATACGTAAAATAATAATATATAAATGTTTATTGTTTAAAAACGGTGTATTAAGTTTACTAACTATTTTTTCTCATGACAATGGGTCAAAATGTAGATTCAAATGATTTGTTTTCTGAATTGAAATTGTTTTAAATAGCTTTACCTCATAAGATGTTTGAGATTGACATTATGAAGAGTTTATGAATTCCAATTTGTTATTTGAAAGTTTTCATTGCATATAGTCTGATTAACCGTTCCCCTTACTATGGCTTATATGGAGATAAGTTTTTCAAAGTTGAAGTGCTAAGGAATTAGTAGATATTTTCAGTTTCACACAAAATATTGAATAGTTTGGTCATTTTTATGTGTATGAGTCTATGAGAACGACATATTGTATCATATTGATCATGATTTCATGATACTATTATTAGTAATTTTGCATCAATGATAAAAAAAAGTATTGTTAACTAGCTAGTGGACTTTATATTGTATATAATAATAATTTTTTTGTTATTTATAAAGGTATTTTGCTCATTTGTTTTAGTATCGAGGCAATTTTTGTTTTGGTAGTCGAGGGACGCCCATTCTTTTTATCATGGTACCGAAATATGTTTTAACGTCCTTGTATTGGAAGTAAAATATGTATAATGTTTGATACTTTTATATTTATAGTACATCTGTACATGTGAAACAGCCAAATTTCTATAATAATGCCAAAGATAGCACAACGACATATAAGGCATCGAATTCCATTTATGTTTAAACAATTGGTTCCAAATTAACTCTTCGACACCGGCTTTCTTTTCTCGTAATCGTCCCTGAATGCTTTACTTTTGGTCCACTGCCTCATGAACCCTTGAACCTAACAATCACAAGTAAGAATTTTTAGAAGTTCAAAGACCCATACTTTGATCCTTTAAGACTTTTAGTGGTTATTTTTGGATGCATATATACCTGTGTTTCACATACTTGTTTTAGTCCAACAACATCCCCTTGTCGTATAAGTGCGTTTGCGTATCTCTAAATGAATTGAAGCAATCAAATTTATGAATCACCTTCGCGTTCATATATAAATACATGTATATATGTTTTTGAAAACTAAAAAATAGATATATGCAACTGTATACCAGTCCTTTCTTTTTTTCCCCAAGCTCATAAGCACGTTTATAGGCTTTGGATCTCTTTGTATTAACATCTTCAAGCTCCTTCTGTAAACAACTAATGCTCTTTCTTACAAGTTCCAAATCAGCTTTAAGTCGTGCAACTCTAGCTTTACGTCCTCTTAGATCCATTTTCATGTCCTCAATGTCGTCTAACCGAATCTAACAAGAAGCTTTTAATTACATCATATGATTTTACTACTATAAATGATATATATAAAGGGCTTTTGACTTAAACGTCCTTAAGTTTGTCCGATTTTGTTGGTTTTGTCTCTATAACGATTTTTTGTTCGTTAATGTCAAAAAAATTTCAAGTTTTTTTCATTTTTGCCTTCGCTGTCTAGGGACAAAACCAACAAAATTTAACAAACTTAAGGACTTTAATGTCAAATTTAGAAAACATACTTAAGATAAAAACATATAAGATTTATAAACTTAAGAGTTTTTTTTTTTTGCAAATTTAAAAAACGTACTTAGGGTAAAAACATCAAAGATTTGTAAAAAGGACAAAAGTGAAAAAAAACTTGGCAAATTTTGGACATTAACGAACAAAAAATCGACATATGGACAAAACCAACAAGACCTCACAACCTTAAGGAATTTTATGTCAAAAGCCCATATATAAACGACCCAAAGATAGAAAAAAAAAAATGCAACCTTTATCTTATGTTGCATAGCTCGCTCACAATCTATATCTCGCTTTGATTTCCGTTCTCTTGAATGCCAATGACTATGAGGTTCAGATTCTGGAGCAGTGTACAATATTTCTCTTGTTTCATTTACATTTTTTGTTTCGTGATAGATTATCATTTCATCTGCCCTACTATTAGTGTTCCCATGTTGGATCCTTTGGGCCATGGTCTTGACCTTTGAATGGTGAATGAAAGAAGTTAATTACTATGTTGATTTGAACGATAAAGTAGATTTAAGGTGTAAGAATTTAATTATCAACCATACCAGATATTTAAGTTGTTGTCTACCACAAGAATTCATTCCACCGGATTTCTTTGAAGATAGAAGTTCTTCCTGAACTTGTTGCAAATACTCCGTATCCAACTTCCCTTTCTTGATCAGTCTTTTATGACAGCGTTTCTGATCATGTTTTTCGAGCAAATTAGGTTCGACTTTACCTTGACAACCTTGAAGAGTACTCTCGATTTCTCGTCTCTTCCATTGTATATATTCATCACAACGTGAAAACCAGTCTAAATTCCGGTTTATTTGAAGTTCATCTGCCTATGAACAAATTTAGAAACGTACGTAAAAGCAAAGAGGCATGAATCATGCAAAACAAATTAAACTTACTTTTAGTCGATTTATATCTTTGTTGATACGGGATTGAGCAAGATCCAGCAACTTATACTGATTGTCGGCCTCTTCTTTTTCGATTTCATTAGGAAATGGCTGAAACTTGACGAAATAAACACGATGAATGTGGTTCCTATTTTGTGATTGCGAACCTATGGCGTCGCATTCCTTGTGTTCTTCCATATGAGTCGACTGACTTTAAGTCTTTGGAGATCAAATACAGCAGTGGGTGATACTTTAGGACGAAAACCCAACTTGATGGGACGTAAATTCTTGGTGATGAGATTAATCCCTCGATATAATTTTTTTTTTTTTTTCTAATATTTTGACTGTTATTTATGGAGTTATTAGACAGCACTTGCACCCTACGCCAAGAAAGTCAACTATTAGGATGTTATATAGTTATATGTACCCTCACAATTTTTAAAATTTTTTATTATACATTTATTTTATCAAATTAATTTTGACTATTTCTATAATCATGATGCATTAATTATAAAAATATAGTTCAATACTTTTGGATGAATTTATACGTACCCTTCAATTATTAATTGTATATCATTCAATTATTAGTTGTATGTCATCATATGTGTTGGACTTTTTGTATGAATCCTTTTCCTAATATAAGAATCCCTTTTTGTTTATGTGACATCTTCTCAGCACAAAAATTTACAAAGTAAACTTCCTAATATTCCCTTATTTCTTCAATTCGATCAATATTAAGGGTAAACATAATAACCGAAAAACCGAACCATAACCAAATTAACTAATATAATCGAACCATAATAACCGAACCATTTTAAAAACCGTTGGTTCGGTTTTTAATTTTTATTAACCAATAACTAACTGTTTGGTTATGGTTTTATAGGTTAACCGCACCATTATTAACCGAACCGCTAACTTTATATTTTAATATATAAAAATAAAAAGATTATATATAAAACAATATAGTCAAACTTATTTAAGACCTATTAAAATTTCAAAATGTAATTCATTAATCATCACTTATCAGGAGACGAACAATCTTCCAATCAAGCATTGAGTTAGATTATTGATTAATGTTGTAATTCCTAATTGGCTAATTCTATAGTTTTAAACATTATTCACCATTAGTTTAATCTTCACACTCATAATTCTAATTGGAAGGCTTCTCACACCGTTAATCCTAATCAAAGATTGTTTTGGCTTTATAGTTCTTTTCGAAATATTTTTTTACTATATAATCACATCTTCTAGGTAAGTTAAGTTTTTGTTTCTTCTTGACTTTGTGATATATTAAGAATGTATTTTTTTCACTTTTTTTTTCTTTTTTTATTTACTGTTTTTTGACTTAATCACATTTAATGTATATGAGTGATTGACTTTTTTTTATCCAGATAACACATAATATGAACGTTTGGCTATTTTATCTTATAGTTTTTTATTTAATCGCATTGAACGTGTATGAATGTTTGACTTTATTTTAATGTTAATATCAATTATCAATATATGAAATTATTAATGTCAATTTTTTAAATGTTTTATATTTTTATTGAATGTTTTTTATTTTGAATGTGACTATGTGTTATCTCACTCCGAGTATCAAAGGTACACATTTTATTTTATTAATATAAGTTAGGTTACAAACATTGGTTCCAAAGACTCTTTTGTATTCATTCATTTTTATGCCACTATACTTTCGTCATTTATATTATGTTGAACATTATGGTTAACCAATATTAACCATACCCAATGGCTACCAAAACGCATTAACCAATCATAATGATTATGGTTCGGTTTTGACCAATAACCGAACCAAACCGCTCCATACACACCCTAATCAATATCCTCTAATCTTGTCGTTTTCTTTCAATCGATTCAAAATTTTAAATGAATCAAAAGGTTTTCCTTACCCATTTAATAGTCATTAGTCTGGTTTCTCTCCACCAAATAGCCTCATAAGGATGATTTTATATCGACTTTAGTACTAGCCCAACACTACTAGAAAATCTCAAAATACCTACAGCACAATCCGTAGGTATACATCTTTACCTACGTAATTGTGACGGAAAATGTGCCGTAGCATAATCACTCGTGGGTAAATTTTAGCGACGGAACTGCGACAGATTGCCTACCGAATACCGACGGCACTCTTCCGTAGGTAATTTACCGACGGAATACCTACGAAGAGGTATAGCGACGGACTTCCTACGAATTATTGATGACTCAAATTTTTCTACGAAATACCTACGAAAAGAAATAGCGACGGATCTCCTACGAATTATCAACGAGACCGCTTTGACCGACATTGACTTTGTTACCTATGGAAAACATTACCAACGGATTTTCCGTAGGTATTCCGTCACTAAAATGAATACAAAATTTAAAAAAAAAATGCATTTTTTTCTGCTTAAAATGCAGAAAAAAAATCCAACACATTAAACTTATAAAAAAAACTCTTATTTAACCACAAAACTATTAAACATTATAATAAACGTTGTCGGTTATAACATTGTACTTAGCATTTACTTAATGTATTTCATAAAAGTAACTAAAGTACAACATAATACAATTCAATTAATTCTTGCCAAAATGAAGTAAAAATTCAATAAATTAAACTACAAATGTCAAATACATTACTAAGTGTTTAACACGTTATAAAAAAACATCATTTTTCAAAAATAAACATTACAATAAACGATATCATCTATACATTCAAATTGTCAAATACTAAGTGTTTAACACATAAAAAATGAGAAACATTTGGTGGATTACTAGGTGGTTAATGAATTCTCACATACAAGTCGCGAATTTCAAGTTGTGTTCGTCTTGTTGCATTTCTACTTGGCCTTTGAACTTGTGGCTGCAACACCCACACTTAGAAAAATGGTTAGTCAAACGTATATAATTAGTAAATATTGTCTATTTTTAACCACAATAGGAGCAAATTTATTTATAGGGAAACATCCAGATGGTGAAAAAATACAATGTTCATTGACAAATAAACTCACAATCATATTTATACAGTTAAATACAGCAATGTACTTTTTTTTATTACAACATTATACTTTCATCTCTTCACCTTCCACCAATGTTTTATGTAAAATTTATCTTGTTGGATAGATTTCCAAAGTATAATGCTAGTAATGGATAAAATAAAAATAGGATACCATGAAGGAAACAAACGAGATATCAAAAAACACAGACCATAGATAATAAATTCACACCAAAACTTAGAAATCAGAAACAATGTTGTCAATGTATGAACAAAAATAAAAAAGAAGCTTGGTTATCACATATATCAGAACTCATCAACAACTATGTGAATAACAATGTGCACCTTTAAATCCGTTACTCATTTCACATAGTTACTCCTTTCATATACATTAATACATACACGCATATGTACATACACATACACATTCACACAAACATTCACACAAACATTCACATATACCCATAGCCACATACATTCATAGAGGTTGGTCAATGTGTTTATTTATCAATGTATGTGTATGTATGTATATGTTTGTTTATAAATCTATATGTATGCGTGAATATGTGTCTAAGAATATATGTGTGAATGTATGTTTCTATGGGTATATATGAATGTATGTTTCTATGGGCATATATGAATGTAGGTGTCAATGTGTATGTGTGTGTATGTATGTATATGTACATATGTGAATGTGATTGTAATTTTAAAGTGTGAAAGGAGTAACAAATCAAAAGGAGTACGCCACTATAAACATCTAGGTATCAGGTATAAGTTGGGCAAACTATATATAATCATGTATAATAGAGATGCAAAAAAATGAAGCGAAAAAAAAACGACGTTCGGTGCCGGAAATAAAAAAAAAAAATTCATAGGTAATCCATCGGAAATTACCGATGGAATAGCGACAAATGGCAGGTTCTGAACGTCGCTTTTTTTCTTTGTTTTTTTCGGGCACCAAACATCGTTTTTTCTTTATCTTCGACATTTCGGGCACCGAACATCGTTTCTTTACATGATTATCTATATTTTGGCCAAGTTATACATAATATCTACATGTGTAGAGTTATGTGCACCTTTCGATCCGTTACTCATTTCATGCTTTAACATTACAATCACTACTTTCACACATACACATATAGACGCACTAAGAGACACACATACACACATACATACATACACATACACATACATACACAGACACACATAGACCCATACATACGCACAAACACACACACATACACATACATACATACATACACATAGACATACCTACACACATACACGTACTGGGTCTAATCATCCTCGGGATGGAATACCCACAACTACTAATCAAGCATGTGCACATATAACAAGTAATCATATAACAATCATCCTACCACAACTATCACTTGACTCTTCCTTGGTGCTAGATAGTTACTGCTTGAACACTATCACATACCTCATGGATTAAACAACCCTAGGCTAAAAGATTCAATTCCACAACGGTTAGACCCAGACGAGAGCTGCGCAGCAGAACCAAATCCTCCATCCTAGGACCATTTAACCCATGAAGTATGTGACTGAACGCATTCACTCAATAACTATTTCACATGCAAAAGAGTACAATATAACATATAACCATCCTATCTACCAGGATATCGATCTAGCATATCATAACCGCAAAACAACACCCTAACTACCAGGGTACTGATCTAACAGATCATAACGGCATAATCATAGATAACCAAGATAACAATCCTAAGGGACCGACCTATTTTCGTAGACCCTATCAGTGTAGTGAGGAGAAATCACCTCACAACTGTCGAATTGAAGTGATAAGCTCAAACTCTCGAACCACAGCCACAAACTCCACCACCTATGATTACCATAAGTCCATTTCCATAAATTTCCAATTTACCCAAAATGTCCTCAAAAGTTAATTGGTCAACCCTTGGTCAAGCTCAAAGTCAATTGTCAAAGTTAACAGTCCATGTTGACCCGACTCGCCGAGCGCAACTCACAACTTGTCGAGTTCTTCAAGAACTCAGAAATCACATTTCCTGACTTGCCAAGTTTCCATCCAACTCGTCGAGTCAATGCGTGTCCAGATGTCGGGAAAACTCTAACTGACTCATCGAGTCATCTCCCACACTCGCTGAGTCCATGCAGAAAGCAACACTGGAAACCCTTCTTAACCTGCCGAGCCAGATTATCCAACTCGCCGAGTCGATGCAATCCAAATCATGTCAAGTCGATTCTGAGCTATTCTAGTGCTCCAAACAGTAGATCTATCCTCCTAAGGCATGTTTGTTAATTAAAGTTGCAAACTTTACGTGCATGCAAGGCTCAAATCGTCAAAACCAAGGTATAGAAGAGGTTCTAAGGGATGAAGAAGACATTAAATCACTAAAGGCTGAAACTTTAAGATCATAGAGGCCAAGGTGATCCTAGATCTGATGTTGCAGCTTCAGATCACACCCAACACCTGAAATAACATAACAACCTTGCTAAAATGGCCCTAATCTCATACATGAGTAGATCTATATAAAACAAGGTCAAGGTAACAACTTGATACCTTCAAATGATGCTAAACTGAGGTAGACATCAGATCCACAAACGTTATTGCCTCCAACTTCTTGATCTTCAAGCTTCTTGCAACAAGATCTCTTTTCCAAGCTTGATATTCACACTAATATGGAGCGCACACACGAATTAGGGTTTTCTGGACTCACAAGAGGCTCTAAGGGAGGCTAATGGGGGCAAAGTATCCTTTAAATATGGTGCAAAACCCTAGAAATTAGGGTTTCACCTTCTTGCTCCAACTTGTCGAGTCACTCCTCCGACTCGGCGAGTTGGTCACTTAAACACGTGGCCAAACCCGCTCCTACTCAACGAGTCGGGACACCCACTCGTCGAGTAGGCTTCCTTATTTGCTCATAATTCTCTAAAATCTCATTCTTGGAAATTGGGATGTTACACCCAAACTAATAATGATAATAATAATAATAATAAAAATAATGAAATTAATGATAATAACAATAATAGAAATAATAATAATATTATTGGAAATAATAATAATAACAATAATAGAAATAATAATGGAAATAATAATAATAATAATAATAGTAATAATAATAATAATAATAATAATAATGGGTTTAATAATAATAATAATAATAATAAAAATAATAATAATAATAATAAAAGAAATGAAAACGGTATTGTATAAGAGTACTTAAGTAGTGTTTGTAACTGAATGTGGATTGCCCTTGCTGGTTCGTAAAGTCTTTGGCACGATACACATGAGACCTGAGTTCGAATCCCACCACTATAGTTTTTTTTCATTGTCTGTAAGTATTCCGTAGGTAAAGTTAAGGGATGCATGTAAGGGTGGTTCCGTAGGTAATTACCGACGGAATTCTTACGGGATTCCTTAATGGGCGCATGTAAGAGTGGTTCCGTAGGTAAATACTGACGGAATTCCTACGAGATTCATTCCGTCGTTATTCCGTAGTTATCCCGTCATAATTCCGTTAGTAAACTAGGGCACCCTTTTCTGTAGGTATTCCGTCACTATTCCGTCGGTAATTAACTACAGAGAATTTCCCTAGGTATTTTTCATAGGTATTTCTCATTTTTGTAGTAGTGCAGGTTTGGTTATTGGTGGAGAGTTTTGACAAGATGGGATTAACTTCCTTGGAGTAAGGCATGGTGTGCACTCACTCATCGCAAGCTTTTTATTTGTTCTAAGGGATGTGGCATGCCGAGACATGACACTTCCAGGTTTGATGAAAATCCTTGATTTTTATGTTTGTTTGAGTTCATTTCAATGGGAATAAGGTCCATTAGTGACAGGAACTAGCGGACTCCATTGTTCTAATTCATGAGAACAAGATTTCAAGCATTATTTCTATAATCAAAGTGTTAGAATTGAAACTAAAGGTAAAGACTTCCAAATGTGTTGAAAATGAGGCGTTGGCTACCTTGATTCTCAACATGCTTCATGTTGCCATTTAGGTTTTTATTGTTTTTAAACATTTTTTTTCTAAGTTTATGCAACTGGTTTTTCTTTGAATTAGTTTATGCCATTAAAGGTCCTGGTTTTGGTGAGAACAGTAAAGCAACCCCACAAGATCTTGCCACTCTCATTGGAGGCCAGGTGGTTCTTGATGTTTCATAATTGCGATATGGTATATTGCATAGAGGTTGCAAAATGGACAGGGGTAACTTTTTAATACGGGTCAGATTAGATTGATTGGTAAAAAAATATTTAATTTTGAATTATTAACAAATGCAAGAAATAGCAATATGCTTCTATTTATTTGTTTATCATATCACCCTACCTTTATTTTTTTATTTTACATCATTGCAAAGTGGCTGAAATTTTTATGATATTTGTTTAGAGAAAGAGTTGTATATATATGTTGGGTTAATCTTGATGCAGTTTCAAGTCAGGTTAATTGGGTAATCTAGATGGGTCAAGTTCATTTGGTTCATGGGTCATGTAGGTTTATTATGTATGTTTATTTTTGAATAAAAGGATATGGTAAAGCTATGACCGAGCCTTAGGGAGTGTATTGAGTGGTAGAAGAAGTCACTCCACTTACCAGGTTTTTAGGAAAGAATAGTAGTTTAATTGTTTTCTTTTGTAGCTCCCACGTGATGTATGGAAGGCTTATATATAGCCTTTAAGTGATAGCATGAAGATATAATTATAAGAGTAACTTTTGCAGATACTTTTTCCTTCTTATATTTCTCTATCTCTCTATTTCGTTTGTGTGCAGATTTATAGCAGTAGAGAGGGCCTGATTTACAACAATATAAACATGTTATACGGTTTCTAAGAGGGAATGCTACCAAGTGGATGTCATGATGGTTTTCCATTATGCACATACTTGATCACCTAAATCTTCAGATAAACAAAGACATTAATCTTTCAAAGTTGCACCCAAAAATATGACATTTTCCCCGAGTGGAAACGTTTTGGACTTTCGATTCTCATGGTGAACCCGTTTATTTTTGTTATTATCTCCCACATTTTTTGGAAGTACGTGATGTGCTATATTAAGCAAATAGTATGATATAGGAGTCGATCCATGATCACATCTTAAAAAATGCCTATTTAACAAGTTTTAATTTATTGTTTTACAAAACTGGCAACCTTACTAGAGGTTTTAGCAATGATTTCCAAATTATTTTGGGTACATGTCATGGCCTACTGCCCTACTGTTCTCTTTAAAGTTCTGTCATACTTGAAAAAAAATGTGAATGGTCTTGGGAAGGTTTTGGAGTTTTTGAGGGCTAAGGGTATTTTGGTCATAAGGTAAAATTTCATGAAAAAATAATGCAAAATATTCCTGAAATTTCTCAAAATTTGGATTTATTTGAATAAAATTATATTAAACTGGAAAATTTCTAAATAAAGAGCCAAAAGAGAAAAATTTGATTTGAAGTTATAAGCGTAATAGCAATGTACTTCGCTATTATGATTTTTAGAACTGAAAATTATATTTTTAAGTGGGATAATTTTGTATGTATTCAAACTAGAATTCTTTGGGAAATTGTTTTTTTGAAGTTCAAGTTAGCTTTGATGTGCTTCTGGAACTTTTAGGATGAGAGGGGCATTTGGGTCTCCTAGTACCACATATTCATTTTTCTTATTTTTCATCAAAATGCAAGTCAATGTATTGCTCATTATTTTCTAAGGATGATTTGTCTCTTGGTCGATGTTCTATGTTTTCATTTTTGAATGGTTACTCAGAGTATTTTCAAGTATTGGGAGCTTTTCATGCTTTTGCAGCAAAGCTTTGTTTCATGATGTATAGGTGTTGCTTGCTTTAAATTCTATCAGATTCTTGGTTTTAAATTGCTACATCTGCCTAGTATACTCTTTATCATATTTTGGCGAGTTTTGTTGGTGTCCGTCAGAGTATTAATAAACTTACCAAGGATCATGTTCAATCCTTTAGAAAACATGTTTAAATTTTATAAACGAAATATATAAGATGATTTTGTTTAGATTTTATTTGCTCAACAAATATCGAAAATAATAAACAAACTATAACCCATTAAGGACATTTTACTGAATTAACCACCTTATAACTTTGGGTTATTGATATAGAAATATATTTGAAAATAACTAAAAGTTTGAATATACATATTTCGGATTTTGGATATCTGAAATATCCGAAAATTCGTAAAATCCAAATCTGAAATATTGGATATTTGAATTTCGGATATCAGAAAATTCATATATCCGGAATTTCAGATCGGATTTTCTTATTTTGGATGTTCGGATTCAGATATTTTTGAACACCCTAGATATTTTTGAACATCCCTAGTTCTAACATACCTAAGGCTAATTGATGAAAAATAAATAGCTTTCTAAGGTTTCTAATTCGAAATAAAGTCCCATTCCGAGCTTGCTCTTGGCATTCCACACAAGATTTCAAAATTCGGTGTTCGTTATTTAAGCTCTTACTCTCCAAAATTATATAAACAAGTAAACAAAGCAAGAACATACCTATGAACTTTCAAATAGAGGAGTGTCATTTTTTTGCTGCTTCAGTAAGTCTAAAATGCAGTTTCTGAAAGATCGTTATTTAAGCTCTTACTCTCTAAAACTCTTACCTATTAAGCTTAACAGACCAAACTCTAGTCCAGAACGATCCATTATGGAATTGTAGTTCATTTTACCAATTAACCAAAAATTGGGTTATTATCATTAAATATAATCACAAATATAATTAGTTTAATCAATATCCCTAATTGCAACTATACTAAAAAAGCCACCTTTATTGACCATTTCGCAGACACCATCTGTGAAATGGTCAATGTTTGAGATTTTCGGAGACGGTAGATGTTATTTCGTAGATGTCATTTGTGAAACGACCAAGATTGTTTTTTAAATAAAATGTTAACTTCTCAAGTGACATCATATTTCTCATATGTCATTTGGAAAATTAGTTGCTATTTTTGGAATTTTTATAGTATTTATTTAAATCTTAAGAAATGGTAAATAAGACTAGTCTTTTTTTTTTTTTATAACTAAAATTGATTAATGATTATTTTTAATTCTTAATTTTCAGGAACACATATTATATTCCGAAAAAACGAACAACTAACTTTCCCCCAAATTTCAATTCCTCCCTAAAATGAATCACTTTCCTCCAAAATTTCAATTAAACAACAATGGAGGTGAGGACAGAGAAAAGGTTAATCCTCCATTGCTACTCATTTCTTCCGTTACCGATTTCTCAGTTGTTAATGGTCACCGGGTAAGTTTCCCCTACTTTTCTCTACCCGACCAAATTCTCATTGCTTTCATGAATTTGTTGTAACAAAATTCTAAGCATGTGACAAAACACATAAACTGAGATCTGTAAGACAAAAAAGATAGAAATTTAGCGTTGTTGAAAATGATGCATACAAGCTTTTAAGTGCAAAAATTAAGTTGATGTATCAACTTAGCTAATAGTTGCGACACATTTGTTGGGGTATGAAGTCTTATCCAACATGGAGCACTTAGATCACAATGGAGCACTTGGGGTTCATGGAGCATGTGACAAAGGAATGGATCATCTGAGAAAGGAATGGATCGTTTGACAAAGGAATGGATCAAGTGCCAAAGAAACGGATTGTACAGAAGGGGGTTTGGAGCACTTGGGTGTGATATGGAGCAACAAGGGACCTTGTTGCGCCATCTGCTGAAGATTTGGGCCAACAAGAATGTCGACACTCCTTGTTGCGCCAAGATACTCCCTCTTGCGCCATTGGATACTCCTGTTGCGCCATGGAGTATGTTGTTGTGCCAAGCATGTTATTTTTGTGCCAAGATGGTGATGTTGCTGTAACCTAGATGCTCTTGTGCCACACTTGATGCATCTTGCACCATCCATATTCCTGTTTCACCATAATGGCGCAAGATGGACCATCTGGGTCCTTGATGAGCCAAGTATGCTATGAAGTCCTCTATGATGCTCAAGATGGAAGAATGTTCCGGAAGATGCTCCATGGCGGAATATGATTGGTGTCATCATTCATGGGCCTATGGTCCAATGGGCTTGGCCCATTAGGGTTTTAGGTTTGATCCCTCAAGTATAAATAGGCTCATACCCCCATCATTGTAAATTTATAGATTTATGTGAGAGCTAGAAGTGAGATACAATTTTGAGTGCTTGTAATAGTTCCAAAAAGTTATAAAATCCTCTCTCTCTCTCTCTCTCTCTCTCTCTCTCTCTCTCGTTCGCCCATGGACATAGGTCACCTTGACTGAACCGCGTTATATATCTTGTTCTTTTGATTTACATTATTAAGAAGTTTTGTGAGTTTACGGCGCGAAGTTTTTTTTTTTTTTTTGATATTTTTATGAAGTGTTTAACTTGTTTTGTTGTCACCCAACAAATTGGTATCAAAGCTGTGGCTGAAGACGGGAGATTTAAGATCGACAAGTTCATTGGAAAAGATTTCGGTTTCTAGAAGATGCAAATTGAAGACTACCTCTGCCAAACGAATTTATGTAAACCGTTGTCAGAAGATAAGTTGTTCCTTATGAAGCAGGAGGATTATGATTTATTAGATTGGCATGCACTTAGTGTGGTGCGTTTATCATTGTCAAAGAACGTTGCTTACAACATTGTCAATTAGAAGACAAATTATGGGTTAATCAAAGTGTTATCTAACATGTACGAAAAACCTTCAGCTGCAAATAAGGTTCACTTAATTCAACAATTGGTAAACATGAAGATGAAGGTAGGTGGCTTAATGATTGATCATGTCAATGAATTTAATTCAATATTTCAAGGTTGACATCGGTTGAGATTAAATTTGAAGATGAAATCCAAGCACTGCTACTATTATCATCATTACCCAAAAGTTGTTCAGGAACAGTGGCTGCATTCAACATCTCAGCTGGAGGTGCCAAGCTGACATTCAAAGTTATAAACGACTTAATCCTTGGAGAGGATGTGCGCAGAATAAGTATTGGAGAATCCTCTAAGAGTCTTCTTAGTATTAAGGAAAGAGGTAGGAAGTCCAACAGAGGGAATGGGGGTAGAGGAAGATCAAAGTCGAGGAAGAGAGGTGTATCAAAAAACATGAAGGACATCACATGTTGGAACTGCAAAGAAAAGGGTCACTTCAAGAATCAATGTCTGAACCCTCTTGAAAATAAAGGCAAGAATGAGATCAACATTGCATCAGACTCTAAAGGAGATGCTCTTATCTATGTAGTTGAAAACTCAGTTGAATGTCACGAAGTGAACTTTGAACAATGTCAAGTTCATTCTAGACTTGAAAAGAATGTTGATATCAGTGGGAAAACTTGATGATGATGGTCGCCATGTAAATTTTAGTGATCCTAAGTGGAAAGTGACAAAGGGAAACTGGTTGATTGCTAGAGGTAAGAAGCGGGGTATACTTTACATGGTGGAAGTTTCTGACGATGAGGTACACGCTGTTGAAGAAGTTGGGGCATCCACTCTATGGCACCAAAGACTTGGACATATGAGGGAAAAAGGAATGAAGATGCTTGCCTCCAAAGGAAGAATTCTAGATCTGGAGAGCGTGAAAATAGATTTCTATGAGCCATATGTTCTTGGCAAATAGAAGAATGTTACTTTCTCGAAGATAGGAAATCCACCCAAGACAGGGAAATTGGACCTTGTTCATTTAGATGTTTATGGTCGCACTTCAGTTGCTTAAGTGGGAGGATCCCGATATTATGTTACTTTCATTGATGACTGAACTAGGAAAGTTTGGGTCTATTTCTTGAAGCAGAAGTGTGAAGTTTTCAGCGCTTTCAATAAATGGAAAGCAATGGTGGAAAACGAAACTAACTTGAAAATCAAGTCTTTCAGATCCGGTAATAGGGGCGGATTAAGTAGCAAAGAATTCGTTGATTTATGTGTTGAACATGGAATCAGGATGCAAAAGACCGTTCCAAAAACACCTCAGCAAAATGTAGTAGCTGGGAGGATGAATAGAACACTAAATGAAAGGGCGACGAGCATGAGACTACATGCATGTTTACCCAAGATGTTCTCGGCGGACACAGTCAACACAGCTACATACCTAATCAATAGAGGACCCTCAGTTCCCATATGGTTCAAGATTCCAAAAGAAGAATGGAAAGGTCATGAGGGTTCATTCAAACACATGAAGGTCTTCGGTTGTGTCTTGTATGTAAAAGTCAAAGACTTTGAGCGAGAAAAGCTAGAGGCAAAGTCAAGGAAGTGCACCTTTATAGGCTATGGGTTGGATGACATGGGATACCACTTCTGGGATAACGAGAACAAAAAGGTTATCAGAAGTCGATATGTGGTGTTCAATGAGAATGCGTTATACAAGGATGAACTTGCTTGGGGCTCAAGCAATATCAAACAACCAGAAAATGTAGAACAAGTTGAGTTAGAAGAAACTTCAGAAGACAACATTATAAAGACTGTCAGTACTCCAGAGATAGGTGAAAGTTCAGGAAGCATTGGGAGCTCTGATGAAACTGGAGAGAGTGGGAGCATGGATGATAGTAGTTCATAGAATGAAGGTGTAGAAACTGAAACTCCTACCGCCCGTAGATCCATTAGAGTACGAAGGCCTCTTGTAAGGTATTCTCCTTTAGCAAACTTCTTGTTGCTGATAGAGAATGACGAACCTGTGTTTTATCCAAAAGCCTTGAGGATGAAAGAATCCATACAGTTGAAGAAGGATATGGAAGGAGAATTGAGCTCACTTGAGAAGAATCACAATTGGTCCTTGGTCAAGCTTCCAACAGGGAAGAAAGCACTGCAAAACAAGTGGGTGTTTCGAGTTATGGATGAGATTGATGGAACCAAGAGATACAAGATAATGTCGGTAGTCAAGGGTTTCCAACAGAAGAGGGGGTTGATTATAATGAGATATTTTCTCCAGCTGTGATGATGACTACAATCAAAATGGTTTTGAGAATTATGGCCTCTGAAGATCTCCATCTAGAGCAACTAGACGTGAAAACAGTTTTTCTCCATGGCGAGCTTGAAGAATACATCTACATGACACAACCAGAAGGTTTTCCCATAGTTGGCAAGGAAAATCTAGTGTGCAAACTAAAGAAAAGTTTGTATGGTTTGACGCAGGTTTTACCACAATTTTGGTTTTCTATTTAATATTATAAATATGATTATAAATCGTGATTATCATGGCTGTTTTAGATAGATTAATGATCGTTATTGTTAAGTTAATAACTTAATTAAATATTATTATAAATCGTGATTAACAATATTTTTTGCATGGTTGTTTGTTTGATCATTTGATTATTAACTTAGAAAGTTAATCTTTATCTTTATCTATACATTATCAGGAATAATCTTGAATTGTGCTTTACAAAAATTTGATTTTGTTATACCATGAAACTATATAAAATAAAACAAGTTGGCACGCCTTTTAAAATAAATATTATATATGATCAGAAAGTTGTCGCCTTACAACCTACTACTAATTAAAATATTTTTTATAATATAAATCTTATTTAAATTAATTACTATTTAAAATAAGCAATTGCTATTGTTCAATAGAGAATGAAATACATTGTACAAAAAACCAATACAAGAAAATCCTTTCAATTTAAATCGATCTTAATAGTCCGCAAAAAAAAAACCAATACAAGCAAGATTGTTATCATGATCTTCAATTCATTGACTTATTTTTTCAGATCTAACACATATCGTTACCTGCTAAATTCTCATATGTGACCACATGCTTCACATTCACATCATCTCCATCAATCTATTCCCAATACTTGTACTTTTTACCTTGTTTCAACATGAAAAAAAAACTTATGGAGGTAAGAAGGAGAAAAAAGTCAAAATAGATGAAGGTGCAATTCATGAAATAAAATCGAAATTGACATATACCATTGCGTTTGGGTAGAGCCTAAACATTCTTCCAGGGTTATGTTTAGTTCTGAAGGTACGAATTCATGTTGGGAGCAGACAATCACACATAATTTCACGGTCTGTTGTTGAGAAGCTGGAAGCAGTAAACATCTTCTTCTTGGCTTCTTCTTGGGTATGTCAAGCTCGATTATGAGGGTGTTTGGGAAAACAACTAACTTATTGGCTTTTTGAAAAGTGAATAAGTCAAAAAAGTGCCTATTATAGCAACGTTAATATAAGTCAAAATCGTGCCCACTTTTAGATAATGTCAAGTGTAAGATGCAAACTTGTTAAACTTAATACATAAATTATTATTATAAACTTTTGGAATTAACTGATATATACGTAATATATAATAAAAGTAAAAAGTTAATGATTCAATAGTGTAAGATGTAAACAAAAACTATATAAAAGTTGAATTCTATCGTTGTTTAGCATATAAAAGGTTAGAAATGATTATTTAATAATAAATTGTTATAAAAAAAATAACGAGATTAAAGTTGAAGGTTTATGGTTGTAACATGTAGAGGTTTGAAATGAAAATATATATTCTTGTTTCAAATAAACCCATAAGAAATCTATATTTATATATCTATACATTTCAATATATATAGTTGTATTTACATCATATACCTAGATTAAATGAAAAATTAAATATCCTCCTACCTTTTCTTCATACTTATCCTCCTTTCCATATAAGATTATAACATATGGATACAATCACTACTAGAAAAACAACCTATTACGACGCGCAATGCGTGTCGTAAAACACTCAGACGACGTGCAAATGCGTGTCAAGGAAGGCCATGTCATAACGAGAGACGACACGCTTTTGCGCGTCGTCTATTTACGACGCGCGCTTACGACACGCAATGTGTGTCAAGGAAGGCCCTGTCATAAAGAAGATGACACGCATTTGCATGTCGTAAACTTACGACGTGCGTTTACGACTCACATTGCGTATCGTTAAAGACCCTTTCATAAAGAAAGATGACACACATTTCTGCGTGTCGTAATTTTAAATGTTTTAAAAATATATATATATTTTTGATAGATTTACTAATTTTAAAATTAAATAACACATTTAAAGTCTCATAATGAAAAATAAAATACTTATATAACAAAACATGTTCAAAAGTAGAGAAATCATAACATGGATATATTACAAATACAAAAGGAAAAGAGTAAATTACAATACTGTCCCTATGCTTCATGAAAAGTAATTTATTTTGAAACAATAAGTAATTAAATCCACCTTAACAGCTGAAAGAACTAAAACACAATTTTGCATGTTGCTGTGTTGGAGTAACTCTCTCTACTATATTTTCAGCTTCATGAGCATTAGCTGCCTTGTATTTGGAAAGAGCATCTAATATGAAGACTTGACCCCACGTATAAATACAACAACATTTTAGAACAAAAAACTGTAACAGATAGCATATTAGGATAACATATATACATATTTCATAGCAGATCTTAGTAAAAGATAAGTACATTATTCAACAATCACACTGACTTAGAGCATTCATTGAGAGCAGTAAGAAGTTTTGTAACTGTACTGGTGGTAATATCAAAAATGAGTTTAGTGTTGTTATCTTGAAATTCTGCAAGAGCTGCAACGGCATTTTCTACAACCATAGTGTTATTGTCAGATATCAAATCCTTAAGAGCTTCCGGAAAACCCCTTTTAGCTTTTCACTTATAAATTACGAGGGTAATTTGGTCTTTTAAGAAGAAAGGGAAACAAGGTAGATAAGGTACCTGTCGCTAATGGTATTCTGAATGTGTCTTCTTCTGAGCACAAGATTACAGGGCAAAAGAAGAATATTACAATTACTAATGACAAGGGGATACTTGCAAAGGAGGAGATTGAGAAGATGGCTCAGGAACAGAGTCAACCAAAATACCAAATCTTCAAGTCAACAATAGATAAACTTGTGTGTATATGAGTTTAAAAATATTAAATATTTAGTTGGAACTTGAAGTTAATTACATTTTTCTGCTTAATTTAAAGTGTTAGATGGGTAACTGGTTATCTCTTTTTTATTTTTCAAGTTATTTAGTTTTCTATTTGATTAACCATTCTTAAAAACACATTATATTATGATATATATGGAAAGTATTGGAAGTTTATTTGATATAAAACAAGATAAGTGTCTTGTAGATTGATTATTGCCTACTATAATCAATTAAATATGGTACATTTCCGTTAAGTAAATAAGAAACAACTAGTTTACCTTTAAGATTTTTCCATTCAATCTTTGATCTCCAAAGGGAATTCTAACAATCACAATTTTCCACTTCCCAATAAAACCATCCTCATTAAATACAGGTCCATGACCTTCCTGTGCTTCAAGGGTAGTTTCGTCCCAAAATGCTACATATCATACATGCATACACCTTTCTATGAGTATGCGGACATTAGAATTAAGGATTTATAAAATAATAGTGACAATATCAGCATAATCAAAAGGATTCCCAACACAGAAGCTGCAACAAGTCCACTACTATGAGGCATGAGCCATATCATTATCATCAGAAAATCACCAACAACAGTTGCAATCTTTTCAAGTGCAACAATCATACATGTCATTATTATATAAGAAAGAAAAAAATAACAATATTATATTAATATAAAAATATTATATTTTGTTGAAAACAAAAAAAGAAAGAACACCTGTAGATTCATCAGGACGATAAGGCATAGATTCAAATATATGGATGTTCCTGAAACCCATCTTTTTGGTGTCATGAATCCATGAGACAAGTGTCCTCCATGAGGCAAGTCCAGCCCCTGAGTTTAAAAAAAAAAAATTAAAACCAATATCCATCTCAATACCCAAAAATCAAAAAATAAAAATACACACCATTATACGGTCATGAGGCTTCAGAATGGATGTATAGATCAACACATCAAAACCATGAAATTAAACACAAAAAATAGAGAAAAGTCTCTTTAAATGCTTAAACAATTGTAAAGTTGTAAAGGTATGTGGCCTAAATTTCCAACCTATATATCATTAGAAAAATGCATATTATAACCTTTTTCTATAAACAGACAATTAAAATTTTTAACTAATTAATATTTTATCAAAATATTATGTTGACAAATGGCATCCAGTGCAATAGATAATTGAAACTTTCTGTGATATTTTTTATTACTTCAACGAACATCATACACCCATTAGATAAACCACATCCACAACCTGATTTTGCTTGTAATTTTCTTAACTTCTACCAACTGCATCGTAGGAAATAATTAACAGTGGTGAAGGGATGCGACCATGTTCCAATTTGTTCCACGAATGCAGAAAAAAAAATAGTTTTTTTTTACCGAATTGAATTTAGAAAACTTACCTCAATGGTTATTGCCTTTATCTATTGTAACAAAAATTTAAAAATTCATCAGTTCAATGCCTTCATCTATTGTAGCCTTCCAACATTGCAGGGACAAAGTTGGAAACTTTTTTATCTCTAGTTGCCTTGTATGGTTGAATATTCAAAGAAAATCCACCTCTGTAACAAGAAATAAGTTTAAATTAAGTTTTTATAAATAATCAGTAAATATTAGTTTATGGTTGTGCACATATCAGATCCATCAAGTACTAAGGCTCTATTTGATGCAACTTTTGTGATAAAAGATTGACAAATAAATAATACCTCAAAAACAGATATGGATACAAATAAATAAACATATCACATATATGTAAAAACCAATGATCTTTCTATCTTCATAACCGAAAACTTATTATGGAAATATCATTGATCTTCCATGTTTCGGGAAACTTTAGACAATCTATTCCAATAATAATTCCATACCCTTAAAAAACCTATGAATATCATCCACTGTTGGGTATAGTTCAAGTGATCTTGATCTGATCCTTTATTTTCTAATTAATCTCCAATAAAAATCTCTCTAGTGGGTGTCAAGATCTGGGAAAATAAGAAGCTATAAACAAACTCATAAAGATAAAGAGTAAGAGAACATAATTAGTTTAGCTATGACATCAACAAACTCTAAACCTTTCATCAAAAAACTAATAAAACTTACTCGATAAAATAGATTTTCTGTTGAACTTAACTACTATACGATGTCTAAAATAACAAAAAATTTCACTTGGGACTTTCAACAAACACGTGGATGGCATCCAGGTTGGGACATCTTCCTTCCATTTATATGTACTCAGACAGGGTAACTTATAACCAATTCAAAAAAGAAACACAATAAAAATAGATGTTAATTACTAACAAATAGAAAAAACAAAGATGCAAATATATATTTACCAAGTAAAGAGATGAACCGAATTGGTAAGTGTGTCACAGGGAGCTGCGATGGATCAAAACGAAGAGATGGATTCTTCAGTCGTTGAAGAGGTGAAGTCAAATCAGAGATGGATTCTATCCAATGCCATATCAGGAACAAGTTCATTAAAATTATTTGCAATCCCATCACTACCCCCTGTAATATCCCAAACCTGCAAAACAAACACACCCAGTAAGCAAAATAGAATGATGCAAAAAAGTTTGAAGCATTTCAATCCTAATCAAAAGATACTTTTGGCTCCTTCTGTCGACCACCATCTCTGGAATAGGAATTATCAAATCCTTTGTTCAATCCAATTTATTTTCATTTTGTGATGGAACAAATTTTGGAGACCCCAATTCAATCAAGTTGATTTCTAATTCAGGTGTATCTCCTACATCATGAGCAATGTTATCAACATCCCACAAAAAAGATACTCATAATACAAAGAAATCATTCCTTCATTCCCATTGTCAAACTCGGAATTGGATTCCATTCTAAATTTAATAAGGGTTTGAATCCTTAAATGAGGGGAAGAATAATTAGAGGAAAGGAGTTGAATTACACATACCATCAATTTGTCCCCAATCTTATCACCATCAATCTGTCCCCAATCTTACAGAAGACCAGATTCATCCCCAAAATACTCCAACTATCGTTTTCAAATTACGCTTTCTCATCACAAACAGAAAACCATATCCTGCTTATACAACTCCGGTAGGAAATCGTATAGAATACATGAAGCATACACGTCTATTCTTAGTACTAGAACTTAGAAAACAAAAAAAAATGAAAAGGGTAAACGTACAGTCCGATTCGTCGGAAGAGGCGCCTGGGAGACTAGTGCGACTACGAGAGAAGAGATCCATGTTACTGTTGTTGAAATTCTCAGATGCGTTGTTTCTTGTGAAAGACATTCCTCGCCGGTGAGACAATATTCCGTTGGTCATACCATTAAGATTGTTGCTATGATTATGAATCCGACTTCAACCACCGACCATAAAGTCCTTGGATGAACTCCGATTCATCATTATACACCAATAAAAGCTAGGAATCCATGCGATAAACTCTGGAAAATAGATAGAAAGAGAAATTCAATGAGTTTGCTTAGCTCGTGCAAGATTTACATTAGAGAGAGAGGGAGAGGTCTCTTTGACGGAGTAGATGAGTGAAACACAACCACTCGAACAAGACCCACACATACAACCACAACCAACTAAGGGTTTGGTTAGAGGGCATGTAAGAACTAAATATGAGAAATCGGCCCTAACAGAAGAGCCAAGGGGACCCTACATCAAAATCAGGCTTTCATCCAAGGGCACCTGACGTTAAAATGTGGCTGCCAATTAGGTTTTTTTTTTCATGTAGAGGATGTAGTTGGAGGTTTTCTTGCAGAGAAAGTCTGAGTTTTGTTGGACAAACGAAGAAGGTTGGAAGTGGGTGAAGGTGAAGGCCCTAGGGTTTCTTTCTTGCTAATTCAAAGATTAGCGTCGATGGAAGAAGGTGGAGGTATGGGAGACTGAGAGAATATTAGATAGGCGGGGGTTTTAATTTTTGGGGATTTCATTTCCCCACTTAAGAATTAAAACGCGCGTTTCATTAAAAAGAAATTATAAAACGACATTCTTAGATGACACGCATTTTATAATAAGCGCATTCTGTGTTTTTTTTTTCTGACACTAGTTTTAGGGCTCACAAAAATGTGCGTCCTAAATCCTTCAAATTTCTTGAGAGTTGACATTTGTATGTCACACACTTTTGCGTATCATAAATCAATTTGTGTCGTAAATTGTGCGTCATTATAGGTCTGTTTTCTAGTAGTGAATAAATTTTCTTTCTTAAACCCCTTACTTGAGTTTTATACTTGTGAATCCCTGTTATAATAAAATAAACCTTTTTGTTGACACATGTCATGCTTTTATGCATAATGATGCCACATCTCATTTTCTTAGTATTATTTATTTATTTTATTTCATTTGATATAAATACCAAATTTGATAGATTTTAAAATTGAATGTCATATTTTATCCATGTAATATTCACAACACGTTTTAATTCTTTACTATTTTTCTAATGCTTATAAATTCACTTGAAATAAACCCTTAAATTTAAGAAGTTTAATATTGAATACCAATTTATTCTCGGTATTGTTCATAAAATGATTTAGACATATTTAAATCCAAAAAAAAAATTAATATATAAATCCCTATATACAAGGTATAATTTTCATATTTATAACAATATATAATATTTTATCTTATTATGAAATCTTTTATATCGGACATGTGTAGTATTCGGGGTTGTAACCTAGTATATTAATAAAATTAAGAAAACTTCTTCTTATCCACTTACCACAATTTAATTAGCAAATCCGTAACAACTAGTAGTTATATAAAGTAATAAATGTATTCTTTGTTCCTATTTAAGTATATCTCATCTAACACCACAATTCATTCATATATCATCTACCTACCACAAAGCTCTTTAATAATCCTTCATGCAAGAGTTAGAGTAACTTATATATATATATATATATATATATATATATATATATATATATATATATATATATATATATATATAGACACACACACACGCACACACATCTCTCTTGTGCTTCAAGATCTAAAGTAGGTAATTTTATCTTAGGGCCAGTAAAGTTTGCTATGAAGATCGACACAACAAGCATTCAAATAGATCCATTAAAGGGAAGCACATGTAAAACCACCCGTTTGACTAGAAGCGGTGTCAGAATTGGTCTCGTGTACCAATTTGCAAAGTTCGATTATACATTGAAATCGCTTTGATTTTAGTGTTGTGGTTGAGTATAGGTATTTACGAACGATATTTTATTGTTGTTATTCTTACATCTATATCCCTTGTTAAACTGGCCTTTGCTAACACCTACCATCCAAATTTTATGATATATATATATATATATATATATATATATATATATATATATATATATATATATATTTATAAGGGATAGTGATGGTAGTGGTACAGGACTATAGGCTCATTTAATTTTTATTAAAATATGATTCACTTACCCCATCCCAAAAATTTATATTATTATTTACATGCATGGGGCTAGTCAAACCGGTGGTTTCAGATTGGTGTATGTAGATACATCATATGTAGATGTAGTAATTTTTGTTTAATGGTGTAATGAAGATGTATTCTGAGTACCATTTTTTGTATGAATTATAAGTTTATTTATGAAGATTTTGTTTTCTTAATGAATATCATGACCATCTTTGATATATATTTTGTGCATTAGTCGTTATGTAAATTGGAAATATATTAAAGTTTTGAGTCTTGATTGTTAAAAACAGAACTTGGTCATGAGAACTTTACATTGTAAAGACTAACAAGTGGGTGTTTGTGAGTGCTTCTTAAATTGACTTATTAACTTATTGGCTATTCCCAAAATAATAAGGGGATATAAATTTTCCCAAAAATTTCAATTCCCTCCATATATATACTCCACGTTTAAAAGCTCGTATGTTGGCTTATTGACCTTTTACATAGAAAATTACCTCTATACCCATCCAACTCATTGACTTTTTAGCTTTTCCTACCAAAAAAAGCTATGAATACCTAGCTTTTCCAAAAATCCAATAAGGAGTTTCAAAAGCACTCCCAAACACAGTTATCATCGGAGGTTTTCCAACAAAAATTTAAATTATCATCTACATTCTTCTAACAAAGGTTTTACGTTGAATTTGAATCAGGTTTGTCCTTTGTACATCCATGATAAATTTACGACCATATGTAGATGGAGTTGATTCGTTTTTGAATAATGTTTGTAAATTTTGAAGAACAAAATTTTCTTCTTCTTATAACTAACCATGGCAAATACAACAGACTTTATAGAGTTTACAAGCTAATTTACTGCTAAACTAATTGACAACTATTTACATCAGAATAATCATATTCCTATAAATCCTCTAGAATTGTATCGTAATAAAGTTTTATAGAAGCTTCTATCTTCAACTTCATATCTCGCATGACCCGTTGTAGCCAAATTAACTCCAATAATCCATTTGCCACAACTCTGAATTCAGCCTTTGTGGTACTCCTCACAGCAACATTTTGCTTCTTACTTTGCCAAGTGACTAAGTTCCCCCAAACATAGGAACAGTATCCGGCTATAGACCTTCCATCTGTAATTGATTTTTCCCAATCAATCAGCATCAAGACAGGCTTGAATACTTCGAAATTGATGTTTCTTAAATAATAGACCTTTCCCAAGAGAGACTTAAAGGCATCTAAGTATTCTAATTCCATATGATCCTTTTGAGGTGAGTGAATGAATCGACTTATCAACCTCACAGAAAAGGCAATGTCGGGCAGTGTATGATAAAGATGAATAATCTAACCAACAAGTCTTTGGTACCGTGCAATATCAACACTTCATTCTTTGCAATCTCCTAAGTTTATATCAGGATCAATTGGGGTGTCAATTAGTTTGCAACCACTCATACTTGATTCTTTAAGAAGGTCTAGAATGTATTTCCTTTGACTTACCACTATCCCTTCTTTAGACCTAGCTATCTCTATCCCTAGGAAGTATTTGAGACTCCCAAGGTCTTTGATGTCAAACTCTTTTGCTAACATTTTCTTTAATCGTGTAATCTCCCTAGATCATCACCTATTAGGATAATATCATCTACAATAAGAATTGCTATCCTCACCTCATTTGATCTTTTAAAAAATAAGGTGTAATCTTCTTGAGCTTGGGAATACCCTTGTCGCTTTACCAAAGTGGTGAATTTTCTCAAACCATGATCTCGGAGATTGCTTTATCCCATAAAGCGACTTCTTTAATTTGCAAATTTTTTTATCCAAATTTGTTTTCAAAAACCTGGGGGAGCGTCCATAAACACTTCTTCTTATAAATCACAATTTAGAAAGGCAATTTTGATATCTAATTGTTGCAATTACCGATCCAAGTTCACAACAATAGAGAAAAGAACGCACATTGTATTGAGCTTAGCGACAGGAGCAAAAGTTTCTGAATAATTGATCCCATAAGTCTATGTAAAACCTTTGGCAACTAATCGTGCCATGTATCTCTCCAAAGATCCATCAGACTTAAATTTCACTGTGAATACCCATTTACACCGAACAGTTTTTTTTTTTTTTCAGAAGATCCATCAACTCCCATGTCTAATTCCTCTCTAAAGCCGTCATCTCTTCTAAAGCAACCTCTTTCCATTCAAGAACCTGCCTAACATCTTTAATACTCTTTAGTATTTTTATGTGTGAGAGTCGAGTGACAAAGGCGCGATGACAAGGAGACAATTTATTGAGGATACAAAATTAGACATTGGATAGAGAGGACGCCTAATGCATCATCTATTTCCTTTTCTAAGTTCAATAGGTACATCAAGCTCATTATTTTCAAAAATCGGAGTTAAATCTGGAGTTTTGAGTTTGGCAATGAGAATTGTTCTTGGTTATGCTGTAATTTATCAGATGATCCCCCCCAACTTTGGTTCTCTTCTTGAGAGAAATTTTCCAAACCTGTTCTTAGGTTTATTTTTGGTGTTGGTTGACTTGATATCATATGTACCCAAGTTTTCATTACTCAAAAAATTAGGGGAAACATTTTGCATGAACACCAACATTTTTTTGTAAATCAGCCCCCTCATTTAAAAGGGGGGGGGGGGGGGGGGGGGGGGGGGGGGGGGGGGGGAACAAAGTCCTTTCTGAAAACATTAGGCGGATCATTTCCATGAACATCATAATGATTTTATGAATAATCCCTCTCATTTAAGGGATGCACAAAAGGAGGTACAAAATTTAATGTATGCAATGTAGTTTCAGCTGAAAATTGTTCATTTAAAGATGAAACCTATTGATTTTGATTTTCCATATTTTTCTCTTTTCCTAAGGTCGAGTATGGCCATTTCGTCCCCCCCCCCCCCACCCACCCACCCACCCACCCTGATTAGAACGAAAATAGGGAAGTTTTTCAAAAAAAAAAAAAAAAATCAAAGCTGACAACATATTTTCTCTTTTCTGGATCATAACATTTGTATCCCTTTTGGTTTAAAGAATATCCAAGGAAAGTACACTTCTTTCCTTTAGGATCTAACTTACTCCTACGTCAGTCTTTATTGTGAATAAAAACTATACAACCAAAAATCCTTATCGGCAAGGCAGATAGAAGTCTAGAGTGTGGAAAATTTTCAAAAAACTTATGTAAAGGTGTTGCAAAGTTTAAGACTTATGAGCGCATCGGGTTTATTAAAAAGGAGGTTGTTAAAACAGCATCACCCCAGAAAATTTTAGGAACTTTATTTGTAAAAAAGGAACCTCCAACAAATGTTTATTTTTTCTTTCGGCAATACCAATTTGTTGGGGCGTGTCTACACAAGAACTTTGTTGAAAAATTCCATTTTCTAAAAAAAAAAATCAGGTAAATTCTTTGTGAAATACTCACGTCCATTATCACTTCTCAAAACTTTAATTTTAGTCTCAAATTGAGTACAAACCATGTTATAGAAAATTTTTAAAAGTATTTCCCACATCATATTTGTGTTCCATTAAATAAACCAAACTCATCAGTGTATGATCATCTATAAAAGTGACAAACCATCATTTTCCAGAAATGGTTGAAACTTTAAATGGCCCCCAAATATCACTATGCACAAGAAAGAAAGGTTTCGAAGGAACATATGGCCTAGGACTATAGGGGGGTTTATGGATTATTGCCAAAGCACAAATTTCACATTGAAAGGAAGATGGATCTTTATTGGAAAACAAATTTAGAAACAAATGTTTTAAATAATGAAAACTTGGATGTCGAAGCCTAAAATGCCAGATCATAACATCCTCACAACCATAGTCAGAAATAACACCTAAACATGAGGTTGGAATAGATTCTTTCGAAAGAGATCCATCATTGGAATAGTAAAGTCTACCACTTAAGCTAGCATTGCCAATCATCTTCCTAGTTGCCAAGCCCTGAATTTCACAATGATATGGAAAGAAATTTGTATGACAATTTTGATTTTGAGTTAATTTATCGACGGATAGTAAATTGAAATCTAATCTGGGAACATGTAACATGTCTTTTAGTGTTAGAAGAGGAGAAATATGAATGGAACCAGTCCCTATAACAGCTAAAAAAGAGCTATCAGTTATCTTAATTTTTCTATTTCCTGCACAAGGACTATAGGTTGAAAATAAGTGTGAGACGCTAGTCATATGATATGTGGCACTCAAATCTGTTACCTATGGGTCAGAAATAGTGAAGGATAGAAAAGAAAAAGAAGCTTGATTAACTTGATGAGCATATGAAGCAGAAGGAGTGACAGAAAGATTTGAAAATTGTGGAGATTTAAAGAGTTCAAAAAGATGCTCAACTTGTTCTTTTGTAAATGAAGATTGAGGCTGTCCAGAGGTAGAATTAAGCTGTATACTGGTCTCAGACACAGTGTTTAGAGCCTTCCCTCTTGGTTGCTTTTTCTTCCATCTTGGCTACCAATTAGAAAGCTTTCCATGAAGCATCCAACAGGTTTCTGTTAGGGTTTAAATGTTGTAATAGTCGAAGTGTCAGTTAGATTGTTACGAAGTTTATTTTGTCTTCGTAAGAAGGGTCTTCGGATGTAATGTAATTTGTACTAAGGCATTATAAAGAGTAGTCTTAATGTCTAGTCCTTAGTATTGTTATGCTTTTGTTCTCCTATAAATAGGGGTCTGTACTAAGTGAGTAGAATAACTTTTCACTGAGTCTTTTACAGATTATTCTTTGTACTCTGTAAAATCAAAAGCATAATATGAGCTGAACAAATATTATATTTACTCTTGTGTTCATCATTATTCTTCTTTCTGAATTCATGCTTGAATTGATCTTAAACTCGATTACAAAACTCATCAATTGGTATCAGAGCAGGAATCCTTTCTGTGATCTGATTTTCATACGATCAAAAAGGTTTTTGAATCTACTGTTTGATTCAAAAAGTTTCCGTCCTTTTTGAAATTGAAAAATTCTTCTTGATCTCAATCTAGGATTTGATTCTGCAAAAATATTTGTAAATCGAGTGTTCTTTGTGTGATTCTGATTTGAAATATACAATTTGATTTCAATATTCTCAAAGTTTTTGTATCATCTTAAAGCTTTTGTCCGTACAACAATGGCGTCATTCAATCTGAATTCGATGACATCTTTTTCTCATTTGCTTGGATCATCCACAAAAATTCCAATGCTTATTCCAGAATATTATGATCAGTGGGCAGATCGTATGGAAGATTACTTGAACGGATTAGATGAGGAATTATGGAAATGCATCACAGGAGAAATCAATCAACCTGCACAAGTTCAGCCAATCAGAATGTCTTCAAGTAGTTCAGAAGTTGATAATCAAACCGATCGTTTAAAATGATTGGAGAAGAAATGCATGAGGGAATTAAGAGGTGCGTTGCCTCCTGTTGTGTACAATTATGTCAGAACATGCAAAACAGCTAAAGAAATCTGGAACAATCTCAAAGACAAATTTCAAGGAAGTGAAAAGACGAAGATCACTTCTGTGAAACAATGCCTGGTAGAACTCAAAGATTTCAAAAAAAAAGAAAATGAGTCTATTGAAACATACTATGATCGGTTCAATGAGCTAATCTATCGTTGTAATCGTTATAGTATAATAAGGTCATCAATGGAGTACAATTTGATATTTGTAATGCTACTTCGAAAAGAGTGGAGGAGTGTGAGTATGATGGTGAAAAATCAACAAAGTTTTGATACTTCAACTTTGAATGACTTGTACAATCAATTAAAATCTCATGAAAATGAAGTTAATGAAATAGCTGAGGAAGCGATTGCAAGTCTTGGTGGACCATTGGCACTTATTTCGAAGGTTTCAGAAAGAGAGAATGAAAAATTGAAGTCTGATGAAGAAGAAGGTTTTCTGATGAATTCTGATGATGAGGCTGTTGCATTTTACTCAAATAATCGAGTAAAGCAATTTTTCAAGAAACCTTTTAATCCAAAGATAAAGTCATCAGATTCGAAGGGTAGTTTTGAGAACAAAAATAAAGTGGATGAGAAGAAGAAAGAAGTGAAGACTGATTCGAAGAGTCAAATGGAGCAAATGAAGATGATGTTGAAAGGTGATACAGGGATTAATTGCCATTATTGCTATGGAGCAAATCATTTGGCAGTAGATTGCTTGTTGAGAAAGAAGGAGGAAAAGAAAAATAGAACAAAGGATGAAGCTTATTACACTGAGAAACTGGAGGAAGTAAAGTCGAAAACAAAGAATTTGTCATTGGTGGCTCATGGAGAAACTGAATCGGATGGTACATATCAAATATGGTCTTCGGGTTCAGATGATGAAGAGATGAAAAATCCATCACATGGAGCTATGTATGCAAAGATGGAAGAAGATTCAGATGAAGAACAGACTTACGAAGTGTGTGGGCAATGCTTCGTTTCGAAGTCTACTGACAGGTCGCCCATGACTACCAAGGTACATAACATTCTTGAATCTTTTAACATTTCAGTTTCTACATATAATTCTGAGTTAGTATCTTTTGATGAAACTGTTACTTATTTTGATTCAATTGTTGTGTCTGCTAGCAATGAAGTGAAAAAGTTAAGTGATCAATTACTAGAGACAAGAAAAAAGTTGGATTCAAAAGTCACCAGGATTGATTACTTAGAATTGCAAGTTTCAAATATTATGGATGATAGGGAAAGTTTAGCAAAGGAAATAAACATGTTGTTAGCACAAAGAATTTTTTTTTGTAATTCTGCGAAAAGATTGTATGGAAAATTAACTGAGTTACATCATTCGAGTGAGATAAGTAAGGAACAACATAGAAAATTACTACCATTTTTAGCTTATGATAGAGCTAAGGTAGATAGTATTTCATATGATTGTGAAAAAGAAATTTCTGATTTTAACAAAGTTCCAGATGATAGGTTTAGATATGGAATTGCTAAAGTCGAAGATTATCTTGATGCTAATGATTTAGTAAAATATGTAAATGAGACCTTATTTAAATCAGAACAACTTCGAATTTTGAAAAAGACTGAGAATTCTACATCTAATTGTCAAACTAATTTTGCTGATATTGAAGATAATTCTGATAATATTAGTGAAATTAGTGATTTAGAGGATGTAGATTGTTCTCAATTGTCTGTCATAAATGTAGCAAATTCTTTTAAAGGGAAAGAAAAGTGTGAAGATTTATTCTTAAAAATTGACACTAATGAACCCTCAACTTCGAAAGTTTGTGATATGGAGTTTGTGGAAATACATGATAGTCAAACCGATAATAGTGAAAATGAGGAAGAAAATACAAATTCGAAGCCAATTCAAAGATCGAAAGAAATTAAAATTCCTCGAGTGGTTGTTGATCAAGTCTATTTGGATACACAAGAATTTGAGAAAATTCTTAGTGAAAAAGGTGCTCATTATCTTGAATCGAATACTATTATGTATCCAATCTTCAAATGCACTGATGATGTTGTGTTTCCAAATCAAGTCTTCGTAACAACAGGTAATGTTGAAAATATAATGCCTGAATTCAAAAAGATGATTGAGGAAGACAATATGCAAACTTCAAATGAAGGTTTCTTTTCGAATCAAAGCACAGTTGAAAACAATCTTACAAAGAATTCATATAAATTTCAACATCAAAAACCAAAAAGAGTATGGGTTGAAAAGTCAAACGTTGAAAAGAAGAAAGTCAACTCAACTGAAAATGTGTTTACAAAGCGATATTGTCTTCGAAGCCAATTCAAAGATCGAAAGAAATTAAAATTCCTCGAGTGGTTGTTGATCAAGTCTATTTGGATACACAAGAATTTGAGAAAATTCTTAGTGAAAAAGGTGCTCATTATCTTGAATCGAATACTATTGTGTATCCAATCTTCAAATGCACTGATGATGTTGTGTTTCCAAATCAAGTCTTCGTAACAACAGGTAATGTTGAAAATATAATGCCTGAATTCAAAAAGATGATTGAGGAAGACAATATGCAAACTTCAAATGAAGGTTTCTTTTCGAATCAAAGCACGGTTGAAAACAATCTTACAAAGAATTCATATAAATTTCAACATCAAAAACCAAAAAGAGTATGGGTTGAAAAGTCAAACGTTGAAAAGAAGAAAGTCAACTCAACTGAAAATGTGTTTACAAAGCACAAAGGTGTTAAAACAGATATTAAAACAGTCAACAAAGCAATAACATTAAATTCAAAAGAATTTAAATCTCAAGTTGAAATTTTTTCAAAGGAAAATAATATTTCGAAACGTCAAGTGAGAAAAACAATCTTTTGGCAAACTATTGAATCATTAAATATGAAATCAACAAATTTTTCAAGAGGAAGAAAAGTTTTTAGAGAAAAATTAAAGTCTCAAAGTTATGAAAAGAAAAATGATTCATTTTCAGATAGAACAAAAACAACACTTCCAAGAAAAAGTTTTCAAAAAAAGGATGAAACACAGATTTCAAAATCACAAATCAATACATCTTATCATGAATCATATATTTCAAAACCAAAAGTGGATTATGTTCCAAGTTCAGCAAAATATTATAATCCTTTGAAGAAACAAGCTGACAAAGTCTCATATGCAAAGGGAATAACAACGAAAAGAAATATTGATCATTGGTTGGAAGGAAAAGGAAAAATATATCAATCAAGTAAGTTTTCGAAAGAACAGATACATGAGGCGTATGACAAGTATGCTAATCTTTCAACGAATGGTAGTTCGTCATCCAAAGAGTCAAATATTTCAGTTAAAGGTTGGCAGCCGGTCTCAAAAGCAAAAAGGGAAGAATCACAAACTCAAAATGCGAAGGGTATAATCAGTGAAAATTTGAAAATAGTAAAAACTCATATATCTGACCCTTCGAATGAAAATGTTAAATTTTTTGACAGTTTCAAAACACAAGTTTGTGATTGGGTTAACGGTTGTACTTTACAATTGAAAAACAAATCTAATATGAATGGACCCAACAAGGCTTGGGTACCTAAATTTTTTCAATAATCGCAGGTACTTTGTGACGAGCAATATGATAACAAGTGGTATATTGATAGTGGTTGCTCACGTCACATGACTGGGAAGAAGGAAAACTTGCGTGATTTTCGAAGCCTAGAAAATGGAGGAGTGGTTAAGTTTGGCGATAATCACAAATGCAAAATCAAGGGTTATGGAAAGATAACGAATGGAAATTTCACTGTCAACCGAGTTGCATTTGTTGAAGGTTTACAACACAATTTGATAAGTGTTTCACAACTTGTTGTGGGCACTAGAAATCAAGTTCTTTTTAATGAAGAAGGCAGTGTCATTTCGAATGTTGAGACAAAGGAAGTTTTACTTAAGTCAAAACGAAAAGGTGATATGTTTACATTGGATATTGTTCCTATTATAGGCAAACCTACTGTGTGTTTACTTTCGAAGGCTGCTGCCGATGTTAGCTGGTTATGGCACAGGAGACTATCACATCTCAATTTTCGAAACATCAACAAACTTGTTGGACAAGATCTGGTAAGAGGTTTACCCATTCTTAAATATGATAATGACAGTTTGTGTGCAGCTTGTGAAGTAGGAAAACAACACAAACAAGGTCATCCTATAACAATAGATTCGAAGATTGTTGAAACCCTCGAACTCTTGCATATTGATTTATGTGGTCCTTCAACAGTTGCTACTCTTAACAAGAAAAGGTACATTTTGGTAATTGTAGATGATTTTTCAAGATTTACGTGGGTTTATTTTCTCAGGTTCAAATCCGAAGTTCCACAAATGATGATTGATTTTATCAAGAAAATGGAAGTTTCATTGAAGAAGTCAGTTCGAAAAATTAAAAGTGATCATGGAACTGAATTCAAAAATCGTATTTTTGATTCATTTCTGGTGGAGAAAGGAATTTCGCATAATTTTTCATCTCCTTATACACCACAACAAAATGGTGTAGTTGAGAGAAGAAATCGATCACTATGTGAAGCTGCAAGAACAATGTTGGCCTATTCGAATTTACCTCAATATCTTTGGGCTGAAGCTGTTTCAACTGCTTGTTTTACTCAAAATCGATCATTCATTCATAGATGATTTAATGTTACTCCTTATGAAATAATCAATAATCGAAAACCTAATGTCAAATTTTTTCATGTTTTTGGATGTAGGTGTTTCATAATGAATCTTAAGGATAATCTTTCGAAGTTTCAAACAAAAGCTGATGAAGGAATTTTCTTGGGATATTCACACAATTCCGTTGCTTATAGAGTGTTAAATAAGTGAACTCGCAAAGTGGAAGAAACTTTTAATTTGACATTTGATGATCATTACATTAAAAAGTCTAATCATCAATTTGCAAATTATCCTATTTTACAAAATTCTTCAAATATAGATGATTCAATTGAAATGGATGATGTTAATTATGAATCGATTTTTGGTATTTCAGATCAAGCAATTGATGCAGAAAGAAATGCACCCGATAATTAAACATTCGAAAATTCGAAGCATGACAATGATTCAATTTCGATTTTGAATCTAAACACAAATGAACAATCTGATGATCTAGTGGAGGGGGAGCACTTGGATTCAAATAGTTTTGTTGAGGGGGAGCGTTATAGTGAAAGTGATAATATGTCAACAAATGTTAATATTGAGGGGGAGCCAATTATTGAAGAAGAGCTGATCATTGAACCATAGCAAAATATCGAAACGGAGTCAATCATCGAGGGGGAGCCCATAATTGAGAAGGATCCAATTCTTGAAGAAGAACATTTTGATGATGCTGAAGATTCAATTTCCATAAATGGATCAGAAACAGATGCTATGTTCGAAGATGCACCTTTGGATTTTGATCCTAATTATCCACCATTGGATAAATGGACAAGAAATCATCCAAAGATCAAATTCTTGGTGATCCACAAGCAGGTATAATGACAAGGGAACAACTTCATGCACGAAATGAGGTATTGAATAATCATCAAGAGTTATGCATGTTTAATGTTTTTATTTCCAAAATCGAACCAAAGACAGTTAAGGTTGCAATGGAACACTCTGATTGGGTTGTTGCTATGCAAGCTGAATTGTCTGAATTCGAAAGAAACAAGGTTTGGAGATTAATTCCAAAACTTGTTGATGTGTCAATTGTTGGACTCAAATGGATTTATAAAAACAAAACTGACAAAGATGGAAACATTATTCGAAATAAGGCTAGACTTGTTGTTAAAGGATATTCTCAACAAGAAGGAATTGATTACGAAGAAACATTTGCCCCTGTTGCAAGACTCGAGGTTGTTCGTATTTTTCTGGCTTTTGCAGCTCATAAAGATTTCGATGTCTATCAAATGGATGTAAAATGTGCATTCTTAAACGGAGAACTTGAAGAAACGGTATATGTTGAACAACCACCAGGTTTTATAAACACAGAACATCCTGATCATGTTTATATTTTAGATAAAGTTGTATATGGGTTAAAACAAGCACCAAGAGCATGGTATGCAACTTTAACCTCATTTTTGAAACAATCTAAATTTAAACAAGGATCAGTTGATCCCACTTTATTTCGAAAGAAAATTGGAAATCATCTGATGCTTGTTCAAATTTATGTTGATGATATAATTTTTGGCTCAACTGACCCTGCTTTATCTAAAGAATTCGAAGACATGATGAAAAGCAAATTTGAAATGAGTATGATGGGCAAAATTAATAACTTTTTGGGTTTGAATATTCGTCAAAACAGGGAAGGCATCTTCATTAATCAAGAGAAATATACGAAGAATTTGTTAGAAAAGTTTGGAATGACGAATAGCACAAGGTTACGAATACCAATGGCAACGGGCATAAAGCTAACTCCTTCGTTAGATAAATCTGTTGTTGATATCACTCTGTATCGAAGCATGATTGGGTCTTTATTGTATTTAACTGCAAGTAGACCTGATATTATGTTTTCTGTTTATAATTGTGCAAGGTATCAATCGAATCCACGTGAACCACATCTAAACGCAGTGAAGAATATTTTGTTTACAATGATCACACCAAGGTTTTTTCTTCCTAAGGCAACATCAATACCTTGGGTAGTTAAAGCCGAGCCTTTAAGTTATATAGGTTGTGAAGTCATGACATGTTTCCATCCTTCTTCTTGTCTAAGTTCAGATAATACCTCACAAAGAGAAAGGAGAGGGTGTCTCCCTAAAACACACCCTTTAACTTCATCAAAAACTGCATTCACACCAGCTAAGAACATAAAAACTCGATCATTTTCTTCTATTTTCTTAAACTGTGCTAAATTTTTAGGATTTCCCATTCTTCACTGTAACAGAGATCAAGTTCTTGCCAAAGAGAAAACATATTATTGTAATATGTGGTGATATCAATTTCTCCTTGCTTTGAGTTCAACAACCTGGTTTTAATATCGTAAGTTGTGAATGATTTTCCACATCTGAATAGGTATCACGAACTGCATCTTATATTTCTTTTGCAGACATGAAAATGTAAGGCTTGCTAATAGATTCCTCCATAGAATTGAGGAGCTAGGAAGCGATCAAGGAGTTTTCTGATCTCCAATTTCGAAAAAGAGGATTAGATTCCTCAGGTTTTGTTTCTTCTCCAGTAAGAAAACCTAGTTTCCCTCTCCCATATATGGCCAGTTTCATTGATTGAGCCCATTCTAAAAAATTCCTACCATTCAATTTGATAGTTGTGATTTGGATGGAGGCATTTGGGTTCATGTAAACTGGAAAAGATGGAGGAAACGTTGAGGTTTGGGTAGAAGAAATGATTAAGGTTTGGGTAGAAGAAGAGTTGGTTTTTTCCATGGCTCTGATACCATGTAAATTTTGAAGAACACTTTTTCTTCTTGTTATAATTAACCATGGAGAATATAACAAAATTTATAGAGTTTACAAGCTAATTGACAACTAAACTAATCGATAGCTATTTATAGCAGAATAATCATATCCCTATAAATCCTCTAGAATTGTATTTAAATAAATAACTAAAATAGAATAGGACATATTTAAACCAGGAAAGATCCTTATAATCTTTGCATCATTCAAGAATGTTGTTGGCAACGTGAACAAGACGAAACAAGTAAAAAAGAACAAACATGAAACTTTAATTCCATGTCCACGTGTCTCCTGTTTAAATCACATGTTTCTTAGAGTTGAGGAGGTAGATTACCATCTATTCCTTAAGAGAATTGGTCCAAACTACTCCATATGGATTATGCATGGTGAAAAGGATGATTCAAGGACATAGTAGGTCAAGGTCTGCTGATGACAAAAAGGGTTTAGATAAGAATGAATTTTTTAATTTTGAATCGGGGGTACCAACACATGCTCCTAATACAGTCGAAATGGTTGAAGGTACCAAAGAGAATTTCTCAGACGACCAAGATAAGTTCAAATTACTGCTTGTGGATGTTGAGAAGCCCCTTTACAAATGATTTCATAAGTATACAAAATTGTTTGTATTTGTTCATCTTCTGAACTTGAAGAGTAAGTACAGGGCACCAGATAAGTTATTTAATGAATTACTATGTTTTATAAAGTTTACGTTACCTGAAGATAAAGAAATGGTTAAAAGTACTTATGAGGCGAAGAAAACACTAAAAGCAATGGGTTCGATAGGAAAAGATACATTCTTGTAGCAATGACTGCATTTTATATAGGATGAAGTATTCGGATTTGAATCAATGTCCCACTTGTGGGAAATCAAGATGGAAGGTGGATGACGAGTCAAAAAAAGAAAACTCTAATATTCGAGCTAAAGTATTGTAGTACTTCCCCATTATTCCACACTTTTAACGTCTCTTTAAATTAAAGAGCATTGAAAATTATCTAGTATGACACAAATCTGGTTGTGGTAGGAAAGACGACAGTATATTACATCACCCAACGGACTCACAAGTATGGCAGAACATAGATGACAGGTGTATTATGTTGCACTTAAAAACCGACACAAGGTAAATATACATATAAAATAACAAAAGGTGTTATAAAAGAGGACATTCGACCATCGTTTTCGACCGTCACAATACTTGTCACTTGTTAGATAATATCTCCAGCTGTATCTTAGTTGTACATGAGCTGTATTTACTTGTACCTTCCTTGTACATGGTTTGTATCTTCTATTTATTTGTCTAATTCATTTCCCAAACCATTGGGGTTTATCATTCTTACATGGTATCACCCTTATCCCTTCCATAATTTTCTTTTCCCCTCATTTTTCAACCACAGTCGGTGCCCTAATTGCCGTCGCCACTGTTGTCATCATGGTTGAGACTGATCAGTCTCTTCCCTATGCAACCTTAATTCACATGCTCTCCCTGCAACTCTCCACCACCAATTATCTGTTGTGGAAGACACATGTTGAGACCCTTTTGCAATCGTAAGGGCTTTTTGGTTTCCTTGATGGTTCAGATTCTCCTCCCTTGCCTGCAAGTACTGCTCCCGCTAATGTTGCTTCTGATGAAAACGCTAAGAAGGATTGGCATATGCAAGACCGTCGCCTTTATAGTCTTCTTCTTTCTTCTCTCAGTGACGAATCCATGGCAGAAACTATTGGATGCAAATCTTCTGCAGAAGTTTGGAGTGCCCTAGAAAAGGATTATGCCTTGCAATCCAAAACTCGTGAGATTCAATTGAAAGACGATCTTCAGCATATGCGTCGCGGATCACTCTTGGTTGCAAATATCAGTTCCAAGTTTCGTGGTATCTGTGATCAATTAGCATCCATTGGATCCCTAGTACCCGAAAACCGACAAACTACACTAGTTTTGTCGAGGTATTGGACCATCTTTTTCTACTTTTTCTTTGCAGCAGCTTCGTCTAAAACCTATGCCAACGCTTTCAAACACTATCTTTGATGCAAAGAGTTATGCTCTGTTTCAACAATCGATAGAAGAACCTAACTCTGCACCAGTTGCTTTTGCTGCTCAACATAATGGGTCACGCAACCATCAGCGTGGGGGACGATTATCATCTAATAATCATTATGTCTCACGCCAAGGAGGAAGGTGGACGTAATGCTGATGGTGGGGGAAATAACTCCCACTCGGGATCTGATCGTCTCAATAATCGGCACCAATATACACCTAAATGCCAAATTTGCAAAGTTCTTGGCCATGTTGCTCTTGATTGCCCAGAACAACTTAATCCCACCTCTGGTTCATCTTTTCAGGCAAACCTTACTCAGGCTTTCAATGCAGTCTCCCTAAACTCTGGTGAAACATCAGACTGATACATCGATTCTGGTGTTTCATCGCATATGAAATCTCAATCCACTCAACTGGACTCTTTTGTTCCTTATTCTAATAACAATCGTGTCTATATTGGAAATGGTGCCTCATTATCTATCTCTCATATTGGAAATTGTCGTCTTAATTCTTCTCTTTCATTAAAAGATGTGCTTGTGGCTCTACAAATCACCAAAAATTTACTATCCACCAGTAAAATTACTCGAGATTTGCTTGTTACAATTTTATTTGATGATGTTTCATTTGTTATTCAGAACAAACAAACAGGGATGATCGTGGGAAGAGGCCGACGTGAATCTGGTCTCTACATTCTCGAACGTGGTGATGAAGCATTTCTTGGTGAACATAGGAATCGCAAAATAAGAGCATCATTTAAGTTATGGCATGATCGTTTAGGACACGTTTCATATGACATTGTTTCTTTCTTGAATAAATTGGGTCACATTTCTGTGACTTCTGGTTTGTCAAACTCATCTACTTGCAATTCTTGTCGGTTAGCCAAAAGTAAAAGATTACCTTTTTCCAACAATGATAAACGTGCAAGTTCAGTTCTTAACTTAGTGCACTATGATTTAAGGGACCCTCACCCATTCCTTCAAAGTTTGGTTATCTGTATTTTGCGGTCTTTATTGATGATTATTCCCGCTTTACTTGGTTGTATCCGATGCGTCGCAAGTCTGAATTTTATTTAATTTTTCAATAGTTTCAGACTTTTGTTGAAAATCAGTTATCTGCTAAAACTAAGGTGTTTCTGTCACACCCCCAAACCAAGGATGGCGGAAACGTCCGAGGGTGGAGGACTTCATGTGTAGTATCATAACAACAATGGTCATAGTGATGAAAGTAAACACAACCAACATATATATATATATATATATATATATATATATATATATATATATATATATATATATATATAATTGAAAGAGTTACATCATTGTATGAATTACATGTTTCAAAATCAATTACAATATGTTGACAAAATATGATAAGTTTGACGCCTCAACGTCCCATCCTCAAAAGTACTTTGTTACCTGTTTAGCGATTTCCTGAGAATACAAATAGTTTGAAAAAGTGTCAACACAATGGTTGGTGAGTTCATAAGTTTTTGTATATAATTATGAAATAGCTTGTCTCGTAATTGCATAGCAGTTCTAGAAAAATCCGATATTTTCCTTAAAATGAATGCTGTAGTCTTGTACCCAAAGACTGAAACGTATGAGTAATCTTCCTTATTTACAGAAAATAACGTGAGTTTATTTCGATATAAACGCGTATGATATTAGTGAAATTCTCGTAAATTCTTAAGTTTGTTAATACTTTCCGTGAGTTATTATAACCATACTTGACATAGACGGCCTCGTAATGCGACGTTCTTCAGGCGTCGCCGTTAAATGACACTTGTCACCACAGACCTGCCGGTCTAGCTGTTGCAAGCAGCTCTGGTGTGGGTTTGTCAAACCCAATATAGATCTATACACAACTATCACGTTCTCCCTACAAGAGACTCTGGTTACAATTTACAGGACTTTTCGACTTTGTTACTTTGGAAGTAACCCGAAGGGAATGACTCATAATTTATTCATTAACAGATTTACGTGAACTAAACTGAAAACCTTTGGTAAATAAATTTGAGAAGTAAATGATACATAAACTATACCAATTATAGTTTATCCAAAACGTTTGTAATGTATAAGAATTCTTTTATGAATGCTTTAATGCTATGAATCCATAAACTATGCTCATTATAGTTTAATATATGTGTTCTAAATAAATGAATAATCTTATCATGAATGACTATATTTCAGTTTATGATGATAAACTAACAATGTAACACATTCAATATTTAGAGCTTATCGTTATACACTTTGCTCAACATAATACAAAGTGTTATGAAGGTTATAAGCTGTTAACAAATTTTCAACCTTTCTACACTGTTTTTGAAAAGTCATAGAAAAATCATACGAAATTGAAAACTAGATCCATAAATTCTGAGAGTTCCCAAAATGTGTCTAGTTTACTCATAATTTTTATCATGATTTTTAATGACCTCCAACTTGGGTGAAAAAGTCCATAATCACAGACTGGTCCGGATTGGTGTTTGAAATGATAGGCAGTTTTGTAAAAATCACCATAAATTGTAGAAAAATCGTATGGAGATGTGCAAGTAGTCATTCTAGAGCTAAGAACTGGAACTACTTACACCTAAAACAGTTTTTCAAACAAAAATGTTTAAGTTGTCCAAAACAGTCCGTGAATGGAGTCCAACTTTTCTGATGAAAGCTGTTATAATGGAGTTTGTGTAAGATATCCATGATTTGAGTGGAAATAATTGAGATAATCATAAAGAGAATGGATTATGCTTACCAAATGTGGAGGAAAAACTTAAGATCAGCCCTGGAAATCTCGAATTTCTAGGGAGAAAAAGTGAGAGAGGAAAGAGTTTGATCTTCTTGTGAAATGAGAGCAAATGAGAGAAGTGAGGAGAGAGGATGAATATTCAGCTCTCAAAAACGTGGGAAAGAGTGATGATTGAGTGGAAAGGACATCGATGTGACCTAGGTAAGGTGGGGAGGTGTGGCTGGTCATAGAGTGGGTGTGGGAGTGGTTGCTTGTGTCATAAGGTAAAGCAAAGTCAACACTCCACCTCTTTGTACTTTACCCACTTGCTTTTATTATTTAAATAAAGATTTTTATGAAAATATGATTAAATTGTGAATATTTAGGGTTTATTATGTTAAAATATGATTTTGGGTGAAAATCCCGCGTTAAAATAATTAAAAACGGGCCTTAAACGCAAAACTACGCGAAAACCGGGAGAAAATGAGTTCCCAGCGAGACCTCTCGGTCCTAGGCCGAGGTTCGGTCCCTAGGCCGAGGCTCGGTCCATGCTGAGGATTGTAGCCGGAAACGAACAGAGGGAAACGAAGGGGCGAGGAGCTCGGTCCGAAGTCAGAAGCGAGGGCTCGGTCCTTGGTCTTCAGAAGAGAAGGTTCAGCAAGCCATCAGAAGGGAGGGTTCGGTTAGTCATCAAAAGAGGAAATGGTTAGAACCGAAAGGTGCCGAACGTTCGGGTTCGGTTGAGGCATGCGAGGTTCGGGCCCGAGAGGACCTTTCGGGTTCGGTTCAGCAGCCTTCGGCTCAGAGGGGTTTCGATTCCTAAGAGGGGTTTCGGTTCCTTAAGTCCGTTTTTCGCGTAGACTTCCGTTTTTGGGCTGTTTTCGCCAAATTCGAGGGTCGGAATGCCCCGAGTGATTATAGAAAGTTGGGGGAGATTTCGAGAGAGATTTGAGAGAGATTCCACATACTCAAAGAGATTTGACATTCTTGGAGAGATTTCTCATACAAAGAGATATGTGGGAGAGATTTCACATTCTTAGAGAGATTTGGGAGAGATTTGACATTCTTGGAGAGATTTCTCATACAAAGAGATATGTGGGAGAGATTTCACATACTTAGAGAGATTTGGGAGAGATTTGACATTCTTGGAGAGATTTCTCATACAAAGAGATATGTGGGAGAGATTTCACATTCTTAGAGAGATTTGGGAGAGATTTGACATTCTTGGAGAGATTTCTCATACAAAGAGATATGTGGGAGAGATTTCACATTCTTAGAGAGATTTGGGAGAGATTTGACATTCTTGGAGAGATTTCTCATACAAAGAGATATGTGGGAGAGATTTCACATACTTAGAGAGATTTGGGAGAGATTTGACATACTTGGAGAGATTTCACATACAGAGAGATATTTGGGAGAGATTTCATATTCTTAGAGAGATTTGGGAGAGATTTTACATTCTTGGAGAGATTTCTCATACAAAGAGATATGTGGGAGAGATTTCACATTCTTAGAGAGATTTGGGAGAGATTTGACATTCTTGGAGAGATTTCTCATACAAAGAGATATGTGGGAGAGATTTCACATACTTAGAGAGATTTGGGAGAGATTTGACATACTTGGAGAGATTTCACATACAGAGAGATATTTGGGAGAGATTTCATATTCTTAGAGAGATTTGGGAGAGATTTTTGATAAGAAGAGATAGAGTGAAAAAGATTGAGAGCGGTTTCGGGTGTGACGAATGTGAGTGTCCGGCTTCGCAATGCAAGGTCCGTAGACCCCGTTATGCCATGTTTTAGGATCTTACACACTCCCTATGAGTATGCAACATTGTTTTATTGTTCTTGTTCATTGTTTAGCACTAAGGTTAAAGAAATTTAAACACACGAACTCTCCAAGTGATGTTTTCTCATTAAGATAGTGAGTTATACAGAAATTACATAATGCAAACCCTATTATACAAGGTTTAATTGAGTTGACCGGTTTGACTCGTTGACCTTGTCCGGCTTAGACTTGACCCGAATTTGACTATTGTCACAGTTTCAAAGTGATGGTGGAACGGAGTTTACTAATACTCTGTTACAAGATCATTTTCACAAACATGGCATACACCATCAAATGTCTTGTCCAGGTACTTCTGCTCAAAATGGATGTGCCGAACGTAAACATCGTCATATCACAGAAACTGGCCTCTCCATGGCATTTCATGCTTCAGTTCCATTGTGTTATTAGGTAGAAGCCTTCACCGCGACTATTTACAACATCAATCGCTTACCTTCTCGTATTCTTGATGGTAAATCTCATTTTGAGATTTTATTCGGTTACCCGCCTGAGTATTCTACTTTTCACCCGTTTGGTTGTCGGGTTTATCCATGTCTGCGTGCTTCTACACCCCACAAATTTGCACCACGGACAGTTTCATGTATTTTTCTTGGTTATAGTACCCGACACAAAGGCTTTCTTTGCCTTGATAACTCAGTGGGTCGTATGTATGTTTCACGCCATGCTCAGTTTGATGAAAATTATTTTCCATATTTAACATAGCAACATATCACCGCCTTTCCAAACAATCTCTGTTTTTCTTGATTTACAGGACGAAGAAACTCAACTAATTATGCCTTCTCCATCCACATCTACCACTCGCTCACCAAATGGGCCATCATGCTCGGTTACAACTTGTGGCCTTTGTCCCTCTACTGATGAATCAAATGGTTTGCATGTCTCTGTCTCTACCTCTGACCCACAAGCAGACACATCATCACAACAACCTCAAAATCTAGCTTCTTCCCCCGTTCGACATCATATGCGTACACGGTCTCGCAATGGCATCTCCAAGACAAAATCTTTTCCGGATTTCACTCCTACCGGTCTTTTGGCAGCTTTATTAGCTACGAATGAGCCTAAAGGTTTCAAATCAACTCTTAAACATCCTGGATGGGTTGTAGCTATGGATGATGAGCTTCAAGCTCTCCATAAAAATCATACATGGGACGTGGTACCTCGTCCTTCCGGTGTCAATATAGTTGGGTCAAAGTGGATTTACCGAACTAAGTATCTCTCTAATGGATCTGTTGAGCGCCTTAAGGCTCGTCTTGTAGCTCAAGGCTTCTCGCAAATGCCCAGTTTTGACTATACTCATACTTTTAGTCCGGTTGTAAAAGTTGCTACTGTCCATATTATTTTAGCCTTCGCCGTTCAGCGAAATTGGCCTCTACATCAACTAGTTGTTAAAAATGCACTCCTAAATGGATACTTGGACCAACCTGTATATATGGAGCGACCACCTAGTTATGTAGATCCCAAATTTCCATCCCATGTTTGTCTTCGCAAGGCTTTATATGGTCTTAAACAAGCACCCCGTGCTTGGTTCACCCGTTTTAGTGCTTTTTTCGTGCAGTTGGGTTTTGTCTGCAGTCAGGTTGACACCTCCTTATTTGTCTTGACCCGTGGTGCCACCCTTATGTATGTTCTTGTGTATGTTGATGACATTATTGTCACCGGAAATAATCAAGCTTTACTTCAACATTTTATTCAGCGCACAAACGAAGAATTCTCCATTAAAGATCTTGGTCGTTTGAACTAATTTTTGGGTTTGGAAGTTATGCACACTGCAGATGGTTTGTTTTTAAGTCAGGCAAAATATGCACATGATATCCTTGATCGAGCTCAAATGTTGGAAGCCAAACCAGTTTCCACGCCATGGTCTCCGGGTATGCAACTTCACAGTAAAAATGGCACACCATTTCGAGACCCTACACTTTTTCATTCTATTGTTGGTGCTTTACAGTACCTAACCATCACCCGTCCTGATCTTTCATTTGCGGTGAACTCGGTAAGCCAATATCTTCATGCTCCTTTGGAATCCCATTTTCAAGCCGTTAAACGTATTCTTCGTTATGTTCGGGGTACGATCTAGCTTGGCCTATCTTTTACACGTTCCGCTACTCCTTCTCATGTTCAATTTTACTTTGATCCTGATTGGGCTCGTTGTCTGGAGACTAGACGCTCCACATATGGTTATGCTATTTTTCATGGACGGAATCTTGTATCTTGGAGCGCAAAGAAGCAACCAATGGTTTCTCGCTCCAGTTGTGAATCTGAATTTCGTGCTTTGGCAAATATTGCTTCTGAACTTCTATGGCTTATTCATTTGCTTCACAACTTACGGCTCCATTCCGGTGCATCTCCGGTACTTTTTTGTGATAACAACAATGAAATTTTCTTGGCTCAAAACCCCGTCGCCCACAAACGTGCAAAGAACATTGACATTGATTATCACTTTGTACGTGAGCTTGTTTTTTCTCGCAAACTCAAAGTTCAGTTTGTTCATTCGCACCTGCAACTTGCTAACATCTTTACGAAAGCATTACCTCGACCACTTTTTACTTTCTTTCGATCCAAGCTTCGTGTTACTTCCAATCCCACGCTTAGCTTGCGGGGAGATGTTAGATAATATCTCCAGTTGTATCTTAGTTGTACACAAGCTGTATTTACTTGTACCTTCCTTGTACATGGTTTGTATCTTCTAATTATTTTTCTAATTCATTTCCCAAATCGTTGGGGTTTATCATTCTTATATTACTTTTTTTTTATTTAAAAACCGACGCTAATGTGTGAAGCCTGATATGCAATGATGACATGTATTCAGGAAACTTTCATGGAAACAATCATGTGAATTAGTTTATGACCTTTAGTGACGAGAAATATGAAAATTAACACCACCCAATTTTTAAAAACAGACGACACAGCCGGTTTTGTTCTATTGTTAATATTCTTTTAAAATGTCCCCTATGTTGAATAATTATTTATAGTTAATGTTCTCCTTTTAATTCGATTGGTGGATCCGTATTTGATCCCTATCACCTGTCAAGTATATCAACCAATGCATTAAATTTAATTATAAATTTAAGATTTTATATTATTTTTAAATATTTAAAAGAAGTTCTAGTAATAAATTAACAACGATATATCAACAAATTCATTATATTTTAATTATATATTTAAGATTTTATATTATTTTTAAATATTTAAAACAAGCTCTAGTAATAAATGAACAACGATATTACTAGTCGATTTAACTAATTAGAGCCATTAGTTTAAATTTTCGCAATAATCTCTTTAAATTGAATACATATATATTTTTTTTAACGCGCCCATTTTTCCTTTAGTCTCGGGCGCAAAATATGTTTGGACCAGCATTGTTTATTCTTGTATAAATGAACTGTTATCTTCATCATTCCGTCGTAACAACCCATCAATCCAATTAAATATGTGGAAATTGTGTCTTCCAAAATTAAGAAAGTTTCAATGGTTAAGAGGGTGAAATTGTAAATAGGTTATTAAATGCACAATCAAACACAACTCAATTGTGAACACTCTTGTATGTGACACAAAAGTCCTGCATTTTGGCTCATTGAAGAAAGAAGTTTTTGTCAGACATACCACAATGTCAAATTCAAAGATTCATGGTTTGAAATCTTTTGGCTGTGTTTTATCCGTTCCCACTAGAAATTCAATTAAAAATGAAGATACTATGCGGGCTCAAGAAATAAATTTCCAACTTGCAGCTATCTTCTATATAACCTCTCGAAGAGTTAAGTTAATGGTTCATCACAAACATTATCACAATACAAACTCTTTTGTATTTTTCCAATTTTGGTTTTCCACGTAAATCCTTGTGTCTCTTTTATTTACTGCTTTGATTCGTATTTTCTAAATGGTTGATTACGTTTGATATAATAATTCCATCCGCATCGAACAAATATTATTATAAACTGCTCGGATTCGCATGTTAAACAAACGTTTACTACAAAAGTATATATATATTTTTCCTATTTGAAACCGATTTAGGGTTGATAATGGGTAATCCGTGGGGTTTGGGGCTCCATCTCATTTCCATAAGTATTTTTTTGTTAGGAACCACATATACTTGTTTGGGTGTGGGAAATATAAGTGCTGTTTGCACTGAGGAAGAGCGACTTGCTCTTCTCAAGTTCAAACAGAGCGTCCAAGACGACTCTAAAATGTTGTCATCATGGGTTGGAAATGACTGTTGCATGTGGGAAAGAGTCCATTGTGACGATGATTCTGGAAATGTCAAAAGTCTTGATCTCAGAGGAGAGAAGTATGATGGTGAAGACCGCTACTACTTAGTTGGTGCTGAGGTGAACTCGTATTTGGCACAGTTGAAGCATCTAACGTACTTGGATTTGAGTGGGAATGATTTTGGAGGAAGCCGGATCCCAAAATTCATTGGATCCTTGAAGCAACTGAGCTACCTCAATCTCTCTCATGCTGGATTTCAAGGTATTATCCCTCATCAGATTGGAAATCTTTCTAATTTGAAGGTTCTTGATCTCGGTTATCGAGATCTGATGATAGACGAACCATTGGTTGCAGATGATGTGGCGTGGACTTTTGGCCTTTCGTCACTCGAGCATCTCGACTTGAGTTCAGTGAATCTTGGCGAAGCACAAAACAGGGACATGCTGCTTTACATGATTCCTTCCTTAAAAGAGTTAAGTTTGTTTCGATGTAGACTTTCCAGTTCTGTTCTTGGTCCTTTTGTTAACTCGAGTAGAATACTTCCCAACATCAAACATCTGGATCTTGGCTCGAATTCTTTCGAAGGTCCACTCCCAGGATTTTTTCAAAACCTTACATCTCTAGCATTCCTAGATCTTTCAGACTATGAACCAGGTTCCGCATGGAACTTTGCAAAATTGCTAAAAATGATCCCTTCTTTATCAGAGCTGCATTTGTCAAACTGTTGGCTGGATAACACATTTCTATCTTCCTCTCATTTTAATTTCTCTACACTATCCAACATCCAACACCTGAATCTTAGGTGGAATTCAATCGGAGGAATATTTCCATCTGTTTTAACAAACATGAGTTCCCTAAGAGTCCTTGACCTTACAGAAAACATTCTGAATTCCTGGGTTCCTGTTATGCCTAACCTTGTTGAGCTTCATCTTTCTTACAACATGTTTAATCGGTTCGAGCAACTTGGAATCTGGAGACACTGTCACCTGATACATTTAGATGTGGCTGGAAATGTGAATGGTATGGAAATGATCGACTCATCGCACAACGTATCCGAGTGCTCCCAGTATGCTTTGGAGAGTTTGGATTTAGTGGAGAGTTTTCAAAATGGTACGATTCCAGAAGCACTTGGAAGAATGGTGAATTTAAGGTTCTTATATCTAAGTAGGAATAATAGATTGACAGGTCCGATCCCCAAATCACTAGGAAGATTAAGACATTTAGATGTATTAGATCTATCTACTAATGACTTAACTGGTCCGATTCCGACATTCCTTGGGAAACTTTCCGTGATTGACCTTTCTTGGAATCAATTGATGGGTTCAATTCCAAAATCCTTTGGGAATATAGCAACTTTAAGAGTAATTAAGCTTTCTAATAATCAATTAAATGGTTCAATTCCCGAATCCTTCAGAAATTTAGCAGCTTTAAGAGAACTGGATTTAGCAAACAATCAGTTAACTGGCCCCATCCCCGCATCTCTTGGAAGACTTGTTTCCTTACGAGCAATGATGGTCTGGAGAAATTTGTTAAATGGGAATATTCCAGTTTCAATTGGGCAACTTGCCAAACTCCAATCTCTAGACATCTCTTACAATTTTCTTGAAGGAGTAGTTTATGAAGCCCATTTTGCTAACCTTTCAATGTTGAATAACTTCGATGCTTCTTTTAACATGAAGTTGACATTCAATGTTTCACGTGAGTGGACACCTCCATTCCAATTGCAAAGTCTTCAACTTGGTTCATGTAATATAATAAATGGATTTCCGCAATGGCTTCAAAATCAAAGGAAAATTGAGAGTTTAGTCTTATCCAATGCCACAATTTCAGGACCTCTGCCCATGTGGTTGCAGAAGACGCCCATCATTGCTTTCTTAGATCTCTCTAACAACAAACTCATTGGACCTTTGACGTATCTTCCCAACCGTGGAGTTAACCATTTATGGCATGCAACCGGTGGTGGATTGCTTCTGCAAAATAATCTTTTCAATGGGTCGATTCCAAGGTCATTGTGTACTACAAATTTGCAATATCTTGATCTTTCTAAAAATAGATTAACTGGGAAAATTCCCGACTGTTTTAAGAACTTGAAAAACTTGGTTACGATGAGATTTAGCTCAAATCGGTTGCGTGGTGTGATTCCAAGTTCAATAGCTCTTAATTCTTTGATCCGGTTAAGACTCAACAGCAACAACTTTATTGGAGAACTTCCTCAAGAATTGGGGAATTTAAGAGATTTGGAAGTCTTAGATGTGGGTGACAACAAATTGTCTGGAGATATACCGATATGGATCGGAGAAAATCTTACATCTTTAATGGTTTTGAGGTTGCACAAGAATAACTTCAGAGGAAGGATTCCTAGAAGTTTGTGCAACACTTCAAAACTTCAAATTTTAGATGTTGCATACAATAACTTAACAGGAACCATCCCTCATTGCCTAGGGGAGTTGAATGCCATGGTTAAGAGTGACCCTGATTTTCTTAGCCATCCTGATCATGATGAGAATCTGATTCAGGGCATCAAAGGTGTTGAACTTGAATTTACAAAAAATTTAGGTATTCTTTTTAACATGGACCTTTCAAGCAATAAACTCGTGGGAGAAATACCAGTCGAGCTAACCGCACTTTGTATGTTGGTGGGTCTCAATTTGTCCAATAATCATCTTAGTGGGGTAATTCCAGGCAGCATTGGGAACTTGACAGCGTTAAATTCTCTCGATTTATCTAGAAACGAGTTGACTGGGATGATCCCTCGGAGCATGGCAGCTTTGACTTTTTTGAGTTATTTGAATCTGTCACGCAACAACTTGTGGGGACGAATTCCAACGGGAAATCAATTGCAGACCCTTGATGATCCATCGATATATGTTGGGAACAAAGATTTATGTGGACCTCCATTGCCAAAAATTTGCTCAAATCAGGTTGACCCAACAACAATAACCGAGAAGGAATACGAAGAAACTGATCATGAGCCGATGAAGATATGGTTTTATGTGGGCATAATGTGTGGTTTTGCAACAGGGTTTTGGGGTGTTATTGGAGTTTTGTTGTTCAAGAAGCAGTGGAGACTGAAGCTGTTCGAGTCTGTGGAGGAAACCATAGAGAAGATATATGTTGCAGTTGTGGTAAGAATTGTCAAGTTGAAGAGAGGAAGAGAAACCGCATAGATCCTCTCGAGTGTAAGTAATTCTCGAATACATTTCGTCAATCTTTTTTTTTTCATAACCCGTTGGAAGTGTAAAATTAAAAAGGATATTTTCAATCTTGACTTGGAAAATGTGTACAAATGGAATCATAATTACGTTGAGTTTATATTTGTAGGTGTTGTCGTAAAAGGAAATGAGGAAGAAAGTTGATGCAAGAGAAAGATTGAAGGTGACAAACATCTGAAAGTTTAAGGGTAGCACAGCAGCGGATGTGGAAATAATGGGCAATATATATAACATAAATATATAGTATATTTTTTGTTTTGCATTGTTTCAAAAGTACAATATGTATTAGAAACGTTTACCATAAAAAGATTTCTGTTTGGGCTAAAACAATTATTATAAGATATCGATATCGATAAGATAAAGTGTATTCCAAAACTTTTCAAAATTTGTTTAGGAAAATATATTTAAATTTTTTGTTTCGCCTTAAAAATAAAATTTAATTTTACATAATTTTAAATAGAAAAAATTACAAAAATTGTCCCTGTGGTATGCATTTTTTGGGGGTTTTAGTCCAAACCTCGACTTTTTTGGATCGGTGGTCCTTATGAGATGGTTTGCTTGTAGTTTTGATCCCTCTGAAAACTGAAAAGACTAAAATACCCTTGAGGTATTTCTTTTTCATTTTTCTTTCATTTTTTATCTATTTTTATAATTAAAAATTTAAGAAAACTCTCTCTCTCTCTCTCTCTCTCTCTCTCTCTCTCTCTTATATGGACTTGGAATTAAGATCCCGTTCACACAACCCTAGAGATCCTCCAAGTCAATCACAGCCTAGAGTTGAGCTACCCAAACCCATCGGCGTTATGTGCATGTATGTTCACTGAAACAACCTTGGGCAAACATACAAAGAAGAACAGTGGCTCTGTATTAGATGAAACCACTAACGAAACATCAACGTCCCTTTGCTTTTGAATATACTCAGACCCGGTACAAGTGCACGCCTCTGTTTTTCCTCTCAAATCACCTGCCGGAGTAGTCACTGAAAAACCTTAAAATTCTCCAGCGCTACACTAATGGAGTTCAGATCAGGATTTAATGTGTAGCTGAAGCAAAGTCAAGTCCAAGCTAATCTTTAATGGCGATGTGATAAGAACAGGGCTTCATTTATAAATGACGTGTACAGGCCCAGATTGTGGATTCCACTCTAAAACCTTCAATTACATCCAGTGAGTTTTTTGCTCTTTCTTTGAAGATTTTATCTGTGGAGCAAAATTGAATCTCATGAACTCCCCACCCCCCTCCCGCTTGAAGATTGTTGCGATCGCTGCTCCCTTTCCCCTTTTTTCCTCCATTTCTTTTTCGTTCCTTGGCCTGTACCCACCACCAAAGTGGGTGTTTCCCCGGAGCAAACATCGGAGGTAGCAACCCCCTTTTGATTCCCTACCTTCGCACCTTCCTTCCGAGAGAGAAGAAGCGCATGAGTTGCTTTTGTTACTCCCCATCTACAAACCAATAAGGCACCAGAGGTTCTCTTCTTCTCAACGGGTCTTCCACCAGCGAGCCTTCCCTATCACAGCCTCGTTTGTGATCATCCTTCTCGTTGAGATGAAAACCAAAGACCTGAGGTCCATTTTACCGTCGTCGGCAGCATAAGTTGCTCCGTTCTCCTATTTCCTTTCTCGAAGGATGAATCATTGGAGGCGATTGATTAAAATAAATTGCTTTAAGGTTCTGAATTGGAATGAAAAAAACAAATTAAAACGAGAGAGAGAGAGAGAGAGAGAGAGAGAGAGAGAGAGAGAGAGAGAGAGTTTTCTTAATTTTTTTAATTATAAAAATAGATAAAAAAATGAAAGAGAAATACCTTAAGGGTAATTTAGTCTTTTTAGTTTTCCGAGAAACCAAAACTACAATTAAACCAACTCATAAGGACCACCGATCCAAAAAAATCAAGGTTTGGACTAAAACCCCAAAAAAATACATACCACAGGAACCATTTTTACAATTTTGTCTTTTAAATATGTCTTTTTACGTGTGTATCATCTAAAACAAAATATAAAATAAAATAATCTTATGTATTCAAGGTAATAATATTGATTTGACCATCAAATATAAATTGCTGTAATATACAAAGTTTCATGAAAAAATATAGTTTATTCTTATAAAATATTTTTAACAATATAATTTTCTATTAGGTTCCAAGTCTTCTCCTTTAACTTTCCTGTCTTCCATTTAACTACCAAGTCTTCTCTGCCAACTTCCAACTCTTCCATCACTATAAGCTTCTCTTCATTTGTTTCATCCTTATAAATGAACTGGTTTCTTCATCATTTCAGCATAACAAAACATATTTCCACTTTTATCTTTTATATTTCATTTTCTAAATAAAACGAGTCAGGGTAGATAATGTGGAATCACAGGGTTCGGGCTGCATCTCATTTTCGTAAGTACTTATTTGGTAGCAACCGCATATAATTGTTTGGGTGTTGGAAATGCGAGTGTCTTTTGCTATGAACAAGAGCGAGTTGCTCTTCTCAAGTTCAAACAGAGCATCAAGATGAGTTTGGAATGTTGTTATCATGGGTTGGCAATGACTCTGTGGGAAAGAGTCAATGAGATGGTGGCTCTGGAAATGTCAAAAACCTTGATTTGAGAGGAGATCGGATAAACATGATGGTGAAGACCACTACTACTTAGTTAGGGGTTGTTTGTTTTTTTTTTTTTTTTGTGAAGAGCTGCGCAACCACTTTTTTCTGCGCAGCGCAGACATATGCCCTTGCAGAGTGTTTGTTTTTTGGAAGTGCGCAGACCAAAAAACGTGTTTGCGAGGTCTTCCTGGCGCATACATGGGCCACTGTCTTCAAAGGTCTTCAGACCTCATTTTAACCAAAAAAAACACCCTTTTTTTCTCTCTTTTTGCTGAAAATGCATTTTTAATCTTTATGAAATGAAATTAAGTTTAAAAAATTAATTTATTTCAACAGCTGCAGATGTTAAAAAACAAACAGTCTTCTTATTGCAGACTGCAAACATTTGGTCCACCTCTTTTGCCGCAGAGACTTGCAAATGTGGTCCGTAGACTGCAGACATTTTGACTTCAAAAAAACAAACAGCACCTTAGTGGTGAGTTAAACTCTTGGCAGAGTTGAGGCATCTTGAATACTTGGATTTGAGTGGAAATGATTTTGGAGAAAGTCGGATCCCTAAGTTTATTGGTTCCTTGAAGCAACTGAGCTACCTCAATCTCTCTCGTGCTTATTTTCAAGGTAATATTCCTCATCACATTGGAAATCTTTCTAATTTAAAGGTTCTTGATCTCAGTTGGAACTTTGACATGATGGCAAACGATATGGCATGGACTTCTGGCCTTTCGTCACTCGAGTATCTCGACTTGAGTTTAGTAGATTTTGGTAACGCACAGAACAAAGACATGTTGCTTTGCATGATTCCCTCATAAAAAGAGTTAAGTTTGTATAGCTGTAATCTTCATCTTGGTCGAGTAAGATACATCCTAACATCAAACTCATTGATCTTGGCATAAATTCTTTCAAAGGTCCACTTGGCTTTTTACAAAGCATGACATCCCTTGCATTCCTGGATCTTACTGTTGGATTATTGTCTAAGTCCATAACTATTTTGGTATGTACTTGACCCGATGGTGCATGGTCCTTTTGGGTTGCCTTCACCAAAGCAACTTAATTGGAGAAATAAATAGAGAAAGGTTATTATGATTTATTAATATGTTATAAGAATAATATATTAAAGGAGAAATCATATTTGTTTAATTAATATTGGTCAATAATTAATTAAGAATTAATTTTGTGATCAAATGTAATTAATTAAACTAGAGGGGCTGAATTGTAATTATGTGATAGTTACAAAATAAGGTAAGGATTATCTTAAGGATAGGTTGGACGAATTTGAGGTGATAAGGACCTTAGAATTCGACTATGATAAGGATTCAAGGCTTATCTTATGGGTTGCTTGGTAAGCAAGCAACTAGATAAGGATAAGGACTGCAACCCTATCTCTACACCTATATAAAACCCCTTTGGCTCTTGATTTCGTCCAGACCTTTCCAAGGCTTCTTGATTTTCGAAATCTTATACCTCTCCTCTTTCTTTATACCTTCTCCATTTGTTCTTGGTGTTTGTAAGCCATTAGAGGAGTGACACTTGTGACTCTAAGCCTTCCAAAGTCAATTCAAGGAGGAATTGGGATTGTTATTGCTACATAACAATCAAGGTAATATCCTAAACCTAATTATATGTTAATATCGATTTCCATATGCTAGAATTAGGGTTTATAGTCTTGGATTCAAAGCATGTACAATAGAGAAACCTAGATCCAAGCATTAGGGTTTGTATGAGCACATAGGATGTCTTAGGACCAAAACCCAACAGTGGTATCAGAGACTAGACTGGTTTCTATTGTATTGATGCTTGATATGTATGAAAAATTCAATTGTATGAACTTGACATATTAGGGTTTATTGCCAATAAACCCTAGGAGGCTAGGGTTTTTTTCGAGATTAGGGTTTGCAAACCCTAATTTGCAAGAGTTTGAATAAGATCTTCAAATCCTTTCCTTAAACCCTTAAATTTCGAAATCTAGGGTTTGTTTTAATCCCTTGATTTTCGAAATTAGCCTCCTCCCCAAGATAAGATCCTAAATTTTAGGGATTTGGATTATCCCATATCTTGTAATTATCCTCTAATTGTTAAATATGGTAATTATAGATTTTGCATTATCCTATCCTTATTTTCGAAATCTATAGAGATATTTAAGGGATTAGGATATCTTAAATGTATAAATGGTAATTATCCTCATGATTTAGATAATCCCTTATGATTTAATAATTAAATTAATAGTCTAATTCAAGATAATTATTAAATCACGAGTTTTAATATTTAATTTTTTTTAATTTAAATGTCATAAATTCGAAATTTTTTAAGAAAGATTAAAACTAAATTGTTTTGAAATGTTTCAAAACTTGCCCTCAAGTTTTGGAATTTAAAAGTTGATTAAAAGTTTAATTAGGAATGTTAAATTCTAAAACCTTATTATAGTTTTGAAAAAGTTCAAATCACACCCTTATGGTTTTATTAATTAATTAAGGTGTATAATTAAAAGAGGTTTAATAAATCCATAAAGTTTTTGGTTTAAAATTTAATTGAATTAAAAGTATAATTGTTAAATTTGACCACCTAATATTTTAAAAGTGTAAAATACACCCTATACTATATATAACATTAAAAGTCTAACACTATATATATATATATATATATATATATATATATATATATATATATATATATATATATATATATATATATATATATATATATATATATATATATATATATATGTATGAGTAAAAGTCATTCTTACCGTTAGTAGGCCTCATTCACGAAGCTAGTCTATAAGGGGTGTTTAAGTAAATTGCCTATAAAATGGCGATTGAATGGGTATCCACTCTTACCCACCGCACTCTTGACTAGTGGAGGGTCGTTAGCCGAACGGGTAGGATGGGACAAAACCTTCCATTATAAGTATAATGAATTACTAAAGTAAATAAATGTTTTCATAAAATTCCCAATCTTAGTTACTTAGGCAAAAGTGAATTGATGCAATTCCATGAAATTACACTTTGTGCCATTGCGAAGACGTTAGTGGAGCGTGTGTGGTTTACCGGCACACAAAATGGTTCTAAGCAAAGGTAGCAAAGGGTGACTCAATGTTTGTCATAGTTCGGTGGAGCGTGTGTGGTTTACCGGCACATCGAATAGGTGACTGTAACATGTGAGGGCACCATGTAAGTTTGCATGGTTATTCACACCCGCTTTGTGATCCTCGGCATCCCAGTCACAAACAAGAGGGGCATATCGAGATTTAAACATGCCATTGAAAGTTCAATTAATCTCAAAGGATCTAGGAGTTTTCATAGATTTAAAACTTAAATTTCTTTTTCGTTTTTCGTGGTGGAAATTAGTGAATCGTCATTCACTTACCTTCAAATATTCTGCAATTAGGGTTACGACATCCCTCTCCCGAGTTGTAGAATATTGTGTTGGGTCCTAGCCTTAGTATCTCATTTGGGTGATTTACTAAGGACTCAATCAATCAACTAACTTGAATTTGTTTTTCTCCCGTTTTGTAGATGTCAAAGTTCGACAACTATGGTCTTCCCAAATCCTGTGGAACAAGCATTCCACATGAAGATGATATTCCACGATTCAATCGAGGAACGAGAAATCATGCTTCACTTCCTCCTCCTCCTCCTATTGTTCTCCCTAACCCACAAGATCGAAGAATTGAAAGGTTCAATATCACTAAAGCCCTATTGGAAATGAAACATGAAGATGGTAAACCCGTGTGTGCCCACGTTCTAGGAATGAAATCACACATTGATAGGTTGATAATGTTGGGTGTGTCATTCCCAAATGAGTTGGCTGTGAATTGGGTTTTGCAGTCACTTCCTGAATCATATAATGAGTTCAAAAGAAAGTATTATATGATGGATCATGATGACAACCACATTGACCTAACTTACATGCTCATTGCTGCTGAATCATAAATGATTTGGCAAAGCAATGGAGTGTATTTGTTGGGAAAGTCAACCGACCATGCTTCCAAGGACGTTCTAGGAGAACCGACCTGCATTTGTTGCCAAAAGAAAGGGCGTTGGATACAAGTCTGCCCAAAGAACCTGAAGAGTCCAGAAGATGGGAGAGTCAAAGAGTATGGCTGCGCTTCAGGTAAAATCCACTATCTAACTCCATTAAGTTCCTATTCATTGATTCTTAATACATAATGTGATAAGATTGCATTTGAATGTTTTACAAGATCGGTGAAAAGAAAGGAAGCTTGGTGAAAGAGCAAGATGAATCTAATCACAAGGAATGGATCTTGATCGCATGGACTTGAAGATTAGATTTTGAGCTTAGATAGTTATGATAGAGTTGTTAGAAATTTTTTCTTTTGAAATACATAGTTTTCAATGGATTTTGCATTGTAAGGACAAATGTTTTCCGCTGCTTTTATAAATAAAATAAATTTTGTTTGACTTATTTATTTATTTGTTTATTTCCTTGCAATGAAATCGTTATGAAAATTGGTGTATGCATATTTATACAACAAATGGATATGATTCTTATTTATGGTGTTTATGGAAAAGTCGAGAATTTACCAAATATGGAGAGTTTCTCATCGCCCAAGTTTCAATTGGACAGCAATTTGGAATCACGCAACTTGGTTGCATGATGAATGAGAAATTTCATATTTGGAAATTAGACTAATTCTTTGACAAAGTGTCAAGTGAAGGACTAGGAGATCGAGCACACAAAGTTGCGTGTTGATCAATTCCACCATAAGAGTAACAAAGATATTCGTCATGATTTACTAAAGGTTTAGTAAATGTGATTATACTTACAAGATTAAGTGTAATTCTAGATTGATTGAAAAAAGGTTTAAATCAATAGTAGAACGAATAAGAAGAATCAAGTAGGCAGAAAGATAAAAGTTTCTCCATTCTAAGAAGAAGGGAGAGTACCTTTTATGCTTTATGATGGGTCTTAATGATTAAGAACCATATCTCAATTGATCCTCTAAGTAAATCTTAGCACAATTGTATGTTTAAGAAGAGGAATCAAGGATTGAAGAAATGGTTAAATCAAGAAGTCTATCATACTTCGTTCCAATGACAAGTCTTAAAGTTAAGATTGTGACAATGAGTGAAAAGGATTAAAGGTTTATAACATTCATCAAATGTGGAAAGTTGTGATGTCTTGGATAAGACAAAGACCAACTAGAACCAATTTATGAAGAGTCTTGATAAAAGCTACACTAACTCTTGAATATTTGTTTGTCAAGAAATGTTTATTGACAAAAGGATCTTATATGTCAAGGAGTCAGTGGGAGTCTTAATGGTCTTGAAAAGTTTCAAGAACAAATCAAATAGACCTTATCAATCATCACTAGCACACTAGTTGAGGTTTACGACCTATCGTGTTGACATCATTTTGTTTCTATGCCGTTCCAATTGAGTTAATTATGAAATATGAGTTCTATGAGTTCTCATTTGAATGCATAAAAGGCAAGGACCTTGATCAATGGAAAGTACATTGATAAGAAAAAGTGAGCTGCTTAACTACTTGGAAGACATGGTGGGCAGCTGTGCTACCATAAAGGCAAGAAATTGAGATCAAAAAAGTTCGATCCATATGAGTTTGAATTTGTCGTAAACTTTGGTTTTGACAAATTCACATGGATAGGAACAAATACACCATTATATCTAAGTGTCATAAGATTTCCTCATTCATGAAAATGATTCTAAGGAAATGCTTTCACTAAGAAAGATTTTTAAGAAGATAGTGATTATAAAATTGCATTCTCGAATTCAATTATGGTTACGGTATCCCTTTCCACGATTTGAATTGTGAGGTTTGGCAATTAGTCTTAATTGTTTAGACACACATATGAGCTATCTAAGGCAAAGGTGTATAAGTTTAAAAGGCCTTGATAAAAGATTATCAAAGCATTAAGTATTAGAAACATGAACTTAAGAAATTCAATAAGTATTGTTTTTCTAAAAGTTTAGCTGTTTCTGAATACATATCAAAGCTAGTGGGAGCGTAAGTGTTATGTTTATAATAATCATCAAGATAGTGGGAGCATAAAAGTTATAATTGTATGATTATTAAGGCAAGTATTGCAAGGTTAGCAATATTAATTATAGAAAACAAGAGTCATACTTTGCAAAGTTGTAAGAGTTGAGAGGTTGTTTTGCTATAATTAAGGGAGAGAATATTATGCTTCATTTCAAATCTAAAGGTTTAGGTTGAGAAATGTTAATAAATTTAGTCAAGGGTACATAGTGTGTTCTTAAAATTTCAATTATGATTACGGCATTCCTCTTCACAATCCGAATTTTGAGAACATAGCAAATAAAACATTATGCGTCGTGTCCCATACGCTTCGGGTATAGGATCGATTGCAAATGCTTTAGTGTTTGACCATTCTAAAATTTTCCAAATGTCTAGCGCATTTAGAGGGAAAAGGGACTAGAATCGGTTTTGACTAAAATAATTAAACAAGTATCAAAGGACAATCCAAAGTTTAACGAGGATTGGTCGCTTGTGAGTAGTTGGAAGCATGGTATTGGATGGACCATATCGACATTATTATTATAGAAAAGATTCTATTAAGAATGAGTTGTCATATGGAAATTATGGAAATGTTTCCATAGTGGATGGACCATATCGACATCATTACGAATAGATAAGATTCTATTAAGAATGAGTTGTCATATGGAAAATATGGAAGCATGTCCATATTGGGAATTGAATATTGAAAATCTATGTCTAGATTAGAAACTTTTATGCAAAAGGATGTTCAAAGGAATGTACTTTGAGTGAGAGACATCATATCTAAGGAATCGTCTTGTAACAATGTCCGATAGTGGACTTTGTAATATCATTGGCAATAGTCTTTGTGACTTTGGTGCAGTGAAATCACAAAAGGATCATTGCATAAAATGTTAGAATCTAGCATATTCTACAAGTAGCAAGAATTTGATATTCTTTCACTTATGAAAAGGATTTGGAGTTGTGAAATGAGAATGATTGGAAATGTGTTCAATGTGATCTATTTCACAAAGTAAGTGTGCATGCTAGGAGCATGGGACAAGTGTTGTAATTCAAGTAAGAAGTTGATTACCCGAAACGACAAATAATGAGTAATCAATATGGTGATAAATAAAAGGCGTTTTATTTATACTCAAAGGTTTGAGGCCATATGGGATTAGTATTATTCTTGTGTTTCACATTTTCATGTTTTGACTTCCAGAATAATTGAGTTTATTAAGAATAATCGAATTATTCGAACGGGCCACAGTCATTCATATGTTGGAAGTAGATATGAATGAAGACTGTCGTGAATTGGTGTGTGGATTGTCTAAAGAGCATTAGACATAAGCAAATGTTTGCTGCAACGTTCATGAGTGCTTATGAATGTGATTTGAGCATTGGATTAAACCCACGCTCACTTGGATCACTCCATGAATTGTATCACGAGTGATTGGTGAGACGATAACATCTTATATTCTTGAAACCGAGATGTGTGAGGTGTATCTTGCAAATCGGTTGCACATTGATAATATGTAAACGCACTAGTAACTTGGTGTTATAAAACATATTGTTGTGTGTAATTCGTAAGTGAGTACAAGCAAGCATTGTATCAAAGTTTATCCGTTCCTTTTATCCAAAGAAGGATAAAAGCGATATCTTTGGGCCCCTCGATGATTTTGTGATGACAAACGTAAATGCTCAGCCGGGCTAGGGCTAATTTGATTTGTTCAATTAGTCATTCGTCATAAATCGGGAATCGAGATAGAGTACAAAGAGAATGATTTGAAATCATATCTCATATGATATCTAGAATGGAGGAATATATGATCCCTTATCTTAAGGACACACGTATCTGATAGGATCAGAGTTGACAGCGGCTTTGGAAAGCTACAATTGCAGATCAGGATCTGAAGTCATACGCATAATAGTTATTAGACTTATCCAAGTGGGAGACTGTTGGATTAGTGTCTAAGTCCATAACTATTTTGGTATGTACTTGACCCGATGGTGCATGGTCCTTTTGGGTTGCCTTCACCAAAGCAACTTGATTGGAGAAATAAATAGAGAGAGAGGTTATTATGATTTATTAATATGTTATAAGAATAATATATTAAAGGAGAAATCATATTTGTTTAATTAATATTGGTCAATAATTAATTAAGAATTAATTTTGTGATCAAATGTAATTAATTAAACTAGAGGGGCTGAATTGTAATTATGTGATAGTTACAAAATAAGGTAAGGATTATCTTAAGGATAGGTTGGACGAATTTGAGGTGATAAGGACCTTAGAATTCGACTATGATAAGGATTCAAGGCTTATCTTATGGGTTGCTTGGTAAGCAAGCAACTAGATAAGGATAAGGACTGAAACCCTATCTCTACACCTATATAAAACCCCTTTGGCTCTTGATTTCGTCCAGACCTTCCCAAGGCTTCTTAGGGACGAAATCTTATACCTCTCCTCTCTCTTTATACCTTCTCCATTTGTTCTTGGTGTTTGTAAGCCATTAGAGGAGTGACACTTGTGACTCTAAGCCTTCCAAAGTCAATTCAAGGAGGAATTGGGATTGTTATTGCTACATAACAATCAAGGTAATATCCTAAACCTAATTATATGTTAATATCGATTTCGATATGCTAGAATTAGGGTTTATAGTCTTGGATTCAAAGCATGTACAATAGAGAAACCTAGATCAAAGTATTAGGGTTTGTATGAGCACATAGGATGTCTTAGGACCAAAACTCAACACTTACCGACTATGATATTAGTTTCGAATTGAAGTTGCTAAACATGATCCCTTTTGTATCAGAGCTTCATTTATCTGGTTGTGGGCTTGGTAATACGTTTTTGTCTTCCGCTCATCTTAATTCCAGTACACTTTCTAATATACAACACTTGGATCTTAGCGACAATTTGATAAAAGACATATTTCTGTATGTTTTAACAAATATCAGTCCCTTAAGAGTCCTTGACCTCTTACAAAACACTTTGAATTCATCGGTTCCTATTATACATAACCCTCTATAGCTTTATCTTTTTTGAAACAAATTTCATAGGATTCAGCAACTTGGAATCTGGAGACAGTGCCATCTAATATATTTAAGTTCGAAGGAAAATGAGTTTGATATGGAAATGACCAACTCATCGCAAAACATATATGAGTACTCCCAGTATGCCTTGGAAGGGTTGGATTTACGGTGGACTTTACTAAATGGTACAATTCCAGAAGCATTTGAATGGTTCGATTCTAGAATCTTTTGGAAATTTAGAAGCTTAAAGAGTATTGAATCTAACATAACACAGCGGGACCCATTCTAGCGTCTCTAGGAAGACTTGTTTTGTTATGGGAAATGATAGTGTCTAGAAATTTGTTAAGTGGTAATATTCCACTTTCAATAGGGAAGCTTGCCAAACTTCGGTTTCTAGATATTTCTAACAATTCATTAGAAGGAATAGTTTTTGAAGCCCATTTTTCTAACCTTTTGATGTTGAAAGACTTGGATCCTTCTTATAACACTAAGTTAACATTCAATGTTTGAAGTGAGTGGATACCTCCATTCCAACAGGTAGCTCTTCAACTAGATTCTTGAAAAATTGCAAATGGATTTCCTCGTTGGCTCCAAAATCAAAGGAAACTTAAGACGTTAGTGTTGTCCAATGCTACGATTTCGGGCCTCTACCCACATGGTTGCACAAGATGCCCATCAATATTCCTTTCTTAATTTTCTTGACAACAAACTAAGCGGACCCTTGACAAATCTTCCTAGTGGGGGACATGGTAACTTTTGTGGAGATGTATTTTGCCACAAATTGCTTCATTAAAATAACCTTTTTAGTGGGTGGATTCCAAGGTCATTGTGTACAAGGACAGATTTGGAATATCTTGATCTTTTCCAAAATAGGTTAACCAGAAAAAATCCCAATTGTTTTAAGAATTTACAATACTTGGAGACCATGAGATTCAACTCAAATCGGCTGCGTGGTGTCCTTCCAAATTGGATAGCTCTTCAATTTTTAAGCAAGTTAAGACTCAACAACAATAACTTTATTGGTGAGCTTCCTCGGGAATTTAGGAATTCAGAATTTTAGAAGTCTTAGATGTCGGTGATAACAAATTGTCTGGAAACATACCCAAATGGATTGGAGATGTTTTTATATTTGATTGTTTTAAGGTTACACCATAGTCACATAATTTGCGGTACACTTTGTTACGGGTACGTGTATGTGGTACGCAATTCGCTAGGTCCCTGAAATTAGGTACGAGGGGGTAGGCTCATTTCTGTACGCTTCGGTACGATGTACCAAATATTGTGGTACCATGTACCAAATTTCAAAACATATTAAATAAACTTAAAACTTACAATCAAACAAACATCAAAATTTCAAAACAGATTACATCTGTAAACGAAAGTACAAACTAACAAACTATATAATAGCTAGGGTTTCATATTATTATTAAATGAGAACTACAAATACAATGAAAGGGGAAGACATAATATATAGAGAAGCTAATTAGGCTAACATCCCCCCTCAAACTCACAATGTAACAACAATAAGCATTAAGATTTCGTCAGACAAAAAATGGAATCGAAGAGTAGTCAATGGCTTCGTAAGAATATCAACAATCTGCAAAGAGGAAGGAACATAAGGAAGGGAGATAGTGCCCTTCTGGAGATGATGACGTCTAAAATGACAGTCAATCTCAATGTGCTTTGTGCGCTCATGAAACACTGAATTCTTGGCAATCATTATCGTACTCTCGTTGTCACAATACAAAGGGGTAGGCTGAGAGATGTGAACGCCCATATCTGCAAGAATCCATCTCAACCAAACAATCTCACAAGTGGGGATAACCATGGCTCGATACTCAGATTCTGTAGAAGATCGAGAAACAACATCTTGTTTCTTGCTTTTCCATGATATCAATCCCCAAGAAATACCGTACCAAACCCAAGTCTTTCATAGCAAAACGGTGAGCCAAACCACGCTTTAAAGACTCTATACCATCATGATCATCACCAGTAGTAATCATGTCATCAACATATAAGGAAAGAATAATCCGACCTGCATTCGTACATCGAATAAATAGATCCGAGTCATGGTTACTTGGTTGAAAACCAAGCGAAGTAATCACCGTAGAAAATTTCTCAAACCAAGCACGAGGGGCTTGTTTGAGGCCATATAGTTCCTTCCAAAGTCGAAAAACTTCACCTAGTTTGTGAGCAATACCAGGGGTGGAGACATGTATAGTACTCATGAATATTACCATTCAAGAAAGCATTCTTGACATCCATCTGATAAATCTTCCATTGGAAAATGGAAGAAACTGCAAACAAGGTGCGAACAGTTGTCATTTTTGCAACAGGAGCAAACGTCTACTCATAATCCATACCATACTTTTGCGCGTACCTTTTCGCAACAAGTCTGGCTTTATAACGATCAACGGATCCATCAGACTTTGTTTTGATTTTACATACCCAACGACAACCAATCGTGTGCTTTCCGGGCGGAAACAGAACCAGATCCCATGTATGATTCTGATAAAGAGTTGCAAGTTCCTCAATAATAGTGGTATGATAAAGAGTTGCAAGTTCCTCAATAATAGTGGTCTGACAAAGGGGATTAGAAATGGCCTCTTTGTAGGATGTTGGCTCAGAGAGACGATGTACATTAGCAATAAATGAGGCAAACACCGGTGAGTAAGAGGAATAGACAAAGTCAGGAAGCTTTGTGGACTTCTTATTACGATAAGGCGTCGATGGAGGGGTTCTTAATGATCTGCAACAGGTGGTGGATCAGCGACAGGTGGTGGATCAGTAGCAGGTGGTGGATCAGTGACATGTGGTGGATCATCAATTTCAATGCTAAATGGATCAATAGTACGAAGCTCCTCTCGGGTTGCATCATGTGACTGAACATGAATGCTATAGAATGGAATATTCTCCAAAAAGTGACCTTGCGAGAGACATACAGTATCTGATTTGAAGGATCATAGCACCGATAACCCTTCTGACCAATACCATATCCCAGAAAAACACAAAGAGCTGATTTTCAAGACAACTTATCTCTCTCTACATGAGGCTTCAAGATAAAACATGTACACCCAAAAACTCACAATGAAGAATAATTTGGAAGTTTTCCAAACAACATTTCATAAGGAGGCTTCCCCGAAGTATACGCAGTAGGAATGTGATTAATAACATAAGTGGCAGTATGAACAAATTATCCCCAAAACATATTGGGAACTTGAGTAGAAAGTAGTAAGGATCTGGCAGTTTCCAGGAGATGTCGATGTTTTCTTTCTGCAACACCATTCTGCTGAGGAGTGTTTGTACAATATGATTGATGTATAGTGCCATCAGATGTCAATAATTGTTTAAAATCATTAGAGGTAAATTCACCTCCCAAATCACACCGAAAACATTTTATGACAAGAGCTCTAAATTCACTATATATTGTGAAAAAATCAGACATGCGCTTCATAAAATAAGCCCACGTATAACGAGTGTAATCATCAATGAATGAAACATAATAGTTAGCTCCCAATTTAGAGGTGATCCGAGAGGGACCCCACACATCAGAATGCACGATATCAAAGGGGGCAACAGAACGAGTGACACTTTTATTAAACGGTAAAGAAAAAAAAATTCCCAGTTACAACCACAACAATCAGAAATATCATCAGTTTTCAAAGAGCCTAACACACCAGTGGAAACTAAAAACTGTAAACGAGACGCTGACACATGTCGCAAGCGATAATGCCAAAGATAAAAAAACAGACGACGAAGGGTTTAAACGAAAAGACAACAAATCGACACTAGATGCAGCAACATCAGCAACATGTAGCTGCTCCAAAACATAGAGCTCCCAAAGTCTACGACCTATCCTAATCACCTTCCAAGTCCGAATGTCCTATGCAGAACATAATTAATCATAAAAGAAGACCCAACAACCAGATTTACACAATTGACTGACCGATGCAATATTCAAAGCAAGTGTGTGAATATAATACACATCTGTTAAAGATATATAAGGAGTGACAATTGAACCAACACCCTCTACTGACATGGGTGTAGCACTAGTAGACACAACAGGGACAGGTGTACGAGAAGATAATGAAGCAAAAGATGACAAATGTGGTGACATGTGATGAGATGCACTAGAATCCAATATCCACAAGGATGAAGGAATACCTGACGTGTTGGATGAAGACAGACCTAAATGAGACATGGAAGCTGACATGGCAGTTGAATCGGTAGCTAATAATTGTTTGAACTACTCAACATTATGTGGATCCAAGGCTGAGGGTGGTGTGAAATCTATTTCATTCTTAACTGAAGGTGTAGCAGCAGCGTACTGTGGTGGCCTAAAAGATGGATACAAGGGACGTGACTGTCCAGAAGACCTGTTCAGTTATGAAGCCTGAGACTGTGCAGGCGATCTCGTTTATTGTTGCTTTTTGTCACAATCAGGAATTTTTGTGCCTTGTAACTACAATACTTAAGTCAAACTATGAATCCAAAAGCATAAGAGCATGTATGATGCTTATTCTATGACATCAAAATTTCAATCAGATACACCATACAAGCATTACAAATGGTCAACAAGCAATTGGAAACCCTAGAAGTTATTGTTTAGGTCCATTTTGGACTAGGACTTCCTTATTGGGCCCAATGGACCAATAAGCTTCCAATTTGACCATCTTGGGCTTAGAACTCATAAATGGGCTCTAATTGGACCCACTCCCATTTATTTCAACATTTTGGGCCATATTGGGCCTAGAATGAAATAAATTAATTATATGAACCATTTTGGGCCATATTTAACCTAATGTAGCCCTAATAGGTCATAAGAATCATATTTATGGTTATTTGGACCAAACACCACTTAACATAATCATGAATAAGGCTTAAGCTTACAAGGCCCAAATTCCTTTCTCTTCCTCTAAAATTCTCGGCCCAAGCCCATGTAAAAAGGGAGAGTTGACTTTCATCGCCACCTCATTTTTACATCATGGTTTTCCATGCATCTTATCTCATATATCCATGCACATATTACTTCAAGATCTATTTCTTTCTCTCTCTCTTGCTCTCGGCCATGTTCAAGCACACACACACATTTCACTCACTCTCCTCTCAAGAAAACTCTCCCATACCTCCTCCATATTTTCGAGATTCAAGGACCTTGCAAGGAGAATTCTTCACAAAAATCATCATCTAGGTAAGTTGATGCTTGAATCTACACTCTAGACTCCTTGTTCTATACAAAAATCTCTTCTTAACTCATATGAAATCATGATCTTGCATCTTAGAACCATCTCAAATTCGAGATCTTCATCAAGGTGTTGCTAGGGCCGAAAAATCACCTTGCTTTCTTCCTTTTCTTCTTCAAATCAAAACCACAACTCAAGGTGAGCTTCATACCCCCTATCTTTTGGTTTTTATAAGTTTTGTGGGGGGGATACAAGCAAATGTGTAGATCTATGAGTATATGTATGCTTGTGTGATTTCTATGCTCATATATATGTTCTTATGCGATTATGGTGTTGGTTCTAGTCAAAAAGAGCTTAAAAAATGGAGATCTACAATGTGATGAATGAAATAAGTATAAATTATGTTGTTTCACATAAATCAATTCTAGAAAAATAACCAAGTTGGTTAATATGAACATCTATGGGCTTAAAACCCATTTTTGGGCTCAAAATGCTAAAAATATAAAACTAAAGGGCCCAAAACGACAAAATACAAATTCTGAAGGATGAGATGAGTCAAAACAGTTACAAAAATGTATTTTCTGAAAATCTACTCTTTTGAAGGATTAAAATGTGAATTTTTAAACATAATGGGCCAAAAATGAATTTTTCGGCCCAATGAAGCCCAAATTGCGAGATTTTTAATTTAGAAGGGCTGAAACTGCACTTTTCTGTAAAACAGGGGACTACTAGTATATCAAGTCCATTTCAAGGGTTAAAAATACTTTTCAAATTTAAAAGGGACCAAAGATGCAAAAATTTTCCATTTTGGGTCAAAATTGTAAAAATTGCGAAAATAGAGGTTTCAACCGAGAAAACTTCATTCTGAGGGACTAAAACTGTTTTTCAAGAAAATTTGAGCTGAAAAATACCTTTTCAATAAGTTTTGATACTAAAGTGTCAAGAAAAATGGTTTAAGGATTAAAATGGAAATTCTTTTATGAAAGGGTAAAAAGTGTAAATTTATCTAAGAGGGGGCTTCAAAAAGAAAAATTCTAATGTCTTAAAGAATAAATACTTTAAGATAAAATACGAGTACCACAGCTACCGACGAAACATAATACACCTTCAACACCAAAATCGTTACCAAACGAATTGATTCGGTTTCGAATCAATAACGAATCAAAAATCAATACACGACGATACTTCAATACACACGCGGAAATTACGGGAAGTCAATACACACGTGGGAATTCACCAGACGTCGATACACCATCTTTGGGCCCAAAAGTTTCAAATCGTGCTTGTTGGGCCTAGCTAGCCCAATGACATGATCTTTAGGCCCGAAGGAAACGCACTTACATGTTGTTGGGTCTTACACGACCTAATACCGTGTAAAAGGACTTTCAATAGCTTTTGTGCTGTTGGGCCCCAAGGGTCCTTTGGCTCTGCTATTTAAGTCGAGAAGTCAAATGCGAGTCGGGCCGAGGGCCTTTCGCATTCACGATAGCCTTTAACGACTCATGGAATTAATGGGGGTTTCGCACCCTCTTTCTTCCTAGGTTGTGGGGCTATGGGAAGTCAGGGTGGTTGGATTAGGTGAGTAGTACAGACGACGCCTAAGGGATCGTTTGTATAGTTGTAAGCTAGACATTTTCATTAATGCGTGATTATAACAATAAATAAAACGCGTAATTTAAAGTATTAGGAAAACATCGGGTTTTCCTAGAGATTTCAACACTTACTTCTACGTGATGCATACCAAAGTCAAACAATTTTTCACACTTGTAGAAATAAACAAGCATACTTACGGATCTTCACACTTTTTCTCACTTACAACAATCTTTTCAGAAAATATCGGATTTTCTGGTGGTTTTTCAAAATAATACAAAACATTGTGTTTCAAACATTACTTATGAACTCACCAACATTTTATATGTTGACATTTTTCAAAATACTTGTATTCTCAGGTAACAGGTAAATCGAAGGAAAAATGTACTCAGTGATGTCTTGTTGTTTGTTTAACTAGTATCGAACAATTTACTTTTTGGGAATGTAATGTTTTGAAACAATGTACTAAATGTAAACACTACCAGTTGTAATATTTCAATGCATGGTGATGAATGATGTTATGTTTCATGTATATTCACTGTGATGGTATTCAATTGAGTCACAACAGCCCTCGGACGTTTCCGCCGTCTGGTTCGGGGGTGTGACACTTTTGGTTTCCCTTATTTTTCATCAAATGGACAATTTTCCTTCCAATGGTTCTTCTTTTTACAGAAAGCACACTCATCAAATGCAACTTTAGGACGATTCTAGTTTGAAGACTGAGGTCGTTGTGGAACAACAAAAACAGCAGGAGTGGCTGTCTTGAGGCCTTTGTCAGCATGAGACTTGATACGCATTTCTTCAGCAATTAACTCGTGAACAACCGAAATAACAGTGGGAAGAGGTTTGCGATGTAAGATTGATCCACGCAAGCCTTTAAAATCTAAACGTAATGCCATGAAGAACTGAACTAAATGTTGCTCTTCCCTTCTATCACGACTTAAAATCCATCAACACATCAGGTTCTGTAAGTGCCAACTGATCCCAGAAATCCGACATAGCTACATAAAATTCATGAACACTGAAATTGTTCTATTGGAGGGCTCGAATATCAAACTATAACTGATACTGCTTTGCAAAGTTAGACTGAGTATATAGCCTAGCCAAGTGATCCCAAACCTCCTTTGTTGTGTTATACATAGCGAATTGAGTACCAATAGACTTGATAAAAGAAATTATTAATCCAATTAATGTACTTGGAGTTATTGGTCTCCCATTAATCCAATAAGGTTGCATAATTGTTAGCCTTCTTGTCTGTTGGTTTCTTCTTGTCACCTGTAACAATCCCCCACATAGTCTTGCCTCGCAAGAAAATTTTCATAACATAACTCCAATAGGCATAGGTTTTGCCATCGAATTGAATACTAATTGACTGAAGAGAATCATCTCTTGGGGCCATATTTCAATATCATTCAAACAGTAAATACGAGTAGAAGCATAAATAATTAAGATCTCGAAATCAACAAAACCAACAGAAGAAACGAAACCCTCGAAACTGACAAAACAAACAAATCAAATCAAACTGAATACCAAAACGCAATGAATAGTACGTGAATAGTATCGATGACCAGTGTCGTGGATAGTATGATGAATAGTAGCGATGAACAGTGTCGTGAACAGTACGATGAACAATGTCGTGAACCGTACCAATGAGCAATACTCGCCCCCAAAACGAAAGTACATACAATCAACCAAGCTCTGATACCATGTAAACGAAAGTATAAACTAACAAAATATAGAACGGCTAGGGTTTGATATTATTATTAAATGAGAAGTACAAATACAATGAAAGGGAAATATATAATATACATAATATACATAATATATATATATATATATACATATATATATATATATATATATATATATATATATATATATATATATATATATATATATATATATATATATATATATATATATATATATATATAAAAGCTAATTAGGGGTTCCTAGCTAAAAGACCCAATCAAAAAGCCCAATACAAGATAAAGTCCAAAATCTTATTAGACTAACAACATCAAATCCAATAAACATCAAAAGTCAGAACAGAAAACATAAAATTAAAACTTAAAACTCAAACATGTAACTTAATCTACTACTCCACGCTTTGTTTTTTCCATGCCCATTATCTTCGTCTTCCTCGAGATCTTCCCATTCTATGTCTTCTAGCCTTGATTCTTCCAAGTCTGTAGATTCGAGATCCATATCCTACTTTTTGTGTGGCCCTTCTTTATATTCTTCGGTAAAACTTTAACTCAACCGAATATTTGAATGTACAAAAACAAGTTTGTCATCCCTTTTATTGTTAGTCGGTTTCTCTTCACATTGTGAATATAGCAATAAGTGCTCCAATTTCTTTTGGCTGAAGAGCTACTTATAGCTTGTGACAATAGTTTTTTTCCCACATCAGCTAACTCCGGTGTTTCCACGCCACAAGTAGACCAACAATCAATTGCTTCCATAGTAAACGCGTCCATTTGAGTTTCCGGTAGAGAATAAAGACCCTTCTTCATGTTAAATGTGGCAAATTGTTCTCGCAACAATCGTTCTTCGTCTCTATTTTCAGAAATGCGATTAAACTCTTCCATTACACCTTGTATAGCTTATTTATCAAGGTTAGGAGCTTTTTTATGAGTTCCACCCAGTGCTAATGTTTCAAGATAACGGCTATCGTAAAACCGTGGAGTTAAAGCAAATCCTAAACAGTGTAATGGTATGCTAATTTTCTACCACCTATTCAATACAATTTGTTGTACTTGAGGGAAATACGATGCATACATATTTTCCTTCATCACATCTTGTATTCCCCCCAACATATTATCCATATTTTCATAAATTTCGCCCATTTTCAGGCCTTCACTATCGCAAAATTTGATCAACCAATAAATTGGCTTCGTGATGCGTAAAATATTTTCAACTTCGACCCAAAAGTCATCATCTCTTATATAATTAACAACAAGTTGTCCAATTTTTCTAGTGTGTTCATCGTCGTGTTTCACCCAATATCTCTACGAATTACAAGTAATTGTTGTAGATAGTGCATCTCTACAAATGAATAACCTCTTCAACAAAACGTAGTGAGAAGCAAATCGGGTTTCTGCAACCTTTAAAAGCACCAACTTTGAAGTCACCATAAAAATGGACAAAGCTTGTCCATGATTTAGAAAACATTTGACAATCATTTTCCCTTTTTTATATGTGTCCTGTAACCAAATAAACTCGCTTGCATAATCCTTAAAAATCAGGTTTAAGGTATGAACAGAACATGGTGACCAAAAAATATGCTTGTACACATTTTCCACTTCTTTCCAGCAACTTTATAATTGGTGGCATTGTCTATCACAACACTGAGAACATTACTTGGGTCGACAGAATCAATCGCTTGGCTTTGAAATTGAGCAATTGCTTTAGTGGCATACATAAACATAGAACCTCGACTGTTTACAACAAGAACATTCAGTAATTGTTTATGTTTTATGTTTGACCACCGATCAGATACAATAGAAATAATGTGTGAATACCATGTTTGTTTAAATGGTATCAAGTCTTTCTCAACATCTCTGACACATTCGTCTAGTAAAACAGTTTTTGCTTTCTCACTTGATGGCACTTTATAACCTTCGGGTGCCTTTCTTAATGCGTTTACCATGTCACGAAATTGAGGATTCCGCAAAACATTAAATGGAATCCCATTAGCACATAAGGCCCTCATAGTTTTCAAATCAACTGCACTTCTCTCCATTATTGCAAAAGATTGCTCTATCGGTTTCTTATATCTCAAACTTGGTTTTTTTTTGTAAAAACATAACTTCTTAGGGATTTAGAGACACCAAAGTTTTCAGTGTAACATCCAAAAATTCAAGACCAAAAATTTCATTTTCTTATTTAAGTTATTGTAAAACCAACAGTATAAGAAACATTCATAATAACATCCCATGTCAAAACCGAAGTGTCAATAATCAAAACATGTTATCATAAGATAATATCAGAGTGTAATCCCAAAGATCTCATGTGCGGAAAACATAGTGAGATGCGCTGCTGTAACATCCCAAATTCAAGGCCAAAAATTTCATTTTTAAATAAGTTATTATAAAACCAATAGTATAAGAAAACATCCATAATATCATGACATGTCAAAAACATAGTAGAAATAATCAAAATGTTTTATCATGAAACAATATCAGAGAGTAATCCCAAAGATCTCATGTGCGGAAAACCATAGTGTGATGCGCTGTGATAAAGCCCGCTCCTTTCCTTTAAAAACAAAGTACCTAAAACCAAAATTGAAAATCGTAAGCACGAAGCGTAGCGAGTTCCCCATCATACCACATACCATACAACCACGTAGCATACATACTGCTGGACAATTCTGGGGTGCCCGACCTACCCATGCCAAGCCATTCTAGGGTGCTGACTACCCGTGTCAAGCCATTATGGGGTGATGACTACCCGTGTCAGGCCATTCTGGGGTGCCTGCCTACCCTCCGGTCTATCTCACCCGGTCACGGGGACTATTTCACCACTACTACTATCACATAATAACATATCATAAACATGCTATCAGACATACCTAGGGTGTCCGACCTACCCTTCGGTCCTAACAACCGATCGGGGGACTATTCCCCTCCTACTACCGCTATCACATAGAACATAACATACTGGCACATAGAACACGTCAAGTAATAGAAAACCAGACAATTATCACAAAGACAATCATCTCAACTGTAATCAACTACTAGTGGGTCGGCTTTGGTGCCTTAGACCCACTTCTACTGGAAGGTAACTCACCTCACATTGCTGAAGTTCCGTAGACACAATCCCAGCTGCTGGATGACAGATTCCCGATCTGTCAATATCAAACATCACCCAATTAATAATTGGGTTCCAACACATGTCCATAAGTCCATGTTGGGGTAAAAGACTGTTTTACCCCTATCTTGTCTTGATTCAATCCCAAGACCCAATCCAAATGCCCAAAAGTTAACTATGTGTCAAAGCCCAATACATGGCCCAATTTTCCAAAATGGGCCCAAACCTTTATAAGGTCTCACCATAAGGCCCAACCATTTAGTCCAGTCCAATATTCAACATTCTAATGGCCCAATATCACATAATCATAAAGGCCCAAACTATGGCCCATCTCTGGCCCAATTTTCCAAATTGGGCCCAACTCCTCATATGAGCCCTACCTCAAAGCCCATTAATTATTCTAGTCCATTTGCTTGATCTTGAATGACCCATTAATAACCCAATCATCATGGCCCAATAGAAAGGCCCAACAATAAACCCAAGTGAAATTAGGGTTTCACATGAAATGACAATTAGGGTTAAGTGTTTCTCACTTAACCCATTAAGGACTTAATCCATTAAGTCCATCACTCTTCTAAATAAATCATATGGTGTGATTGGGCTTAATACACAATTCCATTCCAATGTCCCAAATGTGGGTCCCAATAAGTCGAAGCTCATAAATCCAATATTAGGGTTTTCTAAACCCTAATTAGGGTTTCCAACCCCCATCTTAGCCCAACAGGCCCAATAGCTAGGTCTTTTGATCAGTTAAGGTTCATTAGGCCCATTAGGGTCTCACTAGGCCCATTAGTTACATGTTTGGGCTTTCAGGCCATTTATGGCTTCATTGGGCCTATTAGGGTTTATTAGGCCAATTAGGGTTTTAGTCCATTGTCTAAAGATCCAAACGAGTCACAAACCAAACATGGCACACCGCCACCCGACGCGGCGGCCGGTGGTGGTTTTGAGTTTTCATTTCATTATTCTAGCCACTATTACAATGTTACAATGCTTAGCTCAAAATAACATATAAAAAATAAAATACACGAACAGCCACCTTGTGGCCGCCGGCGGTGGCGAATGGCGGCAACCACCACCTCACATTGGTGGCGGTGGGGTCGTTCTTCGGATCTCCAGCCAAGAAAACGCTCTTGTAGCCTCGAACCATTACAACACACGGGCACAATCACCAAAACACGCCCAAAGCTACCTTTCACGATGGATAGTGGTGGCAAAAAAAGCTTTTCCTGGCGACAACCACCATGGTTAATGTCACTGACGTGCTAGGTCATCACCTAGGTTACTGGTAGATAAGATAAAACTAGTGGTTGTGTAAATAGAGAAGTCAGACTAGTTAAGGCAAGAAGAGTAAAGTTTATATCAAGGATGTAGAAAACCTTGAAAATTTTGCAATGTTTATAGAAACTTTTCTTGTATAAGCCTAAATAAACTGATGTAACCGCTGGTAATAATATGAAGCATATATTACAATAATCATTGTGTTATCCATTATGTTTTACACTTTGAAGAATAATTGAAGTATTTAGTACTCGTGTAGTAAATGACTAATTCTTCATGAAACTTATAAAATTATTATTATTTATAATAGGAACTAAAACAAAATGCATAGAAGGAGTAGTGCTCGGATAAACCCTAACCAACGATCAACACCACAACAACAACCACCGGAACCAACCCCCCCCCCCCCCCCCCCCACAAAAAAAAGTACAACATAACTTGAAGAAATCATAGCTCAAAGAATTGTTGCGGCACTATCTAATGTCACAAGAGGTGGAGTTAGAAATGAAGGCAATATAAGGACCGCTAGAACGTGTACCTACAAAGACTTTATGAATTGCAGGACAAAGAGCTTTCATTGAAATGAAAGGGTTATTAATTTAACTAGGTGGATAGAAAAGATAGCGTCCGTCTTTCAAATAAGCTTCTGTACAGACGATTGTAAAGTATGATTTGCAACATGTACTTTCGCTGATTCAGCACTTACATGGTGGAACAGCCATGTGAATACAATGGGAATTGATACTGCAAATTCCATGAAATGGGAAGAGCTAAAAATGATGCTAGTAGAGGAGAATTGTCCTAGGGAGGAAATACATAAGCTGGAACAAGGATTGTGGACCCTAACCATGAAGGGTTCAGAGATAAAAGCTTATACCGCTAGATTTAATGATCTTGCGGTAATGTGTCCAGCACTTGTTGTTGGATAAGGTGTCTAAGTCCATAACTATATCTGGTATGTACTTGACCCGACCCGGCATGGTCCATTTGGGTTGCATGGCATCATGCATTTGGATAGACTAAAATGAGAGAAATAACACTTGTGGTTTATTAATATATTATAAGTTCTAAAATATTAATAGTATTATTTAATTAGTATTGATCAAGAATTAATTTGGAATTAATTAAGTGATCAAATGATGACTAATTAAATATATGGGTTGATTATGTAAATCATCCATAACTTGTATAATGGGCTAAAAGGCTCCATGGATAATCAAGTTGGGTTAAACCCATTGGATGCTCTATGGAGGCTCCATGGGAGTTACAAACCCATTGGTGATGGAAATGAAGAGTCATGTTACATTAGGGTTTACATGATGTAACCCTAGATGTGACACACTATATAAAGAACATGTTGCTCACCAAAATCGGCTACACTAAGAACAAGAGAGGGCAAGCCAATTTTTACAAGTGTTATACATTCTCTAAAGTTATTCCAAAGCATTTGGTGTTGTGTGAAATATTTGAGGCATCACAATTGGGGTGCTAGGCTCTCAAGGTTATTCAAGGAATCATAACAACTACAAGGTATGTAATTCTAGCCATTTTTATGTTTAAAAGTTCCCCATGTACGCTAGATAGGATTATGAACCTTGGAAATCATATTTTTCATGTATTTTAGACAAACATAGATCCAAGGTTTTCTAGGGTTGCATGTACACGTAGGAGTGTTAGAATTGCTCAAAACCATTCAGTGGTATCAGATCCTAGGCTTGTTTGTTGATATTTGATGCAAAATAGTGAAAAAGTCGATTTTCTTGCTGTCTGCATGATGAACTCGCTGAGTCCATGGGGGGACTCGACGAGTCCTAGCCAAACTCATCCTACTCGTCGAGTAGGTCCGTGCACTCGACAAGTCAGAGCCTCAAAATGCAGATTTTCGACTTCTGCTGCTAGAAATGGACTAGAAACATTACCCTAAACTGTTTTTGGTGTTATTAAACTTGTTTTATATGGTGTAATGATTGTTCTAATCCATTTACAATGGCTAATATCAAATTTACATGATTATATGTGTTCATATGTTCTTGAAATTTTGATATGATTAATTGATGTTCTTATGAGTTCTTGATAGATCATAGGAATTACTTGTATAATGCTGAATTCATGATCTTTATGTGTTTTAATGGTGTCCATAACTTGTCCTCAATTTATGGATAACCAAAAGTCTCTTTGTTTTAATTCCATTAAAAGAACACACAAGTTACAAAAATGAAGAGTCTTCATTTTAATAACTCATAAGTTATGAATTGAAAGGTTTTGTTAAGTTACAAAACTTGCCCTCAAGTTTTGGAACATGTAAAGTCATCTAATAAACTTTAGTTCCAATCCCTAGAATTTTAAAAGTTAAAATTCAACCCGTATACTTTATAATATTATAAGTTTAATAATATATATATATATATATATATATATATATATATATATATATATATATATATATATATGTATGTATAAGATCAAGTCGTTTTACTGTTAGTAGGCCTCATTCACGAAGTCGGTCTATAAGGGGGTATAAGGTTGTTGCCTATAAAATGGAAGCTTAATGGGTGTCCACTCTCACCCACCGCTTCCTTGACTGGTGGAGGGTCGTTAGCCGAAGGGTAGGACAATGACTTAAAATTCTCATTAAAATTATGATGATTATTATAAAGTAACTAAATGTTTTATAAATTCCCAATCTTAGTTACTTTAGGAAAATGTGAATAAGGTGTTAACCCATGAAATTACACTTTGCAATTTGATTAAGTCGTTGGTGGAGCGTGTGTAGTTAACCAGTACACTAACTTGGGCTTAACAAGGTAGGCAAAGGGTTACTTAAGGTTTTTCATAGGTCGGTGGAGCGCGTGTGGTTAACCGGAACATCGATTAAGCGAAAAAACATTAAGGGTACCAAGTAATTTGCATGGTTACTTCACACCTTGTTTTGTGATCCTCGGTATCCCAGTCACAAAACATGAAGGGCACGCTCGAGATTGAAATAAGCCATTGAAAAGTTCAATGAATCTCAAAAGAATCTAGGAGTTTCTAAAAACCAAATAAAACTTAATGATTTATATATTTCGTTTTCGTGGTGGAAATGTTGGATTAATTTCTAAGTCCATAACTATATTTGGTATGTACTTGACCCGACCCGGCATGGTCCATTTGGGTTGCACTTCACCGACACAATTTATATGGAAAATCTTTTGAGAATAGTATGTTTACGATTAATATTAATATATTATAAGTTCTAATTAATGTCTAAGTCCATAACTATATTTGGTATGTACTTGACCCGACCCGGCATGGTCCATTTGGGTTGCACTTCACCGACACAATTTATATGGAAAATCTTTTGAGAATAGTATGTTTACGATTAATATTAATATATTATAAGTTCTAATATATTAATATGGAATCATATTATTTAATTAGTATTGATCAAGAATTAATTTATAATTAATTAAGTGATCAAAAGGAACTAATTAAATATGGACTCTTATATATATGGAATGGGCCAAGTTCATTTAGGTTGGGCTAAGCTTTCATGGATAGTCCATGGAGTGTTTAACCCATGGATCCTAGGAAATGAAAGGTCATGGGTATTAGGGTTTAACCCTAATCCTCCATACTATATAAAGATGTCTTTGGTTGGTGAAATTGGCACTAGTGTGGATACACTAAAGAAGGGCTAGCCAATTTCACTAGAGAGAACCAAGTAATCATATTCTCTAAAGTATTCCAAGGTGTCTTGGTGATTTGTGATTCCACTTGAGGCTTCCACACTATTGGGGCTAAGCTCTTAAAGCTTGAAGACATCAAGCTACATCAAGAGGTATGTATTCTATTTTGTTACATTCATAGTTTTTGTATGCGAGATTAGGATAATACCTTGGATGTTCTTATTTGCATGTATAATAGAGAAAACATAGATCCAAGGTATTTAGGGTTGCATGTACACTTAGGAAGTGTTAGAATGCTCAAAACCCAACAGTGGTATCAGAGCCACGGGTTGTTTTCTGTTATATTGATGCAAATATTTTATTTTCAAAGTTGAAAAAAAAAGAAAAAAAACATGAAGTTCGTCAAATTTTAAGATAATTACTTGTTCTTGTGAAAAACTAATTATTTGTAAAATTTGAATAATTTGCTTTATGAGTTGAATTAGGTCAAATTTAATAAAAAGATAAAATAATATGATTATTTTATTAGTTTTAAAAGTTTGATCTAAAGAGTTTTATTTTTTGAAACCTCCATAAGTTATGGATATGAAAAGGTTTTAAAAAAAAATTGATTCAAAGTTTTTATGGAGTTACAAAATTTGGTGTTAATGTTTTAAAGGATTCCATAACTTAAGAATAAGTTATGGATCACCAAAAGTTTTTTGTGTTACCTTGTTTTATGAGTGAATTTAGATTAATGAATAAAATTATGTGATTGTTGGTTTTAATCCAAATTAATCTAAGAATTGATTCTAAAATGTGTTTTTGTAACTTGTCCTCAAGTTATGGAGGACCAAGAGTCTCTTCATTTAATAAAATAAAATAAAATAAAAAAAGGTGTAACCTTAATTAATTCCATAAGTTATAAAATAAAGAAAAGTTAATTCTTTTATTAGTTTAAAGTCTTCCATAACTTGTCCTCAAGTTATGGAACTTGAAGAGTTTTTGGATTAAAACTACTTTAAACACATAAGTTATGGAATTAATTAGTTTTGAATAGTTTCAAAACTTGCCCTCAAGTTTTGGAATTTGTAAAGTTTTCTCTTATGAATACTTTAATTCCAAGTTAGCCCTTAGAATTTTAAAAGTTAAAATTCAACCCTTATACTTTATAATATTATAAGTTAATAATATATATATATGTATAAGAGTAAAGTCAGTCTTACCGCTAGTAGGCCTCATTCACGAAGCCGGTCTATAAGGTGGGTATAAGGTTGTTGCCTATAAAATGGCAACTTAATGGGTGTCCACTCTCACCCACCGCTTGCTTGACTGGTGGAGGGTCGTTAGCCGAACGGGTTTGACAGGACTAGAATTCTCCCTTCATTAAAAGTATTAATGATAATACTAAGTAACTAAACTCTTAATAATACCCAATCTTAGTTACTTAGGAAAAATGTGAATAAGGTGCTAACCCATGAAATTACACTTTACACTTTGTCTAAGTCGTTAGTGGAGCGTGTGTGGTTAACCGGCACACTAACTTGGACTTAACAAGGTAGGTAAAGGGTGACTTAATATTTATCATAGTATCGATGGAGCGTGTGTGGTTAACCGGCACATCGATTGAGGGGTAATTTATTAAGGGTACCAAGTGATTTGCATGGTTACTTCACACCTTGTTTTGTGATCCTCGGCATCCCAGTCACAAAACCTGAAGGGCACACTCGAGATTGAAACATGCCTTTGAAAAGTTCAATGAATCTCAAAGATCTAGGAGTTTCAAAACCAATTAAAACCTAATAATTCATTTCGTTTATCTTGGTGGAAATTGGTGAATCGTCATTCACCTACCTTCAAATATTTTATAGCTTGGATTACGGCATACCTCTTCTAAGTTATAAAATAGTTTGTTGGGTCCTAGCCTTAATATTTCATATTGGGTGTCATATTAAGGACTTTAAATCAACTATCTTGAATATCTCCCAAAATATGTCTGTAATAGACACCTATGATCTTCCCAAATCTAGTGAAACAAGGTTTCCTAAATGAAGATGATGTCCTTTGGAAATCATACTTCTTTCACCTCCTCCAACTATTCTCCCCAACCCACAAGTTCTTGAAAAGTTTAAGGTCACTCAAGCCCTATTGGCAAGGCAAGGTCTAGGTGTGATCTCATCTTTGAGATGTAGTCACATATTGACAAGCCGGGAGAGTTGGGTGTCAAAGTCTTGAGAAAGTTGGTGGTTCAATCACTTTCTAAGTCACATAGTGAGTTCCTTTGGGACACCTATGAAACAGACTATGACAAGACCCTTAACGATCTTATCTATTTGCTAAGATCAACTTCCTAAAACTTTATGGACATTGACAATGATGGCATTGGATATCCAGTAAAGCATTATCTTCCCAATGGAAAGGGATCGGCCATAGTCAACTCGGTTGACCAAATGGTAAAGAGAAAAGCTAAGTCTGTGACAGTCTCGTGTACCATTATCAAAGGGTCCATATGTTTATATTGCCAAGGGAAGGGGCATTGGTTGCGAAGCTGCCAAATTTACCTAAGGATGTTAAAGTCAATAAGTTTGACTCTACTTCAGGTAAAGACCACTATCTAACTCTGTTAAGTTTCTATTCTGAGATTCCTGATACATGATGTGACTGGGTCACATGGTGATGTTTTAAGAATCAAAGAAAAGTGAAGAAACTTAAAGAAAGAATATGCTGAATCTGATGGCGTAGATGGATTTCTATCGCATAGTTTGAAGATCGGATTCTTGAGCAACTTCTTAGGAGTTATGAGATATTGCTTAGGAATAGATAACAACAAGTTTTCATATGGATTGGAAGGATAAGTTTTTCCGCAAAGTTTTAAAATAAAAGAAAAATTTTTGATTTTATTTATTTTAAAATATCCTTACAATGGCTTTTGAGGAAAAATTGTTGCTTATATGATTCCATTAAGAGCAAGAGTGGAAATATGAAGTTGATTCTTTCATTTGTGGTAATGTCTATATTTACCAAATAAGGAAAGATTCTCATCACCCAAGTTTCATTTGGACCGGGACTTGGAATCATGCAAGTTATATAGCATGATGAATGAGAACTTTCAAGTTTTGGAAAATTAAGACTAATTACTCGGCCACATGGATGTGTGAGTCAAGTAAAGGACTAAGGGATCGAGTACACATTCTTGTGCACTGATTAAGTCCACCACAAAAGATTGATAAGACTATTCGTCATAGTTTACTAAAGCTCAGTAAATATGATTACACTTACAAGCTTAAGTGTAACTCTGAGACATTGGAAAAGGTTCCAATGTATGGCAGGGCGAATAAGAAGAATCAAATTAGGCAGAAGGATAAAAGTTTCTCATATCTGAAAAGATGGGAGAGTACTTTAGTATCAGTTTTGTGATCATCTTAATGATTAAGAAACCATATCAAAATTAGTTCTCTAAGGAAATCTTAGTGCATTCTTATGACTAAGAAGAGGAACTTGAATTGTTGAAATGGTTAAATCAAGAAGATGAGTCATACTTCGTTCCAATACAAGTCTTAGAGTCATACTCCAAGATTGTCATTTGAGTGACATGTCTTAAAGAAGGTTTAAAACACTTGTCAAATGTAAGAGTAAAAGTTTACTACTCTTGTACATTTGAAATTGGTAAGTTGTGATGTTTTGGATAAAACAAAGACCAACTTAGGCCAATTGGGTAAAGTGTTTTTCTTGATTAGAATCCGCACTATCTCTTGGATGTTTGACAAGGGAGTCTTATATGTCAAGAGGACAGTGGGAGTCTTAAAGGTCTTGAAAGTCTCAAGAAATAATCAAGAATAAAACCTGAAATTCTTCACTAGCACACGACTTGAGGTTTATAACCTATCGTGTTGACATATCTGTGCCCATTCCAGTTAAAGTTGGCTTTGCATATGAGTTCTTAGAGTTCTCAGTTTGTTGCATAACAACTTGGAAGCAATGGCAGGCCCTTGAGCTGCCAAGTGGCAAAAAGTTAAGATTGAGTTCAATCCATATGGTTTTGGATTTGTCAGTATCTTTGTCTTGTGATTATGGTTTGACAAATTCATATGGGTAGGAACTCATACACCATATAAATCTAAGTGTCATAAGGTTTCTCTCCGATTCATGAAAATGATGGTGAGGAAACGCTTTCACTAAGTAGATTTTACGAAGATATCAATTGTGTTATTTGCATTTTCAAAAGTCGTTAGTGGAGCGCGTGTGGTTAACCAGCACACTAACATGGACTTGTGAGAAATGGAAAATGCCTAAGCAATTGAGACTATGATTACGGTATCCCTTTTCATGGTTCTTGAAATTTCTTAGACACACAGGTGAGCTATCTACGGAAAGGGTGTATGAATCTAAATTTCAGACTGTCCAGCTGATTTCTGAGTACATGTCAAAGCTAGTGGGAGCATAAGTTTTATGCTAATAATCATCATGTTAGTGGGAGCATGATAATTATGATAAGTATTGCAAGTTAGCAATGTTAATTATAGAAAACAAAAGTTTCAATTGGGAAAAAGTTGTTTTGCTATAATTAAGGGAGAGGAAATTATGCTTCATCTCAAATCTATAAGCTTAGATCATGAGGTTTTAATCATTTAGTCAAGGATATATATGAATTTCATGTTGGAATGGCTCAACATAAGGAAATTCTGTATATGGGTCCATTATTTGCGTTCTAAAATTCGATTATGATTACGGCATCCCTTTTCATAATCTGAATTATGAGAACTTGGCAAATTGAAATGGAAATATTATAGCAAAAGACTGGTTTAGTCTTTATGTAAGACATCATGAATCGTGTCCCATATGCTTCGGATATAGGATCGATTACATGTGCTATATTCATCCGTTCTAAAATTTTCCAAATGCCTGGGGCATTAAGAAGGGAAAAGGTTTAGAACTGGATATGACTAAAAGGATTAAACAATTGTCGAGGACAATCTAAGGTTTACCAAAGATTGGTTACTCAAGGACAATTGGAAGTATAGTGATAATTCTGGAAGGACCATATTGACATAATCTGTAAGGAGGCAACTCTTGTTCAGAAGTGATAGTCAAAATGGAATCTGGAAATGTTTCAAAGTTAGAATTTTCAATCTGTGTAAGATTAAGGAAACTTAATGCAAGAAGGATATTTCCAAGGAGTTGATCTCCTTTGGAATACTCTGTAATGATTGTTGCCAAGTCTTTATGACTTTGTGCATAATCATTACGAGAGGATCAATGCATATAAGTTTAGAATCTAACAGATTTCAGTAAATGGCATGAATTTGGAATTCTTGCATTTGCGGTAAGGATTTGGGAGTGTGAAAAGAGAATCATTGAAGTTATGTTCATTTGATCTAGTTCACAAAGTAAGGATCATAGACAAACATAGTATGCATACTTGGTGTGTGGCATGACTAGTGTTTAAGAAAACATAGTGTACATGCTTGGAGCATGGGACAACTATTGTTTTAAATTCAAGAATAAAGTTTATAGCTGAAACAGTATACAATGAATAATGTGTAATCATATGGTGATAAATAAAAGGTGTTTTATTTATGTTCAAAGGGTTGATACCATATTGGATTCAATTATTATTGTGTTTTATTTTGCATGTTTTGACTTCCCGAATAAACTGGGTTATTCTTCCTGAATGACTAAGTTATTCAAACATCCACAGTCGGTCATATGTTGGAAGTAGATATGAATTAAGACTGTCATGGGTTGGCTTGTAGAGGTCTAAGGTGTTGGACAAAGGGCTACAACACTCATGAGTGCTCATAAGTTCTGAGTATTGGATTTAACCCGCGCTCATTGGAATTACTTCATGGATTTTATCACGAGTGATCATGAGACGATAATATCTTATATTCTTCAAACCTAGAGATATGAGTTGTTACTATGAGTTGGTTGTACATTGATTGCACGAAAACGCATTTGGTAACTCGGTGCTATAAAACGTGGCTTTGTGTATGATTCAACAAGTAGTAGAACAAGCCATATGAGTCGAAGTTTATCCATTCCTTTTACCTTCGGGATAAAAGCGATATCTGTGGGCCCCTCCATGATTTGATGATGACAAATGGAAGTGCTCGGCCGGGCCAGGACTGATTTGATTCGTTCAATTAGTCAGTCGTCATAAATCGGAAATCGGGAAACAACAAATGGACAGAGAGAATGATTATAATCCATGTCTCAGTCCATATGATATCTAGAATGGAGGAATATATGATCCCTTATCTAATGGACAAGTTCGTTGACAAGATCAGAGTTCGACAGCAGCTTTAAGAGCTACGATTGCCAGTTAGGTTTGAAGTCATACGCAATAATAGTTTTAGACTTATCCAAGTGGGAGACTGTTGGATTAATGTCTAAGTCCATAACTATATTTGGTATGTACTTGACCCGACCCGACATGGTCCATTTGGGTTGCACTTCACCGACACAATTTATATGGATAATCTTTTGAGAATAGTATGTTTACGATTAATATTAATATATTATAAGTTCTAATATATTAATATGGAATCGTATTATTTAATTAGTATTGATCAAGAATTAATTTATAATTAATTAAGTGATCAAAAGGAACTAATTAAATATGGACTCTTATATATATGGAATGGGCCAAGTTCATTTAGGTTGGGCTAAGCTTTCATGGATAGTCCATGGAGTGTTTAACCCATGGATCCTAGGAAATGAAAGGTCATGGGTATTAGGGTTTAACCCTAATCCTCCATACTATATAAAGATGTCTTTGGTTGGTGAAATTGGCACTAGTGTGGATACACTAAAGAAGGGCTAGCCAATTTCACTAGAGAGAACCAAGTAATCATATTCTCTAAAGTATTCCAAGGTGTCTTGGTGATTTGTGATTCCACTTGAGGCTTCCACACTATTGGGGCTAAGCTCTTAAAGCTTGAAGACATCAAGCTACATCAAGAGGTATGTATTCTATCTTGTTACATTCATAGTTTTTGTATGCGAGATTAGGATAATACCTTGGATGTTCTTATTTGCATGTATAATAGAGAAAACATAGATCCAAGGTATTTAGGGTTGCATGTACACTTAGGAAGTGTTAGAATGCTCAAAACCCAACAGGAAATTGGTGAATCGTCATTCACCTACCTTTCAAATATGTTTTAGCTTAGATTACGGCATCCCTCTTCTATGTTATAACATATTGTGATTGGATCCTAGCCTTAATATGACATTTGGGTTTTTATTAAGGACTACCCTTGTATCTAAACTTAACTTGTCTTTTCTTCTTTTCAGATGTCTACCACCAATGCTACTTCTGGCTCAAACCCTACTGGCTCCTTCTCTCTCATGAACCTTTGTGGGAGAGTCATCTTTGATGGATCCAACTTTAATGATTGGATCAGAAGCATCAGGATGGTCACTCGATACGAGAACAAAGAATATGTTCTCGACAAGGAACTTAAGGTACTTGAGCTGACTGCTACTCCTAAGGAGTTTGCTGAATATGAGGCACATGAAAGAGATGCTACCAAAGTGGCATGCATCATGATGGCCACTATGACAGTCAAGCTCCAAAATTCCTATGAGGACTACTATCCTTTTGAGATGCACCAGGATTTGATGAACTGCTACCATCAGAGTGCTCGTCAAGAGCGATATGAAATCATCTCCTCCATGACAACAACCCGAATGAAAGATGGTGAACCCATCACTGGCCACATGCATAAAATGCAAAGGTTTATGGACCGGTTGATGAAGTTGAATGTGAACTTCCCAAAGGATTTAGCAATAGATATCATTTTGCACTCCTTACCTCCGTGTTATGATCAATTCCGCATGACATACCACATGAACAAGGATGATGTTACCTTTAGAAAATTTCAAGGACTCCTAAATACCGCAGAATCAGGTCTTAAAGGTAAGTCAGTTGTTACCACTTCTACTCCTACTCCAAACTCCACACCTGTCCTGACAATCGGGAGAGGTAGAGGGAAGAAGAGGAAGAACCCTTTGAGGGGTACCAAGAGTAAGACCCTTGACGACTCCTCATCAAGCGGAACCAAGAAAGGTTTCGTCACTCCTTCTGCTGACCCAAAAGAGGCTGAATGCTTCTATTTCCATGAAAAGGCACACTAGAAGCGGAACTCCCCAAAGTACCAGCAAGATTTGAAGGATAGGAAAGTGAAACCCAACCATGCAGGTATTTACACAATATTATCTAAAAACTCACCTTATTCTAACTCTTGGGTCCTTGATACCGGTTGTGGTATTCATATTTGTTATGCTTTCCAGGGACTAAGAAGAAGTGAGAATGTGGAGAATGGAAAGATAAACTTGATCATGGGGAATAGGAAAGTTTCACCTGTCACCAAGGTTGGAGTTTATACTTTGTTTCTAAGTAGTGGGTTTACTTTAGATTTGAATAAATGTTGTTATTCGCCAGAAATGGCAAGAAATGTTATTTCCTTTCATGCTTTGTACAACCAAGGTTTTACCTTTTATTTTGATAATGAAGTTGGTGGAATAAATGCTTTCTTTAATAATATGTTTTATTTTAAAGCATTACCTTGTGATGGTGTGTATGAAGCTGTGTCTATTGTAGATAATTTAGGAAATAATGTGTTGTGTATTGATTCTACTAATGACAATAAATTGGATAAAGCATCATTATGGCATTGTTGTCTTGGACATGTAAGCAAGAAACGCATAGGCCAACTCCAAAAGGATGGATTCTTAGAATCATTTGACCTAAAGTCAGATGATAGTTGTGAATCATGCTTACTTGGAAAAATGACAAAGTCATCCTTCACAGGTTCTTGTGCTAGGGGTGAAGGTTTGTTAGATCTACTACACAAGGATGTGTGCGGACCCTTCAAAACTGCCACAAGGGATGCTAATCGTTATGATGTGACTTTTACAGATGATTATAGTAGATATGGTTATGTCTACTTGATCAAGCATAAGTCAGAGAATTTCGATAAGTTTAAAGAGTTTAAACAGGAAGTAGAGAATTAGGAAGGAACACTAAGATGCTTCGATCCGATCGTGGTGGTGAGTATCTTAGTACAGAGTTCCTCGACTATCTTAGGGAATGTGGGGTTGTCTCACAATTGACACCTCCCAGGACACCACAGTTGAATGGTGTAGCTGAGAGGCGTAATCGAACCTTATTGAACATGGTTCGTTCTATGATGAGTCGAGCTACGCTACCATTCTCATTATGGGGGTATGCCTTAGAGACTGCCTCCCATATCCTTAATCTGGTCCCTACAATGAAGGTTGCCAAAACACCTCACGAGATGTGGACTGGAAAAGTTTCCAATCTAGCCCACATCAAGATTTGGGGTTGCGGATCATTCGTGAGACGCGAGACTCACGACAAGCTCGAACCTTGAAGTGAGAGGTGTATTTTCATCGGCTACCCATAGAAATCCTTTGGTTACCTCTTCTACAGACCTAGTGAGAATGTGGTCTTTGTAGCAAGGAGGGGTGTCGAGAGAGAGAGAGAGAGAGAGAGAGAGAGAGAGAGAGAGAGTTCATAAGCCAAGGAAACAGTGGGAGGCAAATTGACCTTGAAAAAATTCAAGAGTCAAGTGGTGAAGGAACCTCAAACCCTAGCAGTCAACCTAAGGAGGAAACTCCTGTTGATCCAATTGATGAATTTGTACCTCTGAGGCGTTCCATAAGGGTTAGGAATGCACCTGAGCACTACTATGGTTTCCATATTACTGCGGAAGGTGAGACACTTATCAGTGATGAGACACTGGTAGGTCTAGATGAAACTAACAACTATGCGGAAGCCATGGCAGGCCCCGAGTCTGCTAAATGGAAAGAGGCAATGGACAGCGAGATACAGTCCATGCATGACAATCAAGTCTGGAACTTGGTTGACAATGTACCAGGTCGTAAGACAGTAGGGTGCGAATGGATCTTCAAGAAGAAGACTGACATGGATGGTAATGTACACACTTATAAGGCACGACTGGTGGTAAATGGCTTTTCTCAAACTCCAGGAGTTGATTATGATGAGACATTTTCACCAGTAGCCAAGATTAAGTCTATTAGGGTGTTGTTAGCCATTGCTGTATTTCATGACTATGAAATATGGCAAATGGATGTCAAAACCGCTTTCCTTAATGGAAAGTTGGCTAACGATGTTTACATGAATCAGCCAGAGGGTTTTGTCAGTACAGAGAACCCTAATAAAGTGTGTAAACTTGAGAAATCCATTTATGGATTAAATCAAGCACCTCGCAGATGGAATCTTTGCTTTGATGAGAAAGTCAAATGGTTTGGCTTTTCGAGGAGTGAAGATGAATCTTGTGTGTATGTCAAGGCTAGTGGGAGTATAGTTAGCTTTTTGGTTATTGTATGTGGATGACATACTACCCATAGGAAATGACATCCCAACCTTGCAGGAAGGGAAGTCCTGGCTTGGGAAGTGTTTCGCTATGAATGACCTAGGAGAAGCTTCCTATATTCTAGGGATAACGATTCTGAGAGACCGGAGTGAAAGACTAATTGGACTTAGTCAGAGTACATACTTGGATAAAGTGCTGAAAAGGTTCAGGATGCAAGACTCCAAGAAAGGAGAGTTACCCATCTAGAGTAATGCTAGATTAAGTAATGCAAGATTCCAAGAAAGGAGAGTCGCTATCTTTTGTCAATCGTTTACTATTATTTCTTTTGCATGTTTTGACTTCCAGAATATTTATGTTGTGTTTTACATATTATTCAAAGTTATCCACAGTCAGTCATATGTTGGAATTAGATATGACTTAAGACTGTCATGAGTTGGTTGTAGAGGTCTAAGATGTTGGACATGGCCTTAACACTCATGAGTGCTCATAAGTTCTGAGTATTGGATTCAACCCACGCTCGCTGGTATCGCTTCATGGAATTCATCTCGAGTGATCGCAAGACGGTAATATCATATAAGTCTTCAAACATAGAGATATGACTTGTTGTCTATAAGTCGGTTATGCATTGATCGTGCAAAAAACGCATTGGTAACTCGATGCTATAAAACGTGTGTTTGTGTGTGATTTAACAAGTAGTAGAACAAGCATATGAGTCGAAGTTTATCTGTTCCTTCTTGGATTAGAAGCGATATCTGGGCCCCTCGATGATTTTGTTTTGACCCATGTATCGGGCCCGGTCAGAACTAAGTTGATGTGTTCAATTAATTTCTATGTCAAACAAATCGGAAATCGGGAAACAAACTGTTGGACAAAAGTAAGACATTGCTCCATGTATTTGTCCGGCTGATATCTAGAACAAAGGATTATATGATCACTTATCTTAAATGGCGTATCATCATCTTCTCAGTTTCGAGAGACCTTGAAAAGAGCTACGATTGCTGATCGGTTCCTGAAGTCATACTTGCAGTTATATTTATTAGACTTATCCAAGTGGGAGACTGTTGGATAAGGTGTCTAAGTCCATAACTATATCTAGTATGTACTTGAACCGACCCGGCATGGTCCATTTGGGTTGAATGGCATCATGCATTTGGATAGACTAAAATGAGAGAAATAACACTTGTGGTTTATTAATATATTATAAGTTCTAATATATTAATAGTATTATTTAATTAGTATCGATCAAGAATTAATTTGGAATTAATTAAGTGATCAAATGATGACTAATTAAATATATGGGTTGATTATGTAAATCATCCATAACTTGTATAGTGGGCTAAAAGGCTCCATGGATAATCAAGTTAGGTTAAACCCAGTGGATGCTCCATGGAGGCTTCATGGGAGTTACAAACCCATTGGTGATGGAAATGAAGAGTCATGTCACATTAGGGTTTACATGATGTAACCCTAGATGTGACATACTATATAAAGAACATGTTGCTCACCAAAATCGGCTACACTAAGAACAAGAGAGGGCAAGCCGATTTTTACAAGTGTTATACATTCTCTAAAGTTATTCCAAAGCATTTGGTGTTGTGTGTAACATTTGAGGCATCACACTTGTGGTGCTAGGCTCTCAAGGTTATTCAAGGAATCATAACAACTACAAGGTATGTAATTCTAGCCATCTTTATGTTTAAAAGTTCCCCATGTACGCTAGATAGGATTATGAACCTTGGAAATCATATTTTGCATGTATTTTAGACAAACATAGATCCAAGGTTTTCTAGGGTTCCATGTACACTTAGGAGTGTTAGAATTACTCAAAACCCTTCACTTGTAACCCCTGAATATAAGAAGATTGAGCGATATATATGGGGTTGAGCATCACAAATCAAAGGCATGGTGATCACACCAAATCCTACAACCTATGACAACACTAAGACAATAGCTTATCAGCTAACCCTCACAGAGATCCAAGGAACAGTAGTGGTCTCGAAGGTTTAGTCTCCCAAATCTATAACAAGCAAGTGCAAGTTTAATGGGAAGAATCCCAGACAATCATCTGAGAAAAGACAAGAAGTGGCAACTAATTATGCAGCCACGACAGCAGTACCCATGCAACCCAAATCTTCATGGTGCAGTCAGTGCAACCGTCATCATACAGGTGACTGTTTTGTTTACGCGAAGTGCAAGAAGAAGGGGCATATTGCTAGTCACTGCAGGAGCACAACACCTGCAATAGTGAATCAGGGAGCAAATACTGGAGCAGGCCATGGTGAAGGAGGAAAGTGTTTTGAGTGTGGCGAAGTTGGACACATAAAGAGAGAATGTCCAAAGTTAAGGAATCAAGGAGGCATAGGGCGCTGCAGGGCATTTGTGATCGGAAGCAGAGAAGCTATCCAGGACCCTTCGGTCGTATCTGGTACGTTTCTCATAGATAATTTATATGCTACCATACTCTTCGACTCTGGAGCAGATAGAAGTTTTATAACTCCGACGTTTAGAAAATTGTTAAGTCATGAGTCTAGCAAATTAAAAGAAATCTATGAAGTAGAAATCGCTAACGGTCAAACCGAGAAAACACGTGAAATCCTAGAAAACTGTCTATTAACTCTTAATAACTACCTTTTTCACGTCAACCTCATGCCAATGCCTATCAGTAGTTTTGATGTTATAAATGGCATGGATTGGTTATCTTTACACCACGCTGAAATTCTATGTCATGAGAAATCCATACGACTACCCTTACCAAACGACGAAGCCCTAATTATCTATGGTGATAAATCTGGGAAGAACTTCAAAGTCATCTCTTGTACCAAGACCTAGAAATATCTACATAAGAAATGTAGCGCATTCTTAGCCCACATTGTAGATAAGAAGAGAAAGACAAAAGAAATCAAGTACATACCTCAAGTATGTGATTTCCCTGACGTGTTTCCTGAAGATCTACCTGGAATACCTCCCGTCCGATAAGTCGAGTTTCGAATCGACTTAATTCCAGGAGCAGTACCAGTAGCGAAATATCCTTATCGGTTGGCTCCGTCCGAAATGCAAGAATTGTCTAGACAACAACAAGAACTACTTGACAAAGGCTTTATCCGACCAAGTTTTTCACCTTAGGGAGCACCAATCTTGTTTTTCAAGAAGGATGGATCCTTTTGAATGTGTATTGATTATCGGGAACTGAATAAGCTAACGATCAAGAATCGTTACCTGCTTCCAAGAATTGATGATATATTCGATCAACTGCAAGGATCCAGCTACTACTCAAAGATAGATCTCAGATCAGGATACCATCAACTCAGAGTACAAGAAGATGATATTCCAAAAACAACATTTAGAACTCGTTATGGTCATTATGAGTTCTTAGTTATGTTTTTTGGATTAACCAATGCCCCAGCAGTGTTTATGGATCTCATGAATCGTGTTTGCAAACCATACTTGGATAAATCTGTGATCGTATTTATCAATGATATATTGATATATTCACGAACCAAGGAAGAACATGGTCAACACTTACAAATAACCTTCGAGCTACTGAGAAAAGAAAAGTTGTATGCCAAATTCTCCAAATGTGAGTTTTGGATTAGAGAGGTACAATTTTTAGGTCATGTAGTTAGCAACGAAGGAATTCATTTTGACACGTCCAAAGTTGAAGCAATTAGGAATTGGGAAGTACCAAAGACGCCAACAAAAGTGCGTCAATACCTAGGACTTGTTGGCTATTACCGCAGATTCATAGAGAATTTCTCCAAAATAGCCAAGTCACTTACAACAGTAACCCAAAAGGATACGAAGTTCAAGTGGGAAGACAAACAAGAAGCTGATTTTCAGAAACTGAAGAAAATGTTGTGTAGTGCGCCAATCCTATCCCTTCCAGATGGGACAGAAGATTTTGTCGTATACTGTGACGCATCAAATCAAGGATTGGGATGTGTGTTGATGCAAAGATGAAAAGTTATCCCCTATGCATCACGACAACTTAATGTGCATGAGAATAGTTACACTACCCATGATCTTAAATTGGGAGCTGTGGTTTTTGCACTAAAAATCTGGAGACATTACTTATACGGTACTAAGTGTACTATTTTTACCGACCACAAGAGTCTCCAGCACATCGTCAACCAAAAAGATCTTAATATGAGACAACGAAGATGGGTCGAATTGTTGAATGATTACGAATGTGAGATTCATTATCATCCCGGAAAGGCAAACGTGGTAGCAGATGCCTTGAGCCGGAAAGAATATATTAAACCCCATCGGGTACGAGCATTAACTATAACTATCCATTCTAACTTTACCGCACAAATTAGAGAAGCTCAAATTGAGGCTCTAAAAGAAGAAAACATCAAGAACGAAGCTTTGCGAGGAATGGAAAAGCAACTTATACAAAAAGATGACGGAACGTGACACTTTATGAACCGAATTTAGAGGCCTAAGTTCGGTGGAGTCAGGGACTTGGTCTTAGAAGAAGCCCACAAGTCCATATATTTCATGCATCCAAGCTCTGACAAAATGTACTTAGACTTAAAAGTACATTATTGGTGGCCAAACATAAAGGCTAAAATTGCTACTTATGTGAGCAAATGCTTGACTTGTTCTAGAGTAAAGGCAGAACATCAGAGGCCTTTAGGTTTACTTTAGCAACCAAAAATACCTGAATGTAAATGGGAGCAGGTATCAATGGACTTCATCACTAAGTTACCTAAAACTCTTAGTGGGTTCGACACTATTTGGGTAGCAGTCGATAGATTGACTAAGTCCGCCCATTTCTTACCAATTAAGGAGAACGACAAGATGGAGAAGCTGACTAGAATTTATCTTAAGGAAATTTTCAGATTGCATGGAGTTCCAATTTCTATTATTTCTGACCGAGATAGTAGATTCACTTCACGATTTTGGCAATCTCTACAAAAATCATTAGGAACACGTCTAGATATGAGTACAGCTTACCATCCACAGACTGATGGTCAGAGTGAGAGAACCATTCATACTTTAGAAGATATGCTCCAAGCATGTGTAATAAACTTTGGAAATGTGTGGGATACTCATTTACCGTTATTGAGTTTTCCTACAACAATAGTCATCACACCAGCATCAAGGTTGCATCGTTTGAGGCTCTTTATGGATGAAAATGTTGTTCCCCAATATGTTGGGTAGAAGTTGGGGATACACAGATGGCCAGTGAACGTTCAAGCGATACCTTACATACTGGACCAGAAATAATCCACGAGACAACTGAAAAGATCATGCAAATTAGGGATCGATTAAAGGTTGCACGTGATCTTCAAAAGAGTTATGTTGACGTTAGATGTAAGCCTTTAGAATTCCATGTTGGAGATAGAGTAATGATGAAAGTCTTTCCTTGGAAAGGCGTAATTTGATTTGGGAAATGAGGAAAATTAAATCCACGGCATATATGACCTTTTGAAATTCTAGCAAGATTTGGTTATGTCGCATACCGACTCAAGTTGCCTCAAGAGTTAAGTAATGTAGACAATGTTTTTCAAGTATCAAATCTGAAAAGATGTCTATCTGATGACACTCTTGTTATACCTCTCGAAGAGATACAATTCAATATGAAACTCAACTTTGTAGAAGAACTGTCGAGATCATCGATCGAGAAGTCAAACGATTAAAGCAAAATCGTATTCCTATAGTGAAAGTTCGATGGAACTATTTACGAGGACCTTAATTTACTTGGGAACGTGAATATCAGATGAAAGAAAAATACCCCCAACTATTTGACAAAACCCTATCCATAAGATAAATTTTGGGACGAAATTATTCTAACGGGGGAGAATGTAACACCAGTCAAAATAGGTCAATAGACAATCACGTGTGATTATACCAATCATGTACTGTGATTTTGTAAACTAGTAAGGTGATAAACTTACTATGTAGTTCATGATAAATTCTAATACAACTATGAACTTTCTTTATGATACAACTCAAAGTATACGTTCATACGATTCCAAAAATATAGAGAACATCTGAATCTGACTTCGCATGAAGAAGTTATGATAAACCGAACACTATAAATATCTATAAAAGACGAATTTCAAATAGACTTAGTATTAGCTATTGGAGTCTAAAATAGAGTTGTAGTACATGTAAATACATACTCGTGCATATAAAGAACGTCAAAAATGAAGTTCGTATGCGAAAGTTACGACCTTCCGAAGATACAGCTGCCAGAAACCCTAATCCGACTGAACTCACGACATGAGCATAGAAACTCACGACATGAGGAGTAATTTTGCCACATTTCGGATCTAGAAGGTGCATGACGAGGCGACGAAGAGATAAGTTCCAAACTATCACACCCCGAAATCGTGATAGCGGAATCGTTCCGGGGTGGAGGACGTCATGCGTAGTATCACAACAGTTGTATCATAGTAAGCGAAGTAAACACAACCATTACATTATAATAAGAATATTTACATTGTTTGAAAAGATGGTTTATACATAATAGTATATAAAAAAAGTAAAATAAGTGACTCCAAAATGCTTCGTCTTCTCCAAAAGTTGGCAGGAGTACCTGTCTATTGTTGCCCTGAGAATACAAGCAATTTTGAAAATATCAGCATAAAGCTGGTGAGTTCATAAGCGTTTAGTTCTGGTGAAAGAAATGTTTCTTTGATCCTTTGAAAAGTATTTCCCAAGAAAATCCTATATTTTCTTATGAAAGATGTTTGATTATCCATTCGTTATTTGTTTAACAGCCTGTTTATGTAAGGTTGAGTTATCCCAAGAAAATCCTATATTTTCCTAAAAAGTTGATAGTTGGTTAATAGTTCTGGAATGAAGTGTACAAGTATCTACCATACATGTATCGTTAGATATAGTTTCTTGAAAAACCCTGTTTGCTCTCAGTGAGGTGTATTAGCCTTATTACATAAATAAAACTAATAAATAAGTAGTGAACTAGATCCTAAGGGTATTACTAATGCCCTCTAGTAATCAAATCGGTTATTATTTTGAGGTTAGTTCACTTGTTTCATTTACCATACTTGTATCATTACATGTAGTTTTCTGAAAAACCCTGTTTGCTCTCAGTGAGGTGTATTAGCCTTATTACATAGATCCTAAGGGTATTACTAATGCCCTCTAGTAATCAAATCGGTTATTACTTTGAGGTTAGTTCACTTGTTTCATTATTACAAAAGTAAATTCTCGTTATCTAGGTTGTGAGTGTCATAATCGTACTTAGACTGGATATGTACCGGGGGCCAATATCTTTTTATGACTTTGTCACCCATGAACCTAACGGTCCCGCTGTAGCTAGCAGCGAAGGTGCAGGATAGTCAGTCCCATATAGATCTATACACAATAGTCACGCTCTCCCTCCAAGAGATTCTGGTTACAAGGGTTAGTCCTACACTCTCGTATCCGGTGGAGTGTTACCAAGGACGTGTCTCAAAACTTAGCCTAACAAATTTACAAGTAATAATACTGAAAATCCTTTGCAAAATATCGCATGTTACGACAAAATTCACAAGCTCCTTGCTTTAGTTTTGAAAACTGTTTCTACGAGTTGATTTCTTAATCGTTTGGTAAAACTGTTTTCTGTGTTAAAAGCATACTGGACATATAATTATTTTAAACAAAATAATATACTTGTGCACAAGTTTCCTTGTACTTTTGCTTGTATTCCCCCCCCCCTGAAAACATGAAAAACTTGGAAAAAGCATAGGGGTATGAACTCACCGTTTGACGTAGGATCTGGGTGAATGATCGGTTACGAATGCTGAGTGTCAACCGATGTTTCGTACGCAAGTGGATCCTATTAACATGTGATAACACATATTTGTGTTAGAATTAGGGTGTTTCATGACTAAGCATGATGGGAAACCACCCTAAAGACTTGGAAATGCTTGTGGGGACCATATATGATCAAACAAGGGAGGTGTACGACCAAAGGAGTGTGTGTGCGGCCAGGGTGTGTGGTCAGCATGTGTGTGCGGTTGCACACAGGAGTGTGCGGCTGTACAAGGGGTGTGTGTGGCCGTACATAGGAGTCTGCGGTTGTACAGAGAGGGTGTGCGGTCGTACACAGGAGTATGTGACCGTACACTCTTCATTTGTGCCCAAAATGTCGATTTTGAGGTGTTCTAGTGCTAATACCAAGTCCAACTAGAAAATGGAGGCCAAACTCTTCACTTTGGAGAGTCTTAAGGTGTGTGCGGCCACCTCATGAAGGTGTGCGGCCGTACACCTTCAAGGGATGAAGAACACAAAGAACACTATGAGTTTTAGGATTAGATTCAAGTGTTTTACCAATATAACAAGCTGAATGATGAGGTAGTTCACGTTTTTTAGGCCTTTAGAGTTTTCTTGGATGAAGTTTTAGAGAGAGAAAATAGTGAGATAAAGTAGAGCGTAGCCAAAGGAAAGGAATGAGTGAAGGGGTCTCCTCCTTTATATAGAGGAGGGTGTACGGTTGGAGGGTGGGTGTGCGGCCGCACACCCATGTGTACGGCCGTATACTCCTCCTGATAGAGTGTATGGCCCGAATGTTGTACTACGACTTGGTATTACTCGACCTAGAACTCAACCTTTGATTGTACGAGGCTTAGAAAGTATCATTACACCCTTAAACGGTGTTAAATGACGATAAAATCGAGTTTAATATTGATAACATTAACTGATCTTACAAGTTAGAAGTTTCGGGTTGTCGCACAATCTCACCACGTGAGCAAGGATATCTCGCGGTGTGAGGACTCATCTGGCCACCTTCCGAAGCTAGGGACATAAATGGCAAGTCTACGAGATGATCGTGCTTGACTCACGACGTGAGTCTTATAAAACTCACGATGTGAGATTCTAAAAACTTATTATAAATAGCAACTTCGACCCCAGCCATTCTTACACCTGAACTTCTTTCCTTTCTCTCATTTGCTGAAGCCCTCTTGCATCCCGAGCCCCGACGACCTCGTACCGCTGACCGTTTCTGCTTAAATTACATAAAATCACGCTATTAGGGTGAGTTTCACGGCCCACCTTTTAATATTTTGGGGGGAAAATGCATGCTAAATATTGTATACACGTTAATATTATGTTTATTTGATAGTATATTAGTATCAACGTCATATAGTTATATTAACTAGGATATAGTTGTTTAAATATAATATTTTGAATATATACAACTATTATCAACTTGTTAGCAAATTAATATACTAATGTAGATCTTGAGTTATACTTAGGATTCTATATATATGTTGTGTGCGATATAGTTCCGAAGTTATATTCGGAAGTTCTATATGTTAATTTGTAAAGTATGTTTTTATTATTGGTTTTATGTCAAGATAAAACATGGTATGTTATATGTAGTTATTTTTAGTTTTATGACAAGATAAAACTTGGTATGTTATATGTTGTTGTTAGCTAGTTTTATAATAAAATTTGGTTTTTCCTCAAGTTATAGCTGTTATACTACCTAAAGTAATATGAACTTAGGAGTAATGTTTAAAAGCAAAGTCTAATAGCATAGGGTTTTAGACACGAAAATTCTTTTGTTGTTAGAGCTATAGGAAGTCGTTGAAGTCTACATGAGTAATTGTATTCATCAACTAAGATTGGGGATCTGAGCAGAAATAATCTGAACTGTAACCGTTAATCCCGTGTGAGCAAGGAAGTCGTGTATAATTAGTATATGGGTTGACCACCCCACTTGTGATTGTTAGCTACAGTCAACTATAAGCGAGCGACGAACTACCCTTTTATTTGTTATTTGTTCTAGCGTCAATGAAGTGTGCGGTGTTCCTCATGGAAATCATGAGTGGGTTGTCCTCATGGAAATCATGAGTAGGTTGTCCTCATGGAAATCATGAGTGGGTTTTATCAGAGGTATTATGTCAAAGCAGTGGTTATAGGCTCATAGTAGCAAATTGTTAGAAACATTATACTTTGTCGTTATACAAGTATAAATGTTAAGTATAAGTTTCCCCATACTTATACCCTAAGTACATGGAACGTTTAGGTATATCACTTAATTGTTAAGTAAACTATTATACCTAATATATCAACTAATCGTTGGAGAGTCAAAATGATACTTTCAAAACTATACTTTTGAACTTGGAAATGTATTATTTTTATATGGAGTCTAAACATGTGGACTCACCAACTTTATGTTGACGTATTTTTAAATGCATGTGTTTCAGGAAATTGAAAAGCTGGTATGTATTCGAATAGGAGAAGTTTTACTATTACCTTTCTGTTCATTAAGAAGTATGTCATAGTCGGATATTATGTAATAAGTACTAGGGAAACAATTATGTAACTTTCAATAATCAATAAAGGTGTGTATTTTCTTTAGTACTGTTTAATGTATGTTAGATAACAGTGATACGAAGAATGACGTTTGTAAGGTCCTCAATACAAGGATCTTAACTAGTGATCAATCAAAAAATCAAATAAAGTAAGAAATGAGTAGAAGAAGAATAAGGATCAAGCTTGCACACGTAAATAGTTGAAAGACGTCAGGTACAACTTGATGACCGTAAACTCAACTGACTCACAATCCCCCCTGACAGATTCTGACAAGCTATATATATAGGAAGACAGACCGTAAACCTGATTACGGTCAGGCAGACCGTAAACAGGTTTACGGTCATAATAAACCGTAAACACAGTTCTAACCATAAACACTCCAATCAACATAAACAAAATCCCTATCACATCTATACATTCAATTTCCTAGCCCAAACCACAAAATAAGACCTTTCAATCTCCCCCCTTGGTTTGGGAATAGCTTGACTTAGAGATTGTCAACAAAAAGAACATCTGATTTGCTCATCGCCCCGTTCCACATCCTTTTGTTGATGATATAGCAACCATAGAAGTATACTTTTTAGCAGCTGGCTCAAAAATGTCTTCTGCAACCTTGATCTGATGAAGGTTCAACTGATGAATATCCCATCTCCCAAACTGAAACATATCTCTTTTGTCATATAATCGAATGCATCCATCTTTAAGTTTTATGACAGCAAGCTGTAGTTTCATAAAAAAACCCAGTAGAGCATGGACGTCAATGATCCATCTGGATAATTCTGAAGCACAGAAATCTGTTTTACTTGACTGGTAGCAGGCCACATCACATTTTGAATAGGAAGTTTAGTTTTGGGATCAAGTACACTTGGGTATAGTTTGATGATTCACTCTACAGTCTTCATTGAAGGAAAACCCTTTACCACTTGATTTTCCAAAAAGAGCTTGAATTGTGTTGCCTTGGAATTTTGTGAAGGATGCAAAAGGAGCTTTTGCTAATTCTGAAAGATTAACCCTGGTCCAGGAATGGAAATCATGAAAATCTTTATAGTATTCTGTGTTGCCACTCTTGCGTCTCGCGAGCCACATGTCTAGCGTATCATGAAAGCCATATGAGACGATTCCTGACCTATCACCACACGTGTCTCTAAAACATTTTTCTTGAAGGTCTGTGACAGTGATTTTTGGCTGATCTCCAGGAGCATTTTGATCTGAGCTCCTTTTAAACAAGAGTTGACTTTTCTCAGTTGCTTTGGCTAATTTGGCACGTTTCAGAGCTATGACATTTGGAGCTTGAGCTGGTTCCTTTTCAAAATGATCCACAATTCGAGATGTTTGAACGGGTGGTGGCACAACAGGAGGAGCTTGAGAAGGCAGATGTATCCTTGACTCATCAACAGAGCACTTAAACTTGTCTCTAAATTCATCTTCTAACTTCTTCTTCAAATCAAAGTAGCTGGCAGTGAGGAGACCAAAGTGAGTTTGAAGATCGGAAATTTGCTTTGTCTTCAGTGATTTATCAGCTTCATTATCATCAATTTGAATAATAAGTTGAGCATTGTTGGCGTCAAGATCAGCTATTCGAGTGGCCTGTTGGCTGATTACAAGATCTTTTTCAATAATCTTCTGGTTCAGGAAACCAATTTCTTTTCTAAGCTCCGACACAGACGGGTCATCATCTCCAGAGTAGGTTTCCTCTAAAGATATACCTTTTCCATGAGAAGAAGGCATTGAAATTAGTTGCTGAGCCATATGCATTGCTAGCCTCTTAGAGGCAGCATCGTGTGAAGGCCTGGTAGGAGATGATCTCTGACCGGCTGATGAACAGCCAACTTCATGAATTAAGCTTGGACCTTATTGTGTTGGAACGGATGATGCAGAGACAAAAGTAATTGAAAGAGGAATCACGGGTTCTTGAGCTTGTTCGGGAGTGAGCACTCCCGGCCTTGGATCATGTCTTCTTCTTTTCAATGGACGCTGGGAAGTCAGAGTCGTCAGTGGATCACTCACGAGAGGCTCAGTGGTAGGAACAACATTATCAAGGGGAGGAATCCCTGATGATGTATCCATTGGAATGGAAGTATCGGCCATCTGGATGGAAGTAGGAGGCGTCGTCTCTCAAACATCTTCTTTCTCCTTTATCTCCGTTGCATGATGAGCAACATCATCGATATTGTCAAAAAAATTGTCGAGTTCATCATTTGGAAAAAGGTTGTCATTGACTCCAAAATTCATAGGAATATCATCTTTGTCAAAACCCGATAAATCAATATTTTCAAGAGAAATATCTTCTCCTTCTTTAGTTTCAGTCAAAACCGCCATTGTTCCTTCACTGTAGTCACTATCAATCCACACAGAATGTAAATCATGTTACTAGGCCACAATAGCACTAAGAGTGACCACATTCTCTTCATTATCAGAGACCAGAATCACATCATCATCCAGAATGACGCTTTCTTCAGATGAGACACGCTCTGATGATCCATGAGATTCATAAGCCTCACCAGAGTCAGCGAACATACCAAACTTTTCAAGAGGATACTTTCCTTGAAAGTTGATCTTTCCTTTCCTGTTTTGCTTGATAAGACTTACTATGTTCGGTCCAAGGGACTTCATGTCAAGAGTTTCTCCAGCCTTGATAATCTCCGAAAATTGTTCATCAATAAACGCTTGAACAAATCTTGGATACAACAATAATTTCTCCCTGACCTTTCCATTGGCATTGGCAGACATCTCTTCAAATATAAACCTTGAGAAATTAAAGTCAATTCCTGCAGCTAGAACAATGATGGCTTGAGTGTTACGATAGGAAATTCATCAAATCCTCACTTTCTCCCAAATATGCAGCTCACAAACAAATGAGCCAGAAACCTCCAATAGGGTGGAAGAATCTTCTTGATTGTTGGTGGAAAGTCGCCTTCATAACCCATCTTGATCAAAAATCTTTCAATCTGGCTGGCCTCAATCTAAGTAGGAAAGGATGATTGATCATCAATCTTGAGAGCATCCCGAATGAACTGCTCAGTAATTATCACCTTACACTTTTTGACAGTGGCTTGAATAGAGATCACACCATCATCTCCTTTCATCACTTTTGCAGAACTCCAAAAGTCTTTTATCAATCCTTGAAAGATGGTTGGGTTTACAGTGAGTGCAGTAGCCAAGCAGCAATTCCTTAATCCATGCATCATTGATCTAAACTCTGCATGAGAAGCAGGAGGGTCAGCCAAGATGATAGCCACATTGTGACTGTCTGCGAACTTCATGCTTGCCATTTATCCTGCACAAACCAAGACAAGTGAGAAAACCTTTGATTTAACAGTTAAATTTTTGTTTGTCACATTGAAACTAATTAAATTGGCCTTGGAAATGATAAAAATCAAATTTTATTGGTTAAAGACAAGTTTACGGTCAAAATGGTCAAGACCGTAAGCTCAGACTGTAAGCTCAGGATCGTAAACTCAGGACCGTAAGCTCGTCTGGACTGTAAGCCGACCGTAAGCCATTTTGGACCGTAAGCCGTTTTGGACCATAAGCTCGGCTGGACTGTAAGCTCTGGTCTGACCGTAAACTCGCCGACAGTTCGTTTTTAGACTATTAAACCCTGAAAACTCAACGATTTGATGCGAGATTTGCTTTGCTAGGATCAAAATCATCATACATTTGAGATATAACGAGCAATTTCACAAAAATAACACAAATTTTTTTCAGAGATAAGAGAGAGAAAGAGCAGTATACGGTCGAGTATGAAAAAAATGAAGGAAAAGGGGATTACGGAGGAGAACTCTGCCTTTTATACCAGACCCATGCCCGAATCCAGTACCCATGGGCTGTATCCGGATTTCATAAACATGAAGCCCAAAACTCAAAAGATTTTTTTTTAAAATAAAACATTTTAAGGACTAATAAAATAAAACTAAAATAAAATAAAAATAAAAAGAATGAAAAATAAAATGATTTCTAACAAAAATTTAATTTTATCATCCTAAAATTAATAATAAAAAATAAAAATAATAAAAAAAATAAAATGAAACAGAATAGAAGAGAAGAAGAAGAAGAAGACGAATAACTTGAATCTATGATGTATTCAGTGAATAGAATGATGCTCCATACACATAGTTCACACACTAGCTCTTTTCTCTTCTTTCTCTCACACCTTACAATACACACACTTAAGCTCCCCTCCACTAATGCACTCCTCACCCACCTAACATCTATTTATATGAATATGGGGAACATGGGCCGTAAATGGGTTTACGACTATAAACCTGTTTACAGCCGTAAACACCCACCTGACCATAAACGAAACCGTAAACACTGAAAAATACATTTTCCTAGAGAAGTAAAGTATAAAGAAAAATTTTGACCCAACAATCTCCCCCTTAGTTTATAGCTTTCTTTTCTAACTGACTCAATAAGCTCCCCCTAAAAAGTAGCTGACGTTTATTGTTAGTCTTCATTTGGAGCTTGGCTTCAGCGTTTATCTTCGATTTCTTCACAACTTCAAGATGAACTTGATGAATCTTCAATAAATGACTTCATCTTGAGCTGTTGGGTTTTTCTTCAAAATTTGACATTGAACGCGCATTGGGTGAGGTGGCTTCTTGAAAAGATTCTTGAAAATTAGCACTTTCAGCTTGAGAATCTTCAGAGAGAATACCAGAGAGATCAAATCTTCTGGATCACTTCAGCAGGTACAAGAATAACAACAAATTGATTGAGGAGGCTTCAATGCAATCTGTCACATAATCTTCAAGTTAGCTTCACCTTGCTTCTGGGGTTGACAAATTGAATGTTGAAAGAATAATCTTCATTTCTTGTTCCTTCGAATGAGAATTTTTCGATCATCATGGATGAAGCCTTGGCTCAGGAAATCTCGATACAGTCTCCACAAGTCTCATCTAAATCTGAATTCGCTTTTCAAGACAAAACAAAAACTAAAAAATAAAAACAAAACTAAAAACAAAGTTAGTACATAATATTTTTGAAATTTTTTTTATTTTTCTGAACAAGAAATAAAACAGAAGTAACACTATTTTGGAATTTTAATTTTCTGATTTTTTGTTTGATTTTTTTTAATTTTCTGATTTTTGTTTGATTTTTGAATTTTCCGAATTTTGTTTGATTTTGAATTTTGTTTGATTTTTGAATTTTTTTTGAATTTTTGTTTGATTTTTGAAATTTTTAATTCTCCCCCTAAATTTGTGCATAGAGGAAAACTATGAACAAATTTAACAAAAACAAAAATAATAACTAATATTAAGAGTGATTTGGGATCAAGGTTTTTAGACATCCACAATCCGTTTATCGGTACCTCCCCCTTCATGAATAGATCTGACCAATCACCAGTATTGTGGTCCACTAAAATACGAATAATTGTGACAAATTTAGGACATACTACAAGTGACAAGACATTGTGACCCTATGTTCCTAGATAAAATTCCTAAGGACCATTCAGCTGACGACGACCAAGGATATTGTTGTCCACCTAAATTGAGCGACGGGATCTACAAACAATCTTTAAATTTTCAATTTTAGATGTACTAGAACATGTTTCCTGCTTCCTGATATACCCTAATAATCAGGAACTTCCAGAATACTCCTTACCTTAGATGAGCAGATAATTATTATGGGAGAAGAAAGATTTAGAATGCATATGCTCTACACCCAGGTCGGATCTCTTCCAATCACGCAGAGGGTGAAACATATAACTAACTAGATATTTAGAGAGATTGAGAAGTAGAGTGGTGCATATGCTGTGTACCAGGTCGAATCTTTCGATCATGCAAAGGAGACAACATATGGCTAACAGACAGAAAGAATTGCATAGATAGAAGATGAAGACAGATAGAATTGCATATGTTGCAGTCCAAGTCGGAAGTATTTCAATCACGCAGAGGAGGCAACATATGACTAACAGACAGAAAGAAAGAAAATAACCTTCTACAAACCTAATTTATCGGAATTCCCTGGTCGCCCCGTCAATACCGGAATTAAGGACAAAGTCCGTACATCGAGGAAAAGTTAAACCACGATTCTAGATACGGGTTCCTTTAATGTTACTGGTGGATTCTCATGTATATCTCCCTGCTCAACCTATCCGAGCGTCGTATTGTCAGGCTAAACAGATCTATCTAGGTCAAGATTTGTCAAGTATCTAGATTCCTTAAGTTCATCTGAGCCTAGTCAAGTCCATAAAAATCTTTCGTGCCTACCAGCGCATCAAACACAGAGCCTAGACAATTCAGCTTTGGTACCTTACACAGATTCAGATTGCCTGTTATCATTTAGTTAATATTACTTCCCAATAATACCTACTAACGAAGAACTATATGAAAATAAAAAAATTGTCTTCAAAATGAATCAGTTTAAGATCAAATTCAGAAGTATCGAGAAAAAGACTCAAACCGTAATTCACCGATTGAATTTGCATCCAGAAGGTCTGAGAACAGCACGCATAATCTCATAAAAGATCCGAAAATTCTTCACGTCGTTAAGCACAAACCCAATGTGTGATCCTCTCCTTCCTTCCCTTCCCGCAAAGGACACATACTCTCAAACAAAGTTCTAAGTGTTGCACGGTTGAGAGATGCTTCCTATCATGTGCCCGGAACAACCACTATCAACAAACCGAAGTCTGATGATATGCCTCCATAGCTGTTCCGACACAGAGCAAGATCAGTTGGTCTTTGGAACCCAGTCCATTTTGAAACTGGGTCGACCTTTGTCATATTTGCAAGGTACCCTCTCCCATGACATATCCTGCTTATCACAAACAGAAGATGACGAAATTTTAGAATCGTTAGAAGATTTGGGAGATTGAACCTTTGGTATCCATCTGTAGTTGGGTTTAACCCATTTCTTTTTTGATCGGATGGGTGCCTCGGCATTTGCTTTTGAATTTGAATATGATCTTCAAGATGGCTTTGATTTTATTTTCATTGGAGCATCTCTTGAATTGGCCTTTTTGGTCGGCATACCCTTCTTGACTTTGGGATTTTGATTCTTGGCCTTTGGAGTTTGATTCTTGCCCTTCTGCGCATTCCAGTCATCACTGCGCGATTGTGACTTCGAATGATTTCTTTTGTAGAATCTCCCACTTTGCGCATTCTGCCAGCCTTGTGCGTAGTAGGGAACATATGCGTGATTTGGACAGTTTCTGGCAATGTGACCAGGTGTTCCACAGTGAAAACATGTCTTTTTCTTCACTGGGAAGTTGTTTCTTCCTACCCCTGGTGGCGTATCTTTGCCTTGTCTCTTGCTTCTCCCACACGCACAGTTGCAACAGGCCGTCGGTTTCGCTTATTTTGGTGGCATGTATTTCTCAACAGCGGGTTGATTAGAAGCAACTGAGTTCGAAGCAATAGATTCAGAGTTCAAGGAGTCATTAGTTTGTTCAGTGGTATTCTCCTTGATCTCATCTTCCGCTACTTTACCTGCACATGAAGTAGATGCATCGGTATTCGTCACCTCAACACCCTCAGTTGGTAGTTTATCAGCTGGTTTACCGTATACCATAAATGGTTCTCGGTCAATTTCTTCCTGAGTCAAAGGTTGGCAGTGTAGTTATGATTGAAGGGATGAGGAACACCCTCATAACCTAGACCCTTTTGTTGGTTATCCTTAAATTTCATACTATGTTCCATCATGGACGCAACTACCTCACTTGATACATCGAATTTCTTAAATGTAAATTCAGCATCATTATATTTAGCTTTCAATGCATCAAGTTCGAGAGTTACAACAACAAGTTTTTTCTTAATGTGATCTTAATTTTCACACTTGTTGCTGTAATCTTATTGCAGTTTTCGAAAATTCTTGGTTTTGGTCTCTAATTGTGCTTTTAGAGGTTTCTGACCTTTCCTAAGGGTATAGTCTTCGTATTTGAGGTCTTCATTTTCTCTTTTTAATAAATCAATTTGATCTTGGAGAAATTTAATAGTAGTTTCACAAGATGGAGTACATGAAACTTCATTGACCGGGATGTTTGAGGAACTCATATTATTTTATTTTATTTTATTATTAGTTTATTATTATTTGAATTGCCCTTTGACTTAAAAACCGAGAAAGTCAACCTTAGAAAGTCAAACTTAAAAATCAAACTTGAAAAGTCAAACTTAAAAGTCAAACCGAAAAACTAAATTTGAAAAATTGAAAGTTAAACGAACAAGTCAAATGTCAAACTTGAAAAGTCAAAGTCAAAATTTAAGGTCAAAAGGCAAAAATAAAAATTAAAAATTAAAAACTAAAATTTTTGGTTGAAAATGGATTTTGAAAATAAAGGAAATTCATTTTTGGGTTAAAAATGTAAAATTTGTGAAAATGGGAACCGAGAAGGACTGTTTTTGAATTAAGTTTCGAAGTATAGGAACGTGATGCAAGCTGCTTCAACTGTCGACGCCTTGTTGAGTTTAGAGGAAACCCGGGTTCGAAACTTGCAACCCTCGAATTTATTTTGATTTATTTTCTGCTGCGAAGACAATAAGTTTAAAAGGAGCGAGATGTTTAAGGAGTTCCTTAGTAGATCAATTGATAAGAGGCGCGTTTGTTGAAACTGGAGACCCGGGTTCGAAACACGGCATCCCCAATCTCTCCTTTCTTTTTTTTATATGAAGCTTATGCAAGGACGACTACCGCTGCTGACCGAGGCCGAACTAAAAACCGAGAACGAGGTGCGAACCGGAAACGCTGACCGTAAACGTGCGAGGTTGACCGTACACCGAACCGTATACGTGCGAGATTGACCGCAAACCGAGGCCGTAAACTCCGAGGACCGTAAAGGCGTAAACACAGTTTCAGATCGCGAAAAAAACGACGTTTTTCACCATTTTTGCTCCAAAACTCGATTCATAACTCGTTTTTATCAAAAACGCGAAGAACAAACTCCCCTTATTTTTCCAAGATCTATCCAAAAACGTATGAATCCTTCAAAAGTAAGATCAAATAAGCTCCATATCTGACAAAATTTATTGATACAATCCAAGTTCTGATACCAATTATAAGTCCCCAAATCTGCTTGTGTATCAATCAGATCCAATTGATGGTGCGGAATCCCAATCAATTGGATGATGCCAGATCAAAACAGAAGAGAAGAAGAAGAATAATAACTTGAATCTATGATGTATTCAGTGAATAGAATGATGCTCCATACATAAAGTTCACACACTAGCTCTTCTCTCTTCTTTCTCTCACACCTTAGAATACACACACTTAAGATCCCCTCCACTAATGCACTCCTCACCCACCTAACATCTATTTATATGAATATGGGGAACATAGGTCGTAAATGGGTTTACGACCGTAAACACCCACCTGACCGTAAATGAAACCATAAACACTGAAAAATACATTTTCCTAGAAAAGTAAAGTATAAACCATAATTTTGACCCAACAACGTTACACCACCCGGTGTTTCCGCTGACGGCTGGGGGTGTGACAGAGTACCAGGTATGGTCATAGTATACAAATTCAATATACCATTTTCTAGTACCAAAACATACTTTTCAGATAGAACATTTAGTAGGCTAAAGTAGAAACTTATCAGTAAAAGGGTTTAATTCATTTTATTAAACCAGTATAACTTAAAGGACCTTTAGTGGTTAATTCTATAATACCTTAGTTTATACATCAGGATTATATATAATTAATATCCAATAGGTAGTTGAATGTGTGCTTTCCACCTTACTTCCTGTTCCTTGTTTGGTTGTGAGCTTAGGGCAGATTCACAAAATTAACTATCCGTTCGATATTAGATTATATATAGCTTGTATAAACTAAGTGATTATAGAATGAAGTATTTTTACTAAAGGAAATATATGATTTTCTTAAAGAATGTTTTCATCAAATATAAAGAACTATTACAGTTTTATAAGTATCAAATGAATACACCAGGGTTATATATAGTGAAGATCTAACAAACAATGGGATGTGTGACTTTCGACTCATTCCATGTTCCTTGTTTGGTTGTGGGCTTAGGGCAGATTCACACAATCGATGGTCAGTTTACTCTAAATTGTATATAACTTGTATCCATTTAGTACTCATAGAAGGAATTGTAGAGTCATTTTTACTTTCATTCATCATATCAGAAAATATAGGATTTTCTGGAGGAACAGGCGAACTTTTCTAAAAAAGAACTTACAACTTACTTCCATCACTTAAATACTCATGAATTCACCAGCGTAAATGTTGATTTACTCTTTCAAAATAACTTGTATTCTCAGGAAACTAGTAGACATGTACGCGTTCTAAGATTCAGAAGATGGAGCATATTAGCTTTATGTCTTGTTTTGTTATTTACCTTTGGAGTCAATCTTATGTACATCACATACTTTGTAAACACTTAAATATTAATGCAATGGTTGTTTGTTACTTTGATTACTATGATCATGTGTTGTGATACTAAACATGACGTCATCCGCCCCCGAACGTTTCTGCCGTTCCGGTTTGGGGGTGTGACACTTTCGTTGAGAATCATCGAGCACAACACCGAGCAGAACCCTAAATCTTCGAGGAGTCGCAGTCGCCGGCGAGGTGAGGTGAGCCGACGTCACAGTCGGAGTCTTTACGTTGATCACGACGGCATCGGTTGGTGAGACACTGGTTCTCATGGAGAGATTTGATTTCGAGAACATGTTGAAGGCGGTGGAGAAATATAAGGTCATGTACATGCCTTAAAGCGGAGATGGTATCGTGATTAGGGTTTGTGGAGAGAAGGGAAGAAGAGAATTGAGGGATATCTTGAAGCGGGGTATTTCAAAATTAAAATTTTAGAGGATTGATCATTTCCTTTAAGAACGCGCGTTTTGAGTAAAAATTTATAAAGCGATATTCACAGAGGACGCACATTTAAAATAAGCGCCCTCCGTGTTTGTAATTCTTTTGTGGGACAATAATTTTAAGGCACGCACAAATGTGTGTCCTCTATCCTTCAAAATTTGGAAGGTTAACAATATTTTTAGGACACACAAAAAATGTGTATTGTAAATCAGTGCGTGTCATTGTTCACGTGTCATTAAAGGGTATTTTTCTTATAGTGTTTTATATAAAGCAAATCTCCATTCTTCCTCCTATCTTCATGTTGCTTTCTCTAACAATTATATGAACAATCACCGTCCATATAATCCATATTAGAAAACCGATTGTCAGTATATGATCAAATTCCAATAAAATAGGAAATCCCAAAATAGTCTGTGGAAAAAGATAACATACCTGTTCTGTTCTGTTCTGTTATGTTCTGTTCTGTTCTGTTCTGTGAGCTCGTGGGATTCCTTCTCAGATGAATGCGTATGTGTGAGCTTGTGTCATTCCTCATCAGATTAATGTGAGCATTCAAGTAATGGAGACTGATGATCTTCTGTGTTTATTTTTTGAAGACAAAACTTCAAAAATGGTCCCTGTGGTTTCGAAAATATCAAGTTTAGTCCCTAAGTTCAAAAAACCTCACGGATCGTCCCTGTGGTTTCAAAACTTTTAACATTTGGTCCTTCCGCCTAACTCCGTTACCATTTAGCCGTTAAGTCAGGGGCAATTTTGTCATTTCACTACACAGGGACCATTTATGAGGTTTTTAATTACTTCTTTTTTTAAAATGCAAGGGGTCCCACCCCCTCTTTCTCTCTCTCTCTCTCTAATGTCAAAGGGTCTATCTCTCAACATTTACTCCTCTGCTACTTCTCTATTTCTCTTGTCACTCTCTCTCTCTATGTGTATGTGTGTGAAGATTTTACGTATTGATCCACATAAAAGGTCGTGTTTATAAAAAGGGTGTTCATAGGTTATGTGTGATTGATTTCATGGGTTTAGAGTAAAGGGTGTCAAATTAAATGGGAAAGCTTCATAAAAACAATCTGGGATCGATTGTTCTAGACCATCACCCCACCACTGATGGAGTTGGTGGTGAGAATTTGAAGTTTTGGTCGTCATGTCGTCATAGAATCTGTTATGTCTCCGGTGATGGAGAAGCCGAAAGAGGAGAGTAAGAGATCCGAATGCAGATCGATTGTTTGTTAATCTCCTCAATTTCATATCTTCATCAAGAAATCATTATCGACATCAACAGACACAAACTCAGCTAAGGATTTCAACGATCTACAAACTGGCGACAACGAAATAACCAAATTTGAGCGGACATCGACGGGATCAGAGTGAATTTTACATGGAATATTCTCAATATCGAACTCCCAGCCATAGTCGCGAGCAAGCTGAAGCAAAGAGCTAGCTATATGTGAAGCATTTGAAGGGGAATACGTCAATTTGGTAGAAGAGATGGAATTAAGGGTGTGGGAGAGAGAATCTAGGGTTTGCGAAGGAGAATTAAAGGATACATATGCAGAAGAATAACTGGGAAGCAGAAGGCGGAGCGTAGAGACGGAATTGAGAGATGAGAGAGAAGAGAAGAATAGCTTGAAGGAGAAAAGAGAAGATGAAAGAGGGGGAAAAGATAGAAGAATATTGGAGGTAGCAAAAATGGAGGTAATGTAATTAGGGTTAGGAAATTGGGATAGAAATGTGTTGAGGTCTACAAAAAGAACTATACGCAGTGTTTTTGAGATATCAATGGCGTCCGCCATTCAAGCTTGATATTTTAAGACTTTCGGGGAGAGCACAGAGATACGGGGTTCTCGCTGTAGAAGTAGAAGAGCAGATATGCTTATTGCAGATCCAGGATGCTAACTTGCGCCGCACCAACGTGGAGAGAGAGAGAGAGAGAGAGAGAGAGAGAGAGAGAGACCCCTTGCATATTAAATATTATATATTTATTTATTTTAAATAAAAGTAATTAAAAACCTCATAAATGGTCCCTGTGTAGTGAAATGACAAAATTGTCCCTGACTTAACGGCTAAATGGTAACGGAGTTAGCCGGAAGGACCAAATGTTAAAAGTTTTGAAACCACATGGACGATCCGTGAGGTTTTTTGAACTTAGGGACTAAACTTGATATTTTCGAAAACCACATGGACCATTTTTGAAGTTTTGTCTTTTTTGAATAATGAAACGACGGATTAATGGTGATTTGATTTCCAAAGATACAGTCGTGATTGGGGGATCAGTTTTCATGGAATGTTTGTTGATTTCTTAGGAAGGCTACCAGCAAAATTTAAAATTGGAATGGATCATATTTCATGATTTTATTAGGTACAATGGGAATGAAAGAATGTTTTGCTGATTTGTTGGGATACGATTAATTATAAATGGAGATTCAAAATAAGCGGGAAAGAAAATACATGTTGAACTACAACATGCCATGTGGCAAAGATGGGTTTTAAAAAAAATGACAAGTGGCAAATTTCTGATTCTTTTAGTTAGAAGATTAAAAATAGAATAGAATGGATCTCATAAAGGTAAGAACCCAAACCATAACAACATCAAAGGTAAGGACTGATTGGTAACAAAACCATAAGTTGGACTGAAATCTCAAATTCTCGTGGACAATTTCTTTTTGTTTCCTACTTTTGGGAATTTCTAGCCGGGTGCCATAATAGAGCTTGCAAGCAGCCTGACGATGTGGAGCAAATACACGCACACACAGTGCATTCACGTATTTTTCACACACTGGAGATTGACAACCTGTCTTACATAGTTGAGATAAATATTTTTACAATCTAATTTGCATTCTATACGGTTCACGTACACAACCAGTTGAGAATTGTGCGAACACTAATTTGTTTCTTTAGCAGTAAACCTCGAGCTTTAGTTTAGTTACAATCAACAAGTTAAATTTCTTTCCATATCAATCACCTAGTTTGCATCCACAAACTCCATAATACAGTGAAAGGGTATAATATAATTTCAAGGTATAACAGAAAAATGAAGTTCAGATTTTACAAGGCTATCACAGAATTACATCTTCTCTTCCCGGAGAAAGACAGGAAAACAAATATGAGATATAAAATCATCGAAAACGAGATCATTTGGAAAATTGAATTGAATGCAATCAACATCGATGTTTCCACCATTATTTTTATAATAATAATTAAAAAACTTTCTTTTTGTTAAGGTGACGTTTAGTTCGCAGAATTGTAATCTGTCACGAATTATAATCTAATTCCATCCTAGTTTTGATGGAATGGACTTTTCCTCATTTGATGGAAAGTTAACCTCATTTAGGAATCTAATTCCTTAACAAATATTGAACCAAACATGAGTATATGGTGAAATTAGATTTCAATTCTGTCTAATTCCCAAGGATTCTAGCGAACCAAAGGCCACCTAAACTTCTATTCAACAAGAAACCCTATCTGCAGAGACCTTTTCGAATGCATAACTTTTCAAAATTAAGTTTTTCTTTAAAAATTAACATTTATCAGTTAACAAAAAGGGTTTTTTATCAACCACTTATTACACTATAAGTCATTATTTCTGATACAAATAACCCTTTCCAAAAGCTTATTAAGATAGTAAAAAGAAGAGACATATGCCTCAGAAAATTGCTAGTCAAGAACAAAAACAAATGCACATATGCATGTGTATATATATAATTAGGAAAAAATAGAAGAGGGAAATAGATTCGGTCGATCATCTCAAAAGTAAAATAGATTGTCAACTTATTCAATATGATTCAAAAACTATGTTACTATAATAACAATCTAATTGTTTTGAAAAAATGATTAAAGAGATTGTATGCAGCTACAGTTTAGGTAACTTTCGACCTATTTTGACGTGTTCCCTTTAGCTAAAATTATTTACTTGACTCGTTAGAGATAAAACTTAACACAAAAATAAGTCCAATTTGACAGCTTAAACAACACCATGTTACAAATTCTCATGCAAATATGAAATCAAAATATGTATAAATGATAAGGACAATAACACTACATATGAAAAGGCAAAAGAAAAATCATTGGTGATACACATTCACAAACTACACTACTTGCATTCGAGAGGATGCGGCTTCTCTTCATGTCTTCATCTTGGCAACTATCACCACGAAGGCAACGTATATCTTCTCCATGGTATCCTCAACAAACATGAAAAGCTTCTGTCTCCAATGCTTCTTGAACAACAATACTCCAATAACACCCCAAAACCCTGTTCCAAAGCCACTCATTATGTTCACGTAAAACCATATCTTCATCAGCTGCTTCGTATTTCTTCTTGCTTGTTGTTGTTGTTGTTGTTGGATCTTCAGGATTTGAGCAACCCTTTGGCAATGGAGGTCCACATAGATCATTGTTCCCCATATATATTGATGGATCAATAAGGGTTTGCAGTTGATTACCTGTTGGAATTCGCCCGGACAAGTTGTTTTGTGACAAATTCAAATGGCTCAAAAAGGTCAAAGCTGCCATGCTCGGAGGGATCCTCCCTATCAACTCATTTCTAGATAAATCGAGAGAATTTAACGCCATCAAGTTTCCAATGCTGCCTGGAATTCCCCCACTGAGATGTTTATTTGACAAATTGAGGCCCACCAACATGCAAAGCGCAGTTAGCTTGTCTGGTATTTCTCCAACAAGTTTATTGCTTGAAAGGTCCATGTTAAAAAGTAAAGCCAAATTTTTTGTATATTCAAGCTCAACACCTTTCATGACCTGAATTAGACTCTCATCAAAATCAGGATCGATAAGAAATTCAATTTCACTCCTAACCATGGCAGCCAACTCCCCTAGGCAATGAGGGATGGTTCCTCTTAAGTTGTTGTATGCAACATCCAAAATTTGAAGTTTTGGAGTTTTGCATAAAGTTCGAGGAATTCTTCCAGTGAAGTTATTTTTGTGCAACCTCAAAATGATTAAAGATGTAAGATTTCCACCAATCCAAACCCTGTATTTTTCTAGACAATCTATTATCACCGACATCTAAGACTTGTAAATCTCTTAAATTCCCTAATTCTCGAGGAAGTTCACCAGTAAAGTTATTTCCGTTGAGTCTTAACCGCTTTAAAGAATTAAGAGCTACGGAACTTGGAATCACACCACAAAGACGATTTGAGTTAAATCTCATGACAACCAAGTTTCTCAGGTTCTCAAAACAGTTGGGAATTTTCCCAGTTAACCTATTTTTGGCAAGATCAAGATATTGCAAATCTGTCCTTGTGCACAATGACCTAGGAATCGACCCATTGAAAAGGTTATTCTGGAGAAGCAATCCACGGGCAAATACCTGCCCAAAAAAGTTAACATTTCCCCCATTGGGAAGGTTCACCAAAGGTCCGGTAAGTTTGTTGTGAGAGAGATCTAAGAAAGGAATCACGGGCATCTTCTGCAACCATGTGGGCAGAGGTCCTGAAACTGTAGCATTCGACAAAACTAGCATCTCAATTTTCCTTTGATTTCGAAGCCACTGTGGAAATCCATTTGCTATATTGCAAGAATCGAGTTGAAGAGTTACCAACTGGAATGGAGGCATCCATTCACGTGAAACATTGAATGTCAACTTCATGTTAAAAGAAGCATCGAAGTTATTCAAATGAATTCAAACATAGCTCATAGGTTTGAACTAGAAGAAGTTATTTATATCCTATTTTCTTGACAAATGAATTCATCATTTATGCCATATTATGCATAGGACATGGTATTTGATCATGTTGTAAGCATGTTATATGATACTAATTGAATACATGGTTAAGTCACTGGATGACTATGAAAACATTCTAAGAGTACGTTAGAAGAACTAAGAGAATGTATATGAGACAATTAGTTTAGAAAGGATCTTTTGGGAAAGTTCTACACAAGATGTTAATTTCTAAACAAATATAAATAATTATGAATTATAATTGGATTTTTGACTTCATTATGGAATGAAGATTAAATCTTTGTTGGAATGAGGTCCAAGCAAAGCATAACGACACAATCTACTACAAAATAAGAGTACGCTACTTTAGAAGTTGAATCCAAATATGATTGGATCAATGAGATCATTGAAAAAACTATGTTGATTTCTGCCATTTGAGGATCATATAGAAATCTTTGTGACTTCGAGAGTATACTTAATCGAGCTAAGAGACTCTATGTCACGAAAGAACACCAATCATATCTCCAAGATATTTAACTATACATAGAGTAAAGTTAAGTATGGAAATGAAAGTATTCACAAAATTCACACAAATTAAATTTTGATAGATCAATTCATAAAGTCATTTTTTAAGCTAACTATGAATGGTTACACTTCAACTATAAGACTTTATTATTCTTCAAATGGATTTTTGATTTTGATTTAGTCTTTGGATATTGGAACATTATAACAACAACTATTAGATAATGTTATGATATATTGGGATATAGTCATCATATTAATACTTGTTGTGTTCTATATTAACATGGTTAATCCATGAATAATGGTATTATTACAAAAGTTCATAGTCGATTATAATTGTGGGAGAAATTATGAAGTAAGACTAATATGAATTAGATTAGTTGACTTTCACTAGATGAAAGTAGGCAAGAGATTGTAACCCAGTTTCATAAGTACTTGTCAGAGAACTAGTATTGAACTGACCCGCATCAATATCATCTCATGGATCGTTATCGTGAATGATACTTGATTAGAAGGTACTATCTTTGTATCCTTAACACCTGAGATAGATAATGGGACTTAAGTGTAGGGAGCATTTCACTTCCCCTAAGACCATATGACTGTTTGTGCCATTCTATCAACGCCTAATTCCCAAAAAGCTTAAAGCTACAATTGGTGTATAAGGTAAGTTTATCAGTTATCTCTTTGCTACAGACATCATGTTAAGCATGAGATTCATATCGAAATCTATCTCATTAGTTGTTCAACTTTTGGTAAGGTGCCTTAGATGTCTAACTCTCAACATATAAGAGGAACAAATCTCATCTTGACTACATAAGCCTCTTGCATAGTTCACACCATACCTGAAAATGGCTTTTATAACTGTCTGTTTTTGGAATTTGCGCAAGTAGGATATTGAAAGTCCTAGTATGCTCAAGAGTCATATTAAAGTGATATTACTAAATAAAATATGATACTAATGGGTCACACTAACAACAACTTGATACAATTGATTATTTATTAGAAATTGATTTTAATAAATATTCAATAAAACTCTTATAATTACTTTGAAAATTATTTATTTCATGGAAATAATAATTCCATTAGCAAGTAACTTAATATATATCATATGGTATGATTTATAAGTCATGTACAAACTTTTAGACAAGTTGAATCTTTTTGTCTTTTCCCTAAAACACGCAATTTCGAGATATGCATAAAAAGAAGAAGTGTATGACTTGTCTAATCATGCTTTAAAGGCATGGGAGACATGATTATGACAAGGGGACATATTTTTCTAAATTTAAAATACCTAATGGGTTAAGACTTCACTTTAAGGCACAATAAATACGAGGCTTCCACTCTTGAAGTTCTTGCCCCTTTCTTCTTGCTTGTAGCTGAGAGCATCTTCCCTCTTTTCTTCTCTTCTCTTCTTTGAACATTTGAAGATTTGATGCTTGCATTTTGCTCTCTTTGAACCATACTTGGGTTTGGTTCAAAACTTAAGAGTTTTACACAAAGAACTAGCATTCTGCATCAAGTTGAGTCATTGTTGGTGTCTCAAAGGTTCCACATCCTTCATCAACTTCCAAGCCCCCCAAGAGAACCTAAAGAGCTATAAAGGTTGTTATTTATTCATCATTCCTTTGGTTGGTGTTTAATCTTTCTATAACTTACAAAAAGATCCTTTTGGGTATAAACTATTTATGTTATTTCAAAAAAAAAATAGAGTCTTCCGTTGCCATATTTTTTAAGTTTATGAAACTATTTTTGAACTAAAACCCAACAATTGGTATCAAAGCCATCTTGTAATTTTGGTTAGATTTTTTATTTTTGGAAATCATGGTTTTTGGAGAATATGGATAACTTGTTTTTGTATAAAAATAAGTTCATACATATTTTCTTTGACAACTTTTAATTGTTATTTTATGTGACAAAAGTTTCATGCATCTTTTGTTATTTAAAGTTGTCTTAGAGAAACAAAGTTTGTTTTATGTATATGTTGATGTATGATGTGCATATACTAGCCAAGGACCAATGTGTTGTTATGTTGTTTTTGTTGTAAAAATGGTTGTAATAATTTATTTATTCATATGGTATGTAATAATTAAATATATTAGTTTTTCTTGTTTATTTTTGTAAAGTAATAGATTAGTTTTTAGAAATAATTTATTTGTATAAAGATGTAACAAGAAATGAAGTTGGAAGCCATTTTTGGAAGACAAAAAGGAAAATTTACGAGTTCTACATGTGCTGAACAAAAAGATGACACTTTCCGTAAAGTGTCATGAATGCTACACATGTGCTGTACCTGAGCTGAACAGAAAGATGACACTTTCCGTGAAGTGCCATGAACCCTATCAACAATTGCTTTTTCTTTAAATGGTTATTGACCTAATGCAGCACATTCTGCAACCTTTTTCTGAAAGTGTTGCATGTGGCAGAATTTTTCCCTTAAAGAAGATTTTTCAATCTTTTGCAAGCAATGAGTGTTTACTCAAGTGGAAGCTTCTACAACAACATTACAAGAATATTTTTTTGGTTCCCTTAAATATCCCTTTAGGATTGGACTTGATATTTTTGTGTTGACTCACAAAAATGTCATTAGTTGGATATGTTTGTGCACATGTGTTTTTATGCATTTTTTTGTGTTGTTTAGTTTATATATATATATATATATATATATATATATATATATATATATATATATATATATATATATATATATATATATAGATATATATATATATATATATATATATATATATATATATTATTTTGTATGGTTGATAAAATTAGTTTTTCACATGATATATATATATATATATATATATATATATATATATATATATATATATATATATATATATAATAGCATAAAATATAGATATAACCGCATCAAAAGATAAACCATTCTAAAAAAAATCATAAATAATACTGAAAAATCAAATAACCGCATAAAAAAACGCAACAAATAAGAAAAATCATCAAATCCGCTTATATTCTCGATTCTTCAAAAAATGATAAAAAAGAATTCAGTGAATACCTATTTGCTTCATTAATTAACAATATTTCTCCGGGAGAATTTAATAAGTGAGAAACGGTAAATGTATGTTTTCTGTTTCTTATATCAATTTATTTCAAATGGTTTGAAATATTTAATTGTGAATTAAATACAGTCTACAAATAAAATGATAGTTAGGAATGTGGATATATAGTGATTAAAGACATGTGAGAGTTTTTTGCGACCATTCAACATGATTTTCAAAATACAATAAATGTTTTATATATATTTAAAATCTCTCTCTCTCTCTCTCTCTCTCTCTATATATATATATATATATATATATATATATATATATATATATATATATATATATATATATATATATAATTTGTTTGTTTGTTGCAGTTTGGAAGAAGAAAAAGTTTGTTTTGTGTGATAAACTTTGATATGGTCTTAAAAATTATACCGCTTTTAATTGAAATGATGAATGATAGTCGGAAAAGAACTATATAATAACTAGAATGTTTTGTGTTTTATTATAACTAAAAACTAAATTAGAAATTGTTGGTTTTTTTGTATAATGGTGCAGTTTTTTTAATAGTATGTTTTTGTTTATTGCTGGTAACAATTTTTTTTTTCTTTTTGCTGCGATTTGTGTTATTTGATGCTATATGTTAATACGGTAGTTTTATATTTTTTTTTTGGTGCTTTAGTTTAATAGAGTGGTTCTTATTATTTTTTTCGGGTGCGTTTTTTAGTTTATTTTATAAGGCTGTTTGCAGCATTTTCTAATGGGGTTTTTGAACGGCATCAACAAATAATTATATTTTATGATGCGATTCGTATTTATTTACCCGGATGTTTTATAAGGCGGTTTGCAACATTTTCTAATGCGGTTGTTGCACAGCATCAACAAATAATGATATTTTATGATGTGATTTATATTATCTATCCGGATATTTTATAAGGTGGTTTGCGACATTTTCTAATAACTGCATAAAAAACGCTATTGTATGATGCTTTACTTTTTTAAGCGGTTTGATAGCCGCATCAACAAATAATAAAAACCACATTATTAAACCTCTTATGTACTAGTGATTCTCTCTAATTCCCAGTGTTTTAAAAACCTGTTCGAACCGGCCGGTTGAACCGGTCGAACCAGGAACTGGAGGTGAGGACGGTTCGATTTGGACCGGTTTTATAATGATTTTCTGACCGGATTGAACCGACCGGGTTTGGTAAAAAAGCGGTTCAACCGGCTGAATTGAACCGGAATGGACCGGGTTGAACCGGCCATTTTTGGATTTTTGTGTTTGTTTTGGTTCAACCGGCTGAATTGAACCGGAATGGACCGGGTTGAACCGGCCATTTTTGGATTTTTGTGTTTGTTTTGGGCTTCTTTATTTGATTTTGAATTTTATAATGATTGTTTTTATATGTTGCATTCTATTTACGTTTGTAATACTAAAAAGATGATAAGTTTTGTAATCAATGTATGCAGGATAATTAAAAACATATAAAAATATAGAACCGGTTTGACCATCCGGTTGAACCGGTTAAACCAGTTGAACCGGAAAACCTCACCCGACCGGTTCAATTAAAAAACCGGTTTTTAAAACATTGCTAATTCCCAAGGATTCTCGAGAACCAAAGGCCCCCTAAACTTCTATTCAACAAGAACCCTATCTGCGTAGGCCTTTTTAAATGCATAACTTCTCAAAAAAATTTCTTTAACAATTAACATTTATCAGTTAACAAAAAGTGGATGTTTATCAACCACTTATTGCCCTATAAGTCATTATTTCCGATATAAATTACCCTTTCAAAAAGCTTATTAAGATAGTTAACAGAAGAGACATATGCCTGCTGAGAACAAAAACAAATACACATATGCCTGTGTATACATATAATTAGAACAAACTAGAAGAGAGAAATAGTTTCTGTCAATCATCACAAAAGTAAAATAGATTATCAACTTATTGAATATGATACAAAAACTATGTTATTACAATAACAATCTAATTGTTTTTATAAAATGATTAAAGAAATTGTACGCGATTACAGTTTAGGTGACTTTCGACCTATTTGACGTGTTCCCTTTAGCTAAAAATATCCACTTGACTCGTTAGAGATAAAACTTAATTCAAAAATAAGTCCAATTTAACAGCTTAAACAACACCATGTTACAAATTCTTATGCAAATATGAAATCCAAATACGCGTATTATTGATAAGCACAATATAACACTATATATGAAAAGGCAAAAAGAAAAATCATCGATGATATATATTCGCAAACTACACTACTTTCTTTCGAGAGGATCTACGCAGCTTCTCTTCATGTCTTCATCTTGGCAACTATAACCAAGAAGGCAACGTATATCTTCTCCATGGTATCCTCAACAAACATGAAAAGCTTCTGTCTCCAATGTTTCTTGAACAACAATACTCCAATAACACCCCAAAACCCTGTTCCAAAACCACACATTATGTCCACATAAAACCATATCTTCATCGACTCATCATCTGCTTCGTATTTCTTCTTGCTTCTTGTTGTTGTTGTTGTTGTTGGGTCTTCCGGATTTGAGCAACCCTTTGGCAATGGAGGACCACACAAATCTTTGTTCCCAGCATATATCGATGGATCATCAAGGGTCTGCAATTGATTTCCAGTTGGAATTTGTCCCCACAAGTTGTTGTGTGACAGATTCAAATAACTCAAAAAGGTCAAAGCTGCCATGCTCGGAGGGATCATCCCAGTCAACTCATTTCTTGCTAAATCGAGAGAATTTAAAGCTGTCAAGTTTCCAATGGTGCCTGGAATTTCCCCACTGAGATGATTATTGGACAAATTGAGACCCACCAACATGGAAAGCGCAGTTAGCTTGACTGGTATTTCTCCCACAAGTTTATTGCTTGAAAGGTCCATGTTAAAAAGTAAAGCCAAATTTTTTGTATATTCAAGCTCAACACCTTTCATGACCTGAATTAGATTCTCATCATGATCAGGGTCGATAAGAAAATCAGGGTCACTCCTAACCATGGCACTCAACTCCCCTAGGCAATGAGGGATGGTTCCTCTTAAGTTGTTGTATGCAACATCCAAAATTTGAAGTTTTGGAGTTTTGCATAATGTTCGTGGAATTCTTCCGGTGAAGTTATTTTTGTGCAACCTCAAAACGATCAAAGATGTAAGATTTTCTCCAATCCATACGGGTATTTTTCCAGACAATCTATTATCACCGACATCTAAGACTTCTAAATCTCTTAAATTCCCTAATTCTCGAGGAAGTTCACCAGTAAAGTTATTTCCGTTGAGTCTTAACCGCATTAAAGAATTAAGAGCAACTGAACTTGGAATCACACCACGCAACCGATTTGAGCTAAATCTCATCGTAACCAAGTTTTTCAAGTTCTTAAAACAGTTGGGAATTTTCCCGGTTAACCTATTTTTGGCAAGATCAAGATATTGCAAATCTGTCCTTGTGCACAATGACCTAGGAATCGACCCATTGAAAAGGTTATTCTGGAGAAGCAATCCACGGGCAAATACCTGCCCAAAAAAGTTAACATTTCCCCCATTGGGAAGGTTCACCAAAGGTCCGGTAAGTTTGTTGTGAGAGAGATCTAAGAAAGGAATGATGGGCATCTTCTGCAACCATGTGGGGAGAGGTCCTGAAACTGTAGCATTCGACAAAACTAGCATCTCAATTTTCCTTTGATTTCGAAGCCACTGTGGAAATCCATTTGCTATATTGCAAGAATCGAGTTGAAGAGTTACCAACTGGAATGGAGGCATCCACTCACGTGAAACATTGAATGTCAACTTCATGTTAAAAGAAGCATCGAAGTTATTCAACATTGAAAGGTTAGCAAAATGGGCTTCATAAACTACTCCTTTTAGAAAATTGTAAGAGATGTCTAGAGATTGCAGTTTGGCAAGTTCCCCAATCGAAACTGGAATATTCCCATTTAATAAATTTCTAGATAGCTTCATTGCTCGTAACGAAACAAGACTTCCTAGAGATGCTGGAATGGGGCCTGTTAACTGATTCAATTCTAGATTCATTTCTTTTAAACATGTTAAATTTCCAAAGGATTCTGGAATCAAACCATTCAATTGATTCCAAGAAAGGTCAATTACAGAAAGTTTCCCAAGGAATGTCGGAATGGGACCTGTTAACTCATTAGCAGATAGATATAATAGTTCTAAATATCTTAATCTTCCTAGTGATTTTGGGATTGAACCTGTCAATCCATTCCTACTTAGATATATGAACCTTAAATTCACCATTCTTCCAAGTGCTTCTGGAATTGTACCATTTATGATACTCCCCTCCAAATCCAACCCCTCCAAAGCATATTGAGAGCACTCAGATACGTTTCTTGATGAGTCGATCATTTCCATACCAATTGCATTTTCAGCCACACTTAAATGTCTAAGGTGACACTGTCTCCAGATTCCAACATCTTCAATCCGATGAAACGAGTTTTCAGAAAGATAAAGCTCTAGAAGGTTAGGCATAATAGGAACCCAGGAATTCAGATTGTTTCCAGTGAGGTCAAGGACTCGTAGGGAACTCATGTTGGTTAAAACAGATGGAAATAAGCCTTGAATTGAATTAGACCTAAGATTCAGCTGTTGGATTTTAGATAGTGTACTGATATTAAGATGGGAAAAAGATAGAAAGGTTTTATCGATCCCACAATTTGACAAATGCAGCTCTGATAAAGAAGGGATCATGTTTACCAAGTTTGCAAAGTTCCATGACGAACTTGGCTCAAAGCCTGAAAGATCAAGGAATTCTAGTGAAGTCAGGTTTTGAAAAAATCTAGGAAGTGGACCTTCAAAAGAATTGAAGCCAAGATCGAGGTGTTTAATATTGGGAAGTATTTTACTCGAATTAAGAAAAGGACCAAGAAAAACACTCGGAAGTCTGCAACCTGATAAACTTAAAATTTTTAACGAAGGAATCATGTAAAGCAGCATGTCCCTATTTTGTGCTCTGCTAAGATCTACATCACTCAAGTCGAGATGCTCGAGTGACAAAAGGCCAAAAGTCCATGCCACATCATTTGCCACCAATGGTTCGTCATCTGGCATAGGCCCTTGGTTTGAACTAAGATCAAGAACCTTCAAATTAGAAAGATTTCCAATGTGATGAGGAATAATACCTTGAAATCCAGCATGAGAGAGATTGAGGTAGCTCAGTTGCTTCAAGGATCCAATGAACTTTGGGATCCGGCTTCCTCCAAAATCATTCCCACTCAAATCCAAATACGTTAGATGCTTCAACTGAGCCAAAGAAGAGTTCACCTCACCACCAACTAAGCAGTAGTAGCCTTCACCAGAATTCTTGTCTCCTCTGAGATCAAGACTTTTGACATTTCCAGAATCATCATCACAACGGACTCTTTCCCACAGGCAACAGTCATTTCCAACCCATGATGACAACATTTTAGAGTCGTCTTTGACGCTCTGTTTAAACTTGAGAAGAGCAAGTCGCTCTTCCTTAGAGCAAACAACACTTATATTTCCCACACCCAAACAAGTACATGTGGTTGCTAACAAAAAAATACTTATGCAAATGAAATGGAGCCCTAAACTCCACTTATTGCCCATTATCAACCCTGATCAGTTTCAAATAGAAGAAAAAAAAATATTGAACTGCAAAGATGGGTTGTTATAATATTGAAGTGATGAAGAATTGAAAATAGTTCATTTATAAAGCAATAAACAAAGACCAATTCTTTTTCATGGAAGACTTGGAAGTCAATGGACATATTTTATCCACAAATTAGTATGTTGTTGCTCCTGGCCTATTATTCTGCTTCTCGACAAAAATGATATGCATATGTGTGTGTGTGTATATATATATATATATATATATATATATATATATATATATTATATATATATATATATATATATATATATATATAATGTAATATTCTTACATCATTTAGACTTTACATGATTTGCATATGTTAAGCTGAGACATACAGTTATAACAATTTCACTTGTAGAAACAGCTAGATCATAGCATATGAAGAAGAACTGATTATGTATCTAGCAGATTTAAAAGATTTTTTTTTCAATTTTCTCCAACAGTAATCGGGTGCAAGATCAAATAGAAATACATATCATGAACACTGTGATGAAATCAGGAGATTATTTGACGCAAAACCAAATGAATCATTTGTGTAAGTACGAAAGGGTCTACTGAAAAGTAGGGAAAATTATTGAGTTTTATGCATTTTCTCCCATGAACAGGTAAAAACTGAATTATGTGTTTGTCCGGGTACCATTAATTTTTGCAAGTTTGGAATGCATCTGGATAACTAAACGATGAGAATTGGGTGAGATAGAGAAAAGAATGGGAAACTTACGAGGTGATCATCGAAGACTGAGAAATCGAAAGTGGTGGTGAGGGGGGCTGGATGGAAGGGGTGGTGTTTGGGAAAGCAAATCGTTTAGGGTAGGAATTAAAAATTTGATTTGTTTCTATTATAAATATGAAAAGTTTAAATGTGTTTTTGGACAAAAAAATGGCCTGCATTTTTTTTTTTTTTTTTGACTGTTTTAGTTCAAAACTTGATTATTTTGGCTTGGTGGTCTTTTGATAATATTTCCATGTGGATTTGTTCCTATTAAAAATTGCAAAATGATCTCTATGGTATGCATTTTTTCTGTGTTTTGGTCCAATCTCCGACTTATTTGGATTGGTGATCCTTTTGAGTTAGTATGGTCCCTCCGAATATTGAAATGACTATAATACCCTTGAGGTATTTATTTTCCACTTTTATTTCATTTTTTAAACTTATTTATTTATTTTTAATAATTAAAATTTATATACCCTTATTAATCATCAAAATATCATATTTACCCAACTTATTTTCTAAATATCATATTTACCCTTTATAAACTTTTAAAATATCATATCTACCCAAATTTTGTTTTTTAATTATTTTTTAATTATTTTATAATTATTGTTTATATTTTAAAATCATTCTAATTGTAAAAAGAATTAAATTTACCATATTATCCGTACTTTTGGTTTTTTCTCCTCTTACCCATGTTCCACTCTTGTAACCCAAAAACAAAAGTGTTTATTTGTTGTGTAAATTGCAAGCCTCCAAAAAAGTTACAGTCCTTTCCCTTTTCTAACTCAAGTCCAAGTGTGTTTTTTCTCTCTGTGAATCGCAGATAACACCCAAAACTCCTGTAAGGTCGAGAGACCCACCCTTGCACCAATGGCTGCCCCAACCTTCGATCCAGGTCAGACAAACTTGATGAGGAACAACAACATTTACTCCCAGTTCTGTGTGTGTTCTCATTCATATCCCTTCGATTCATAATACAAGGGTAAAAGAAAGGATTCCAAACAGACAATCGACTTGTTTTTGAATGCCCCCGTTCAGAATCGATAGTTTCCAGAGAAGTTTTGATGAATATGGTATGTTGGCCTGTTGTGTTAAGCATGCATCTAGATATATCCCTCTGATCGGAATTGAAGGTATAGTTTCTTTAATCCAGCTCAAGACTTAACCCATTTGAAGTGATTTTATTTATTTTGGCACTTTCACTTCTTGCAATGAAACTCTAACAGTAAGAGATGGGGGGACACGATTCAGGGGTTAAGATGACACAGGTAGCATCGTGTTTGTGATATTGGATCAAGAGTATCAAAACAATGTGGAAACAGGGATGATCAATATAATTTTATTAATCATTATAATGATTATAAAATATTAGAAAATGAATTTGAGAAAAATTGAAATTATTAATTATTAATACTATGGACGACAGTGAGTGGAAAACCGTCATCCAAATCGTAGCCGTTAAAACTCAATCAAGTTTTCATCTGAGCCGCATAAACTCAAAAATTGCGGTTGTTTGCAGTTCATTCCATCGGCTCCTGCTTCTTCTCCCCACGATTGCTTCCATGCTTCTTATTCGCTAACCGCTTCTTGGCAGTTCCGTCTTCTCCACACGATCTACACAATCGCCGGATGTCATCTCCCACAGACATTCAATCGGTTTCTAAACCACCCACTGTAACACTGTAAATTTTCAAATAAAATTTTCATTTTTAAAATCACATAAACTCAATGTCACATTTCTCAAGAATCACAAAATGTATAAGTTGTCAAAACACAAATCAACAATGTTTGATAAAATCCCATAATCCTCAAAATCATGATCTCTAACTGGTGTGTACAATCAAGCTGGTGCCTTCCCGCGATCTTGAAAAATACTTGAAACACATATCACACAACACGGTAAGCACAAAGCTTAGTGAGTTCCCCAAAATACCACACACAAATAATTAGCTTCTCATGGTTATATCTTGATAAGGACCCTCTAGTCATGTGTCTTAAAGCAAACAACACTTATATTTCCCACACCCAAATAAGTACATGTGGTGGCTAACAAAAAAATACTTATGAAAATGAAATGGAGCCCCAAACTCCACTGATTGCCCATTATCAACCCTGACTCAGTTTCAAATAGAAGAAAAAAAATATTGAAAAGGAAATATGGGTTTTTATAATGAAATGATGAATAGTTCATTTATAAAGCAATAAACAAAGACCAATTCTTTGTCATGGAAGACTTAGAAGTCAATGGACATATCGTATCCACAAATTAGTATGTTGTTGCTCCTGGCCTATTATTCTGCTTCTCGATGAAAATGATGTGCATGTGTGTGTGTGTGTGTGTGTATATATATATATATATATATATATATATATATATATATATATATATATATATATATATAGTTCGGATTAAATATAAATCACAATTATTGTATGAATGTATGACCATTTTTGGTCCACAGGATTTAAAAGAATGTGTGGTTCTGATAACAATGGCATGATGGTAATTAACTGAAAAAAAAAATATTTCTTTTAGAAATTAAAACGGCCATTAAAGCTAAATTGGACACTTTATATAATAGCAATTAGGAAAGTGAATGTATTAAGGGATTCTGTAACGACCAAAATTTCAAAACAATTAAAACTTTTCGAAACCACCCATTTTAATAACGTTGTTACAAAAAGGTTTTCAATACATTATTTAACAGAGTATTTTCCCAGGTTCATATCATAAAACACCAACGCGAGGAACGGTACGATCACGCCTTTGCCTTGCCACAGACTCCTGAGAACCTGAAAACATAAAACCACAACTGTAAGCCCGAAAGCTTAGTGAGATACCCCCAAAATACCCACCACATATACGCCTTTCCAGGCCACGACCTTCCGGTCCAAAACATATCGCCTTCCGGCCCATATCATATTGCCTTCCGGCCCATAACATATTGCCTTCCGGCCCACCGCATAACAAGCATACCTATCATAACAAAACATAGAACGACCCTGCATACCGGGTCACACCCTAGGTCTAGCAATCATACGCATAACACATAATCATGTAACAGTTCACAGTCAGCAATCGGTCGACAGACCACATAACATAGCATTACTCTATTCAAGATACCGACCTAGCCGGTCACTAGCATAACATCACCCTACGAATCAGTCAACATACTAAATGCACACATACGCCTTTCCAGGCCATGACCTTCCGGTCCACATAGCAATGCCTTCCGACCCACAACATGTAATGCCTTCCGGCCCACAACATATAACAACTGACAACTACCTGGATTTCCATCCGATAAAAAGGTTGGCCTAGGTGCCATAAACCCTAGCGATATAGTGAGGATAACTCACCTCGAAACTGCCGACTGAACAGATAACTCAAGCTGCTCCAATCACTGATACGGTCTCCACCTCCGGACAGCCACAAATGCACTGAACTCAACAATAATCAACAATTACCAAAATACCCCTGGAACCACTAGTCAACCCTTGGTCAAAGACAAGGTCAAAGTCAACCCCTGACTGACCCTACTCGCCGAGTCAACCCGATGACTCGCCGAGTTCCCATACCCAGAACTTCACTCAATCCTCGACCTAACTCGTCGAGTCACCCCGAGACTCGCCGAGTTCAACAACTCTGAGTCCACTCGCCCTCAACTCACCGAGTCATCCCTTGACTCACCGATTCTCGACTCAACCCTAGAATATCGGGACTCTTCGACAAGACTCGCCGAGTCCAAGAACAGACTCGCCGAGTCTATGGCTATCTTCAACCTACTCGCCGAGTTGTTCATACAACTCGCCGAGTCCAAAGGCATCTTCAAACTACTCCCCGAGTCTGTTCATCGGACTCGGCGAGTCCATGCCATGCAACCGCTCCAACTGCTTTCTAAGGTCAGATCTGCTCCGGCAATTCATAGGTCTGGCCTTCCTAGACTGGTTCATCACGTAAAGTCCTCATTTCGGTGCTCATAATACACCCCATGACTCATAATTCACATTTTGACCTAAGGCATAAGGATTCCAATCCAAAACCTCCATTGATACCCGAAAAGCTCAGGCATGGGACATTCTGGACTTCCAAGGGTCCCAATATAGTGTTCCAATCGCTTGGGGGACTAAGGAAACACTCAATCTAGCCACAAAAGGGTTCAATAAACCCTAAATCCATATGCACATCAACATAGAAGGGAACAACTCGGAATATTACCTGAATAACATTGCTCTGTGTCCCCAACCCTCAGAATATGGCTTCTCCTGTTGTTCTCTTAACCAAGCCTCCTCCTCCTTGCACAATAACACTTCCAAGATCAATAGTGGTCTTCTACCTTGCTCCAGATGCTCACAATCGAATTAGGGTTTCTCTCAAAGGACTAGGGTGAACAATGACGGCCATAAGGCCCCTGATATATGTCCCAAACCTGGACGGTTAGGGTTTCACTAAACAGCGCGGACTCGCCGAGTCCATATCCGGACTCGTCGAGTCCAGTCGCGAACCCGCGACCAGATCTGCGATCCTACTCGGCGAGTCTGAGCTCCAACTCGCCGAGTCCCCTCTTAAAACACCCAAAATCATAAATATAACAATACCTGGAATTCCGGGCTGTTACAATTCTCCCCCACTTATATTAGACTTCGCCCTCGAAGCCTACAACAACTCAACTCCAAGGATATTCCCACAACGCTCCACCGGGCCTTAACCGGACCAGGTCTCTCAAGGCATAAATATCGAAACTCGAACATACATTCCCCTCCTTCACGGTGTCCTGATCACCATCTCGAACCGGGCATCGACTGTACCCCTGATCATCACTCTCAATAACCGAGAATTACCCAAGATGCAACTCTGCTCTAAATCGCCACGATCACTCGACCTATAAGAGCTAGAAAACCCTGAACCATCGAATCCCCAATCCGAGTTCCACTCTATCCATTCCGCGACGACGGAATGACCCATCCTCAATCTCAGAGCAACTCTCACGAGTTCCCCTCTTGCAACCGCATACTCATGCTGGACTAGCTCCTACACCCTCAGGTTGGGAAAACCTGACGCACTGATAATATCCTCAAACATCTCCCAGAATGAATCACTAATATACACCCCATACCCTGATCAGAATCACACTGAGAGTTCAAGACTCTCTCTCTCTCTACATCCCTTCCGAGCCTTTTGGCTCTACACTTGCGGATTTCCCTCCGCGACCTCAGCGGTCATTCCAAACCGGATGAGCTTCTAATCCACTGCCGCAAACACGCTGCTCACTAACCATACTCGAATTGCTCTAACATAACTCTGCTCTGCCACTTTCACTTCCGTGGACTTGTACTCCCTCTCGGAGTTACACACCTCTTACCTTTCTCTCTTCCTTTACCAAGGAATCCACCCGGCTACAATGTCACTCCGATAAATGCCATGGTGCTTGCCCGACGCTACACCACCCTTAGCGTGACCGCTATCCATCCAATACACTTATTCTGACTCTCCTCGCAGGGACTCTCAAGCCCATGCACTACCTCAACTAAACAAGATCGCTACCCGGGGCCAGACCTTCCATTGCAAACACACTGCAACATACACAATCCGCAATCTCAAACTGATCCAACAATACCAGCAGAGTCTCCAGCATGACTGGACCGACTCACATAACACATATTAGCCACTCGAGGCTTTATCTCTGTGGGTCCGAACACCCAAACTCTGCGAACCCTCAGGTTCTAACTCTGGGAACCTTCCGGTTCCAACTCTAGAAACATGCACAACATAAATCCCATGGGATTAATGCAGTACAACCCATCACGTACATCAAGCATACAAATACTCTGATCAGGTAACCCCGGTTACCTACTCAAACTTGATCCCGACCTGCTCCCAGGCCTCCACAATCAAATGCCCTAGGTCTGTATCCCGCCCCGCATACCCGACGCTCGTTCTCGTCAGCCTATTCTCTGAGCTGACAGAACACTGTTGAATCCCAACAGCTAAGCACCCTCACATACTCATCGATCTCCCGGAGAATTCTCCAATTCTCCCCCACTTAAAGCACTGACTAACAACCACCAGTCGCCAATAACGACCTTCCAAAACAACCCTACACAAAGAGAACACTTACACACTGGCTGCTTCCCACAAGCATAAACAACCCCCAGCAAAACACATCTCCTCACTGATCAATCCGCTCAAAAGAATCTGATCTCCATTTTTCCATTCCACGATTGTAGATGCTACTCGACGCTCAACCTAATGCCGCATCTCCACTAATAACCCTCACGAACGATAACCAACGATAGCACAAAACACCAAACTATAATCATACCAAACCCTCAGGGAACAACGGATACCAAAACGAAAACCCGAAACACAAATCCATAACCATGCCAAACCCTCAAGGAACAACGGATACCAAGACGAAAACCCGAAACATAAATCCACACAAAGATACCAGCACAAACAATACACCACCATAATCGCAAGATAACAAAACATCAAGAAAGAAACATACCCGCAGCTGCCTCCGACACTGCTCTGACCTCCTCTACCGCAAGTTGATAAGCACGACCCTGAGCCCTTGGGGCTCCGCTCCATCCTGACCTCCTCTTGGAATCCTCAAAGTGGCCGGTGCTGGAGCCTGCACCGGTCCTGCGGAAAGTTGTGGACAGTTGACCCTCAAATGTCCAACCTAACAACAATGATAACAAATCCTCAAATCCCGAACCGGTACTGACTGCCGACAATCCCGCGCATAGCGCTCCTCCTTTCTGCACTTGCGGCATGCACCACCGGACCAACAAACTCCGGTATGACCCATCCCACACTTCCCACAAGTGTGGCCGCTCAGATTCCCCACTCTAACATCAACGGTCCTGGACCGTTTCGGCGCCGGCTGCGACTGCATCGGAGCCTGCCTCAGCTCACGCAACTGTAACTCAACCTTCAACTCACGCCGCCTGGCGGCCTCCTGGAACTCCAACAAGGTCTCGCACCTCTGCGCAGGCACGGACTGTCTGATATCCCCCTTGAGCATACTCAAATATCGGGACGTCTGAGCCTGCTCCGAAACGAACTCAGGGCAAAACACCGCCCTCTCAGTGAACATCTTGATGATCTCAGTCACCGACTCTGAATCCTGCTTCAGCTCAAGGAACTCCTGAGCCAATCTCTCCCTCTCATCCCGCGGAACATAGCGAGTGCTGAACATCTCTCTAAACTGATCCCATGAAACCGCAGCCCTCTGCGCATCGGAATATGACCCCGTGGTCAATCTCCACCAATCCTTCGCCCTGAGCCTCAACAGGTTCAGAGCACCCCTCACCCTCTGATCAGCAGGGCATAAACGCGTGGAGAAGCACCCCTCCACGTCTGATAACCATCTCATAGCAACAATCGGGTCCTGAACTCCATCGAATGTGGGAGGCTTCGTATAATAGAAATCCCGATACTGAAAACCCCGACTAGCTCCTCCCCTTACAGCCGCTGTAGCCGCCGCGGCAGCCGTCTCTGCGAGAGCCGCATATCGCTCATCAAAATACTCAATCATGGAGGTCTTGATCGACCCAACAATTCCGGCAACTCAGCCCGGAACAATGCAGCAACCCCATCACGTAGGATTTCGCGAATCCTCGCGTCCAACTCGCTCGTGCTCGTCTGGTCGATAACCTCAGACGGCACCGATCCACCCGGAACTCACTCTCCAGCTCCCGATCCTGATCTGGATCCACTATCATCATGCCTCGAAATCTCCATACCGAAGACACCATACCAATCTCAGACACTTCCCACAATCTTGGGATCCAACTCTCGCAACCCAACCCTAGAGATCATGGTTTCCCTGATACGCGTATGGGTCCTGTGCTTTCAGTAGTACGGGCCCATACTACCTTCCACACCTACCCATATTTGTATGAAGTACTACTACAATACCCTAGAGAACATGCATAACAACTATCAACCCTCACCACTAGGGGAACACTGAGAATCTCCCATAAGGGACCCTAGGCTACAGGCATCACAAATCAGGCAACATTATCATGAATTCCTGAAGATCCCTAGCCTAACTCTAGCATGCTGTTCTATCAAGCTCAAATAAAACAAATATCATGTATGGTATCTTGGGGTTACTTACTGGCTCCGGCTGATCGTACCTCCGCGTCCTCCTTTTACTAAATTTGAAAACCATCTTAATTTCTCTTTTTAAAATCCTCCTCGATTTGAGACTGGAGTCACACAAATGTTCCCCCAATTCACTCAAACCAAGGCTCTGATACCAACTTGTAACGACCAAAATTTCAAAACAATTAAAACTTTTCGAAACCACCCACTTTAATAACGTTGTTACAAAAAGGTTTTCAATACATTATTTAACAGAGTATTTTCCCAGGTTCATATCATAAAACACCAACGCAAGGAACGGTACGATCACGCCTTTGCCTTGCCACAGACTCCTGAGAACCTGAAAACATAAAACCACAACTGTAAGCCCGAAAGCTTAGTGAGATACCCCCAAAATACCCACCACATATACGCCTTTCCAGGCCACGACCTTCCGGTCCAAAACATATCGCCTTCCGGCCCATATCATATTGCCTTCCGGCCCATAACATATTGCCTTCCGGCCCATAACATATTGCCTTCCGGTCCATAACATATTGCCTTCCGGCCCACCGCATAACAAGCATACCTATCATAACAAAACATAGAACGACCCTGCATACCGGGTCACACCCTAGGTCTAGCAATCATACGCATAACACATAATCATGTAACAGTTCACAGTCAGCAATCGGTCGACAGACCACATAACATAGCATTACTCTATTCAAGATACCGACCTAGCCGGTCACTAGCATAACATCACCCTACGAATCAGTCAACATACTAAATGTACACATACGCCTTTCCAGGCCATGACCTTCCGGTCCACATAGCAATGTCTTCCGGCCCACAACATGTAATGCCTTCCGGCCCACAACATATAACAACTGACAACTACCCGGATTTCCATCCGATAAAAAGGTTGGCCTTGGTGCCATAAACCCTAGCGATATAGTGAGGATAACTCACCTCGAAACTGCCGACTGAACAGATAACTCAAGCTGCTCCAATCACTGATATAGTCTCCACCTCCGGACAGCCACCAATGCACTGAACTCAGCAATAATCAACAATTACCAAAATACCCCAGGAACCACTGGTCAACCCTTGGTCAAAGACAAGGTCAAAGTCAACCCCTGACTGACCCTACTCGCCGAGTCAACCCGATGACTCGCCGAGTTCCCATACCCAGAACTTCACTCAATCCGCGACCTAACTCGCCGAGTCACCCCGAGAGTCGCCGAGTTCAACAACTCTGAGTCCACTCGCCCTCAACTCACCGAGTCATCCCTTGACTCACCGATTCTCGACTCAACCCTAGAATATCGGGACTCTTCGACAAGACTCGCCGAGTCCAAGAACAGACTCGCCGAGTCTATGGCTATCTTCAACCTACTCGCCGAGTTGTTCATACAACTCGCCAAGTCCAAGGGCATCTTCAAACTACTCGCCGAGTCTGTTCATCGGACTCGGCGAGTCCATGCCATGCAACCGCTCCAACTGCTTTCTAAGGTCAGATCTGCTCCGGCAATTCATAGGTCTGGCCTTCCTAGACTGGTTCATCACGTAAAGTCCTCATTTTGGTGCTCATAATACACCCAATGACTCATAATTCACATTTTGACCTAAGGCATAAGGATTCCAATCCAAAACCTCCATTGATACCCGAAAAGCTCAGGCATGGGACATTCTGGACTTCCAAGGGTCCCAATATAGTGTTCTAATCGCTTGGGGGAGTAAGGAAACACTCAATCTAGCCACAAAAGGGTTCAATAAACCCTAAATCCATATGCACATCAACATAGAAGGGAACAACTCGGAATATTACCTGAATAACGTTGCTCTGTGTCCCCAACCCTCAGAATATGGCTTCTCCTGTTGTTCTCTTAACCAAGCCTCCTCCTCCTTGCACAATAACACTTCCAAGATCAATAGTGGTCTTCTACCTTGCTCCAGATGCTCACAATCGAATTAGGGTTTCTCTCAAAGGACTAGGGTGAACAATGACGGCCATAAGGCCCCTGATATATGTCCCAAACCTGGACGGTTAGGGTTTCGCTAAACAGAGTGTTCTCGCCGAGTCCATATCCGGACTCGTCGAGTCCAGTCGCGAACCCACGACCAGATCTGCGATCCTACTCGGCGAGTCTGAGCTCCAACTCGCCAAGTCCCCTCTTAAAACACCCAAAATCATAAATATAACAATACCTGGAATTCCGGGCTGTTACAGATTCATACCAAAAATTCAAGAAAAGTTCAGATATAAATTTAACAATATGCAAATTAACAATTTTGAAAACTAAATTTCAAATCAAAATTAACAATTCGATCTTCTTCATTCCGTTCTTCACAACCCATCTTCATTTTTGTGTTCCATTCTTAAAGAATTAGTTTTGCTTTAGCGTTTTATTCTCCAAGAATCATTTTCAATTGCACATTCCATTGTTATGTGTTCCATTCAAGAATTAGTTTACATTCTGCCATCCATTCTTCTGAACTAAAAAAAATTCTTTGGAAAGATTGTTATAGCAACTATCTGATTCTCTAAGAATGTGAAAAAAAAATAATGGAAATTAATCATATTTTACAAGAATGTGATTAGATACTTTTAAGATGAAATAAAAATAAAAATACCATATCTCATAAACAAAATCCATAAAACAATAATTCTTATTATATAAACGAAAATTCTAGCAAAATGAAATTATAAGAATGTAAGCCTATTCTACAAGAATGTTAGCAAATTCTTTAAGAATGTGAAAAGGAATATGAGAAATTAATCAAATTTTATAAGAATGTGATTAGATTCTTTTAAGAATGAAATAAAAAAATACCATATCTCATAAACAAAATCTTTAAAAGAATAATTCTTCTTATATAAACGAAAATTCTAACAGAATGAAATTATAAGAAAGTAAACCTACTCTACAAGAATGTTACGAGATTCTTTAAGAATGTGAAAAAAATATAAGAAATTATAACATACCAATATAACACATATTTTTACGAAGCAACAAAGTAAACATCTTTTTTTCAACTAAAAAAGTCCCTATTTATACAAATCATTTGAGTTTATTACAAAGCTCCAAACATAAATTAATGCAACCGACCATGCTCTGTTTTATATAAGTAAAGCCAAACTTCCTTTTGATTAAAGACATACTCCCTTTTGATTAAAAACTTGCAGCTACATCTTTCTTTCTAAAGATTACATTTCTTTAAATAGGAGATAAAATTTTCCTTCGTCGATACCAATATGCCTTCTTTTTTCTACATTGTATCACGTTTAAAATTAATACCCAAATTCTGAAAATGCTCATCATCATTGCCATCACTTCAATTATCATTAAATTTAACCAACAGATCCAACCTTGTCGTAGATGGTTCATCTAAAAAAAGACCTATCATCAATCATAACAAATTATGTACATTTGAGTATTACCCATTTTCTTTAGAAGTCTTATGACGTCATCACAAATCAGGAAATCAAGAAACAGAATTTTGGACAATGAGATTGATTCTAATCTGTGTCTCGTGTCCATACGATATCATGTAGAATGAATGAGTATTTGATCACTTATCTTAGGACTAATGTCTGATCAAATCAGAGACTGGAGTTGCTTTTGGAAGCAACATTTGCTGATAATTTAGAAGTTATGTAGGTAATTGTAGTTATACACTTATCCAAGTGAGAGACTGTTGGATTAGGTGTCTAACCGAATAACTAAATTGGTATATACATGAATTATTAACAAAGTCCTTTTTGGTTGCCCTTAAACCTTGTCATTAAATGGGATGACTTTAAGAGATGGAGAAATTGATTTTTTGATTTATTGTATGATTAATAAATAGCAATAAATGGTTTGTTAATATATTATAAGAATAATATACTAAATAGAAATAGTATTATTTAATTAAGAATTAATCAGAAGTTAATTAAAATTAATTGGATTAATTAAAAGTGAAATGACCTAAGATGTAATTCTTCAATAGTTGGATGAGAGAGGGATTCTTGAATAGTCCTAGGATGATCGGAAAAAATAAAGGCTTCATTAGGGTTCTATAATATCCTTGTAGATAAATAGGAAACTAGATAATTACTTATTTAAGATATTATTATTTTAATCAAGTAAGGGTTATCTAAGTTTTCCTATCAGCTATAAATTGGGACCATTAGCCTCCTATCAGCTATAAATAGGGACCATTAGCCTCTAAATTTCGGACATCACTCTTATTTCTAAAAGCCAACCAGAATTTCCCCCTCTTCTTCTCTATTCAAGTTTCCTAGTTGCTAGGGTTTGGGTGTGAACTATTACAGGCACTAGATTTCTGGTGCTAGCTTCTAAGAGTTTTTCAAGAAGGATTGTTTTATTAATCACTACAACAATCAAAAGGTATGTAATCTTCTTCTATGAATTTTGATATTAGAAAAGGTTATAGGGCTTGTGTTGTTCAATAGAATATTTCTTCAATAGTGTTATGACTAGATCTAGTAGGTTGCATGTACCCTTAAGAGTATAAGAATTTATCCGCATTACTGCATGTAAAACCCATCAATATGAACGAAAGAAATTGATGAAATGTGAATGTTACATCCTAGAACATATCTATGTTCAACAAAATAAAATTATTTTTGGATTTCTAAAAATTTTATAAAAGAGAAAATATTTTTGGATTTTTTAAAAATTTTATAAAAGAAAAAATAATTTTGGGTTTTGAAAGTTTAATAAAAATTTGAAAACAAACGACACATTGCGATTGATCACAACCAATCGCAGTTGAATAGTAAAAATTATAACTACGAACAAAGAATATTTACCCGTTCCAATCAGTCACAATTGAACAATAATTGTTTGCAATATCATTCTTTTGCGTTCCAATATGGCTGATCGCAGTCAGTTGTAATTGAACAGTAACTTTTCGCATCCTTACTTTGCGATAGAAATCGGAACCAATTCTACCTTTATCATACCCAATTCGTAAAGAATACGATTAAAAGATGCTTCAGGTAAGGCTTTTGTAAAAATATCTGCTAATTGACCTGCAGAATGAACAAAATGCACTTCAACATTCCCATCTTCAACATGGTCTTTGCTAAAGTGATATCGTAATGCGATATGCTTGGTCTTTGAATGTTGAACCGGATTATGCCCAATACAAATCACACTTTCAGAATCACAAAATAAAGGAATTCTTTTCGTGCTTAAACCATAATCCCTCAACTTACTTTGAATCCAAATTATTTGTGATGTACAAGACGCAACTATAATGTATCCGGCTTTATTTGTGGATAAGGAAACATACGTTTGTTTCTTTAATTATCAGCTTACTAATTTCTCATCCAAGAACTGAAAACCACTTGTAGTACTTTTGCTATCACGACCACATCCTCCAAGATCAGCATCCGAATAGGCATGCACAAAGAACCCAGTGTTAGTTGGATGCCATAAACCCAAAGATATCTGAAAATCTTCTTCACTGTTGTCATGTGTGGTTCCCTTGGGTTTGCTTGATATCTGGCACAATAGAAAACAACAAACATAATGTAAGGACTACTTGGCGTTAAGTAATGTAGTGAATCAATCATTTGTTGATATAAAGTAATATCAACAACAGGCTTATCAAACGACGGAGTGAGTTTCATTTTGAACACCATTGGAGTCTTACCCTTTGAATCACCAGTCATACCGAACTTAATAAGCAATGCCTTTGTAAATGTATCATGTTTATTGAAATCCCCTCTTTTATCTATCTTATATTTAATCCAATAATGATGTTAATTGGACCTATCAAGCTCATCTCAAATTTAGTTTCCGTTACTTTTTAGAAATCAATTATAAGCTAAGCATTTGTTGATCCGAAAATAATATCATCAAAATAAATTTGGACAATCATCAAATGTTCACCTTCCTTTTTGCGAAAGAAAGTGGGGTCAACAGAAGCTTGTTTAAACATAAAATGTTTAATAAAACGAGTTAGAGTTTCATACCATGCACGAGGAGCTTCTTTCATCCACATACTGCCTTTTCACGTATATAACAATGATACGAATAATTTTCATTGATAAAACTTGATGGTTGTTCAACATAGACTATGTAACATCCCAAAAATACAGGCCAAAAATTTCGTTTTGATTAAGTTATTACATAAAGCCATCAGTATAAAAACATTCATAATAATGTCTCATGTCAAAACCAAAGTGTCAATAATCATAACATAATATCATAAGCCATATAGAGTGTAATCCCAAGGATCTCATGTGCGGAAAACATAGTGTGATGCATTGCGATCAAGCCGACTCCTTTCCTTTGAAAACAAAGCACCTGAAACCAAAACTGTAAACCGTAAGCACGAAGCTTAGTGAGTTCCCCCATCATACCACATACCATACAATCACATGGCGTACATACTGTCGGGCAATTATGGGGTGCCCGACCTACCCAGTCCGGCCGTTCTGGGGTGCCGACCTACTCATGTTAAGAAATTTTGGGGTGCTGACATACCCGTGTTAAGCCATTCTGGGGCGCTAACATACCCGTGTCAAGCCATTCTAGGGTGCTAACCTACCCGTGTCAAGCCATTTTGGGGTACTGACCTACTCGAACTCTGGTGACTATTTCACCCCTACTACTACTACCACACATATCATAACATAAACATATTGCCAGACAAATCTGGGGTGCCCGACCTACCCTTCGATCCTAACAACCGAACTTAGGGACTATTCCCCTCCCACTACCACTATCACATATAACATATCATGCTAGCATACAAACATATCAGGTTGTAACAAACCTAGATAATTATCACCAAGATAATCATCTATCAACATCTCCTGTTGGTGGGTCGGCATTGTGGCCTTAGACCCACCCCTACTGGAAGGTAACTCACCTCACACTACTGAAGTCCTGTAGTCTCAACCCCATACTGCTGAAGTCCTGCAGACTCAACCCCAGCTGCTGAATGATAGATTCCCGAACTGTCAACACCAAAATAACACCCAATTAATAATTGTGTTTCATTACATAACCATAAGTACCTACTTTGGATAATTACTACATTACCCCAAGCTTGGCTTACTCAAGCCCAAGGCCATACCATAGGCCCAAAGTCGACTAGGAATCAAAGCCCAACATATGGCCCAATTTTCCAAATTGGGCCCAAGCCTATATATGGTCTTATTCTAAGGCCCAACATCATATAATCATTAAGGCCCAAACTGCGGCCCATCCATGGCCCAATTTTCCAAATTGGCCTAATCCTTTATATGGGCCTTACCCTAAAGCCCAACTAATTACTCTAGTCCATTTGATTATTCTTGGATGGCCCATTAGTAAACCAATCACCAAAGCCCAATGGAAAGGCCCAACTCAAGGCCCAAGTGAAATTAGGGTTTCACATAAAATGACGATTAGGGTTAAGTGTTTTTCACTTAACCCATTAAGGACTCAATCCATTAAGTCCCTTACCCTACTAGATAAATGATATGGTGAGATTGGGCTTAATACACAATCGAATCACAATGGCCCAAAAGTGGGTCCAATAAGTCCAAGGCCCAAATACTCACAATTAGGGTTTTCACACAACCATGGCTCAATAGGCCCAAAATTAATCTTTAAGCCCATTAGGGTTTTGTTAGGTCCATTAGGGTTTTGCTTGTTGGGCACCACCCACTACCACCTCGGGTAGTGGTGGTCAATGGCGGCTTACGGCGACAGCTACCACCTTACGGTGGTGGTTATTATTATTTTTCATTATTCAATGCTAGTTACAGTTACAAGGCTTTTATCCAAAATAACACACACACACAGCCACACCGTGGTGGCCGGCGGTAGCGCTTGTCGGCAACCACCACTCTATGGTGGTGGTGATGCCGTTTCCGAGAACTTCAGCTATACACACCCAATGAAACACGCATATCTTCACTCCTATGCTCAGAAAAGGAAACCAACCACCCACCTGGCGGCGTACGGTGGCGGTGGTGACACGAGGCGACGGCAACGACTACTTTTTGCGGTGACAGCCACCACCGTGAGGGGGTGGCACAGTTCTCTTGTCAAACAGCAACGACACCGGTATGCACTTGCTTTGGAATCTGGATGCAACCACCACCTTATGGTGGTGAGTGACGACGCCAGCGGCAGCCCTCACGGCCACAACAGTGGCTAAAGGCGGTGTTGCAGCAACGAATTAGAGAGAATAAGGGATGAGGAGGATGAGCGGAGACCACCTTGGAACGAAGCAATGCCTACAGCAAGAAGTGGAGGAAGGAGATGGCGATCTAATAACGAAGGAGGGGCGGCACGAGGCTCGGCAGCACAACGGGGTACGGTCTCGGAAGAAGGAAACACCACGGTAACCTTGGCACCGGCCTCAGGCCCATCGTCGGAGTCGCATGGAGTCGTCGATGATCCTAATATGGCCTCACGGAGGCAGTGGCTGGGACTAGGGCTGATAAGGTGAGGGTGGCGGCTGCATACAGGGGGGGGGGGGGGGTTGGGTTAGGGTTTAGCCGGTGGTGAAGCTTTATACTCGAGTCCACTAAAAGTTTGCCATAATGTCAAGATCAGCCCTCCCTTTCTCTTTTTCTTTCAAACCAAGGCCATAATTTACCCTTCCCACCCTTGCTCGTGGAATTTCTTTCATATCTAGTTCCACAGTTACAATTCAGCCCCTACTTACAAATTATTCTTCAAATAAAATCCATATGTTACCTTTTAAACCCTGGCTTTCAAAACTCTTTACAATGGAGTCCAGAATTACCATTTAGCCATTGCTTCTCATAATCTGTCCATCTTAAGTCCCGATAATTTACCACGTGGTCCTTACCTTCATAAATACTTACAAGACTAATCCGAAACTGTCACTTTTAATCCCCGACTTTCTAAAATTATAACAATTAGCCCTTCGAGACCATCCTTGATATATAATTATTTATTTTAGGGTTACTATTCGTTCATTAATTAATTTATTTATCTAATAAATAAACGGGGTATTACAACTCTCCCCCACTTAAATTAGATTTCGTCCTCAAAATCATTCTTTACCATTTCGTATGCGCCAAACCACTCAAGTAGCATGGTCACCATCCTGCGCACACCCTAGCCTTCCCAGGGTAGCCGTGACCAATCTTTGCAAGATCTAAAATCCTCATTTGAACAAATTTCTTGCACTAAGATCACATCTACTCCGTCTAAAATTTGCTGTCTTGAGACGATGAATCCCTGACATACCACTCATAATGGATCATTAATGTTGAATCTAGTCTGTTTATCCCTCAACTGACTACTTAACTTCTAATAACTCGTGGTTCCCACTATAAAATAGGATCACAGACCTAATTATCTCTGCAAATCACTTCTACCTGGCCAAGGCTCGGATACACCTGCTGTGAGTGACTTGTCACTCGACAATCATTTAGTTATTATGTCCATACTCGCAACCTGAAGCACAAATGTTAACACTGCCCAATGTTGAAACTGCTTGAACACTGAGCTGCCTGACGCAGTATGCTGCTACATGGTTACTTCCCGAAATCTATCGAGACCTCCTTAGTCTCAATTCATTCGCCAATCATCTGAAATACCAGGTTCCGGCCCGGCTACGGAGCCAAAGGATCCTCACTTAGTCGTCTCACACGACTCCTAAACGAAATCCTTATTTGGGACTAGTTGCCACTAGTTATCATACCACTGTGACTATAACAACCTCCCGATCCAACCGATCGGGTCCCTACGTCGAATCCTGACGTCACCAAATACAGGCTAAAAGTGATTGCTACCTAACCGATGGTAGCCTTATATCACAAGAAATCGTATATGGTCCATTGCTTCCCTGATCCTATGTCTGTAGTGACACTCCTACATTCGTATCACTGGCTCAACTTGATCTAATCCTTCTGGGTAATTCCGAAATCCAATATTTGGATTTCCATATCCTCAATGTTGCACCCGAACTAGTGCGTATTATTGTCCCTTTCACGATCTATGAACGTACTCATGCTATCTACCAATCTAGTCGATGCTACGGCTTCACCTGCAGTCCTACAACACTCTATCATTATCTGACTGCTAGTGAATGCTACAGCTACATCCGCAGGCTTACAACACTCTATCACTATCTGACTGCTAGTGAATGCTATGGCTACACCCGCAGACTTACAACACTCTATCGCTATCTGATTGCTAGTGAATGCTACGGCTACACCCGCAGGCTTATAACACTTTATCACTATCTGAATGCTAGTGAATGTTATGGCTACACCCGTAGACTTACAACACTTTCTAAACTTGTCGAACACTCACTCGACCTAACACGCGTGGAACTTGAGTTCTAACTGGAGCTCTAACTTGGTTCCTGAAATCTATTGTCTGAGAGTCTCGAAGGCTGTCTGCTGCTCAGGCCCCCAACGAAGGGCTACCGACTTCTTGGTCAATCGGGTCAAGGAACTGCAATCTTAGAGAAGGTATGTATCAATCTCTGATAATAACCTGCTAGACCTAGCAAACTCCGAATCTCTGTTGGAGACCTCGAAATCTCCCACTGCATCACGACCTCTATCTTGGCCGAATCGACCAGAAAATGCTTCTGGTTAACAAGGTGCCCAAGAGATTGACCCTCGTGCAACCAGAACTCACATTTGGAGAGCCTTACAAGAAGTCTCTCCCTTACTTAGATTCAGCTAAGCCTTCACGAATCGTGTTGATTGAAGGATTCCCATTCCTTCTTGCTTTCTAATATCCCACTAGTGACTACTTGTGATAACTAATGCTAGTGATCAATCGCCTATTACACCTTGAGATTGCCCATCCTTGGAAATCTTGATGAGTACTCTTGAAATCTGGTCCATTCTGACACCTCAATCCACTTCTCATGCTGACCATTGGAGGCCTTAACTTCCACTCTGGTTGACGAATTCTCGTTCCCACTTACAATCTTGAACACCACTGAACTCTAAACAAGCACACCTGTGTGAAAGTGCATTTCTCTTGAACCTCTAAGGCTCGAACACTCATGCATCTAACACCCGCTAGTGACACTACCATCTTCATGCTAACAATCCTTTTCTAGCAATGGTGGTGCCTTGAACTCCAAATTTCTTCCATGAATAGCTTACAACCATACCCGAAAAATAGTAGAATTACTGAACTCTAACTTCCCTGACTTGATATTCTCTGAATAATACTCCTGCACAGATCCCGAAAAGATCTAGGATGAGAATGGTACACGCATAATCCACTCCGTAAGATACATCTCTCTGTAGGTTCATCAAGGACTTTTTGGCATGCAGGATGGCATATATGATCCTTGATAACCCAAACACTAGCAGAGAACCGACCCAAGATCTGACTTATCCAAACTCACACACAATTCCAAAGCGATACAGATTCCCAGCATCCATCTAGCAGCAGAAGAAGATAACATACCCACGAACATCTGACGAAATTGCTGTCCTGATGTCGGGAACTAACTATAGGATCCTCATTCTCAAAGGATTCTAACGATCCAAAGACCTTGGGTTTCAATGGAACCCCTAACTTTCCGCGACAAATTTGGCTCACACGGCCACAAGACGACTGTCAAGAGCTCACTACATCCCTTCCTTGGCTAAATGAAGGACCATTGAAATCCATTCCCATAGCTCTGTAAGTAATCTCCGGTGAGATGAACTCCTGTGATCGCGCATCGACTGGCCTTGGCCCTAATCCTGAGCCGGAACCAGAATCTGAATCTCACTCTTGGGTGCTTAGCACCATACTGAACTGACATTCCAAGGATTCGAATATACCCCAAGAGTCCTTACCACCTTCTGCTGGCATGACTAACCCTGCTACCTTGTAGCAGCCTAAACCCTTGGAGCGACAAACTCCCTTGTGCACTTTCCCGCACATGCTGCACTGACTCCAGCCCTGCCGGCCTTTCACCCGATGATCAAAAGTCACTAGTCTCTTCCCGGGACCCTCTAATATACGCACGTGGCACGAACCTCTCTTCTTAAAGTGACCCAAATTGATATCGCATCTACAATCCTCTTGGAAGTCATATCCTTCAGGGTCTGACACCCTGTCACGCTCACTAGCTCACTTGCCAATGACTAAGCTACAACAACTGGAACATCCTCTGTCCCCCAAACCAGGTCACAAACTTCTCCTGCAAGCTTCTCAGATTCTCCAAGACTCTCACCGATTCGAGTATGGATCCTGTGCTTTCAGTAGTACTTGCCCAATACTACCTTCCACGCCTATCCATACTTTCCTCAGCAATCTTCCTGGATCCTCCAAGTCACTTCCTCAACTGGTACACCAAATTCTCACTCAGCCTCACTACTAACCCACCGAAACATATCCTAGGCTTTCCTAGGTTCCCGTACCTACCTAGTCCTCAACTGCTGAAAGATTCCCAGTAATGTCAACTAGCTACCTCATGAATATAGCCATATGCAACAGAGATCTGATAATCATTTGAGTAAAAGACTCATCCCTAGAACGGTTAGAATCAAACGAGAGCTGCGTAATAGGGTCAAATCCATCACTCTGATATTATCCAGCTTGTGTCACATGTGACTTAGCATATTCACTTAATAGCTAGCTCGCATTCCTAAGAGTCCCACAAAGCACGAAGCAAGCAACATTTAGACAGTGGAAAATATAACCATCATATTCCGATCAAATCATTTTATCCTCTAATCAGGAATCTATACATGCAATTCAAAGGCTCATACAATCAGGCATAACCTAAACAGGTTATCCTATCACTGAATGATCAGTACTAGCATGCAAGTCTACAAGCTCATACAATAGGCATATAAGGCATCCTAGATCCTTAGCCCTAATCTAGCATGCAGTTCTCATAATCATATCAAAACATAACATTTATAGGTATCTTGGGGAAAACTTACTTGAGCTCGGCTGATTGCACGCATCACACACTTTTTTCTTTTCAAGGTTCTGTTCTCTTTTCAAGTTCTTTTCAAACTTCTTTTTATAAAAAGGTTTTACTTTTGAAAATTTTCATACCAAGCCCTTAGTTTGAGTTTAGACACACCCGAGAGTGTGCCCGAATCCCTCAAACCAAGGCTCTGATACCAACTTGTAACATCCCAAAAATACAGGCCAAAAATTTCTTTCTGATTAAGTTATTACATAAAACCATCAGTATAAAAACATTCATAATAATGTCTCATGTCAAAACCAAAGTGTCAATAATCAAAACATAATATCATAAAACCATATCAGAGTGTAATCCCAAGGATCTCATGTGCGGAAAACATAGTGTCATGTGCTGCGATCGAGCCGACTCCTTTCCTTTGAAAACAAAGCACCTGAAACCAAAACTGTAAACCGTAAGCACGAAGCTTAGTGAGTTGCCCCATCATACCACATACCATACATTCACATGGCGTATATACTGTCGGGTAATTATGGGGTGCACGACCTACCAGATCCGGCCGTTCTAGGGTGCCGACCTACCCATGTCAAGCCATTATGGGGTGCTGACATACCCGTGTCAAGCCATTCTGAGGTGCTGACATACCCGTGTCAAGCCATTCTGTGGTGCTGACCTACCCGTGTAAAGCCATTCTGGGGGCTGACCTACCCATCGGTCCTTACAACCGAACTCTATGGACTATTTTACCCCTAGTACTACTACCACACATATCATAACATAATCATATTGCCAGGCATATCTGGGGTGCCCGACCCACCCTGCGGTCCTAACAACCGAACTTAGGGACTATTCCCCTCCTACTACCACTATCACATATAACATATCATGCTAGCATACAAACATATCAGGTAGTAGCAAACCTAGATAATTATCACAAAGACAATCATCTATGAACATCTCCTGTTGGTGGGCCGACATTGTGGCCTTAGACCCACCCCTACTAGAAGGTAACTCACCTCACACTGCTGAAGTCCTGTAGTCTCAACTCTACACTGCTGAAGTCCTGCAGACTCAACCCCAGCTGCTGGATGATAGATTCCCGAACTGTCAACACCAAAATAACACCCAATTAATAATTGTGTTTCATTACATAACCATAAGTACCTACTTTGGATAATTACTACATTACCCCAAGCTTGGCTTACTTAAGCCCAAGGCCATACCATAGGCCCAAAGTCGACTAGGAATCAAAGCCCAACATATGGCCCAATTTTCCAAATTGGGCCCAAGCCTATATATGGTCTTATTCTAAGGCCCAACATCATATAACCATTAAGGCCCAAACTGCGGCCCATCCATGGCCCAATTTTCCAAATTGGCCTAATCCTTTATATGGGCCTTACCCTAAAGCCCAACTAATTACTCTAGTCCATTTGATTATTCTTGGATGGCCCATTAGTAAACCAATCACCAAAGCCCATAGGAAAGGCCCAACTCAAGGCCCAAGTGAAATTAGGGTTTCACATAAAATGACGATTAGGGTTAAGTGTTTTTCACTTAACCCATTTAGGACTCAATCCATTAAGTCCCATACCTTCACTAGATAAATGATATGGTGAGATTAGGCTTAATATACAATCCAATCTCAATGGCCCAAAAGTGGGTCCAATAAGTCCAAGGCCCAAATACTCACAATTAGGGTTTTCTAAACCCTAATTAGGGTTTTCACCCAACCATGGCCCAATAGGCCCAAAATTAATCTTTAAGCACATTAGGGTTTTGTTAGGTCCATTAGGGTTTTGCTTGTAGGGCACCACCCGCTACCACCTCCGGTAATAGTGGTCAATGGCAGCTCACTGCGGCGGCCACCACCTTATGGTGGTGGTTATTATTATTTTTCATTATTCAATTCTAATTACAGTTACAAGACTTTTATCCAAAATAACACACACACACAACCACACCGTGGTGGCCGATGGTGGCGCTTGGCGGCAGCCACCACTCTGTGGTGGTGGTGATGCCGTTTCCAAGAACTTCAACTATACACACCCACTGAAACACGCATATCTTCATTCCTATGCTCAGAAAAGGAAACCAACCACCCACCTGGCGGCATACGGTGGCGGTGGTGACACGAGGCGACGACAACGACTACTTTTTGCGGTGACAGCCACCACCGTGAGGGGGTGGTGCGGTTCTCTTGTCAAACAGCAACGACACCGGTATGCACTTGCTTGGGAATCTGGACGCAACCACCACCTTATGGTGGTGCGTGACGACGGCAGCGACAACCTTCACGGCCACAACAGTGGCTAAAGGCGACGTTGCAGCAACGAACTAGAGAGAATAAGGGATGAGGAGGATGAGCAGAGAGCACCTTGGAACGAAGCAATGCCCACAACAAGAAGTGGAGGAAGGAGATGGCGATCCAATAGCGAAGGAGGGGCGGCAGGAGGCTCGGCAGCACAGCGGTGGACGGTCTCAAAAGAAGGAAACACCACGATAACCTTGGCACCGGCCTCAGGCCCGTCGTCGGAGTCGCATGGAGTCGTCGGCGATCCTAATATGGCCTCACGGAGGTAGTGGCTAGGACGAGGGGATGATAAGGTGAGGGTGGCGGCCGCATAGGGGGGGGGGGGGTGGGTTAAGGTTTAGCCGGTGGTGAAGTTTTATACCCGGGTCCACTAAAAGTTTGCCATAATGTCAAGATCAGCCCTCCCTTTCTCTTTTTCTTTCAAACCAAGGCCATAATTTACCCTTCCCACCCTTGCTCGAGGAATTTCTTTCATATCTAGTTCCACAGTTACAATTCAGCCCGTCCTTACAAATTATTCTTCAAATAAAATCCATATGTTACCTTTCAAACCTTGGCTTTCAAAACTCTTTACAATGGAGTCTAGAATTACCATTTAGCCATTGCTTCTCATAATCTACCCATCTTAAGTCCTGATAATTTACCACGTGGTCCTTACCTTCATAAATACTTACAGGACTAATCCGGAACTGACACTTTTAATCCCCGACTTCTAAAATTGTAACAATTAGCCCTTCGAGACCATCCTTGATATATAATTATTTATTTTAGGGCTACTATCCGTTCATTAATTTATTTATTTATCTAATAAATAAATGAGGTGTTACAGACTGTTTCTTCCAATTCACCATTGAGAAATGCACACTTCCCATCCATTTGAAATACTTCAAAAATTTTGTAAGCATCATATGCCAAAAAAATGCAAACTGGTTCCAATCTGGTCACTGGTGCGAATGTCTCTTTGTAGTTAATGCCTTATTCTTGACAATAACCTTTCACAATGAGACGTGCTTTGTTGCGAACAATATTGCCTTATTTATGAACTTTGTTGCGAAAAATCCACTTTAAGCCGACAACAGAAGCATTTGGAGGTGTTGGAATTAATCGCCAAACATTGTTTCTTTCAAATTCATTCAGTCTTGCTTGCATTGTTTCTATCCAATCATAATGATCAAGTGCAGCTTTTACTATCTTTGGTTCAATTTTTGATATGAATGAGTTGAACATGCAAAATTCTTGATTCCCATTGAGTGATGCTTCTTTTTGAAACCGAAATATACCATCTTTGTTGTACACCGGATTGAGACAAATTTGTCTCATTATGTAGATAAAAATAAAAGGATCTCAATAATATATTTGACGTCAATTTATAGGTAATGATTAGAATTTTATTAATGATATAATTGTTTAAAAGCAAAATCCACGTATTTTTATATATTTGTAACAAACTAAGTTCATACATTGCAAAAATAATGACAACCAAACAAACAGACAAATTATGTAACTAAAATCTATCGTATAGGTAATTTGTTTGTACACATCTTTTGTGACTTGGACAAATTTTCATCAAAGAAATATAAAAACATTAATGTTGCTCTTGAATATTTATTGGGGGAGTGCAGAGGCCCATTTGGGTTTGAGGCCCATTTATAATTTGGAAATATGAAGCATTTGAAACACAAGTGAAGTAATATTAGGCCCAGTCTCTTCAGCCCACTACTTGCATATACATCGGGCTTCATGGTTGTGGGCTTCCGGTTTCCTATCGCAAAAACCAAACAGATGGTTTCATTTTCCCTAAAGATTTAAAAAAAAATAAAAATAAAAATAAAAAACAAATAAAAAAAAGATGATAAGTACTATTAAGTAAAGACTTGGTAATATTTGTGCAATATTGTACTTAACAGTTAACTCCTATCATTAAATCATAAAAAATCTGCAACTATAAAAATCTTCAAAAATTTGTATGGATAAATAAAAGAAGTAAATGCAACAAAATAACAATACACTTTCATTGATTATGTTTCTTTATAAGAAAAAAATCAAAGTACAATGTTATAATTGGGATAGTACAATGCTTTAATAAGGAAATAAAAAAGAAAATAAAATTTTGAAAGTACAATGTTGTAGTAGAGAGAAATGAAAATAAGATGCTATAATAATAATAATACAAAAATAAATGAAAGTAGGTTGCTATTTCTTGAGCTCATGTGGCTACTCTTTATCGAAGTCTAAGTACATCCTATATGCATCTCGATCAGAAGAATAATAAGCCTTCACCAAAGTATCAATTTGGAAACCGAGTTTCTTGTAAAGATGCATTGCTGGAGTTCTTAATGGATCCACATGAAGTGATATGCGGTGTATACGTTTACTTCTGCATTTCTCTATTGCTGCTTTCAATAGTGTATCTCCATGCCCTTGTCTCCTATAATTCTCCTTCACTAGTTTTTATCGGTAAATAAAACGAAAAATTGAAAATAAAGAATAATCAAAACTCAAAATCACATAAATTTAGGTAAAACAAAGCAACACACAGTACAACCTGTCATGTCATGTATCCGTATACGCACTGCATTAATGACATGACAGGTTCTACTGTGTGTGTGGACTAGGACTCGTGTCAGTACGACAAAATCTTTTGTCCCACCCAAAAAGGTGGGAAAGTGACTTGTTTTAAAACTATCATACATGCAAAAGACGTGAATACCCTCCTTATTCTCATCGTCGAAATATGCCTAGTAATTTTTTAGTCTCGTCCAATCTAATCCAATCCTCTCTCGTCTAACAAACACAACACATGTCATAGATAAGGACAATGAGGGCATTTACGTCTTTTTGCACAAACGAGAGATTAAAATTTCAAATTTTGTCCCATTGACATCTGTCAATGTCGCAGCCCAATGCACACCAAACTCAGTACAAAGCCGTCATGTCATGTCATATCATGTCAAGTCATATCATTCATAACAAAAGTGGCCTTAAAGAACTATGGATTTTTATTGATTATGAATACCCTAAAACCCTATAGACAATTGGGCTAATTTGAAAACAAACATATTAATTGTTTCTTGAAAAAAATCTTTTGGTTTGAATAATATTAGCAATTCTGACACTCAAATAGCTTATCCAAGTTTGCTTTTACTTTGATAAAGGACTATAACATTATCTAATTTCATGAAAATTTCCACTCCCCTTCTTCAATGGTTAAACTTCTCATATAAATTGTTTCTTGAAAAAATCTTTTGGTTTGAAAATTTCTCTAATAAGATCGATTAGAAAACTCAACAAGCTACGCAACACCCATATCAATTTCAAATTCCCCCTAATCTATGCAAAGCAAATCCACATGTTTATGTCTATATATGTTATAAAAACAATCGATATGGATTCAGAGACGTAAGGTAGATAATGAAAAAAATGGGAATTTCGAATGATACCTGCGAGTTTAGTGATAATGGCACAAAGTGAAGAAGGACATGAATACATGACATAGCCAGCAAGGTCGCCATTAATTTCCAAGTAGATTAAACCGCTGTTCTTCTTCTTGAGTTCATCATCGAACGATCGAGCGAGTGATTCGTGTTTGGGGAAAATCTTCTTCTCTATTCTTACTATTTCATCGACTACCTTAGCCCAGCTGGTTGACTTTCTATGTAGTTCAGTTAAAACAATGGAACTGTCCGCCATGTATTTGTGAATTTACACCACCGGCCACCGCCCGCGGTGTAGTCCGTACGATACCCTACCCGAAATTCTCAAAGGTGGAAACAAACCGGTTTCCTCCCCCCATTTACCCGCCCCATTATGGTTTTTAATCGTTTGTAAATGTTTGACAAAAGTGTAAAAATATACCTTACGGTTTTCTATGTTTTCCATGTATAAATGTTAGAAAATTTGGATTCTCCCTTGAAAAACTAAAAAACTAAATTGTTATCACGATATTTTTTAAATGTCTTTTTCTATTTGTAAAGTTTTATTAAATATAAATCTCTCTCTCTCAAAAAAAAAAAAAAAAAAACATGCACTAAGATTAAAACATAGTTACTCCTTTACAACCTCCACTCCTTCATTGTCGGTAAAGCCCCTTGAAACACCATAATACACTGTAAAAATATTGTCTTCAAAAAAGAATATTTCACCACTCTAAGAATTATTTGTCTAACGAAGTCATTTGTCCCATAAGTCATCTTACTTCAAGCGTTCCTCCCTTCCCCAAACCTCGAATATGAAGCTTTGTTCTGAAAACCAACAAAAACGTCAACGTTGGTGCAGTCATTAGGTATGGAAAAGAAGAAGCTATAAAGACAAATATCTATGGCAATAGTGCCAAATAAACATTGTGTTGTAACTAGCTACAACCGTCTCTACTAACGTAAACGTAATTGTCATGTTTGTAAAGCGGTTTACTCTATTTCATATGCCTCTCTTTAATGACATCCGCCTAATCGGGATTCGCTCGAAGAATTAAGACGAAGGTTAAGGGTTTTTCTGGAGGATGAGGATTGGAGGTTTGTGAAAAGAGGGTTTTGATGGGAATTTTAAGGGTTTTGGAGGGGTAAACCTTGATGAAGAAGGCGATGATGACGATTATAGAGATGAAAGCGTTTAAAACTGAGACTTGGGAGTTATAATGGATTGAAATTCGGGTTACGAATCGGGTAAATTGGAAGATAAAGGACATGTTTGGAGAGGAGTTATATGTTGTGGATCCTCTTTTATTTTATTTTTTAATTATTAATATATAAAAATAAATATTAAAAATGTAAAAATAAAAATAAAAGGTTATAACAGTCATTTCAATTTTGGAAGAGACCATATTCACATACAAATATGCCCATAAGACCACCAATCCAATTTTTTAAGGGTTTGAATCTTTTTCCTAAAATAAAAATACATATCATTAGGACCATTTTTGCAGTTTTCTCTAAATTTTCAATATCAATAAGACAAATACATAAATGATCCTTATAGTATGGCGAAATAGGCACATATAGTCCAACTTCAAGAAAATGGACAAAGTCAGTCCTTGTGTTTTTTTATATTACATAAGAGGTGTGACAATCCGATATTTTCGAATCAATATAATCACCTAAAAAGTCAAAAATAGTAATCTCTTTTGATATAACGATATTTTCGTCAAAAATAAAATGTTCAAAAGTTTCTATTGAGTTGCATAAAATGATAGACATCAAAGAACACTAAAAACCGAGTTATAACGAAGAAATTATGACCAATCTAAGATTCGCGGCAAACACCAACAATACTGGTAAACGTAAAACACGAAGTTTCAATACAATAAGTATTAGCCTTAGGTGTCTAAACGAAAGTCGTAGATTTCGTTAAACCGTGAGCATGCATAAAAAGAACGCCCAAATCTGACTTCGTAAGAGGAAGTTATGATTTTTCTAAGTTCCGAAGTGGAAGTAGACAGCTAAAAACTCGAAATAGAGATCGAGTGTTTTCTAGCCGAAACAAACTAAACGAGAATCGAAGATCTCGTCAATGGTAGCACAACGGTAAAAGGTCTGACGAAAACGGACACCGGATGAAGAAGTTACGTATTTTTAACGGACTTATCGTGTCCCGGCCTGTTAAAAATATGTAATTAAAAATAAAGTCAAAACTAGCCAACGAAGTCTAATTGAAAGTTGTAGAGTATATATTTTACCTACGCGTGCGTATAAAGAACGTAAAAATCGGAGCTCGTATGCGAAAGTTATGGATTTTACAAGTTGGAGGCACACACATTGAGTGGATTTACGCCCAGCGTACTCGGGTGCTAGGCCTTGGATCGTCCACGTCGCCCCTCTACTCCTCAACGATGTCCCGTCCAAAGTTCCGGCAACCGATGATGCGGTAAGCAGTGACGTCCGGTATGCCCAGCGTAACCCGGAGGTACGCCCCGCTTACCGAGGGCTCCCAGCCCCTATAAAAGGGATGCGAGGGTTCCGGGGTATTTTGCTCATTTCTTCTCTTCCTCGTGCCGAAGCTCTACATTTAAACCCTCGGGACCATCTCGAAGTTTTGATTTTCATATCCAAGTTCGGAAAGAAGTTTTACGCTCCCGAGATTCCCAAGAATCCCGAGCAATCAACTTTTCCGGTCAAAGTTCTGCTCGGTTTTCGTCTCGCTTTCTTCAATCTATCAAGTGAGTTCATACCCCTATAAATTACGTTTCCAAATACTTTGTAAATGATTTTATACAATTTTAAGGGGGGGGGGGGGGGGATACAAGTAAACACGCGATTATTATCGTGTGAAAATATCTATCCTTTGCTATGTATTCTATGTTTTTATTTAATCAATCTTATGTGATTTATAACTAGTATACAAATGGATTTACTACACATTTAGCTGTTTCACCAAACCCATTACTTCAAAGGACTTTCTCAAACGTTTTTACATGTTAAAACTCTTTATCAAACTGTCTTACATACTTTATGTTTCCTTTCAAACGTTGTTACAATCGTGTTTCAAACAAAGGTTTTCATTTACTTAAAACTGTTCTTATCAAACAAATTGCTTTCAAATCATTTTACAAACTGACATCAAGTCATCATTTCTTAGTTATTAAACTTTTCAAAGGTTTTACAAAACTTCTTTTATACTTTTATATTGCCAAATGCATGCCTATATATGTATAGTTATATAAGTAATGTTTAAAGGACTTAGGACGGCTAGCTCGCTTTATTTCCTTTTCCTCGTTGGGATGTGGCCTTAGGGCATCGGTTATTCGTCCGAATGTCGTCTAAATATTAGTTATATATATCATGTATACATATATAGACATAAAAGTTCCATTAGTAGGTTCAGTACCTTTGAGTAGCAAAGGCATACTTCGGTTTTACACGTACAATACTAGTAACTATAATAGGTATAGATAGAAGATACTACTTATCATTCCAAGTACAAGGAATCACACAAGAATCAATTCATTCATGAGTCTATACTAATACATTACATACTATATGAAATACGAACACATTACATACTATATGAAGAGATACGATTACATACAATTACAAGGCATACAATTTCAGGACATACAATTACAAGACATACAATTACAAGAGATACGATTACATAGATAGTTTACTAGATATTCATGAAATTTTACATACTACAAGTACTATATCAAGGAAATATTTTCATATAAAAAAACAAATGGACTTTCATATGTAAATCTATTTAATACTAAGATTTGTGAGACATTCAACTTCACGTACTTTTAAGTATGCAGTTAAAGTCCTGTATTATATACCATAATCTCTTGTAGGGAGAGCGTGATACTTGTGTATAGATCTATATGGGATTGACAATCCCGCACCTAAATTGTTAGTTACAGTTAGACCGGCAGGTCTGGAGTGACAAACGTCATAACATTCAAACGCTTGGAGAACGTTGTTACAGGCAGTCTGGGTCAATAGTATGGTTGTGAAACTCACATGGTGTATTAAGAACACGTTGATTTACGGGGTAACCAAATGCCTAAGTGATTTTATACATACACAAATCTACTATTTTAGGCATGAGAAACACTATTGCATTTCAGTTTTGGGACTTTTAAACTACCATCCACTTATGGACAAATATTGGATTTCTAAAAGCAAACATTCAAAATAATCGGGTCTTGGTAGAAGGCTACTTTTTATAGTAGTAGAAAATATGGGATTTTCTAAGGTTTTCAAACGTTTACAATTAGTTACAAACATGTTCAGTGGTACAAACTTTCCTTCAAACATTTACAGGTCTTTCTTTACAGTTTTACAAATCAAAGTCACATAAATACTTATGAATTCACTAGCTTTATTGCTGATACTCACTTTCAAAATAATTTGAATTTTCAGGTCACAAATAGACAAGTACGACGACCAGGTTTTGTGAAGACGGAGCAGTCAAGACTCGTCTTTTATTTTGAATATTCATTATGTAGATTTATACTATGAAAGAACTCACATGTAATTAAAATTATACTATTAATGCAATGGATGATGTTGTTGCTTGTTTACTGCTTTGCATTATTGTGATACATTACATGACGTCCTCCGCCCCAGAACGTTTCTGCCGTTCTCGGTTTTGGGGTGTGACAGATTGGTATCAGAGCATTGTTTATAGTGAAATGAGTATATCAACCCATAAAAGATATACTAACTATATAAAGAATGGGATAAAAAATACTCTGACAAAGAGTTTATACTTTTAAATAATAAAATATTTAACTAAGTATACATACCTGCATTCATACTAAAATTCGTGTCACAAATTACTAGAACAAAAGTATTACAATTGTTGAATATCACAAGTAAGCTCGAGGATGTATGGTTAGTCTTGGGAGTGGCAAAGTCTGATCAACTATGTTGGTCCGAGGAGTGGTTAGCACATGCCCAAAAATGGTTATGATGTGGCAACAAGTCTATAAACTTACCAACACTACCACAATGAGAACATCAGAACATAGCATAAGTCTAAAATACTATAGGAGTATTTTGTGTCACTATAATTACTTACTTGAGAACTAAAAAGGATCTTCATCACTAGTTCAATTGTTGCTAAGTGGATACACTAAGGTTATATGTAACTAGGATGTCATAGACTTAGAATCTGCGAAATTTTGCTTTACCCCTATTCCTTGTGAATTTGGAGTTAAGGTCACTTATTCGAAGGGCTATCATGTTTTGATTACATATAACTGGTATGCACTTTACAAATAGTGAAGTAACTAATGAAGATTATTTAATAATTATCTAGTTAGTTCGTCTAATAATTATTTCTTTACCCCAATTCTCGCATAGATAACATGGCCGGACTCCATCCCCACGACAACCCGTACCTTCCGAACGATGGCAATGCTGGATGGTTCGGAGAAGAACTAAAGAATGATCATCCAATCCCTTTTGAATGATCACCAAGCTGAAGACCTTCCGGATGATGATAACTCCAAACCCGAGGTTGAGAACCTACCCCCGGTAGCTCCTAATTCAAATCCTAACCCTTGTCCGGCTCTTCATGGCCCGACGCCTCCTTGGGTAGAATGCTTGGGAACATGGAGCGAAGAGCAAGATCAACCTATTCCATTTAAAGGAGACCGAAGCTTCTACAACTTAAGCGAAGGAAGCTCAGCATACGGAGTTCTACCAATCCTGATCCGTAGAGTTGCTCGAAACGAAATTCAGGGCAGGACGGCTCTCCATTGTATCGAAGAGGTTAACGCCAATGCAAGAATGCATACCATCCACACCAATCACCTTGAACACACTCATGAGAGATCTAAGAGAGACCATGAGACCCTGCTACAAGCACTAGCTGAAAAACGAGCCGAAGTCATAGAGCTCCGAGTACGCCAGAGAGTGTACGAAAGACACCTGCTTGATAATGGAACGTCAATTGGCTGAACTGAGAGTTCACCAGAGGGATGACCACCACCAGTAGGAAATGCTTTATTTTCCTTCCTTGTTTAAAGGAATCATTTTCCTGTATATGTCCTATGTAGCATTTTTCTATGTAGCTATTTTGTACTGTAAGTACTGTTAGTTAGGCCTTTTTGCGGCCAAAACCTTTCTACTCCAAATATGATGTAAGACCTTCTTCAAGATCAATTTTCCCAAACTTATTACATCATGAATATCAATATTGAAAGTCGGCTAACTTCTGTGTCACTCTTTGTTCAAATACTTTCATCATACTTTCGTTGGGATCTATCTGAAACCCACTCTAGTCAAGTTATTAGACTAGGGTAATTTAGCTCAGGGATCATTCCCAATTCTCTTTCAAAAGTTGGATCATGTTATTTACCAACCAATGGTACCCTGGTTTGAACATCAAACGTCTTGAGACCATTCTATGAACTTACTTTTGCTCTGTACTAGGACTGCATCATAGGGATGTAGGTCAAACTCTCGAGAACACATTTTTACTCTTTACATGAATGATCGGAATACATCTAGGTTTAACCATAATCACTCACGTACTCATTTTCTTTTGGTTAGCATAATCATGTCGTCACCCAAAAATAACCAGCCAAACAACGAAACCCCTGTCCTTCATATCGACGCTGCTACATTCCAAGCCGCGGTAACAACTGCCGTGACAGCTTTCCTTGCAAACCTCAACTCTGGCAACACAAACACGACTAGAAAAGGAGTTGACAATTCCGATTGTCGTATCGATCCGAGAAGCCAACAAATGACAACAGTCACGGACTTGCAAATTCGTAACACCGAGAAGAAGAAACAAAAGCGCCAAGCCCAAAAGGAGCGCAAGAGACCCCAAAAACTTGCCATGCATCAGAAGCAAGTGACAACCCCTACCATCCCAGCACCGATCAGACCATACAAAGGAAAACTCCCGAAGTGTGACAAGTGTAGCTTTCATCATAATGGGGCTTGCCATGAAATGCAATGTTGCAATTGCCACAAAATAGGGCACCATGCTCGTAGTTGTGGAGCACTGACACGACCCATCACTCAAGCCCCTGACATTGGAGTCAACCAGGCTTGATATGGATGTAGTGAAATCGGACACCTTAAGAGGAATTGTTCGAAAAGGAGGGGCAACGAAAGTACACGTGTCCACATAACTCCAACCCGACACTTCCCTTCTGCCACCGATGTTGCTGCAAGCCATATTTGCCATTTATGCGGTGAGATAGGACATCTTAAGAAGGACTGCCCCATAACAAAGAACTCTGGCACAGAAGGGAAGATACTAAGGATCACAGCCGTAGGAGAGACTACTCCGGGTCCACGTTGAAATACTAGGGCGTTTCGTTATAATGGACTTGTAAACTGTTTAAAACTAGTGCAACTCGAGTCTTATCTTTTGCGAGATCGCGTCAGTGAAGGGATCCTCATGCTGCGTATCCTTGTCTTTTGTAGCATACCTTGTTCACAGCGGTAGTCTTGTAGCTAATCTACAGTACTGAAAATCTGTTAAAAGTTGCACTTTTGTGTTTTGTCTGTAACACCTTAATGATCTAATCTAATGCCTTTATTTATTCCGAGTAGTCCGACATTATTGTTCAACTTGAGTCAATTGAAATCCTCACAATATCAGTTCGTGTGTACATCTTTTTCTCAGTAACCGTCTTTCTAGCGAATCCGTCATTTCAGAACTCCGAAGTACTAATGCGTAGAGTACCTCATGTTTCATATCCTTTCCAAAGAAACCTCAGCAAACCTCCCCTGCATACCACTCGTACAGTACGTCAAGTTCAATCCAAAGACCCGTACGGTTGATCTATCGATGAAGAGTGTATACACGAGGGTGGTATATTATCAAGGTTCTACAGGTTTAGAATTGATGATTCCACTTTAACTTCTTTTCCTCGTTGGGATGTGAGCTTAAGGGAGAATCATTTAGTCGACCACCTTTTCAATCTTAATTATATACAACTCGTATACCCGAGACTGTGATTGATGAACCAGGTATGAGTTCTACTATGAACTTCAGGACGGAGACTGCCCAAGACTGCGAGTGATCGTGCTTCCATGAGAATAAACTTAGAAGTACCTATCCTTTTCCCTAATTCATGAGTAATCATACTTTGTTTTAGACCTTCACGACATCTAATCCACCCCAAGGTTTTGACGTCATAATCAGTATGAGTTGGTTAAGTCTACATCGAGCCGACGTCATGTGCTTTGATAAAGCAGCTCGTCCTAACCTCCCTAAACAACGACACCCTAGTTATTTACAGCGACGAATCAAGTATGAACCTTCTCATCATTTCGTGTATACAAGCTCAGAAGTGCTTTCAAAAGGAATGTCATACATTCCTTGCACACATCGTCGATGTGATACAAGAAGTGAAAAACATTCAGAACATTCCAGAAGTACGCAACTTTTCCTCCACAGCGCCAAGTCGAGTTTCAGAATCGACTTACTTCCAAGAACTACCACGGTAGCCAAATTTCCTTATCGTCTAGCTCCAGCTGAGATGCATAGCCTTTCCAGTCAGCTTAACGAACTTTTCAAGAATGGATTCATTAGTCCAAGCTTCTCACCATGGGAAGCATCGGTCTAGTTCGTGAAGAGGAAAGACGGATCGTTACATCAATGACATCCTTATCTACTCCCAAAGTAAATAGGAGTAGAGTCAACACCTCCAAGGAGTACTATATTCACAGACACGAGAACATGCAACACACATCTGACCAGGAAGACTTATCACCCCAGTGAATGCAAACAAAAGAAACAAAGTCGTTCCCTGATAGTGAAAAGTTCGCTGGAATGCCCTGCGAAGACCTAAATTCACTTGGGAACGCGCTGATCAAATGAAATTTCTATCTGTAACGTAGTTATCAATTCTGTGCGAATTCTAATTTCGGGACTAAATTCTCTCTAACGGGGGGATGATGTGACAACCCGATATTTTCGAATCAATGTAATGACCTAAAAAGTCAAGAATAGTAATCTCTTTTGATATAATGATATTTTCGTCAAAAATAAAATGTTCAAAAGTTTCTATTGAGTTGCATAAAATGATAGACATCGTTTCAAGGGTTTCAGAAATATAAAGAACACTAAAAACCGAGTTATAACGAAGAAGCTATGACCAATCTAAGATTCGCGGCAAAAACCGGCAATACTGGTAAACGTAAAACGCGAAGTTTCAATACAATAAGTATTAGCCTTAGGTGTCTAAATGAAAGTCGTAGATTTCGTTAAACCGTGAGCATACATAAAAAGAACGCCCAAATATGACTTCATAAGAGGAAGTTATGATTTTTTTAAGTTCCAAAGTGGAAGTAGACAGCTAAAAACTAGAAATAGAGATCGAGTGTTTTCTAGCCAAAACAAACTAAACGAGAATCGAAGATCTCGTCAATGGTAGCACAACGGTAAAAGGTCTGACGAAAACGGACACCGGATGAAGAAGTTACGTATTTTTAACGGAATTATCGTGTCCCGGCCTGTTAAAAAATGTAATTAAAAATAAAGTCAAAACTAGCCAACGAAGTCTAAATGAAAGTTGTAGAGTATATTCTTTACCTACGCGTGCGTATAAAGAACGTAAAAATCGGAGCTCGTATGTGAAAGTTACGGATTTTACAAGTTAGAGGCACACAAACCGAGTGGGTTTACGCCCAGCGTACTTGGGTGCCTGGCCTCGGATCGTCCACGTCACCCCTCTACTCCTCTACGATGTCCCGTCCGATGTTCCGGCAGTCGATGATACGGTAAGCAATGACGTCCGGTACCCCCAGCGTAACCCGGAGGTACGCGCCGCGTACCGAGGGCACCTAACCCCTATAAAAGGGATGCGAGGGTTCCGGGGTATTTTGCTCATTTCTTCTCTTTCTCGTGCCGAAGCTCTACATTTAAACCCTCGGAGCCATCCCGAAGTCCCCATTTTCATATCCAAGTTCAGAAAGAAGTTTTACGCTCCCGAGATTCCCAAGAATCCCGAGCAATCAACTTTTCCAGTCAAAGTTCTGCTCGGTTTTCGTCTCGCTTTCTTCAATCTATCAAGTGAGTTCATACCCCTATAAATTACGTTTCCAAATACTTTGTAAATGCTTTTATACAATTTTAAGGGGGGGGGGGGGGATACAAGTAAACACGTGATTATTATCGTGTGAAAATATCTATCCTTTGCTATGTATTCTATGTTGTTATTTAATCAATCTTATGTGATTTATAACTAGTATACAAATGGACTTACTACACGTTTAGCTGTTTCACCAAACCCATTACTTCAAAGGACTTTCTCAAATGTTTTAACATGTTAAAACTCTTTATCAAACTGTCTTACATACTTTATGTTTCCTTTCAAACGCTGTTACAATCATGTTTCAAACAAAGGTTTTCATTTACTTAAAACTGTTCTTATCAAACAAATTGCTTTCAAATCATTTTACAAACTGACATCAAGTCATCATTTCTTAGTTATTAAACTTTTCAAAGGTTTTACAAAACTTCTTTTATACTTTTATATTGTCCAACGCATGCCTATATACGTATAGTTATATAAGTAATGTTTAAAGGACTTAGGACGGCTAGCTCGCTTTATTTCCTTTTCCTCGTTGGGATGTGGCCTTAGGGCATCGGTTATTCGTCCGAATGTCGTCTAAATATTAGTTATATATATCATGTATACATATATAGACATAAAAGTTCCATCAGTAGGTTCAGTACCTTTGAGTAGCAAAGGCATACTTCGGTTTTACACGTACAATACTAGTAACTATAATAGGTATAGATAGGAGATACTACTTATCATTCCAAGTACAAGGAATCACACAAGAATCAATTCATTCATGAGTCTATACTAATACATTACATACTATATGAAATACGAACACATTACATACTATATGAAGAGATACGATTACATACAATTACAAGGCATATAATTTCAGGACATACAATTACAAGACATACAATTACAAGAGATACGATTACATAGATAGTTTACTAGATATTCATGAAATTTTACATACTACAAGTACCATATCAAGGAAATATTTTCATATAAAAAAACAAATGGACTTTCATATGTACATCTATTTAATACTAAGATTTGTGAGACATTCAACTTCACGTACTTTTAAGTATGCAGTTAAAGTCCTGTATTATATACCATAATCTCTTGTAGGGAGAGCGTGATACTTGTGTATAGATCTATATGGGATTGACAATCCCGCACCTAAATTGTTAGTTACAGTTAGACCGGCAGGTCTGGAGTGACAAACGTCATAACATTCCAACGCTTGGAGAACGTTGTTACAGGCAGTCTGGGTCAATAGTATGGTTGTGAAACTCACATGGTGTATTAAGAACACGTTGATTTACGGGGTAACCAAATGCCTAAGTGATTTTATACATACACAAATCTACTATTTTACGCATGAGAAACACTATTGCATTTCAGTTTTGGGACTTTTAAACTACCATCCACTTATGGACAAATATTGGATTTCTAAAAGCAAACATTCAAAATAGTCGGGTCTTGGTAGAAGGATACTTTTTATAGTAGTAGAAAATATGGGATTTTCTAGGGTTTTCAAACGTTTACAATTAGTTACAAACATGTTCAGTGGTACAAACTTTCCTTCAAACATTTACAGGTCTTTCTTTACAGTTTTACAAATCAAAGTCATATAAATACTTATGAATTCACTAGGTTTATTGCTGATAATCGCTTTCAAAATAACTTGTATTCTCAGGTCACAAATAGACAAGTACGACGACCAGGTTTTGTGAAGACGGAGCAGTCAAGACTCGTCTTTTATTTTGAATATTCATTATGTAGACTTATACTATGAAAGAACTCACATGTACTTAAAATTATACTATTAATGCAATGCATGATGTTGTTGCTTGTTTACTGCTTTGCATTGTTGTGATACATTACATGACGTCCTCCGCCCCAGAACGTTTCTGCCGTTCTCGGTTTTGGGGTGTGACAGATTGGTATCAGAGCATTGTTTATAGTGAAATGAGTATATCAACCCATAAAAGATATACTAACTATAAAAAGAATGGGATAAAAAATACTCTGACAAAGACTTTATACTTTTAAAGAATAAAATATTTAACTAAGTATACATACCTGCATTCATACTAAAATTTGTGTCACAAATGATTAGAACAAAAGTATTACAATTGTTGAATATCACAAGTAAGCTCGAGGATGTATGGTTAGTCTTGGGAGTGGCATAGCCTGATCAACTATGCTGGTCCGAGGAGTGATTAGGGCATGCCCAAGAATGGTTGTGATGTGGCAACAAGTCTATAAACTTACCAACACTACCACAATGAGAACATCAGAACATAGCATAAGTCTAATATACTATAAGAGTATTTTGTGTCACTATAATTACTTACTTGAGAACTAAAAAGGATCTTCATCACTAGGTAAATGGTTGCTAAGTGGATACACTAAGGTTATATGTTACTAGGATGTCATAGACTTAGAATCTGCGAAATTTTGCTTTACCCCTGGTCCTTGTGAATTTGGAGTTAAGGTCACTTATTCGAAGGGCTATCCTGTTTTGATTACATATAACTGGTATGCACTTTACAAATAGTGAAGTAACTAATGAAGATTATCTAATAATTATCTAGTTAGTTCGTCTAATAATTATTTCTTTACCCCAATTCTCGCATAGATAACATGGCCGCACTCCATCCCCACGGCAACCCGTACCTTCCGAACGAAGGCAATCCTGGATGGTTCGGAGAAGAACCAGAGAATGATCATTCAATCCCTTTTGAATGATCACCATGCTGAATACCTTTTGGATGATGAGAACTCCGAACCCGAGGTTGAGAACCTACCCCCGGTAGCTCCTAATTCAAATCCTAACCCTTGTCCGACTCTTCATGGCCCGACACCTCCTTAGGTAGAATGCTTGGGAACATGGAGCAAAGAGCAAGATCAACCTATGCCGTTTAAAGGAGCCCGAAGCTTCTACAACTTAAGCGAAGGAAGCTCAGCAGACGGAGTTCTACCAATCCTGATACGTAGAGTTGCCCGAAATGAAATTCAGGGCAGTACGGATCTCCATTGTATCGAAGAGGTTAACGCCAATGCAAGAATGCATACCATCCGCACCAATTGCCTTGAACACACTCATGAGAGATCTAAGAGAGACCATGAGACCCTGCTACAAGCACTAGCTGAAAAACGAGCATAAGTCATAGAGTTCCGAGTATGCCAGAGATTGTACGAGAGACACCTGCTTGATAATGAAACGTCAATTGGCTGAACTGAGAGTTCACCAGAGGGATGACCGCCACCAGTAGGAAATGCTTTATTTTCCTTCCTTGTTTAAAGAAATCATTTTCGTGTATATGTCCTATGTAGCATTTTTCTTTGTTGCTATCTTGTACTGTAAGTACTGTTAGTTAGGCCTTTTTGTGGCCAAAACCTTTCTACCCCGGATATGATGTAAAACCTTCTTCAAGATGAATTTTCCCAAACTTATTACGTCATGAATATCAATATTGAAATTCGGCTAACTTCTGTGTCACTCTTTGTTCAAATACTTTCATCATACTTTCGTTGGGATCTATCTGAAACCCACTCTAGTCAAGTTATTGGACTAGGGTAATTTAGCTCAGGGATCATTCCCAATTCTCTTTCAAAGGTTGGATCATGTTATTTACCAACCGATGGTACCCTGGTTTGAACGTCAAACGTCTTGAGACCATTCTATGAACTTACTTTTGCTCTGTACTAGGACTGCATCATAGGGATGTAGGTCAAACCCTCGAGAACACATTTTTACTCTTTACATGAATGATCGGAATACATCTAGGTTCAACCATAATCACTCACGAACTCATTTTCTTTTGGTTAGCATAATCATGTCGTCACCCAGAAATAACCAGCCGAACAACGAAACCCCTGTCCTTCATATCGAGGTCGCTACATTCCAAGCCGCGGTAACAGCTGCCGTGACAACTGTCCTTGCAAACCTCAACTCTGGCAACGCAAACACGACTGGAAAAGGAGTTGACAATTATGATTTTCGTATCGATCTGAGAAGCCAACAAATGACAACAGTCACGGACTTGCAAATTCGTAACATCGAGAAGAAGAAACGAAAGCGCCAAGCCCAAAAGGAGCGCAAGCGACCCCAAAAACTTGCCATGCAACAGAAGCAAGTGACAACCCCTACCATCCCTGCACCGATCAGACCATACAAAGGAAAACTCTTGAAGTGTGACAAGTGTAGCTTTCATCATAATGGGGCTTGCAATGCTGCAATTGCCACAAAATAGGGCACCATGCTCGTAGCTGTGGAGCACCGACACGACCCATCACTCAAGCCCCTGACATCGGAGTCAACCAGGCTTGCTATGGTTGCGGTGAAATCGGACACCTTAAGAGGAGTTCTTCGAAAAGAGGAGCAACGAAAGTACACGTGTCCACATAACTCCGACCCGACACTTCCCTTCCACCACCGATGCTGCTGCAAGCCATATTTGCCATTTATGCGGTGAGATAGGACATCTTAAGAAGGATTGCCTCATAACAAAGAACTCTGGAACAGACGGGAAGATACTAAGGATCACAGCTGCAGGAGAGACTACTCTGGGTCCACGTTGAAATACTAGGGAGTTTCGTTATAATGGATTTGTAAACTGTTTAAAACTAGTACAACTCGAGTCTTATCTTTTGCGATATCCCGTCAGTAAAGGGATCCTCGTGCTGCGTATCCTTTTCTTTTGTAGTATACCTTGTTCGCAGCAGTAGTCTTGTAGTTAATCTAGATTACTGAAACTCTATTAAAAGTTGCACTTTTGTGTTTGTCTGTAACACCTTTATGATCTAATCTAATGCCTTCGTTTATTCCGAGTAGTCCGACATTATTGTTCAACTTGAGTCAATTCAAATCCTCACAATATCAGTTCATGCGTACATCTTTTTCTCAGTAAACCGTCTTTCTAGCGAATCCATCATTTCAGAACTCCGAAGTACTAATGCGTAGAGTACCTCATGTTTCATATCCTTTCCAAAGAAACCTCAGCAAACCTCCCCTGCGTACCACTCGTACAGTATGTCAAGTTCAATCCAAAGACCCGTACGGTTGATCTATCGATGAAGAGTGTATACACGAGGGTGGTATATAATCAAGGTTCTACAGGTTTAGAATTGATGATTCCACTTTAACTTCTTTTCCTCGTTGGGATGTGAGCTTAAGGGAGAATCATTTAGTCAACCACCTTTTCAATCTTAATTATATACGACTCGTATACCCGAGACTGTGATTGATGAACCAGGTATGAGTTCTACTATGAACTTCAGGACGGAGACTGCCCAAGACTGCGAGTGATCGTGCTTCCGTGAGAATAAACATAGAAGTACCTATCCTTTTCCCTAATTCATGAGTAATCATACTTTCTTTTAGACCTTCACGACATCTAATCCACCCCAAGGTTTTGACTTCATAATCAGTATGAGTTGGTTAAGTCTACATCGAGCCGACGTCATGTGCTTTGATAAAGCAGCTCGTCGTAACCTCCCTAAACAACGACACCCTAGTTATTTACAGCGACGAATCAAGTACGAACCTTCTCATCATTTCGTGTATACAAACTCAGAAGTGCTTGCAAAAGGAATGTCATACATTCCTTGCACACATCATCGATGTGATCCAAGAAGTGAAAAACATTCAGAACATTCCAGAAGTACGCAACTTTTCCTCCACAGCGCCAACTTGAGTTTCAGAATCGACTTAGTTCCAAGAACTACCCTAGTAGCCAAATCGCCTTATCGTCTAGCTCCTGCTGAGATGCATAGCTTTTCCAGTCAGCTTAACGAACTTTTCAAGAACGGATTCATTAGGCCAAGCTTCTCACCATGGGAAGCATCGGTCTAGTTCGTGAAGAGGAAAGACGGATCGTTTCATCAATGACATCCTTATCTACTCCCAAAGTAAGGAGGAGTAGAGTCAGAACCTCCAAGGAGTACTATATTCACAGACACGAGAACATGCAACACACATCTGACCAGGAAGAGTTATCACACCAGTGAAGGCAAACAAAAGAAACAAAGTCGTTCCGCGATAGTCAAAGGTTCGCTAGAATGCCCTATGAAGACCTGAATTCACTTGGGAATGCGATGATCAAATGAAACTTCTATGTGTAACGTAGTTATCAATTCTGCGGGAATTCTAATTTCGGGACGAAATTCGCTCTAACGGGGGGATGATGTGACAACCCGATATTTTCGAATCAATGTAATGACCTAAAAAGTCAAGAATAGTAATCTCTTTTGATATAATGATATTTTCATCAAAAATAAAATGTTCAAAAGTTTCTATTGAGTTGTATAAAATGATAGACATCGTTTTAGGGGTTTCAGAAATATAAAGAACACTAAAAACCGAGTTATAACGAAGAAGCTATGAGCAATCTAAGATTCGCCGCAAAAACCGACAATACTGGTAAACGTAACACACGAAGTTTCAATACAATAAGTATTAGCCTTAGGTGTCTAAACGAAAGTCGTAGATTTCGTTAAACCGTGACATGCATAAAAAGAACGCCCAAATATGACTTCGTAAGAGAAAGTTATGATTTTTCTAAGTTTCGAGTGTTTTCTAGCCGAAACAAACTAAACGATAATCGAATATCTCGTCAACGGTAGCACAACGGTAAAAAGTCTGACGAAAACGGACAACGGATGACGAAGTTACGTATTTTGAACGGACTTATCGTGTCCCGGCCTGTTAAAAATATGTAATTAAAAATAAATTCAAAACTAGCCAACGAAGTCTAAATGAAAGTTGTAGAGTATATTTTTTACCTACGCGTGCGTATAAAGAACGTAAAAATCGGAGCTCGTATGCGAAAGTTACGGATTTTACAAGTTAGAGGCACACACACCAAGTGGATTTACGCCCACCGTACTCGGGTTCTAGGCCTCAGATCGTCCACGTTTCCACTCTACTCCTCTATGATGTCCCGTCCGAAGTTCCGGCAGCCGATGATGCGGTAAGCAGTGACGTCCGGTACGCCCAGCGTAATCCGGAGGTACGCCCCGCGTACCGAGGGGTCCTAGCCCTTATAAAAGATTAAATGCGATGCGAGGGTTCCGGGGTATTTTGCTCATTTCTTCTCTTTCTCGTGCCGAAGCTCTGCATTTAAACCCTCGGAACCATCCCGAAGTCCCGATTTTCATATCCAAGTTCTGAAGGAAGTTTTATGCTCTCGAGATTCCAGAGAATCCCGAGAAATCAAATTTTCCAGTCAAAGTTCTGCTCGGTTTTTGTCTCGCTTACTTCAATCTATCAAGTGAGTTCATACCCCTATAAATTACGTTTCCAAATTCTTTGTAAATGATTTTATGAAATTTTAAGGGGGGGGGGGAATACAAGTAAACACGCGGTTATTATAGTGTGAAAATATCTATCCTTTGCTATGTATTATATGTTGTTATTTAATCAATCTTATGTGATTTATAACTAGTATACAAATGGACTTACTACACGTTTAGCTGTTTCACCAAACCTATTACTTCAAAGGACTTTCTCAAACGTTTTTACATGTTAAAACTCTTTATCAAACTGTCTTACATACTTTATGTTTCCTTTCAAACGCTGTTACAATCGTGTTTCAAACAAAGGTTTTCATTTACTTAAAACTGCTCTTATCAAACAAACTGCTTTCAAATCATTTTACAAACTGACATCAAGTCATCATTTCTTAGTTATTAAACTTTTCAAAGGTTTTACAAAACTTATTTTATACTTTTATATTGTCAAATGCATGCCTATATATGTATAGTTATATAAGTAATGTTTAAAGGACTTAGGACGGCTAGCTCGCTTTATTTCCTTTTCCTCGTTGGGATGTGGCCTTTGGGCATCGGTTATTCGTCCGAATGTCGTCTAAATATTAGTTTTATATATATATATATATATATATATATATATATATATATATATATATATATATATATCATGTATACATATATAGACATAAAAGTTCCATCAGTTGTTCAATACCTTTGAGTAGCAAAGGCATACTTCGGTTTTACACGTACAATACTAGTAACTATAATAGGTATAGATAGGAGATACTACTTATCATTCCAAGTACAAGGAATCACACAAGAGTCAGTTCATTCATGAGTATATATGAAATACGAACACATTACATACTTTATGAAGAGATACGATTACATACAATTACAAGGCATACAATTTCAGGACATACAATTACATGACATCAATTACAAGAGATACGATTACATAGATAGTTTACTAGATATTCATGAAATTTCACATACTACAAGTACTATATCAAGGAAATATTTTCATATACAAAAACAAATGGACTTTCATACGTAAATCTATTTAATACTAAGATTTGTGAGACATTCAACTTCACGTACTTTTAAGTATGTAGTTAAAGTCCTGTATTATATACCATAATCTCTTGTAGGGAGAGCGTGATACTTGTGTATAGATCTATACGGGATTGACAATCCCGCACCTAAACTGTTAGCTACAGTTAGACCGGAAGGTCTGGGGTGACAAACGTCATAACATTCCAATGCCTGAAGAACGTTATTACAAGCAGTCTGGGTCAATAGCATGGTTGTAAGACTCACATGGAGTATTAAGAACACGTTGATTTACGGGGTTACCAAATGCCTTAGTGATTTTATACATACACAAATCTATTATTTTAGGCATGAGAAACACTATTGCATTTCAGTTTTGGGACTTTTAAACTACCACCCACTTATGGACAAATATTGGATTTCTGAAAGCAAATATTTTAAACAGTCGGGTCTTGGTAGAAGCCCACTTTTTATAGTAGTAGAAAATATGGGATTTTCTAGGGTATTCAAACGTTTACAATTACTTACAAACATGTTCAGTGGTACAAACTTTCCTTCAAACATTTACAGGTCTTTCTTTACAGTTTTACAAATCAAATTTACATAAATACTTATGAATTTACTAGCTTTATTGTTGATACTCGCTTTCAAAATAACTTGTATTCTCAGGTCACAAATAGACAGGTACGACGACCAGGTTTTGTGAAGACGGAGCAGTCAAGACTCGTCATTTATTTTGAATATTGATTATATAGATTTATACTATGAAAGAACTCACATGTACTTAAAATTATACTATTAATGCAATGGATGATGTTGTTGCTTGTTTACTACTTTGCATTGTTGTGATACATTACATGACGTCCTCTGCCCCAGAACGTTTCCGCCATTCATGGTTTTGGGGTGTGACAAAAGGTCCCTCCGTCAGTCGGCGTCAATAAATTATCGTCAAATGTCCCTCACACGCAAAACATGTAAGGGTAATCTTTCATTAATGAGGTTGGTTCATTTCACTTATTTAAAGCCTACATAATACCGTACTTTCTATTCCACATCTCTCTTTGTTCTCCAACTCTATCTTTCTTTTCTAAAAGTTACGAAAAAATCTTCCTTTCAAGAACACAAATAAATGACGATGGTCATTTGCTTCTACAGTTTAGGCGTTATAATTTTGACATCATGGACCGACAACAACCCATGTCGAAGGATTTGGACCTACTCGAAATCTAGATCATAGTGCACATTCATTAGATGGGTTCACCTACCAATGTGTCATAGATCCATGGAAATCACTCTTGGGTTATTGAGGGGAATAAATAGGCTTGAAGTAGCACTTGGTGTTATGATGCTAGTTTCGTTGTACAAGTTATTGTTCATAAGTACTTAGGTTTTAAATTTTTGTTTTTATTTTCTTGAATTTGTGAATGTTGTAGCAGTTGGTCTTATGATGATAGCTTGGTGGTTGTAATTGTATTTTGTTGTAATGGAAATGTCTTTGATGCAATAGAAATGTGTTTAGTGTAATGGAAATGTTTTTGTTGTTGGTGCACTGGTATTTTTTTAGAAAAACATTATGGTTCCTTTATAGGTACTTTTGTAAGAAAACATATCCAATATTGACCATTTAAAGATATGGCACAAAAATGAATGACCATTTTTTTAGCATAATAGGGACATATATTAGTGTGGTATGAAACCACATACAAAATTTACACATAATTGTTTTAAACACATCTTTGGTGTTAATTGTTTATAAAGTGTTACAGCAAAAGATTTCATATAAGTGCTTTCACAACAACAACAACCGCAACAACAACAACAACAACAACTCGAGGTAATGCTCCATTATCTCTTCCACCAGCTCCCAAGTCCACTCCGATCCCTTCTGGTGCTGCCATTGCACCTTCACGAGTTCCACCCTTTTGTTCCTCAGATCCTTCGACTTCCTGTCGCGGATTGCCACAAGCCGCTCAATGTAATTCAGGCTGTCATCGACCTAAATATCCTCCAAAGGCACCACTACCGAGTCGTCCACCAAACACTTCCGCAACTGAGAGACGTGGAAAGTGTTGTGGATCTGGCTGAGTTCGGCTGGCAGGTCCAACCTATACGCCACCTTGCCCACCCGGGCTACAACCCTGAATGGCCCGATGTACCTTGGGCCTAACTTTCCTCGCTTTTTGAATCGGATGACGCCTTTCCATGGCGACACCTTCAGAAGAACCATATCCCTGACTTGGAATTCCAAGTCTGAACGGCGCTTGTCGGCTTAACTTTTCTGCCAAATCTGAGTGGTCTGAAGCCTGCTCCATACCTGCTGAATCTTCTCTGTCGTCTGGAGCACCACTTCGGTGCTTCCCATGACCTTCTGGCCAACCTCTCCCCAACATATCGAGGTCCTGCATCTCCGTCTGTACAACATCTCGAATGGAGGACGGTCAATACTCGTGTGGTAGCTGTTGTTGTATGAGAACTCAGCTAAAGGAAGATAGGTATCCCAATTACCACCGAAATCTAGCACGCATGCCCGCAACATATCCTCAAGAGTCTGGATGGTCTGCTCACTCTGACCATCCGTCTGCAGGTGAAAGGCAGTGCTAAAATGCAGACGAGTGCCCAACTCATCATGAAACTTCTTCCTAAACCTGGAAGTAAAACACACATCTCTGTCTGAAATCACTGATACTGGCACCCCCTGCCGCGCCACTATCTCCCTAACATAGATGTCGGCCAACTTCTCGGCCGAGATGCTCTCCTGAATCAGGATAAAATGGGTGCTCTTGGTCAATCGATCCACGATGACCCATATAGAATCCACTCCTCATGCGGTCCTGGGAAGCTTCGTGATAAAATCCATCATAATATCTTCCCATTTCCACAACGGGATATCCAACGGTTGCATCTTACCGTGTGGTCTCTTATGATCGGCCTTGACCTTCCTGCAGGTCAAGCACCGCTCGACGTACCAAGCCACATCCTGCTTCATGCAGGACCACCAATATTCCAGAAGAAGATCCCTATACATCTTCGTCGCCCCGGGATGAATGGAGAATCGGGATTTATGCGCCTCCTCCATCAAGATCTGGCGCATGCCTCCGAGGTATGGCACCCACACCCTGCGGTGTAATTTCAATAATCCCCTGTTGTCATAATCGAAGGAGAAAACCTGACCCACTATGCACTCACTCTTCCGATGTTCCTCCTTCAGGGCCTCCTGCTGGGCCTCCCGAATCCGCTCCAAAAGCGGAGTCACCACTGTCATCCGCATGCAAATATCCCTGATCGGATCCGCCTTGCGGCTAAGCGCATCAGCCACCACATTGGCCTTCCCCGGGTGGTAAAGGATCTCACAATCATAATCCTTCACCACATCAAGCCACCGACACTGTCTCATGTTCAAATTCAGCTGATCCATGAGGTACCTCAAACTCTTATGGTCCGTGTAAATGGTACACCGAACCCTGTAGAGGTAATGCCGCCAAATCTTGAGGGCAAAGACCACTGCCCCCAACTCTAAATCATGTGTCGGGTAGTTCTCCTCGTGAGGCTTCAACTGCCTCGAAGCGTAGGCAATGACGTGCCCTCTCTGCATCAGTACCGCGCCCAACCCCGAAATGGACGTGTCACAATATAAGAAAAAATCCTCTACGCCCTCTGGTAGGGCTAAGATTGGCGCCTCGCACAATCTCTGTCTCAGAACCTCGAACGCTGCCTGCTGCTCATGCCTCCATCGAAAGACCACGACTTTCTTAGTCAACCGTGTCAGGGGTACGAATATCTTGGAGAACTCCTAAATGAATCTCCGATAGTAGCCCGCTAAACCCAGGAAACTCCGAATTTTAGATGGAGACTTCAGAACCTCCCATCTCATCACGGCCTCTATCTTGGCCGGGTCAACCAGTATACCGTTCTGGTTGACAAGGTGCCCAAGGAATTGCACCTCGCGCAACCAAAACTCACACTTGGAGAACTTGGCATACAAGCTCTCCCTCCTCAGGGTCTCCAAAACCTCTCTCAGATGCTCCTCATGATCCTCCTATGTCTTGGAATAAACCAAGATGTCATCAATGAAAACTATCATAGACCGATCCAGCATCGGTCTGCACACGCGGTACATGAGGTCCATGAACGCGGCAGGAGCATTGGGGAGCCCAAACAGCATCACCACGAACTCATAATGGCCATAACGCGTCCGAAACGCGGACTTCTGCACATCCTCCTCTCTGAACCTCATTTGGTGGTAACCTGAACGCAAATCGATCTTGGAGAACCAAGATGCTCCCTATAACTGGTCATAGAGGTCATCAATCCTCAGGGGTGGGTAACAGTTCTTCACCGTTACCTTGTTCAGCTCCCAATAATCGATACACATCCGATGCGACCCGTCTTTCTTCTTCACAAACAGAATCGGGGCTCCCCAAGGTGAACTGCTTGGTCTAATGAGTCCCTTGTCTAACAGATCCTGCAGCTGCGTAGACAACTCCTGCATCTCGGGAGGAGCCAACCGGTACGGTGTCTTGGCTATCGGAGTCGCACCATGGACTAGTTCGATCCTGAACTCTACCTGTCGCTCCGAAGGTACTCCAGGAAGCTCCTCCGGGAACACATCAACATAGTCTCGCACCACCGGAACCTCGCTCACCGTCGCCTTACCTGCCTCCCGGGTATCCATAACATACGCGGCATATCCCATGCAACCTTGCTGAAGGTAGCGCCTAGCTCTCGCTGCTGAACATACTGTGGGTCCACACTGTGGCCTCTCGTCGTGGATCACCAACTCTCCCCCAGTTGGGGTCCTGATTCGCACCAGCTGTTGTGCACAATCTATCACCGCCCCATTAGGGCTCAACCAATCCATTCCTATGATCACCTTGTTCCCACGCAATGGAATGGGAATCAAATCCACCAAATAGCGCTCCTCAAACAACCTTAGAACACAATCCCTGAACACTGCTGATGCTCGCACCGATCGATCATTGGCAATCTCTACCTCTAAAGGGCAATCCAACATGCCTGAGGACTCAGTAAACTTCTTGCTAAGCGCAAGAGAAACAAACGATCGGGTGGCACCCGAGTCAAACAACACCTGAACTGGGATACCGTTCACATGGAACGATCGTAATGCATAAACAAAGAGCACTTATCAATATCATAACATCATAAAAATAAAATAGAGGAAAACAATCATACCCGTCACCACATCGAGTGCGGCGCGTGCCTCCTTGGTAGTCAGCTAAAACACCCGACTCCTCACCACTGGAGCCTCTGCCTTGCCCTGCCGGCCATCAGTGATCCGCAGAGTCACTGGAGCTGGCACCTTCACTGGCGCCGATGCTGCTGTCAGCTGGGGGCAACTGGCCTTCTTGTGGCCCCTTTGGTTGCAATGGAAACATAGCAACTTAGACGTCTGTATCACAGGTGCAGGGGCGGTACAATCCCTGCTGAAGTGCCCTGACTTGCCGCACTTATAGCAGCCTGACGATCCCAACTTGCACGCTCCCTCGTGCGTCTTGCCACATTTCCTGCAGCGACCCCGCCCCTGTTGGCCTTTCGCCCTGCATCTGGTCCCTTGGGCTTCTTCCCCGAAGCCCCCATAACATGCCCCTCTTCCTCCTTCCTCTTCCGAATGTGCTCCAGAACTATCTCCCTCTCCCTTGCCTTGGCAATCATAGAGTCCAGGGTAGGGCAAGCTGAAAAACTGACATGCTCCCGAATATCAGCTCGTAGCATGTCATGATAGCGGGTCGTCCTCATATCCTCATCACCCGCGTACTGGCGCACCAACAACGCCCTCTCCTGGAACTTGGCGGTGATCTCCGCCACAGCCTCTATCGTCTGCCTCATATCTAAAAACTCCTTGGCCAACTGCTGAAGCTCAACAGCCGGCGTAAACTTTGCCCTGAAACTGGTCACAAAGTCCGACCAGGTAATAGCCTTAATAGCTGAGTCTCCCAACGAGTCACCGACGAAATCCCACCAATCTCTAGCTCGGTCTCTCAAACATCCTGCTGCAAATCTCACCTTCGACCCCTCGAGGCAGAAGCTAGTCAATTGTGCAGACTTAATGTCTGCAATCCATCGCCTGGCAGCTATGGGGTCCTTTGCCCCGTGAAAATCCGGCGCACCACTGCCCCTGAAGTCCTTAAAGGACAGTGTGTGAGATCCTGACTGGCCAGATGCCATGTCACTCCTGAATGCCCTGGGGCAGTCCTCCATCAGCTCGACTATCCCTTCCTTGATCGACCCGAAAATGATGGGGGTCGACTAAAGGATGCCCCTGATGATCTCTAACGCGATGAACTCACGTTGCCTCTCATCTACTGGCTCGGACCCTGATCCCGAACTTGATCCCTCTCCAGAACTGCCACCCGTTGGCCTCTGACGTAGTACCACCATTCTGCAATACACACTGCCCCTGAAGTCCTTAAAGGACAGTGTGTGAGATCCTGACTGGCCAGATGCCATGTCACTCCTGAATGCCCTGGGGCAGTCCTCCATCAGCTCGACTATCCCTTCCTTGATCGACCCGAAAATGATGGGGGTCGACTAAAGGATGCCCCTGATGATCTCTAACGCGATGAACTCACGTTGCCTCTCATCTACTGGCTCGGACCCTGATCCCGAACCTGATCCCTCTCCAGAACTGCCACCCGTTGGCCTCTGACGTAGTACCACCATTCTGCAATACACACTGCCCCTGAAGTCCTTAAAGGACAGTGTGTGAGATCCTGACTGGCCAGATGCCATGTCACTCCTGAATGCCCTGGGGCAGTCCTCCATCAGCTCGACTATCCCTTCCTTGATCGACCCGAAAATGATGGGGGTCGACTAAAGGATGCCCCTGATGATCTCTAACGCGATGAACTCACGTTGCCTCTCATCTACTGGCTCGGACCCTGATCCCGAACCTGATCCCTCTCCAGAACTGCCACCCGTTGGCCTCTGACGTAGTACCACCATTCTGCAATACACACAGGCAACCATTAGTGATACTGATACCTCTAAAGGGATCACATATGTTTCAAGTTCCCCGGTCTTGTCTCAGCCTTCCTTAGTTCGGGTATAGATCCTCTGCTTTCAGTAGTACAGGCCCATACTACCTTCCACATCTATCTGTACCTTCTTTAAGGACTGCCTCGACTCCATCAGATCCCTTTCACTACTACTAATCACTACTATTCCCATTCTAGGCTTGCCCTAGGGAAAATCCCTGACTCCACCCAAACCGGTCCTCAGCTGCTGAAGGCTTCCTTGTAATCCCAATTAGCCATTACCTGAATACCATCACATGTGATGAGGCTCAGATAACCCTTCGAGTAACATACTCGTCCCTACAATGCTTAGACTCAAAAAGGAGCTGCGCAATACGGCCAAATCCAGCACTCTGAGATTATTCAACCCTGATCATATGTGACGTGCCGTATTCACCTAATGACTAACTCCCATCACTCAGAGTCCCACTAAGCACAAAGCAAGCAGCATTCGGACATAGGAAAACTACTCAAGCAAATCTGTCCTCATTGTGAGAAGCTGAACTAGCATATAATTCTATGTTCATACTACCAGGCATAACCTAAATAGGTTGTCCTACTACTTTCTACTCATTACTAGCATGTAATTCTCATAAACTGGAGCACATAAAGCAGGCACATAAGGCATCACTCCTAGATCCTTTGTAACAGCTCAACTTTTCAAATAAAATTTTAATTTAAAACAAAACATCATTATTCGACAAAAGTGCTTATTCCAAGTTTAATACAAAAGTATAAATAGTAAATCTCCAAGATCTTCAACAATGGCAGTGTGTACGTGTCACGCCGGCGCCTTTCCACGGTCATCACTAGTACCTGAAAAACATAAACACAACTAGTAAGCATAAATGCTTAGTGAGTTCCCCAGTATACGACTTACCCACATACGCCTTCCGGCCCGGACCTTTCGGTCCACATAACGTTGCCTTCCGGCCCGTAACATAATCGCCTTCCGGCCCATAATATATATCGCCTTTCGGCCCGTATTAGATTGCCTTCCGGCCCATAATATTTTGCCTTCCGGCCCACGATAGTATAAAACATAACACATGTAACATAATACACATAACACATAAATCATACATCATACCGTCCTTTCTATCACATAGAGACCCGCCTTCCAGCCCGTATAAGCATACATCATATATAAGCATACATCACATATAAAACATCTACCTCACTAGCCATAGCATAAATATAACACATACAACCTTCCGGTCTCACAATCAAACCCTTCCGGGTAAAGTATAGTGAGAAGACTCACCTCGTAATATGCAAGCTACACCCCTTTGAGCTACTCGCACTCGATCCGCTAATCCGCAGGTTCCCTATAATACCACATACCTCTATTAATGATCTTATCAAACAAGGCAATTGACCCTACTAAGTTACATACAGGCCAACGGTCGTTCTTGACCGGACTCGTCGAGTGAAAAGGGCAACTCGGCGAGTATAGACACCCCGACTCCACTCGCCGAGTCTAAAGGACGACTCGACGAGTTCTAATAGATCTTCAAGCTACTCGCCGAGTCTGAAGAACAACTCGGCGAGTCCTAGTGAATCTTCAAGCTACTCGCCGAGTCTGAAGAACAACTCGGCGAGTCCTCGCCATGCAGTCAATCCGCTGCCTCCTGTATTTCGCATGATTTCGAAGTATATAGATATGGGGCTTCCTGGACTTTCACATATACTATTACAGGGGTTTTTTTAACACTTATAACAACAATATAATCCAACAAATCCTTAAATGGGTTTCCTAAACCCTAAACTCGTGTACAACGTAACAGCTACGGATTTCGATCCGAATATTACCTGGAAACGTGTTCCCTGCGTCTCCAAACCTCCAGTCCTCGATTCCTTTGATCACCACCTTGCTCCTCCTTGTCTAGCAATCTCTTCAAGCCTTCTCAAATCCTCTCTCCTGCTCCAGATGCTCACACACTCCCAGGGGATCTTCAACCGGCCAAAAGACGCGACATGACGGCCATAAGATCGTTATATACGGTTCAGAATCGAAACGGCTAGGGTTCAGCTGAACAGCGTCGACTCGCCGAGTCCCTTATCGGACTCGTCGAGTCCAGTCGCGCATCTGCGACCAAGACCATGGCCCTACTCGGCGAGTCGTGCACCAACTCGCCGAGTCCCCTCCTAAATGTGCCCCAAAAATAATTTAAAGAAATACCTGAAATTCCGGGCTGTTACAACTCTCCCCCACTAGAACTAGACTTCGCCCTCGAAGTCTCTCATTCTGCGAATAACTCCGGATGTTGCTCCCGCATTTCTCTTTCCGGCTCCCAAGTCATCTCCGACCCTTTCCGATGTTGCCACTGAACCAACACCAGAGGTATTTCCTTGTTCCGTAGAACCTTGATCTTCCGATCCCTGATAGCTACTGGTCTCTCAGCGTAATTCAGGCTCGCATCTACCTGAATATCTTCTAACGGAACCACAGCTGCCTCATCGGCTATACACTTCCTCAGCTGCGACACGTGGAAGGTATTGTGAATCTGATTCAGCTCCGCTGGCAACTCCAACCGATAAGCTACCCGACCTACCCTTGCAATTACCCGAAATGGACCTATGAACCGGGGCCCCAATTTGCCCCTCTTCCTGAACCGAATCACCCCTTTCCAAGGAGAAACCTTTAGGAGAACGAAGTCGCCGACCTGAAATTCGAGCTCCGACCGGCGTCTGTCCGCATAACTCTTCTGTCGGCTCTGGGCGGTCAATAACCTCTGCCTCACCCGTTGGATCTGTTCAGTCGTTTGAAGTACGATCTCTGTACTGCCCATCACTCTCTGTCCCACTTCTTCCCAGCAAATGGGAGTCCGACACCTCCTACCATACAACAACTCAAAAGGTGGCATACCAATGCTCGAATGATGGCTGTTGTTGTAGGAAAACTCAGCCAGCGGCAGATGCGCATCCCAGCTACCCCCGAAGTCTAACACACACGCTCTAAGCATATCTTCCAATGTCTGAATCGTCCGCTCGCTCTGACCGTCGGTCTGGGGATGGTATGCGGTACTAAAATGCAGTTTAGTACCCAACTCCTCATGGAATTTCTTCCACAACCTGGAAGTGAAACGTACATCGCGGTCCGAAACAATCGAGGTCGGCACTCCATGCCGAGATACTATCTCTCTCACGTATAACTCTGCCAACTTCTCTGCTGATGAACTTTCGCTAATGGCAAGGAAGTGTGCACTCTTTGTTAGCCTATCCACAATCACCCAAATTGCATCGACTCCCCTGGCAGTTTTTGGCAATTTGGTGATGAAATCCATCGTGATCTGATCCCACTTCCACTCAGGAACCTCCAAGGGTTGCAACTTACCGTGCGGTCTCTGGTGCTCGGCCTTAACCCTACGGCAGGTCAAACACCTCTCAACGAACCAGGCAACGTCTCTCTTCATGCAAGGCCACCAGTACTCCTTTTTCAAGTCCAAATACATTTTCGTAGCACCGGGATGGATCGAGAATTTCGATCTATGTGCCTCCTCCATCAAAGTAACACGCGTACCTCCCATGAATGGCACCCAGATCCGACCCCGAAATATCAGAAGTCCCCGCCCATTCGTAACAAACTCTGAAATCAACCCGACGACCCGCTCCTGTTTCTGCATCCCAGACTTCACGACCTCGGCCTGTGCCCCACGAATAGCATCTAATACCGGAGTCATCACCGTCAATCTCAAACACACGTCCCGCAATGGAGTACTCTCCGCCCTACGACTCAGTGCATCAGCTACCACATTAGCCTTGCCTGGGTGGTATAGGATCTCACAGTCATAATCCTTAACCACGTCCAACCATCTCCTCTGACGCATGTTTAGGTTGGGTTGATCCATCAAATACTTCAAACTCTTATGGTCCGTGTATATGGTACAACGAACCCCGTACAGGTAGTGACGCCAAATTTTGAGGGCGAACACTACTGCCCCCAACTCTAAGTCATGCGTGGGATATCTCGCTTCGTGAGGCTTCAGCTGCCTCGATGCATAGGCTATCACATGGCCCCTCTGCATCAACACTGCACCCAGTCCTGAAATCGATGCGTCGCAAAATACGACAAAGTCCTCCATCCCTTCCGGAAGAGCCAGTACTGGTGCTTCGCACAGTCTCTGTCGTAGTGTCTCGAAGGAAGTCTGCTGCTCGGGTCCCCATGAGAATATAACACCCTTTCGGGTCAATTTGGTAAGTGGCACCGCGATCTTGGAGAAGTCCCTAATGAACCGTCGATAGTACCCTGCCAACCCAAGGAAACTCCTGATCTCCGAAGGTGACTTCGGTGCCTCCCAACTCATCACCGCTTCCACCTTGGCCGGATCGACCAATATCCCTGCCTGATTTACGACGTGCCCCAGAAATTGAACTTCCCGCAACCAGAAGTCACATTTGGAGAATTTTGCATATAGCTTCTCCGACCTCAGTAAATCAAGGACCTCCCTCAAATGTCCCTCATGCTGCTCCCTAGACCGTGAATACACCAGAATGTCGTCGATGAATACAATCACAGACCGATCCAGCATCGGCCTGCATACCCTGTTCATGAGATCCATGAACACTGCTGGGGCATTGGTGAGCCCAAAAGGCATCACCACGAACTCGTAATGCCCATACCGCGTCCTAAAGGCTGTCTTCTGGACGTCCTCATCCCGCACTCTCACCTGATGGTACCCTGATCTCAAATCAATCTTGGAAAACCAAGATGCCCCTTGCAACTGATCAAATAGATCATCGATCCTCGGTAACGGATAGCGATTCTTAACTGTCACCTTGTTCAGTTCCCGGTAATCGATACACATCCGGTGTGAACCATCCTTCTTCTTAACGAACAGAATCGGTGCTCCCCACGGCGAGCTACTCGGCCGAATAAACCCCTTCCCCAACAACTCTTGAAGTTGCGAGGACAATTCTTGCATATCTGGAGGTGCAAGACGATAAGGCACCTTCGCAATAGGCGCAGCCCCTGGAACTAGATCGATACCAAACTCCACTTGTCTCGCAGGAGGTATTCCCGGCAAATCCTCGGGAAAAACATCTGGAAACTCGCGCACCACTGGAACCTCCTTCAATGTCTTCGGTCTCTCGGAACTCTCCCGCGTATTCATCACATACGCCACAAAGCCGTTACATCCCCGCTGTAGGCATTGCCTCGCCCTAGCGGCCGAACAAAAAGCTGATCTCGAACGGGTACCTTCGCCGTACACAGTAAGAACTCCCCCACTAGGGTCTCGTATAGTCACCAACTGACGCTCGCAGTCGATGATAGCGCTGAATCGGCTCAACCAATCCATGCCTACGATGACACAGACATCACCCATCGCAATAGGAATTAGGTCAATCGGAAATGCGACCCCGAAGATCTCTAGCACACATCCCCGAAAAACCTCCGTAGCACAAATCACCCTCTCAGCCGCAATGGAAACGCTCAAAGGCCGACTTAACGGCTCACGACTAATGCCGATGTGCTGACTAAAAGCTAATGATACAAACGATCTACTCGCACCCGAATCAAATAATACTAGAGCAGGCATAGTGTTCACAAGGAAAGTACCTACACATACATTAACATAAGCATAACATTTCGACCTTTAATTAAAAACATGAATGATAACATACCTGCCACAACATCGGGCGCAGCGCGGACCTCCTCCGCAGTCAGCTGAAAGGCTCTCCCGCGAGCCCTCGGGGCCTCGACCTTCACCGGTCGGGTCTCAGTAGTCCGGGTAGTAGGTGTAGCTCCCTGACGAAGTTGCGGGCACTCGGCCTTCCGATGGCCTGTCTGGTTGCAGTGAAAGCAAACCATAAACCCCTTAGGGCAATCCCTGGCAATATGTCCCTCTTTGCCACACTTGTAACAACCACCAGCTCGACACGCCCCCTCGTGACTCTTGCCGCACTTCGCGCAAGTGCGACCCTTCGAACCTCCCATCCTCGAATCAGCGAACTTAGTTCGCTTGGCTGCCGGCTGAGACTGGGCCGACCGTCGATCCACCTGTCGAGACTCAGCCTCCTCCCTCGCTTGGGTCTCTAACTCGATCTCGCGCTTCCTGGCGTTCGCCTGAAGCTCAGTGAAAGTACGATAGGTGGAGTTTGACACAAACTCCCGGATCTCCCTCTTCAAAACACCCAAATAGCGGCTCATCCGCGACTGCTCCATAGATACCAGCTCGGGGCAGAACATTGCCCTCTCATGAAACTTCCGTGTGATCACTGCCACGGAATCAGTACCCTGCTTAAGGGTCAAGAATTCCTGAATCAATCGCTCCCTCTCTACCGGGGGAACGTACTCATCCCTGAACATCTCCGTAAACCTCTCCCATGTCACCGCCGTAATCTCTGCCTGAGTGAAGTTCGCCGTCACGAACTTCCACCAATCCTTCGCTCCCAGACGGAGCTGGTTCAAGGCGAACCGTACCCTCAAGTGCTCCGGGCATGAGCAAGTATAGAAGCACCCCTCGATGTCGGCGATCCACCTCATGGCTGCAATCGGATCCTGCGTCCCATCAAATTCAGGGGGTTTCGTGTTGCTGAATTCCCTGAATAGCAATGAATCACTCCCTTGCGGCCTGGCAGCAGCCACCGCTGCGGTAGCGGCAGTAACTGCAGCTTCAGTAAGTGCGGCGTACCGCTCCTCAAACTCCTCCATCAACGTGGTCTTAATAGACCCAAACATCTCCGGGATCTCAGCCCGTACCGCCGCAGCTACCTCTTCCTGAATAATCTGACGAATCTCCTCGTCACTCGCACCGCTCGAACTCGCCCCATTGCGTGTGATAACCATGATGTCTCTGAAATACAACATAAAATCATCAGAGACTCCACCAGGTACAATTGTACTCGGTACGCGCCCTACCCAGTCTCCGATTTCCAGGGATTCTTACTTGAGTCTTCCACTGATCCGGTGCCTTCGATAGTACGGGCCCAATACTACCGACCACACCGTATCAGTTTTCGTCCCAAATCTTCCTCCCCAAATCCCGAATAATGAGTACTCTACCTCTAGTATGCACTATCTACTTGCACGCTACCAAATATCTCATATAAGCAATCTCCCTAGACTAAGGCATCACAAAACAGGCATTTCTAGTCCTATCATGTACACCTAGTCTTCTAGCATGCATAACAGTTCATAATTCGATGCATAACATAACATTGTAAGGTATTCTGGGGATCTTTACCGTTCGGACGCTGGCTGCTCGTACACACTGTTCCATCCTTGTTTTACCGCCTTACCGTTTATAAAATGTTGTGTCCTTATTATTTAAAAAAGGTTTTTCCTCAAATCCCCGGTCTGAGTTCAGTTGCACCCAAAAGTACACCCGAATCCCTCAAACCAAGGCTCTGATACCAATTGTAACAGCTCAACTTTTCAAATAAAATTTTAATTTAAAACAAAACATCATTATTCGACAAAAGTGCTTATTCCAAGTTTAATGCAAAAGTATAAATAGTAAATCTCCAAGATCTTCAACAATGGCAGTGTGTACGTGTCACGCCGGCGCCTTTCCACGGTCATCACTAGTACCTGAAAAACATAAACACAACTAGTAAGCATAAATGCGTAGTGAGTTCCCCAGTATACGACTTACCCACATACGCCTTCCGGCCCGGACCTTTCGGTCCACATAACGTTGCCTTCCGGCCCGTAACATAATCGCCTTCCGGCCCATAATATATATCGCCTTCCGGCCCGTATTAGATTGCCTTCCGGCCCATAATATTTTGCCTTCCGGCCCACGATAGTATAAAACATAACACATGTAACATAATACACATAACACATAAATCATACATCATACCGTCCTTTCTATCACATAGAGACCCGCCTTCCAGCCCGTATAAGCATACATCATATATAAGCATACATCACATATAAAACATCTACCTCACTAGCCATAGCATAAATATAACACATACAACCTTCCGGTCTCACAATCAAACCCTTCCGGGTAAAGTATAGTGAGAAGACTCACCTCGTAATATGCAAGCTACACCCCTTTGAGCTACTCGCACTCGATCCGCTAATCCGCAGGTTCCCTATAATACCACATACCTCTATTAATGATCTTATCAAACAAGGCAATTGACCCTACTAAGTTACATACAGGCCAACGGTCGTTCTTGACCGGACTCGTCGAGTGAAAAGGGCAACTCGGCGAGTATAGACACCCCGACTCCACTCGCCGAGTCTAAAGGACGACTCGACGAGTTCTAATAGATCTTCAAGCTACTCGCCGAGTCTGAAGAACAACTCGGCGAGTCCTAGTGAATCTTCAAGCTACTCGCCGAGTCTGAAGAACAACTCGGCGAGTCCTCGCCATGCAGTCAATCCGCTGCCTCCTGTATTTCGCATGATTTCGAAGTACATAGATATGGGGCTTCCTGGACTTTCACATATACTATTACAGGGGTTTTTTTAACACTTATAACAACAATATAATCCAACAAATCCTTAAATGGGTTTCCTAAACCCTAAACTCGTGTACAACGTAAAAGCTACGGATTTCGATCCGAATATTACCTGGAAACGTGTTCCCTGCGTCTCCAAACCTCCAGTCCTCGATTCCTTTGATCACCACCTTGCTCCTCCTTGTCTAGCAATCTCTTCAAGCCTTCTCAAATCCTCTCTCCTGCTCCAGATGCTCACACACTCCCAGGGGATCTTCAACCAGCCAAAAGACGCGACATGACGGCCATAAGATCGTTATATACGGTTCAGAATCGAAACGGCTAGGGTTCAGCTGAACAGCGTCGACTCGCCGAGTCCCTTATCGGACTCGTCGAGTCCAGTCGCGCATCTGCGACCAAGACCATGGCCCTACTCGGCGAGTCGTGCACCAACTCGCCGAGTCCCCTCCTAAATGTGCCCCAAAAATAATTTAAAGAAATACCTGAAATTCCGAGCTGTTACATCCTTAGTCCTATTCTAGTATGCTATTCTACTGAAACTATTAAACATAACATAACTTGTATGGGTACTTTGGGGAATACTTACTTGAGCTTGGCCGATCGTGCACATCACACACTTCGTTCTTTCTTAAAACTCTTTACTTAATCTTTTATAAAACTTTTTCTCTTTCGAAATTCCTTAATCCCTCGATTTGAGTTCAGACACCCCCGAAGGTGTGTCTGAATCCCTCAAACTAGGGCTCTGATACCAACTTGTAACGCCCCAAAATACGGGCAAAAAATTTCATTTTTAAATATGTGATTTGCAAAACGTTTGTAACAAAATATCATTCGACCATATCATTTAATAAAACATGTCTCGTGTCTGTAAACCAAAACATAAATCATAATAATGTCAGAGTACAAATCCCAGAGTGTCTCATAGTCCGGAAAAACAAGAGCGTGTGTGTGATATGCCGCTACCGCGCCAGCTCCTTCCCCTTGGCTGAAGAGGTACCTGAAACAACAACTAAAAACCGTAAGCACGAAGCTTAGTGAGTTCCCCCACTGTACCACATACCATAGAACCACATATCATACATATATTTTCAGGCATATTTGGGTGCCCGACCTACCCCTTCGGTCCTCTCGACCGGATATCAGCTAGCATATATGGGTGTTGGCCTCCCCTTCGGTCCTCTCGACTGGACACTGACTAGCATATCTGGGTGATGGTCTCCCCTTCGGTCCTCTCAACCGGATGCTGGGGACTATTTCACCCACTACTACTACCATATAACACATATCACATAATTTATCTAGCATGGTTGGGCACGACTGCCCCTTCAGCCCTATCGACCAGTAAACCGGGGACTATCTCCCCTACTCTTACTAGCACGTAGCATCATATCATACTAGCACATAAACATATCACAGGTAGTAGCAACCCTAGATGAATATCACAAAGACAATCATCTAATCATACAACTCCTACTAGTGGGCCGGCATTGTGGCCGGAGACCCACTGCTACTGGAAGGTAACTCACCTCGAAAGTAGCTGCTGAAAGTCTGCTTGCTAAGCGCCTGAATGCTGAACCGGTAATCCTCCGGCTATAAATCATGAACATAGATTAGACACTCATAAATACCCTTAGGTCAAATGACTGACCCTCCCCTGGTCCAAGGTCAACTCCCTGGTCAAAGTCAACTTCCAATTGACTGGACTCGCCGAGTCATGGCACAGACTCGCCGAGTCCCTCCCCTACTAATCTGGTCCTACTCGTCAAGTCCCTTTTCCCACTCACAGAGTCACCCTTAACTCACTGCTTGGGACAATTGGACCGACCCGCGATCCGACTCGCCAAGTCCGAGATCAACTCGCCGAGTTCCCACGAGCAGATCTCCTACTCGCTTCCAAATCCTTATCAGAGCATCCTTTATGAGGATTTGGGTTTCTGGGACCATTGCTACACGTTAAATTGCTAATTTCGCGTGCAGATACAAGGGGTTGGACCTTCAACACTTAAACACCTCTTATTCAGTAACAATTCATATGACTCGATGAGTTTGAAGAACAACTCATCGAGTTCCAGGCAATCTTCATAGGACTTGTCGAGTTGTTCCTCCAACTCGCCGAGTCTAAGGCCATCTTCATAGAACTCGCCGAGTTCCACTTTGGGACTCGCCGAGTCCCTTGACCCATTTCCCATATAGACCAAATCTGAGACATGCAACGCTTCAAAACCATAGATCTAAGTTCCTAGGGCATGCTTATCACGTAAAGTTGCAAACTTTACGTGCATGCATGGCCCTACAAGCTTCAAAAAGGCAAATCCAAGCTTTTTATGAGGTCATACACTCAATGGGGACCTCAATCACTCCAACCACATAAAATTTATACTTCTAATACGTCCATAAGGTCTAGGTCCTTTCGGATCATTAAGCACTAACACAAAGAGTATGGTGTTTTAGGGCTTGCAAATCACCATTTTAGGGACAAAAAAGGAATCTAAAGAACTAGTGATCAAGGTAGAGGCTTTTCTACCTGAATGGAAGCCTCTTGCATTGTAGATTCCGGATCTACCTCCCCTCCTTGCACACTACCACCTCTTTCTTCTTCTTCTAAGCTCCAAACCTTCTTCAAAAAGCCAAAAATCACTCTCAAGAACAAAATGGGGGCTAGGGTTTCGCTCTTCAGCACTCTGGAAGTGTGATGAGTTGAAAAACTCTTTGATCGTTTAGCTCTTATACAGGTTAATCAGAATAATGCAAACAGAAATATCAAACATGAGAATGAATCTAAATAAGTTGAATGATTCAATAGCTTCACGCCTCAGCAGAGCTCGATTAAGAACTTCCGCTGTAGAGGCTTTTTAGGGTTACAATCGATAAAAGGTATTTTCTATTAATGATCGACTCCAAAATCTTACGTACAAAGATGCATGCAAGCATCTATAAATACTAAACCCTAATAAATAAATCACGGATGGACAGGCCCAATCCAGATACAAAATTGGACTAAAGACCGAGCCCAACACGCAACACATAATGGACCCTACAATCTCCCCCTTTGCGTCAATTGGAGCAAGACTCTACTTAGGCTTGCTGGATCCAGCTGCAGGAACTTTCTTCGTGGTATCGAACAAAAGAGGAATGATGGCAAGAATGGTTTGTATGAAACGAATGTACCACTGGATCATATCATCGAAATACTTTTTGTCATCTTCAGAATTCTGCTTGCACCGATTAATGATCCCCAGAACATGTTCCAAACACAAAGTAGTATATAGATGCTTGTCAGCCAAGGCAAACAAACATTTTTGGCCTTCATTCCTGGTAAACATGACTGAGTTTCGCTTTGGATCGATCCTCCCCATCTTCATTTTATTCAAATCACTTGCAGAACCAACTGGGGAGATGCTGGGATTCTTCTTGAATACACTAGCAATCACCTAATTCATCTTGGCAACCTCCATGATGTAGCAAACCAACATCCTCTTGAAGTGATCTATGATCGGCCCATATTCAACTTCATTGGTGAGGAGGATGTTATGTAGGATGATCCAGTCATGTGGATTCAGGTTAGGAAGATCAGCGAGAGAAATGGCATGTTCGGCTTTAGCTGACCCCCTCAATACTTTGAACCTCACATTAGTGAAGTTACCCTCCCGAAAGGGTTTGAGGACCCAAACATTGATGATCTTCTGTGCACACCACGTCTGATACTGAGGCTGAGCAGACCTCAGATAGAAGTCAATAAGCTCCCTATCGACCTTCAGGTGAGGATGAGGGACATCAGCAATGTGGGAAAATGCATGAAATATGAAGGCCTTTCGGGTCAAGGGCATGTCGAACTGAGAGTCGACAGAATTAACCCTGTCCAAGGAGATAACAGGTTCAAGCCAGAGGATGGTAGGGGTATCAATAGCTTCTTTGATAAGCTTCTCGAGAGTCCATGGAGGGAATAAGGTTTTTCGACTTTCAAGGAGATCATGAGCCTCCTTCATCTTCCTTTCGTTTGCTTCTGCCTCTCTAGCAATCCGAGCACTCATGTCTGAATCCTTATCCCTGGCCTGTTTCTTCAAGAGATCAGAAATGGTCTCTTTGTCATCATCACCATCACTGTCATCCAGAGCCTTTTTCCCTTTATCTTGAGCACCCGAACCTGAAGCATGACCAGTTGTTGGAGGTTCGGTTGCTTTAGTTGAAGCTGATGTAGAAGTAGGAGGCGGTTGAGATTGATTATCGCCCTTTGAAGCTCCTTCTCCCCCTTGTTTTGGATGGGCCACATTCTCAGGAAGCCCCTCAATTTTGTGATGTCAATATAGACACGAAATAGTGGATCCCGGGCACGAATCTCTTCCTTCAAAGTCAAGAGAGACTTTAAAGTGTTTGTGTGGTTTCCTGTTGAATTACGATCAAGCACTTGTTAAGAAGTGTTGAAAGGCATCTTTTAATGAGGCTTAGAGGGGTGGCTTTCGCTTCAGTTCAGAATTCCAGATCTTGACATAAGATAGAAACCAAATGAAGTACTTGTGAGACCAATGTGGTCTGTTGAACAAGTAGGTTTGGATCGTATTTTAGTGACTTGTTGGAAATGCTTGGTGTGAAATCTCAAGAAAAATTAAAACTAGATTCTATGGGAAGAAATGTTATGGTATGTAACAATTTCATAAGAATCACACAAAAGGAAAATAGAGATTTCACGGTACAACCACTTGGGTGGATTCGTTAATTCATAAGTGAAAGCTATAGCAAATTTAATTGTTCACCGTCAATGCATAGTGGGTTTTGAATTGAGGGTTTCACTTAGCACGTAGTGACACGAAGCTAAGATCACAAACACAGAGATTGTGTAACCATAAACCTCAGTGGTAATTTCTGAGTGTCTCAAGGGTTACATGTATGAAGTGAATATGATGGAGAAAAATGTTTGAGGTGGTGTAAGGAAACTAAAGTACCTCTGCTAAAAAACATAGTGACCAAGCAGAAAACTCTTAACTCATATGAGAAAAGAGTAAGGTAGCTCATGATTAGAATAAATGTGGCAGCCTAATTGGGAAGACAAGGTTTGTATATACCCAGTCAATAAGGCTTTATTCAAAATCAGTTGAGGCTTTGGACAACATGCAACAACATGCTTCTAGGGACACTTAGCTAGTAAAAAGTGTGAGAATGATACCTGCCCCATCGATATTCCATAAACTGTTAACATAAACAGAAGTAGAGACAAAAAGAAAGAAAATATTTTTGGAATTTTTGATATTTTTGTAAAAAGAAAAACAAAACAAACCAAACCCGAAATGGACCGAACGCTCGGTTCATTTCGGTTCCTAAAAAAAATATTTTTGGATTTTTGGAAAACAATTGTACAAACGTATACAACCAAAGATATCACCCTTTTTGAGATAAGCGAAAACAAGTGTAGTGGGACCGAACCCGAAATAGACCGAGCGTTCGGTTCATTTCGGTTCCCGTGTGAACCGAGCCCGAAATAGACCGAGCGTTCGGTTCATTTTGCTTCCAAATTTTAGTTTTGAGAAGGTGTTTTTGGTACTGATTCCGATTCCATCATACCTAGGCCTTGTAGGATTTTATTGAAACTTGCTTCAGGAAGGGCTTTGGTGAAGATGTTGGCCAGTTGATCATTGGTTCAAACAAAGTGAATTTCTATGTTTCCATCTTCCACATGATCCTTAATAAAGTGATACCTCAGTGCTATATGCTTTGTCTTGGAATGTTGCACTGGGTTATGGCAGATCCTAATTGCACTTTCCGAGTCGCAATATAGTGGGATCTTTTTCATATTGAGTTCATAATCCGGGAGTTGGCTTTGGATCCAAATCACTTGAGATGTGCAGGAGGCGGCTGCAATGTAATATGCTTTGGCTGTAGACAGAGAAACACATGTTTGTTTCTTAGATTGCCAGCTCACCAACTTCCCATCGAGGAATTGACAGCCTCCTGTAGTGCTTTTCCGATCTAGACCACATCCTCCTAGGTCTGCATCTGAGTAGGCTTGAACGAAGAAACCTGAGTTTGAGGGATACCAGAGACCGAGAGAGGTGGTTCGCTTCAAATATCGGAATATATTCTTCACTGCCAGCATGTGAGGTTCACGAGGATTTGCTTGAAACCTAGCACAATAGCATACTGAAAACATTATATCGGGCCTGCTAGCTGTGAGGTACATCAGGGAACCAATCATTTGGCGATAAATCGTTATGTCAACTGCCGGTTTTTCCAAAGATGGTGTGAGCTTGGTGCCAAACTCCATAGGGACTTTGACCTTTGAGTCTCCCATCATGCCGAATTTGGCAAGAAGAGTCTTCGTATATGCTTCCTGGTTGATAAAGATGCCTTTGGGTCCCTGTCTAATATTTAAGCTAAGGAAAAAATTAATCGGACCCATTGAGCTCATTTCAAATTTAGTCTCCATAAACTTTCTGAATTCAGATGTTAGGCTAGGATTCGTTGAGCCAAAGATGATATCATCGACATAGATTTGAACGATCATAAGGCGGTTACCTTCCTTTTTACGAAAGAAGGTTGGGTCAACCGAACCTTGTTTGAATTTATACATCTTTAAAAACTTAGTTAATGTTTCATACCATGCCCTAGGTGCTTGTTTCATACCATAAACAGCTTTATCTAGGATGCAACATTGATCTGGATGCTTTTCATTTACAAAGCCAGGAGGTTGCTCCACGTACACAGTTTCTTCAAGTTCCCCATTTAGAAAGGCGCACTTCACATCCATTTGGTAGACCTCGAGATTTTTGTGTGCAGCATAGGCAAGAAATATTCGAACGGATTCCAGCCTTGCTACCGGAGCAAATGTCTCTTCGTAATCGATTCCTTCTTCTTGGAAATATCCTTTCACCACTAGTCGAGCCTTATTCCGGATTACATTTCCCTCCTTGTCCATCTTGTTTCTGAACACCCATTTGAGAATGACAACCGAGGCATCTTTTGGTGTTGGAAATAGTCTCTAGACCTTATTTCTTTCGAACTCATTGAGTTCGTCTTGCATAGCCTGAACCCAATCAGAATGATCGAGAGCAATATTGATGGTCTTCGTCTCTATTTTGGAGATGAAAGAATTAAACATGCAGAATTCTACTTTGGAGAATAAAGTAGTTTGCTTCACCTTCAGTTGTGATCGAGTTAGAACCTTTTCAGATGCATCACCCACTATTTGAGACACAGGATGATCTCTGGTCCATTTGGTGAGAGGAGGATAATTTGGATCATTGGATGGACCCAATTCAGCATTTACCATTTCTTCCAACTCTGATTGAATATCATCATCATAGAGTATATTTGAGTTCTCCCCCTCGACAGATGATGAACCATATGGATGTGAACCAAGAAGTCTTTCTTTAACTGGGATTTTAGGCTGATCCGGACTTTCGGTTGTCACTGGACTTTCGGGTGCTACAGGACTTTCGGTTGTCACTGGACTTTCGGGTGCAACAGGACTTTCGGTTGTCATTGGACTTTCGGGTGCAACCGGACTTTCGGGTGCTATCGGACTTTCGGGTGCAACCGGACTTTCGGGTGCTACAGGACTTTCGGGTGCTACCGGACTTTCGGGTCTGTCAAAGATTGGATTCTCCCCCTGGACATGTGAGACCTGTTGATTTGAAGAAAATTGATTCTCCCCCTCGACCAAACTACCGCTCTGGGGAGGTTCGTTTCGAACTGGTTCTTCTTCTCCCATTCGTTTGGCTGCATTTTCGACAATCTTCTTAAGGTGATCAATTTTGTTGTCCGCTGCCGTGGCCTCAGAGTGAGCAGCTTTCTTAGGTTTATCAAATAAATCCATGAACTGGTCAAAGAAATTGGCGATTGAGGCTGTGACTTGACCTGTTTGAGAGAAAATCTCTCCAATTGCTTCTTCGGTAGACTTCAACTTCTTGACGTAATTGTCATCGAACGTCACATAATAGGTTTCTTCAATTCTTTTAGAATGCTTATTCAAAACCCTGTATGCCTTTGAAGTAAGAGAATATCCCAGAAAGATACCTTCATCAGCTTTGACATCAAACTTGTTGCGATGTTCTTTGGAATTGAAGATGAAGCACCTTGAACCGAACACGTGAAAGAACTTGACATTCGGCTTCCTGTTGTTAATAATCTCATAAGGAGTGAGAGAGAAACACTTGTTGAGATAAGATCTGTTTTGAGTAAAACAAGCTGCAGCAATGGCGTCAGCCCAGAAATATAGAGGAAGGGAAGCAAAACTCAGCATGGTTCGGGCCGCCTCACATAGGGATCGGTTTCGCCTTTCGACAATTCCGTTTTGTTGAGGTGTATAGGGGGCTGAGAAATTGTGACTGGTGCCCTTTTCTGCTAAGAAATCTTCGAATTCTTTGTTCTTGAATTCCAGTCCATTGTCGCTCCTGATGTTTCGAACGACTTTTCTCAGTTGCACTTTGACTTGCTTGATAAAGATCTTCAGTTTGGGAGTCGCCTCAGATTTGTGCTTTAGAAAGAATACCCAAGTAAATCGTGAGAAGTCATCAACAATAACAAGGATGTACTTGTTACCGCCAATGCTCTCAATTGATGATGGACCACATAAGTCGATGTGAAGCAACTCAAGTGGTTCAACAACTTTGGTGTTTATGATTGTTGGGTGACTTTGGTGACTTTGTTTCCCCATTTCACATGCAGCACATAAGTGTTCTCGATCGAACTTAAGCAGTGGAAGTCCCCGAACATGACCACCGGTGATTAGTTTGTTGATGTCTTTGAAGTTGAGATGTGAGAGCCTTCAGTGCCACAACCAACTTTCGTCTGAATGGGCTTTGGACAAAAGACATATGGCTGGATTCCCTTTGATTGGTCTGAGATTCAGAGGGAACATTTCACCTTTTCGTTAAGACTTGAGAATAACTTTGTTGGATTTTTTCTCTATTATCTCTGAACCTTCATCATCGAATGAGACTTTGAGACCTGTACCTCCCACCAGTTGAGACACACTGATGAGGTTATGCTGCAATCCTTCTACATACGCCACCTTCCTGATTGTAAAGTCTCCATTGGTTATCATCCCATAACCTTTTATCTTTCCATAAGAGTTGTTACCAAACTTGACATTCCCACCGTTTTGAAGTGACCGAAACTCCCTTAGCTCTTCCTTCCTTCCTGTCATGTGACGTGAGCAGCCACTGTCTATGTACCATTCTTCGTCGAACTGCTCGTCACTTATAACCTACAAAAATTAAGCAGATTTAGGAACCCAAAGTTTCTTGGGTCCTCGTGAGCCTTTTACAGAAACAGGAATAGTAAGAGAAACATCAACAAGATATGTTCATTTTATTAAGGTTGTTTCATCTTTCCTCTTAATAGTAAACACTTTGATTTTATTGGAGTTAGATGCAGGTATTTTGGATTTAGGTTCGGGAGTTTGGACTTTAGCTTGCTTTCAGTCTTCATTTGCTGAGGAAATCTTCCTTTTTCCTTTCAAATCCTTCGTCGATTGTGAGCTTGGTGTAGGATGAGAATTAGGCTTAAAAGAAGAATGAGAACGAGAAGAATTAGAGGAATAGAAGTTAGAATGAGAATCTTTCCTGACTTGAGGTTCGAAGTGACCCTTTCGGTTGGGACCATTTGAGGGACCGAACCTGGACCTTCGGTTGCTGTTAGTTGATGGACTGAAACTGGATTTTCGGTTGTTGTGAGTTGCTGGACCAAAACTGGGTCTTCTGCTGTAAAAGCTTGATGGGCTGAACTCTGGTCTTTGTCCGTTGTTGTTTGGTGGACCGAAACCAGCCTTTCGGTTGTTGTTACTTTCGGGACCGAACCTATCCTTCTGGTTTTGTTCTTCCTGTGGCCCGAACGCCTTCTTCTGGCTCTTTTGATCCAATGGACCGAGTCTCCTTTTACTCTTATTTTCTTCTCCTTTTGGCTTGGAGTTTCTATCAAAGTGAGTATAGTGAGGATTTTGGGAGCGCCATGATTGTTTTCGCTCTGAGAGATTTTTCTTGTATCTCAGATTTCTCTGCTGCTTTTGATTTTTCACTTGTTTCGGTTGTCTGTGAATATTTGCCTTCTGTTTCGGCTTCTGAGCAACAGGTTCACTTTTCATGGAAGAGGTTTCGCTTGTTGAGGAGACATATTCCTCTAGAACCTCTTTTGTGCCACTGGAACTGGGCACGTCAAAGTTAGTAGGTTTATTTAGTGGTTCTGCCACATATCTACCTTTGGCCTTCCATGATGTTCACTCTGATAAACCAACTGTTTCATCTGCATTGTCTATCGGTGCAGACCAGAAAAACTCATCACCACCATCTGCATTATCTTCATTCACCAATGTAGTGAGTTCGACTGTCTGATGTTCGGTTACTCCTGTGACCTTATAAACCTGATTAGGAGTGGTTCTAACCTTTTGGTATACAACAGCCTTTTCTTTAAGGATTGGGGACTTATTTTTGGACAGACGAGCGAATTCCACAGAATTTTCAGAAATCAAGTTTTTGTGGTTTTTAGGTTCGCTCCTAATAAACTCTGAATAGTCAACCTCATCCTTTATAGAGATTTCACTCATGTCATCGTCCTCATTAAGTTCAGATGCATTTTCAACATCAATTTTATTTTCTGAACTTAATTTGGTACTCAATGAGTCAAATTTTTGTATAGTTTCAGCTCTAAGTTTCAACTTATCATTTTCATCCAAAAGATTCTTAAGCATGTCCTTATGGTCCTGGGATTTTATAAAAGATTCAATTTTGTCCAGACCATACATATAAGTGGGATTTACATCATCTGAAGATACAACACTTTCACAGTTGTATGCTTCGGCATCGATTTCATCATCCTTTAACTCAAGGAAGGGCAAAATCATGCGATGTATCTTCTGGCCTATTTCACAGTCTAAATGCAGCTGAGTAATGTTAGTATAAAGTCTTTTTGCAATTAAACAAAAAACATTCCTCTGTTTTAACAATTTAAGATTGTCTCTTTGCAAATAGATATTTTTCATCCCTAGATTTAACCAGCTCCAACTCCTTCTGCTCAATCCACATCCTTCGCTCCTCACTCTTGGATGATACCCTGCTTATTTGGTTAGTTAGATTAGAATTCGTGACACGTGTTTGAGTTAAACAACTATCTAGATTTGAAATTCTTGAATTCAAGTTATTTAATTCTTTTTCATATGAAGTTTGTGGAATTTTAAACGAAACAAAAATGGATTGTACCTTCTTGATCAGTTCATCTAGTTCACTGATCTACACACTGAGAGGCTTCGCTGTAAAGCACACGTCCCCTCGCTTGTTAGCCACTTCGTTTCCACCATCAGTGTTGTATCCTCTCATCTGGGATACATCTGTCACCATCAGACATCTTCCACCAGCATCACCACTCTTTTCCACATAAGCCTTTCCATGAGAATTAAGGCCTTCTCACTTCATCATCTTCTGAGTCGGTCGACCATACCTGTACACCACCGAACTCATCATCATCTACCGAATCCTGCACAACAAGAGCATTCATAGAGGGATTAGTAGCAGCTTTCTTCCTTTTAATCTCCTCCAGTCTTTTCAGGAGACTTGCTTCTTCATCCTTCTCCTCATCTGTCTCTGCCATTTTCTTTAACACTCAATCTTTTGCGTAGTGATTTTTCCCTTCACAGTAAAAACAGCTGACACCATAATCAGCTTCATCCTTCGCTTCTTTCTTTGGTTCTTCAACTTTCGGCTCCTCTTTCACCTTTTCAGAGCTGTAGCTTCCCTGCCAAATCGTAGTCTTCCAGATTCAAATCTTCTTCTCTTGCTGCTGCATTCTTACCTTTAGACAGAAGAGCCAAAGACCCCAAGTTTGAAACCACGCTCTTCTCTTGTAGCACAATCTTTTCTTGGGATTTCAGAATCCCCACCAGTTTTGCCAAAGAATACGATTTGAACTGCTCATGCGCTTTAACCGTCGACACAACCGCCCTCCATTCGGGTCTTAGGCCATTTAAGAAAGTGACCTTCTGTTCGATGAGCTTTCTTTCTATGTCATGTTTGATCATCTTGCTGAGAAGATGATTGAACCGATCAAATGATTGTGTAACAATCTCCTCTGGCTTCTGCTTGAACTCTCCAAATTCAGAGAGAAGTAGGGTCTGAATTGAGTGCTCTAGATCTTCATCTGTGGAGTATAGCTCTCGCAGCCGATCCCAGATTTCCTTTGCTGTACCACAAGAACTTACTAATCGAAATGTGTCGGATTGAAGAGCGAATCAAATTAGTCTCAATGCCTTAATGTTGCATTGGAACTTCTCCTTTTCGTCCCGAGCGACGTCTTTCACATCTTTTAATAGATCATTATACTCCTTTTGAGTTTTAATGATTCCTGAAGTGCTTGAATGACCGAAAGGGCAAGCTGTGATAGCTTCCCATATCAGATACCCACTATCTTCCGGTCCAATAACGTAGTCTTCAAAATGGTGCGTCCACACTTCATAGTATTTAGTGTAGAGGATTGGAATCTTGGTTGTTGATCCGATGCTGTTAGAGATGTTGATGGGATTGGATTGAGAATCATCCATGCTTGATCGTTTAACCTGTTATAAGATCAGACTTTGTAATACGTAATATTAGGTCAAGATGAATAATTAATGAGATACGTCAATTATGGAGTGACGGCTCAATAAATATCAACGAATGCGGAATGAACCCTAATCACTTCTTTCACAGAAGAGATGTGTATGAATTACACAGTCTCCTGCTCTGATACCAATTGATGAGTTGAAAAACTCTTTGATCATTTAGATCTTATACAGGTTAATCAGAATAATGCAAACATAAATATCAAACACGAGAATGAATCTAAATAAGTTGAATGATTCAATAGCTTCACGCCTCAGCAGAGCTCGATTAAGAACTTCCGCTGTAGAGGCTTTTTCGGGTTACAATCGATAAAAGGTATTTGCTATGAATGATCGACTCCAAAATCTTACGTACAAAGATGCATGCAAACATCTATAAACACTAAACCCTAATAAATAAATCACGGATGGACAGGCCCAATCCGGATACAAAATTGGACTAAAGACCGAGCCCAGGACGCAACACATAATGGACCCTACAAAGTGTTAGGGACAAAGGAGGCCAAGTTAGAGCGTTTAAATAGGGTGCAAACACCTGGATTAGGGTTTTTGCCCAAACAGGGTCTACTCGCCGAGTCCGAGAACCAACTCGCCGAGTCCAAAGTTCAGTCCCCGCGTCTTATCCCGCTCCTACTCGGCGAGTTGGTCCATCAACTCGCCGAGTCCAAGGCAAAAATGCATTATTTTAAAATGTTAATTACAAGGAGTACGTACCAGGAACCAGGTGCTACATATCTCTACCATCAGCCATAAAGGCTGTCTCTACCATTAGCCATAATGCTATCTCTACCATCGGCCATAAAATGTTGTCTCTACCATTAGCCACAAAGGCTATCTCTACCGCATATCACGCATACATACATATCACACACCTCTACATAGCAAATATACCAACTATCATATAATGGGCTGACCTTGCTGCTTTAGACCCATTGGTATGGTGAGAAGACTCACCTCGCACTGCAAAACTAATAAGCTGAAATCAGACATATCCCACATGCTACTCCTTCTTAACTGTCCATAACCAAGGAGTAAATATCTCAGCATAGTCCCATAAATACCCCCAGGGTCAACCCTGGTCAAAGTCAAAGTCTATAGTCAAGGTCAACAGTCCATATTGACCTTGACTCGCCGAGTACAATCATTCACTCGTCGGGTTCCCTACTTAACTCGTTGACTCGCCGAGTCACCCAAGGGACTCGTCAAGTTCCCTGGTATTTACGGCCGTAAACCACCAATCGTACACCTTTAACCGTACACCCTTGGCCGTAAACGAGAAAACCCTCTCGACTCGCCGAGTCACTTGCACGACTCATCGAGTCCCCCAAAGTTCATCATGATTACGGTCCTCTCTAGTGGGACTTAAGGTCCCAAACTTCAGATCTATCTTCTACTAGTGAAGATAACACGTAAAGTTGCAAACTTTACGTGCATACAAGGCCTCACATGGCCATAACAACAAAACTAACCCTCAAATAAGGTTTTCATACATGGAGATGGGATAAGATTAAATAAAGATACAACTTTATGATACTTGGGACATAAGAGGGTCCAGATCTGGAACCATATCCTTGTGATATGTCCAGATCCAATCTTGCTTCCACTTCCTTCAAGGATAGCCATAATTTTCCAAAAAGAAATCTAAGAAACTTCAGCTGAAAGAACAAATCAATACCTGAAACGGATGCCCAACACAAAATGGATGTCTGATCTAGTGATTCTCCCTTGATACTTCCTCTTAAGGCTTGGAAATCTCCCTAAAATCCTAAACATAAGCTCCTAAATGCTCCCACTTCATACTCCATCGATTTTGCGGCCGTAAACGGCCTTCTATGGCGTTAAGGGAGGCTACTAGGGTTTATAATGATGTTTATATAGGGAGCAAACTCCAGAATTGGGGTTTTCATTAAACAGCTCAGACTCGCCGAGTCGAGCCTTCCAACTCGTCGAGTCACTTTGGATCCACGTCCAAGATACACCACCCTACTCGACGATTTGGACTCCCAACTCCCCAAGTCCATGCGTAACATTTCCCCCAAATGGTACTTTCTAACTGATACTCAAAACAGGTGTTACAGTGGAATTGGATTGATTCTTGGGCCTCTTTTTTGCCTTCAGTTCCTAGGAATCTGGTGGAGTTTGTTTTTGTGTAAAAGGCTCCTCTTCCCACCAAGAATTTTGCCTTCATACGAAATTCGATGATGTACTATGTTCTTTGATTACTTTGGAAGGCGAGAAACAGATGGTTGTTTAACAATGCTAGGATTGTGTAACGCCCGTAGATCTGGGCTAGTCAATTTAGAGGCAATAGGGGTCGAAAACGACTTTTCGACAAAAGATTATTAAGAATAAATAATCTACACCATGTTTTAGTATATGTTACAAGGTTTCCGTACATATAAAGAGCGTCGAAATCCGAGTTATAACAAAGAAGTTATGACCAGTTGAAGTTTCGCGACGGAATCGACACGATACCGGGAGGCGTAAATAGTGAATTTACGATAGAGCGAGATTTAGCCTTATCGATCTAAACGAAAGTCGTAGTATATGTTAAACCGATAGTGTGCATAAAAAGAACATCCAAATCTGACTTCGTATGAGGAAGTTATGATTTTTCTAAGATTTAGCATAACAGTGCACAACCCGAAATCTGAATTTTAGATCGATCGATTTTTAGCCAAAATAATCTAAACGATAAATGAAGATATCATTAATAGGAGTTAAACGATAAAAAGACAGTTGAAAACGGAGCTCGTATGCGAAAGATATGGACGAAGCTTAGTCCCTACTCTTCGAGCGTTGCGAATTCGATACAGTTTTGTAAATCTGAGATAGAGTGAGAATTAGCCGACAGGATCTAAATGAAAGTTGTAGTACTCGTAAATACCAACGCGTTGATATAACGAACGTCGATAATAGAGCTCGTATGCGAAATTTATGGACGAAGCTTAGTCCCTACTTTTCGAGCGCGGCGAATTCGATACAGTTTTGTAAATCCGAGATAGAATGAGAATTAGCCAACGAGGTCTAAATGAGAGTTGAAGATCTCATTAATAGGAACTCAACGCTAAAAATACAGACAAAAACGGAGCTCGTATGCAAAAGTTATGGACGAAACTTAGTCCCTACTTTTCGAGCGCGGTGAATTCGATACAGTTTTGTAAATCCGAGATAGAATGAGAATTAGCCAACGAGGTCTAAATGAGAGTTGAAGATCTCATTAATAGGAACTCAACGGTAAAAAGACAGACAAAAACGGAGCTCGTATGCGAAAGTTATGGACGAAGCTTAGTCTCTACTTTTCGAGCGCGACGAATTCGATATAGTTTTGTAAATCCGAGATAGAATGAGAATTAGCAAACGAGGTCTAAATGAAAGTTGAAGATATAATTAATAGGAACTCAACGGTAAAAAGACAGACAAAAACAGAGCTCGTATGCAAAAGTTACGGACGAAGCTTGGAGACTACTTTACTATACAATTCCTATAAATAAGAGATGAACTCTTCATAATTTCCTCACACCTTCAAACCTTTCTTTCTCTCTCTAACTTCTCTCTAACCTCCCTAAACCCCTCCCAAGTCTAGGGAACCTCCCTATCACGAGAAGAAAGCCCCGGATCGCCTGACGGCTCCGAGAAAAAAAGCTTTCGGCTCGGAAACGCTGCTCCAGCGAAGTCCGATTTTTAATAAAAACCCGCTGTAAGTGAGTTACGTTTATACTATATTTAATATAGCTTTTATTTAACTATAGTAACTTTATAAGGTCCTTAAAATAATAATTTGGGCTATTATTATAAGTTATATTGAGTGTTATTTAATGCTTCTATAATAGTAATAATAGCTAGACTATTAATTAGTCGCGATTAACGTTAAAACTAAACTCTAATGGTATTAATACTAGGTTTTGGTCAAGGATAAAAAATTGTTTTGAGATAACGAAGTGTTGTTCAAGTACCGAGTCACCACCTAATCAAGTGAGTGCATGGTCCATTTCATCTTACACATATGTATGAAGTATTTTATATAAATTACGTCCTATGTGTGCATATTAACAGAGTACTTGTTGTCTATGCTGGATGAACGGTTTTATACACGTTTTAAATGATTTAAACTGTATATGTATTATATATCTACGAAAATGTTGGGGTAAGACATGGGTAGATTTAATAGATGAAATATGAGTTGGATGATGAGTTGAGAGGTGAAATAGACCGTGAGGTGAGGGTGAGAGGTGGACGATGTGAGAAGCCTTTTTTCCCAAATGATGGCCCTGTCATTCAGCAGAGTATGGATGATAACCACGGACTATTCTAGACAGTCCAGTGGAACACTAGCAGGCTCGCAACCTGTAGGTGTTGTGAACGATGTGTTCACCGGTGTACTCTAAAAACCTATTGATATGTATTGTGAGTGGACTCTCGAAAATGATACTGTCAATAAAACCCTGGCAGATGTGCCTAAAGGAATCTACCGGCAGAAGCGCCTAATAGAGAACCTCATAACCCCGGCAGATGTGCCTAAAAGGACTATTCCGACAGATGCGCCCCATAGAGAATGTCACAATTTTGGCAGCTGCGCCTAAGTGACAGAACTAGCAGTTGTGCCTGACAGATGTGTCATTTACAACGATGGAATTCATACCTATTCCTTAGGATACTTCTTAGGAATGAATGAACAAGAAATAGCTGATTCTTAGGGTAGATCCTTAAGAATAAAGAAGATAATGGGGATGGGTAATTGGGTTAACTGTTTGATGATTAAACATAATAATTATATTATTGTGGGTTGAAAACCCTATGTACTCACCAGGTTTCCCAACCTGACCCACTCAGTTTATTTATATCACATGTGTCGATATGAAGTGACATTACACTGAGAGATTGAGAAGATATAGATCACTAGTGATAATGAATGTAAGTTATGTTTTGAGATAACGTTAAAACTAAACTCTAATGGTATTAATACTAGGTTTTTGTCAAGGATAAAAAATTGTTTTGAGATCACGAAGTGCTGTTCAAGTACCGAGTCACCACCTAATCAAGTGAGTGCATGGTCCCTTTCATCTTACACATATGTATGAAGTATTTTATATAAATTACGTGCTATGTGTGCATATTAACTGAGTACTTGCTGTCTATGCTGGATGAACGATTTTATACACGTTTGAAATGATTTAAACTGTATATGTATTATATATCTACGAAAATGTTGGGGTAAGACATGGGTAGATTTAATAGATGAAATATGAGTCGGATGATGAGTTGAGAGGTGAAATAGACCGTGAGGTGAGGGTGAGAGGTGGACGATGTGAGAAGCCTTTTTTCCCAAATGATGGCCCTGTCATTCAGCAGAGTATGGATGATAACCACGGACTATTCTAGACAGTCCAGTGGAACACTAGCAGGCTCGCAACCTGTAGGTGTTGTGAACGATGTGTTCACCGGTGTACTTTAAAAACCCATTGATATGTATTGTGAGTGGACTCTCGAAAACGATACTGTCAATAAAACCTGGCAGATGTGCCTAAAGGACTCTACCGGCAGAAGCGCCTAATAGAGAACCTCATAACCCCGGCAGATGTGCCGAAAAGGACTATTCCGGCAGATGCGCCCCATAGAGAATGTCACAATTTTGGCAGCTGCGCCTAACTGACAGAACTAGCAGTTGTGCCTGACAGATGTGTCATTTACAACGATGGAATTCATACCTATTCCTTAGGATACTTCTTAGGAATGAATGAACAAGAAATAGCTGATTCTTAGGGTAGATCCTTAAGAATAAAGAAGATAATGGGGATGGGTAATTGGGTTAACTGTTTGATGATTAAACATAATAATTATATTATTGTGGGTTGAAAACCCTATGTACTCACCAGGTTTCCCAACCTGACCCACTCAGTTTATTTATATCACATGTGTCGATATGAAGTGACATTACACTGAGAGATTGAGAAGATATAGATCACTAGTGATAATGAATGTAAGTTATGTTTTGAGATAACGTTAAAACTAAACTCTAATGGTATTAATACTAGGTTTTTGTCAAGGATAAAAAATTGTTTTGAGATCACGAAGTGCTGTTCAAGTACCGAGTCACCACCTAATCAAGTGAGTGCATGGTCCCTTTCATCTTACACATATGTATGAAGTATTTTATATAAATTACGTGCTATGTGTGCATATTAACTGAGTACTTGCTGTCTATGTTGGATGAACGATTTTATACACGTTTGAAATGATTTAAACTGTATAAATGTATTATATATCTACGAAAATGTTGGGGTAAGACATGGGTAGATGTAATTGATGAAATATGAGTCGGATGATGAGTTGAGAGGTGAAATAGATCGTGAGGTGAGGGTGAGAGGTGGACGATGTGAGAACCCTTTTTACCCAAATGATGGCCCTGTCATTCATCAGAGTATGGATGATAACCACGGACTATTCTAGACAGTCCAGTGGAACACTAGCAGGCTCGCAACCTGTAGGTGTTGTGAACGATGTGTTCACCGGTGTATTCTAAAAACCCGTTGATATGTATTGTGAGTGGACTCTCGAAAACGATACTGTCAATAAAACCCTGGCAGATGTGCCTAAAGGACTCTACCGGCAGAAGCGCCTAATAGAGAACCTCATAACCCCGACAGATGTGCCTAAAAGGACTATTCCGGCAGATGCGCCCCATAGAGAATGTCACAATTTTGGCAGCTGCGCCTAACTGACAGAACTAGCAGTTGTGCCTGACAGATGTGTCATTTACAACGATGGAATTCATACCTATTCCTTAGGATACTTCTTAGGAATGAATGAACAAGAAATAGCTGATTCTTAGGGTAGATCCTTAAGAATAAAGAAGATAATGGGGATGGGTAATTGGGTTAACTGTTTGATGATTAAACATAATAATTATATTATTGTGGGTTGAAAACCCTATGTACTCACCAGGTATCCCAACCTGACCCACTCAGTTTATTTATATCACATGTGTCGATATGAAGTGACATTACACTAAGAGATTGAGAAGATATAGATAACTAGTGATAATGAATGTAAGTTATGTTTTGAGATAACGTTAAAACTAAACTCTAATGGTATTAATACTAGGTTTTTGTCAAGGATAAAAAATTGTTTTGAGATCATGAAGTGCTGTTCAAGTACCGAGTCACCACCTAATCAAGTGAGTGCATGGTCCCTTTCATCTTACACATATGTATGAAGTATTTTATATAAATTACGTGCTATGTGTGCATATTAACTGAGTACTTGCTGTCTATGCTGGATGAACGATTTTATACACGTTTGAAATGATTTAAACTGTATATGTATTATATATCTACGAAAATGTTGGGGTAAGACATTAGTAGATGTAATAGATGAAATATGAGTCAGATGATGAGTTGAGAGGTGAAATAGACCGTGAGGTGAGGGTGAGAGGTGGACGATGTGAGAAGCCTTTTTTCCCAAATGATGGCCCTGTCATTCAGCAGAGTATGGATGATAACCACGGACTATTCTAGACAGTCCAGTGGAACACTAGCAGGCTCGCAACCTGTAGGTGTTGTGAACGATGTGTTCACCGGTGTACTCTAAAAACCCATTGATATGTATTGTGAGTGGACTCTCAAAAACGATACTGTCAATAAAACCCTGGCAGATGTGCCTAAAGGACTCTACCGGCAGAATCGCCTAATAGAGAACCTCATAACCCTGGCAGATCTGCCTAAAAGGACTATTCCGGCAGATGCGCCCCATAGAGAATGTCACAATTTTGGCAGCTGCGCCTAACTGACAGAACTAGCAGTTGTGCCTGACAGATGTGTCATTGACAACGATGGAATTCATACCTATTCCTTAGGATACTTCTTAGGAATGAATGAACAAGAAATAGCTGATTCTTAGGGTAGATCCTTAAGAATAAAGAAGATAATGGGGATGGGTAATTGGGTTAACTGTTTGATGATTAAACATAATAATTATATTATTGTGGGTTGAAAACCCTATGTACTCACCAGGTTTCCCAACCTGACCCACTCAGTTTATTTATATCACATGTGTCGATATGAAGTGACATTACACTAAGAGATTGAGAATATATAGATCACTAGTGATAATGAATGTAAGTTATGTTTTGAGATAACGTTAAAACTAAACTCTAATGGTATTAATACTAGGTTTTTGTCAAGGATAAAAAATTGTTTTGAGATCACGAAGTGCTGTTCAAGTACCGAGTCACCACCTAATCAAGTGAGTGCATGGTCCCTTTCATCTTACACATATGTATGAAGTATTTTATATAAATTACGTGCTATGTGTGCATATTAACTGAGTACTTGTTGTCTATGTTGGATGAACGATTTTATACACGTTTGAAATGATTTAAACTGTATATGTATTATATATCTACGAAAATGTTGGAGTAAGACATGGGTAGATGTAATAGATGAAATATGAGTCAGATGATGAGTTGAGAGGTGAAATAGACCGTGAAGTGAGGGTGAGAGGTGGACGATGTGAGAACCCTTTTTTTCCCAAATGATGGCCCTGTCATTCAGCAGAGTATGGATGATAACCACGGACTATTCTAGACAGTCCAGTGGAACACTAGCAGGCTTGCAACCTGTAGGTGTTGTGAACGATGTGTTCACCGGTGTACTCTAAAAACCCATTGATATGTATTGTGAGTGGACTCTCGAAAACGATACTGTCAATAAAACCCTGGCAGATGTGCCTAAAGGACTCTACCGGCAGAAGCGCCTAATAGAGAACCTCATAACCCCGGCAGATGTGCCTAAAAGGACTATTCCGGCAGATGCGCCCCATAGAGAATGTCACAATTTTGGCAGCTGCGCCTAACTGACAGAACTAGCAGTTGTGCCTGACAGATGTGTCATTTACAACGATGGAATTCATACCTATTCCTTAGGATACTTCTTAGGAATGAATGAACAAGAAATAGCTGATTCTTAGGGTAGATCCTTAAGAATAAAGAAGATAATGGGGATGGGTAATTGGGTTAACTGTTTGATGATTAAACATAATAATTATATTATTGTGGGTTGAAAACCCTATGTACTCACCAGGTTTCTCAACCTGACCCACTCAGTTTATTTATATCACATGTGTCGATATGAAGTGACATTACACTGAGAGATTGAGAAGATATACATCACTAGTGATAATGAATGTAAGTTATGTTTTGAGATAACGTTAAAACTAAACTCTAATGGTATTAATACTAGGTTTTTGTCAAGGATAAAAAATTGTTTTGAGATCACGAAGTGCTGTTCAAGTACCGAGTCACCACCTAATCAAGTGAGTGCATGGTCCCTTTCATCTTACACATATGTATGAAGTATTTTATATAAATTACGTGCTATGTGTGCATATTAACTGAGTACTTGCTGTCTATGCTGGATGAACGATTTTATACACGTTTGAAATAATTTAAACTGTATATGTATTATATATCTACGAAAATGTTGGGGTAAGACATGGGTAGATTTAATAGATGAAATATGAGTCGGATGATGAGTTGAGAGGTGAAATAGACCGTGAGGTGAGGGTGAGAGGTGGACGATGTGAGAAGCCTTTTTTCCCAAATGATGGCCCTGTCATTCAGCAGAGTATGGATGATAACCACAGACTATTCTAGACAGTCCAGTGGAACACTAGCAGGCTCGCAACCTGTAGGTGTTGTGAACGATGTGTTCACCGGTGTACTCTAAAAACCCATTGATATGTATTGTGAGTGGACTCTCGAAAACGATACTGTCAATAAAACCTGGCAGATGTGCCTAAAGGACTCTACCGGCAGAAGCGCCTAATAGAGAACCTCATAACCCCGGCAGATGTGCTGAAAAGGACTATTCCGGCAGATGCGCCCCATAGAGAATGTCACAATTTTGGCAGCTGCGCCTAACTGACAGAACTAGCAGTTGTGCCTGACAGATGTGTCATTTACAACGATGGAATTCATACCTATTCCTTAGGATACTTCTTAGGAATGAATGAACAAGAAATAGCTGATTCTTAAGGTAGATCCTTAAGAATAAAGAAGATAATGGGGATGGGTAATTGGGTTAACTGTTTGATGATTAAACATAATAATTATATTATTGTGGGTTGAAAACCCTATGTACTCACCAGGTTTCCCAACCTGACCCACTCAGTTTATTTATATCACATGTGTCGATATGAAGTGACATTACACTGAGAGATTGAGAAGATATAGGTCACTAGTGATAATGAATGTAAGTTATGTTTTGAGATAACGTTAAAACTAAACTCTAATGGTATTAATACTAGGTTTTTGTCAAGGATAAAAAATTGTTTTGAGATCACGAAGTGCTGTTCAAGTACCGAGTCACCACCTAATCAAGTGAGTGCATGGTCCCTTTCATCTTACACATATGTATGAAGTATTTTATATAAATTACGTGCTATGTGTGCATATTAACTGAGTACTTGCTGTCTATGCTGGATGAACGATTTTATACACGTTTGAAATGATTTAAACTGTATATGTATTATATATCTACGAAAATGTTGGGGTAAGACATGGGTAGATTTAATAGATGAAATATGAGTCGGATGATGAGTTGAGAGGTGAAATAGACCGTGAGGTGAGGGTGAGAGGTGGACGATGTGAGAAGCCTTTTTTCCCAAATGATGGCCCTGTCATTCAGCAGAGTGTGGATGATAACCACAGACTATTCTAGACAGTCCAGTGGAACACTAGCAGGCTCGCAACCTGTAGGTGTTGTGAACGATGTGTTCACCGGTGTACTCTAAAAACCCATTAATATGTATTGTGAGTGGACTCTCGAAAACGATACTGTCAATAAAACCCTGGCAGATGTGCCTAAAGGACTCTACCGGCAGAAGCGCCTAATAGAGAACCTCATAACCCCGGCAGATCTGCCTAAAAGGACTATTCCGGCAGATGCGCCCCATAGAGAATGTCACAATTTTGGCAGCTGCGCCTAACTGACAGAACTAGCAGTTGTGCCTGACAGATGTGTCATTTACAACGATGGAATTCATACCTATTCCTTAGGATACTTCTTAGGAATGAATGAACAAGAAATAGCTGATTCTTAGGGTAGATCCTTAAGAATAAAGAAGATAATGGGGATGGGTAATTGGGTTAAATGTTTGATGATTAAACATAATAATTATATTATTGTGGGTTGAAAACCCTATGTACTCACCAGGTTTCCCAACCTGACCCACTCAGTTTATTTATATCACATGTGTCGATATGAAGTGACATTACACTGAGAGATTGAGAAGATATAGATCACTAGTGATAATGAATGTAAGTTATGTTTTGAGATAACGTTAAAACTAAACTCTAATGGTATTAATACTAGGTTTTTGTCAAGGATAAAAAATTGTTTTGAGATCACGAAGTGCTGTTCAAGTACCGAGTCACCACCTAATCAAGTGAGTGCATGGTCCCTTTCATCTTACACATATGTATGAAGTATTTTATATAAATTACGTGCTATGTGTGCATATTAACTGAGTACTTGCTGTCTATGCTGGATGAACGATTTTATACACGTTTGAAATGATTTAAACTGTATATGTATTATATATCTACGAAAATGTTGGGGTAAGACATGGGTAGATTTAATAGATGAAATATGAGTCGGATGATGAGTTGAGAGGTGAAATAGACCGTGAGGTGAGGGTGAGAGGTGGACGATGTGAGAAGCCTTTTTTCCCAAATGATGGCCCTGTCATTCAGCAGAGTGTGGATGATAACCACAGACTATTCTAGACAGTTCAGTGGAACACTAGCAGGCTCGCAACCTGTAGGTGTTGTGAACGATGTGTTCACCGGTGTACTCTAAAAACCCATTGATATGTATTGTGAGTGGACTCTCGAAAACGATACTGTCAATAAAACCCTGGCAGATGTGCCTAAAGGACTCTACCGGCAGAAGCGCCTAATAGAGAACCTCATAACCCCGGCAGATCTGCCTAAAAGGACTATTCCGGCAGATGCGCCCCATAGAGAATGTCACAATTTTGGCAGCTGCGCCTAACTGACAGAACTAGCAGTTGTGCCTGACATATGTGTCATTTACAACGATGGAATTCATACCTATTCCTTAGGATACTTCTTAGGAATGAATGAACAAGAAATAGCTGATTCTTAGGGTAGATCCTTAAGAATAAAGAAGATAATGGGGATGGGTAATTGGGTTAACTGTTTGATGATTAAACATAATAATTATATTATTGTGGGTTGAAAACCCTATGTACTCACCAGGTTTCCCAACCTGACCCACTCAGTTTATTTATATCACATGTGTCGATATGAAGTGACATTACACTGAGAGATTGAGAAGATATAGATCACTAGTGATAATGAATGTAAGTTATGTTTTGAGATAACGTTAAAACTAAACTCTAATGGTATTAATACTAGGTTTTTGTCAAGGATAAAAAATTGTTTTGAGATCACGAAGTGCTGTTCAAGTACCGAGTCACCACCTAATCAAGTGAGTGCATGGTCCCTTTCATCTTACACATATGTATGAAGTATTTTATATAAATTACGTGCTATGTGTGCATATTAACTGAGTACTTGCTGTCTATGCTGGATGAACGATTTTATACACGTTTGAAATGATTTAAACTGTATATGTATTATATATCTACGAAAATGTTGGGGTAAGACATGGGTAGATTTAATAGATGAAATATGAGTCGGATGATGAGTTGAGAGGTGAAATAGACCGTGAGGTGAGGGTGAGAGGTGGACGATGTGAGAAGCCTTTTTTCCCAAATGATGGCCCTGTCATTGAGCAGAGTATGGATGATAACCACAGACTATTCTAGACAGTCCAGCGGAACACTAGCAGGCTCGCAACCTGTAGGTGTTGTGAACGATGTGTTCACCGGTGTACTCTAAAAACCCATTGATATGTATTGTGATTGGACTCTCGAAAACGATACTGTCAATAAAACCTGGCAAATGTGCCTAAAGGACTCTACCGGCAGAAGCGCCTAATAGAGAACCTCATAACCCCGGCAGATGTGCCGAAAAGGACTATTCCGGCAGATGCGCTCCATAGAGAATGTCACAATTTTGGCAGCTGCGCCTAACTGACAGAACTAGCAGTTGTGCCTGACAGATGTGTCATTTACAACGATGGAATTCATACCTATTCCTTAGGATACTTCTTAGGAATGAATGAACAAGAAATAGCTGATTCTTAGGGTAGATCCTTAAGAATAAAGAAGATAATGGGGATGGGTAATTGGGTTAACTGTTTGATGATTAAACATAATAATTATATTATTGTGGGTTGAAAACCCTATGTACTCACCAGGTTTCCCAACCTGACCCACTCAGTTTATTTATATCACATGTGTCGATATGAAGTGACATTACACTGAGAGATTGAGAAGATATAGATCACTAGTGATAATGAATGTAAGTTATGTTTTGAGATAACGTTAAAACTAAACTCTAATGGTATTAATACTAGGTTTTTGTCAAGGATAAAAAATTGTTTTGAGATCACGAAGTGCTGTTCAAGTACCGAGTCACCACCTAATCAAGTGAGTGCATGGTCCCTTTCATCTTACACATATGTATGAAGTATTTTATATAAATTACGTGCTATGTGTGCATATTAACTGAGTACTTGCTGTCTATGCTGGATGAACGATTTTATACACGTTTGAAATGATTTAAACTGTATATGTATTATATATCTACGAAAATGTTGGGGTAAGACATGGGTAGATTTAATAGATGAAATATGAGTCGGATGATGAGTTGAGAGGTGAAATAGACCGTGAGGTGAGGGTGAGAGGTGGACGATGTGAGAAGCCTTTTTTCCCAAATGATGGCCCTGTCATTGAGCAGAGTATGGATGATAACCACAGACTATTCTAGACAGTCCAGCGGAACACTAGCAGGCTCGCAACCTGTAGGTGTTGTGAACGATGTGTTCACCGGTGTACTCTAAAAACCCATTGATATGTATTGTGATTGGACTCTCGAAAACGATACTGTCAATAAAACCTGGCAGATGTGCCTAAAGGACTCTACCGGCAGAAGCGCCTAATAGAGAACCTCATAACCCCGGCAGATGTGCCGAAAAGGACTATTCCGGCAGATGCGCTCCATAGAGAATGTCACAATTTTGGCAGCTGCGCCTAACTGACAGAACTAGCAGTTGTGCCTGACAGATGTGTCATTTACAACGATGGAATTCATACCTATTCCTTAGGATACTTCTTAGGAATGAATGAACAAGAAATAGCTGATTCTTAGGGTAGATCCTTAAGAATAAAGAAGATAATGGGGATGGGTAATTGGGTTAACTGTTTGATGATTAAACATAATAATTATATTATTGTGGGTTGAAAACCCTATGTACTCACCAGGTTTCCCAACCTGACCCACTCAGTTTATTTATATCACATGTGTCGATATGAAGTGACATTACACTGAGAGATTGAGAAGATATAGATCACTAGTGATAATGAATGTAAGTTATGTTTTGAGATAACGTTAAAACTAAACTCTAATGGTATTAATACTAGGTTTTTGTCAAGGATAAAAAATTGTTTTGAGATCACGAAGTGCTGTTCAAGTACCGAGTCACCACCTAATCAAGTGAGTGCATGGTCCCTTTCATCTTACACATATGTATGAAGTATTTTATATAAATTACGTGCTATGTGTGCATATTAACTGAGTACTTGCTGTCTATGCTGGATGAACGATTTTATACACGTTTGAAATAATTTAAACTGTATATGTATTATATATCTACGAAAATGTTGGGGTAAGACATGGGTAGATTTAATAGATGAAATATGAGTCGGATGATGAGTTGAGAGGTGAAATAGACCGTGAGGTGAGGGTGAGAGGTGGACGATGTGAGAAGCCTTTTTTCCCAAATGATGGCCCTGTCATTCAGCAGAGTATGGATGATAACCACAGACTATTCTAGACAGTCCAGTGGAACATTAGCAGGCTCGCAACCTGTAGGTGTTGTGAACGATGTGTTCACCGGTGTACTCTAAAAACCCATTGATATGTATTGTGAGTGGACTCTCGAAAACGATACTGTCAATAAAACCTGGCAGATGTGCCTAAAGGACTCCACCGGCAGAAGCGCCTAATAGAGAACCTCATAACCCCGGCAGATGTGCCGAAAAGGACTATTCCAGCATATGCGCCCCATAGAGAATGTCACAATTTTGGCAGCTGCGCCTAACTGACAGAACTAGCAGTTGTGCCTGACAAATGTGTCATTTACAACGATGGAATTCATACCTATTCCTTAGGATACTTCTTAGGAATGAATGAACAAGAAATAGCTGATTCTTAGGGTAGATCCTTAAGAATAAAGAAGATAATGGGGATGGGTAATTGGGTTAACTGTTTGATGATTAAACATAATAATTATATTATTGTGGGTTGAAAACCCTATGTACTCACCAGGTTTCCCAACCTGACCCACTCAGTTTATTTATATCACATGTGTCGATATGAAGTGACATTACACTGAGAGATTGAGAAGATATAGATCACTAGTGATAATGAATGTAAGTTATGTTTTGAGATAATGTTAAAACTAAACTCTAATGGTATTAATACTAGGTTTTTGTCAAGGATAAAAAATTGTTTTGAGATCACGAAGTGCTGTTCAAGTACCGAGTCACCACCTAATCAAGTGAGTGCATGGTCCCTTTCATCTTACACATATGTATGAAGTATTTTATATAAATTACGTGCTATGTGTGCATATTAACTGAGTACTTGCTGTCTATGCTGGATGAACGATTTTATACATGTTTGAAATGATTTAAATTGTATATGTATTATATATCTACGAAAATGTTGGGGTAAGACATGGGTAGATATAATTGATGAAATATGAGTCGGATGATGAGTTGAGAGGTGAAATAGATCGTGAGGTGAGGGTGAGAGGTGGACGATGTGAGAACCCTTTTTTTCCCAAATGATGGCCCTGTCATTCAGCAGAGTATGGATGATAACCACGGACTATTCTAGACAGTCCAGTGGAACACTAGCAGGCTCGCAACCTGTAGGTGTTGTGAACGATGTGTTCACCGGTGTACTCTAAAAACCGATTGATATGTATTGTGAGTGGACTCTCGAAAACGATACTGTCAATAAAACCCTGGCAGATGTGCCTAAAGGACTCTACCGGCAGAAGCGCCTAATAGAGAACCTCATAACCCCGACAGATGTGCCGAAAAGGACTATTCCGGCAGATGCGCCCCATAGAGAATGTCACAATTTTGGCAGCTGCGCCTAACTGACAGAACTAGCAGTTGTGCCTGACAGATGTGTCATTTACAACGATGGAATTCATACCTATTCCTTAGGATACTTCTTAGGAATGAATGAACAAGAAATAGCTGATTCTTAGGGTAGATCCTTAAGAATAAAGAAGATAATGGGGATGGGTAATTGGGTTAACTGTTTGATGATTAAACATAATAATTATATTATTGTGGGTTGAAAACCCTATGTACTCACCAGGTTTCCCAACCTGACCCACTCAGTTTATTTATATCACATGTGTCGATATGAAGTGACATTACACTGAGAGATTGAGAAGATATAGATCACTAGTGATAATGAATGTAAGTTATGTTTTGAGATAATGTTAAAACTAAACTCTAATGGTATTAATACTAGGTTTTTGTCAAGGATAAAAAATTGTTTTGAGATCACGAAGTGCTGTTCAAGTACCGAGTCACCACCTAATCAAGTGAGTGCATGGTCCCTTTCATCTTACACATATGTATGAAGTATTTTATATAAATTACGTGCTATGTGTGCATATTAACTGAGTACTTGCTGTCTATGCTGGATGAACGATTTTATACACGTTTGAAATAATTTAAACTGTATATGTATTATATATCTACGAAAATGTTGGGGTAAGACATGGGTAGATTTAATAGATGAAATATGAGTCGGATGATGAGTTGAGAGGTGAAATAGACCGTGAGGTGAGGGTGAGAGGTGGACGATGTGAGAAGCCTTTTTTCCCAAATGATGGCCCTGTCATTCAGCAGAGTATGGATGATAACCACAGACTATTCTAGACAGTCCAGTGGAACATTAGCAGGCTCGCAACCTGTAGGTGTTGTGAACGATGTGTTCACCGGTGTACTCTAAAAACCCATTGATATGTATTGTGAGTGGACTCTCGAAAACGATACTGTCAATAAAACCTGGCAGATGTGCCTAAAGGACTCCACCGGCAGAAGCGCCTAATAGAGAACCTCATAACCCCGGCAGATGTGCCGAAAAGGACTATTCCAGCATATGCGCCCCATAGAGAATGTCACAATTTTGGCAGCTGCGCCTAACTGACAGAACTAGCAGTTGTGCCTGACAAATGTGTCATTTACAACGATGGAATTCATACCTATTCCTTAGGATACTTCTTAGGAATGAATGAACAAGAAATAGCTGATTCTTAGGGTAGATCCTTAAGAATAAAGAAGATAATGGGGATGGGTAATTGGGTTAACTGTTTGATGATTAAACATAATAATTATATTATTGTGGGTTGAAAACCCTATGTACTCACCAGGTTTCCCAACCTGACCCACTCAGTTTATTTATATCACATGTGTCGATATGAAGTGACATTACACTGAGAGATTGAGAAGATATAGATCACTAGTGATAATGAATGTAAGTTATGTTTTGAGATAACGTTAAAACTAAACTCTAATGGTATTAATACTAGGTTTTTGTCAAGGATAAAAAATTGTTTTGAGATAACGAAGTGCTGTTCAAGTACCGAGTCACCACCTAATCAAGTGAGTGCATGGTCCCTTTCATCTTACACATATGTATGAAGTATTTTATATAAATTACGTGCTATGTGTGCATATTAACTGAGTACTTGCTGTCTATGCTGGATGAACGATTTTATACATGTTTGAAATGATTTAAATTGTATATGTATTATATATCTACGAAAATGTTGGGGTAAGACATGGGTAGATATAATTGATGAAATATGAGTCGGATGATGAGTTGAGAGGTGAAATAGATCGTGAGGTGAGGGTGAGAGGTGGAGGATGTGAGAACCCTTTTTTTCCCAAATGATGGCCCTGTCATTCAGCAGAGTATGGATGATAACCACGGACTATTCTAGACAGTCCAGTGGAACACTAGCAGGCTCGCAACCTGTAGGTGTTGTGAACGATGTGTTCACCGGTGTACTCTAAAAACCGATTGATATGTATTGTGAGTGGACTCTCGAAAACGATACTGTCAATAAAACCCTGGCAGATGTGCCTAAAGGACTCTACCGGCAGAAGCGCCTAATAGAGAACCTCATAACCCCGACAGATGTGCCGAAAAGGACTATTCCGGCAGATGCGCCCCATAGAGAATGTCACAATTTTGGCAGCTGCGCCTAACTGACAGAACTAGCAGTTGTGCCTGACAGATGTGTCATTTACAACGATGGAATTCATACCTATTCCTTAGGATACTTCTTAGGAATGAATGAACAAGAAATAGCTGATTCTTAGGGTAGATCCTTAAGAATAAAGAAGATAATGGGGATGGGTAATTGGGTTAACTGTTTGATGATTAAACATAATAATTATATTATTGTGGGTTGAAAACCCTATGTACTCACCAGGTTTCCCAACCTGACCCACTCAGTTTATTTATATCACATGTGTCGATATGAAGTGACATTACACTGAGAGATTGAGAAGATATAGATCACTAGTGATAATGAATGTAAGTTATGTTTTGAGATAATGTTAAAACTAAACTCTAATGGTATTAATACTAGGTTTTTGTCAAGGATAAAAAATTGTTTTGAGATCACGAAGTGCTGTTCAAGTACCGAGTCACCACCTAATCAAGTGAGTGCATGGTCCCTTTCATCTTACACATATGTATGAAGTATTTTATATAAATTACGTGCTATGTGTGCATATTAACTGAGTACTTGCTGTCTATGCTGGATGAACGATTTTATACACGTTTGAAATAATTTAAACTGTATATGTATTATATATCTACGAAAATGTTGGGGTAAGACATGGGTAGATTTAATAGATGAAATATGAGTCGGATGATGAGTTGAGAGGTGAAATAGACCGTGAGGTGAGGGTGAGAGGTGGACGATGTGAGAAGCCTTTTTTCCCAAATGATGGCCCTGTCATTCAGCAGAGTATGGATGATAACCACAGACTATTCTAGACAGTCCAGTGGAACACTAGCAGGCTCGCAACCTGTAGGTGTTGTGAACGATGTGTTCACCGGTGTACTCTAAAAACCCATTGATATGTATTGTGAGTGCACTCTCGAAAACGATACTGTCAATAAAACCTGGCAGATGTGCCTAAAGGACTCTACCGGCAGAAGCGCCTAATAGAGAACCTCATAACCCCGGCAGATGTGCCGAAAAGGACTATTCCGGCATATGCGCCCCATAGAGAATGTCACAATTTTGGCAGCTGCGCCTAACTGACAGAACTAGCAGTTGTGCCTGACAGATGTGTCATTTACAACGATGGAATTCATACCTATTCCTTAGGATACTTCTTAGGAATGAATGAACAAGAAATAGCTGATTCTTAGGGTAGATCCTTAAGAATAAAGAAGATAATGGGGATGGGTAATTGGGTTAACTGTTTGATGATTAAACATAATAATTATATTATTGTGGGTTGAAAACCCTATGTACTCACCAGGTTTCCCAACCTGACCCACTCAGTTTATATATATCACATGTGTCGATATGAAGTGACATTACACTGAGAGATTGAGAAGATATAGATCACTAGTGATAATGAATGTAAGTTATGTTTTGAGATAACGTTAAAACTAAACTCTAATGGTATTAATACTAGGTTTTTGTCAAGGATAAAAAATTGTTTTGAGATCACGAAGTGCTGTTCAAGTACCGAGTCACCACCTAATCAAGTGAGTGCATGGTCCCTTTCATCTTACACATATGTATGAAGTATTTTATATAAATTACGTGCTATGTGTGCATATTAACTGAGTACTTGCTGTCTATGCTGGATGAACGATTTTATACACGTTTGAAATAATTTAAACTGTATATGTATTATATATCTACGAAAATGTTGGGGTAAGACATGGGTAGATTTAATAGATGAAATATGAGTCGTATGATGAGTTGAGAGGTGAAAAAGACCGTGAGGTGAGGGTGAGAGGTGGACGATGTGAGAAGCCTTTTTTCCCAAATGATGGCCCTGTCATTCAGCAGAGTATGGATGATAACCACAGACTATTCTAGACAGTCCAGTGGAACACTAGCAGGCTCGCAACCTGTAGGTGTTGTGAACGATGTGTTCACCGGTGTACTCTAAAAACCCATTGATATGTATTGTGAGTGGACTCTCGAAAACGATACTGTCAATAAAACCTGGTAGATGTGCCTAAAGGACTCTACCGGCAGAAGCGCCTAATAGAGAACCTCATAACCCCGGCAGATGTGCCGAAAAGGACTATTCCGGCATATGCGCCCCATAGAGAATGTCACAATTTTGGCAGCTGCGCCTAACTGACAGAACTAGCAGTTGTGCCTGACAGATGTGTCATTTACAACGATGGAATTCATACCTATTCCTTAGGATACTTCTTAGGAATGAATGAACAAGAAATAGCTGATTCTTAGGGTAGATCCTTAAGAATAAAGAAGATAATGGGGATGGGTAATTGGGTTAACTGTTTGATGATTAAACATAATAATTATATTATTGTGGGTTGAAAACCCTATGTACTCACCAGGTTTCCCAACCTGACCCACTCAGTTTATATATATCACATGTGTCGATATGAAGTGACATTACACTGAGAGATTGAGAAGATATAGATCACTAGTGATAATGAATGTAAGTTATGTTTTGAGATAACGTTAAAACTAAACTCTAATGGTATTAATACTAGGTTTTTGTCAAGGATAAAAAATTGTTTTGAGATCACGAAGTGCTGTTCAAGTACCGAGTCACCACCTAATCAAGTGAGTGCATGGTCCCTTTCATCTTACACATATGTATGAAGTATTTTATATAAATTACGTGCTATGTGTGCATATTAACTGAGTACTTGCTGTCTATGCTGGATGAACGATTTTATACACGTTTGAAATAATTTAAACTGTATATGTATTATATATCTACGAAAATGTTGGGGTAAGACATGGGTAGATTTAATAGATGAAATATGAGTCGGATGATGAGTTGAGAGGTGAAATAGACCGTGAGGTGAGGGTGAGAGGTGGACGATGTGAGAAGCCTTTTTTCCCAAATGATGGCCCTGTCATTCAGCAGAGTATGGATGATAACCACAGACTATTCTAGACAGTCCAGTGGAACACTAGCAGGCTTGCAACCTGTAGGTGTTGTGAACGATGTGTTCACCGGTGTACTCTAAAAACCCATTGATATGTATTGTGAGTGGACTCTCGAAAACGATACTGTCAATAAAACCCTGGCAGATGTGCCTAAAGGACTCTACCAGCAGAAGCGCCTAATAGAGAACCTCATAACCCCGGCAGATCTGCCTAAAAGGACTATTCCGGCAGATGCGCCCCATAGAGAATGTCACAATTTTGGTAGCTGCGCCTAACTGACAGAACTAGCAGTTGTGCCTGACAGATGTGTCATTTACAACGATGGAATTCATACCTATTCCTTAGGATACTTCTTAGGAATGAATGAACAAGAAATAGCTGATTTTTAGGGTAGATCCTTAAGAATAAAGAAGATAATGGGGATGGGTAATTGGGTTAACTGTTTGATGATTAAACATAATAATTATATTATTGTGGGTTGAAAACCCTATGTACTCACCAGGTTTCCCAACCTGACCCACTCAGTTTATTTATATCACATGTGTCGATATGAAGTGACATTACACTGAGAGATTGAGAAGATATAGATCACTAGTGATAATGAATGTAAGTTATGTTTTGAGATAACGTTAAAACTAAACTCTAATGGTATTAATACTAGGTTTTTGTCAAGGATAAAAAATTGTTTTGAGATAACGAAGTGCTGTTCAAGTACCGAGTCACCACCTAATCAAGTGAGTGCATGGTCCCTTTCATCTTACACATATGTATGAAGTATTTTATATAAATTACGTGCTATGTGTGCATATTAACTGAGTACTTGCTGTCTATGCTGGATGAACGATTTTATACATGTTTGAAATGATTTAAATTGTATATGTATTATATATCTACGAAAATGTTGGGGTAAGACATGGGTAGATATAATTGATGAAATATGAGTCGGATGATGAGTTGAGAGGTGAAATAGATCGTGAGGTGAGGGTGAGAGGTGGACGATGTGAGAACCCTTTTTTCCCAAATGATGGCCCTGTCATTCAGCAGAGTATGGATGATAACCACGGACTATTCTAGACAGTCCAGTGGAACACTAGCAGGCTCGCAACCTGTAGGTGTTGTGAACGATGTGTTCACCGGTGTACTCTAAAAACCCATTGATATGTATTGTGAGTGGACTCTCGAAAACGATACTGTCAATAAAACCCTGGCAGATGTGCCTAAAGGACTCTACCGGCAGAAGCGCCTAATAGAGAACCTCATAACCCCGGCAGATGTGCCTAAAAGGACTATTCCGGCAGATGCGCCCCATAGAGAATGTCACAATTTTGGCAGCTGCCCCTAACTGACAGAACTAGCAGGTGTGCCTGACAGATGTGTCATTTACAACGATGGAATTCATACCTATTCCTTAGGATACTTCTTAGGAATGAATGAACAAGAAATAGCTGATTCTTAGGGTAGATCCTTAAGAATAAAGAAGATAATGGGGATGGGTAATTGGGTTAACTGTTTGATGATTAAACATGATAATTATATTATTGTGGGTTGAAAACCCTATGTACTCACCAGGTTTCCCAACCTGACCCACTCAGTTTATTTATATCACATGTGTCGATATGAAGTGACATTACACTGAGAGATTGAGAAGATATAGATAACTAGTGATAATGAATGTAAGTTATGTTTTGAGATAACGTTAAAACTAAACTCTAATGGTATTAATACTAGGTTTTTGTCAAGGATAAAAAATTGTTTTGAGATCACGAAGTGCTGTTCAAGTACCGAGTCACCACCTAATCAAGTGAGTGCATGGTCCCTTTCATCTTACACATATGTATGAAGTATTTTATATAAATTACGTGCTATGTGTGCATATTAACTGAGTACTTGCTGTCTATGCTGGATGAACGATTTTATACACGTTTGAAATGATTTAAACTGTATATGTATTATATATCTACGAAAATGTTGGGGTAAGACATGGGTAGATGTAATAGATGAAATATGAGTCGGATGATGAGTTGAGAGGTGAAATAGACCGTGAGGTGAGGGTGAGAGGTGGACGATGTGAGAACCCTTTTTTTCCCAAATGATGGCCCTGTCATTCAGCAGAGTATGGATGATAACCACGGACTATTCTAGACAGTCCAGTGGAACAGTAGCAGGCTCGCAACCTGTAGGTGTTGTGAACGATGTGTTCACCGGTGTACTCTAAAAACCCATTGATATGTATTGTGAGTGGACTCTCAAAAACGATACTGTCAATAAAACCCTGGCAGATGTGCCTAAAGGACTCTACCGGCAGAAGCGCCTAATAGAGAACCTCATAACCCTGGCAGATATGCCTAAAAGGACTATTCCGGCAGATGCCCCCATAGAGAATGTCACAATTTTGGCAGCTGCGCCTAAGTGACAGAACTAGCAGTTGTGCCTGACAGATGTGTCATTTACAACGATGGAATTCATACCTATTCCTTAGGATACTTCTTAGGAATGAATGAACAAGAAATAGCTAATTCTTAGGGTAGATCCTTAAGAATAAAGAAGATAATGGGAATGGGTAATTGGGTTAACTGTTTGATGATTAAACATAATAATTATATTATTGTGGGTTGAAAACCCTATGTACTCACCAGGTTTCCCAACCTAACCCACTCAGTTTATTTATATCACATGTGTCGATATGAAGTGACATTACACTGAGAGATTGAGAAGATATAGATCACTAGTGATAATGAATGTAAGTTATGTTTTGAGATAACGTTAAAACTAAACTCTAATGGTATTAATACTAGGTTTTTGTCAAGGATAAAAAATTGTTTTGAGATCACGAAGTGCTGTTCAAGTACCGAGTCACCACCTAATCAAGTGAGTGCATGGTCCCTTTCATCTTACACATATGTATGAAGTATTTTATATAAATTACGTGCTATGTGTGCATATTAACTGAGTACTTGTTGTCTATACTGGATGAACGATTTTATACACGTTTGAAATGATTTAAACTGTATATGTATTATATATCTACGAAAATGTTGTGGTAAGACATGGGTAGATGTAATAGATGAAATATAAGTCGGATGATGAGTTGAGAGGTGAAATAGACCGTGAGGTGAGGGTGAGAGGTGGACGATGTGAGAAGCCTTTTTTCCCAAATGATGGCCCTGTCATTCAGCAGAGTATGGATGATAACCATGTACTATTCTAGACAGTCCAGTGGAACACTAGCAGGCTCGCAACCTGTAGGTGTTGTGAACGATGTGTTCACCGGTGTACTATAAAAACCTATTGATATGTATTGTGAGTGGACTCTCGAAAACGATACTGTCAATAAAACCCTGGCAGATGTGCCTAAAGGAATCTACCGGCAGAAGCGCCTAATAGAGAACCTCATAACCCCGGCAGATGTGCCTAAAAGGACTATTCCGACAGATGCGCCCCATAGAGAATGTCACAATTTTGGCAGCTGCGCCTAAGTGACAGAACTAGCAGTTGTGCCTGACAGATGTGTCATTTACAACGATGGAATTCATACCTATTCCTTAGGATACTTCTTAGGAATGAATGAACAAGAAATAGCTGATTCTTAGGGTAGATCCTTAAGAATAAAGAAGATAATGGGGATGGGTAATTGGGTTAACTGTTTGATGATTAAACATAATAATTATATTATTGTGGGTTGAAAACCCTATGTACTCACCAGGTTTCCCAACCTGACCCACTCAGTTTATTTATATCACATGTGTCGATATGAAGTGACATTACACTGAGAGATTGAGAAGATATAGATCACTAGTGATAATGAATGTAAGTTATGTTTTGAGATAACGTTAAAACTAAACTCTAATGGTATTAATACTAGGTTTTTGTCAAGGATAAAAAATTGTTTTGAGATCACGAAGTGCTGTTCAAGTACCGAGTCACCACCTAATCAAGTGAGTGCATGGTCCCTTTCATCTTACACATATGTATGAAGTATTTTATATAAATTACGTGCTATGTGTGCATATTAACTGAGTACTTGCTGTCTATGCTGGATGAACGATTTTATACACGTTTGAAATGATTTAAACTGTATATGTATTATATATCTACGAAAATGTTGGGGTAAGACATGGGTAGATTTAATAGATGAAATATGAGTCGGATGATGAGTTGAGAGGTGAAATAGACCGTGAGGTGAGGGTGAGAGGTGGACGATGTGAGAAGCCTTTTTTCCCAAATGATGGCCCTGTCATTCAGCAGAGTATGGATGATAACCACGGACTATTCTAGACAGTCCAGTGGAACACTAGCAGGCTCGCAACCTGTAGGTGTTGTGAACGATGTGTTCACCGGTGTACTTTAAAAACCCATTGATATGTATTGTGAGTGGACTCTCGAAAACGATAGTGTCAATAAAACCCTGGCAGATATGCCTAAAGGAATCTACCGGCAGAAGCGCCTAATAGAGAACCTCATAACCCCGGCAGATGTGCCTAAAAGGACTATTCCGACAGATGCGCCCCATAGAGAATGTCACAATTTTGGCAGCTGCGCCTAAGTGACAAAACTAGCAGTTGTGCCTGACAGATGTGTCATTTACAACGATGGAATTCATACCTATTCCTTAGGATACTTCTTAGGAATGAATGAACAAGAAATAGCTGATTCTTAGGGTAGATCCTTAAGAATAAAGAAGATAATAGGGATGGGTAATTGGGTTAACTGTTTGATGATTAAACATGATAATTATATTATTGTGGGTTGAAAACCCTATGTACTCACCAGGTTTCCCAACCTAACCCACTCAGTTTATTTATATCACATGTGTCGATATGAAGTGACATTACACTGAGAGATTGAGAAGATATAGATAACTAGTGATAATGAATGTAAGTTATGTTTTGAGATAACGTTAAAACGAAACTCTAATGGTATTAATACTAGGTTTTTGTCAAGGATAAAAAATTGTTTTGAGATCACGAAGTACTGTTCAAGTACCGAGTCACCACCTAATCAAGTGAGTGCATGGTCCCTTTCATCTTACACATATGTATGAAGTATTTTATATAAATTACGTGCTATGTGTGCATATTAACTGAGTACTTGCTGTCTATGCTGGATGAACGATTTTGTAACAGCCCAAAATCTCAAAGTATTGTTAAATTGCATTTTGGGGTGTTTTAAAGGGGAGACTCGGCGAGTTGGAGCCAGACTCGCCGAGTAGGGTCGCAGAGCTGGTCGCGGGTTCGCGACTGGACTCGACGAGTCCAGGTATGGACTCGGCGAGTCGACGCTGTTCAGTGGAAAACCCTAGCCGTTCGGTTTGGGAAGTATTTAAGGGATCTTATGCCTCCATTGTTCGCCTTTTGGCCGACTGAGAAGGACCCTTAATCGTTGTGGACGTCTAGGGCAGGAGAAGAAGCTTTTGGAACCTTGAAGAATTTGTTAAGCAAGAAGAAGAAGAGTTTTGGCCAAAGGAATATCAAGGGGATCGAGTTCTGAGGTTTGGAGACACAGAGAGGGTGTTATTCAGGTAATATTTCGAATTATCCTCTGCTATGTTGATGTGTTATGGAATTAGGGTTTATGAAACCCATTTGGTGATTTGATGGATTATTATGTTGTTATACAAAAGTTTATACCCTAGTAATAGGATGATTAGAGGTCCAGAAGTCCCATTGGTGTGTTTTTCGGGAATAAACATATCTCAGGAAGCAGTTGGATCGACTGCATGGCGTGGACTCGCCGAGTCGGATGATCAGACTCGGCGAGTAGCTTGAAGATTCACTGGGACTCGCCGAGTTGTTCTTCAGACTCGGCGAGTGGAGTCGGGGTGGCCCCGCGATTCTTCCAGGAGTGACTCGTCGAGTCAAAGAGGATACTCGACGAGTAGAAGGGGAATCTCAGAGGATTGAAGGACGACCAGACTCGCCGAGTCGCCATGGAACTCGCCGAGTCCAGTCGAGCTGACATTGGACTGTTGACCAGAGTTGACTGGTGTGATTCTTAGGGTCAGTTAACGTGGAAGATAGAAGTATTAAATAAGGGATATATGATGTTACAGGGAGCTTGTAGCTCGGAGGATCAAGTGCAAGGGATTTTAGGAGTTGCTATCTTCTAGTGTCCGTGAGGTGAGTCTTCTCACTATACTTCACCCGGAAGGGTTTGATTGTGTGACCGGAAGGTCAAGTATGTTGTGTGTTATGTTTATATGCTGTGAATGGAAAGTTAGTTGCTACGCGTGATATACATGCTTATATATGGGCCGGAAGGCAAGGTATTATGTGACAGAAAGGTCAGGTATGATATATGATATATGTGCTTTATGTGTTAGAGTATTTGTATTATGTGTTATGTATGTTATGGGCCGGAAGGCGATATGATGTGTGATGGACCGGAAGGTCGGCGTGGGTAAGGCCGGAAGGTTTACCCAGCAGGGACGGAAGTCCCCTGAGACACATGGACCGGAAGGTCGGGCCGGAAGGCAAAGTTATGTGGATCGAAAGATCCGGGCCGGAAGGCGATATTATGTGGATCGAAAGATCCGGGCCGGAAGGCGTATGTGCGTAAGGTATATTGGGGAACTCACTAAGCTTCGTGTTTACGTTGTTTATGTCATGTTGTTTCAGGTTTTTACAGTAACGCGGGATGGCAACGGTTCGATTGTACACACCGGAGAAAGAGTTGTGTTTTGGAGGATCCTGGTCTTCTTTTATAACGAAAATGAAACTACGTTTTGTAATTTGAATGTGAATAAGATTTTAAACAAGTGTTTTTAATATTAAATTGATTAATTAAATGAAAATTTTATTTTTGGAAATCTGGGTGTTACAAATTGGTATCAGAGCCTTGGTTTGAGGGATTCGGACGCGCCTACGGGTAAATCTGGACTCAAACTGAGGAAGTAAGAAAAAGTTTTCCAAATAAAAGGTTTTCTAAAAGTGAATAAGAGTTCAAAGAGAAAGCAAGAAAGAGCAGTGTGTACAATCAGCCAGAGCCAAACGGTGATTTCCCAAAATACCTTTACTTTTGTATTATGAAATATCTATTATGCACTTTATGAGACATTATTGCATGCTAGAGACAGGCTAGGTACTTCACATCTTAGGACTAGAGTGGCCTGATTTGTGATGCCTTAGTCTAGGGTTGCTGTTATATGTGCGTTATGCTTTTGTGTGTATGTGATGAGTGAGAGTATCTAGTTAGAACGCACAAGGGGTAAAGCTACGGAGTACTGAGGTACTTCCGAGGGTGAGTCGAGAAGGTGGAGCTACCACAGGTGGGGAGTCCTATGTATGCTTCAATGCTCGAATGCTGCTTGCTTTGTGCTTTGTGGAGTTGTCGATGATGGGAGTCAGCTACTAAGTGAGTATGACGATACTCAGGAGGTAGAGGGCTGGCATCATTAGGAACTCTTCAGCAGCTGATAGCAAAGAAGTGGGAGGACGACGGAAGGGACTAGGGAGTGAACCTAGCCAAATGAGTGCGCTGGTAGAGTAGAGGATTTCGCTGGAAAGCGAGCACGCGCGATGAGATTGGTGAAAGAGCAGGTTTATCAGCTACTTAGGAACTCTGGAATGGTCCGTGTGGAAAGTATGGGTAGATGTGGCAGGTAGTATGGGCCCGTACTACTGAAAGCAGAGGACCCATACTTGATACAGGGGGCATTCTGAAGGTCCTAAGGAACAGATTGAGGGGTGATGTTATGGTTCGGATACCATACATCGGAGCGGATACAGAGTGATGTTATGGTCAGGGCACCATACATCGGAACAGATTGAGATAGATGTTGTGGTTCGAGTGCTATACATTGGAGCAGGTTGAGGAATGGTGCTATGGTTCAGGTACCATACACCGAAGCATGTTGAGGAGGGATGTCATGGGATGAGTACCATGGTTCGTAGTGGGTGATGCTTGTGGCTATCTTGTTATCCGGTTATCGATCGGACGAGCACGAGCGAGCGGGATGCGAGGATTCGCGAGATCCGGCGTGATGAGGTTGCTGCATTGTTGCGGGCTGAGTCGCCAGAATTGTTTGGGTCGATCAGGACCACTATGATTGAAGTAGTTTGATGAGCGATATGCGGCTTTCGCAGAGACGGCTGCCGCGGCGGTTGCAGCGGCTGTAGCAACGGCAAAGAAAGGGACTAGTCGGGGTTTTTAGTATCGGGACTTCTATTATGCGAAGCCTCCCACATTCGATGGAGTTCAGGACTCGATTGTTGCTATGAGATGGTTATCAGACATGGAGGGGTGTTTCTCCACGAGTTTATGCCCTACTGATCAGAGGGTGGGGTGTGCTCTGAACCTGTTGAGGCTCGGGGCGAAGGATTAGTGGAGATTGACCACGAGGTCATTTTCTGATGCGCAGAGGGCTGCGGTTTCATGGGATCAATTCAGAGGGATGTTCAGTACTCGCTATGTTCCGCGGGATGAACAGGAGAAATTGGCTCGGAAGTTCGTTAAGCTGAGGCAGGATTTGGAGTCGGTGACTGAGAGCACCGGGATGTTTGTGAGAGGGCGATGTTTTGCCCTGAGTTCGCTTCGGAGCAGGCTCAGATGCCCGATATCCGAGTAAGCTCAAGGGGGTATCAGACAGTTCGTGTCTGCGCGGAGGTGCGAGACCCTGTTGGAGTTGCAGAAGGCCGCCATGTGGCGTGAGTTAGAGGTTAAGTTGCAGTTGCGTGAGCTGGGACAGGCCCCGATGCAGTCGCAGTCGGCGCCGAAACGGTTCAGAACCGTAGACGTTGAAATGGGGGATCGGAGCGGTCACACTTGTGGGAAGTGTGAGAGAGATGGCACCGGAGCTTGTTGGCCAATGGTGCATGCCGCGAGTGCGGAAAGGAGGGGCATGGTGCACGGGATTGTCGGCAGTCAGTGCCAATTCGGGATCCCAGGATTTGTTATCAGTGTCGGCAGGTTGGACATTTGAGGGTCAAATGTCCACAGCTTTTGCAGGATCGGTGCAGGCTCTAGCACCGGCCACCTTGAGGAGTTCAGGAGGAGGACAGGATGGAGTAGAGCCCAAGGGCTCAGGGTTGTGCTTATCGGCTTGCGGCAGAGGGAGACGGAGCAGTGCCGGGGGGCAGCTGCGGGTATGATGCTGTCTTGATGACTTGATTAGCTTGCGTTGTTTGTGGCGTATTGTTTGTGCTGGTAGTGTGGATTTCGATGCGGTATTCGTTGTTCCGCGGGGTTGGCATGATTATGGATTAGTGCTTCAGGTTTGCTTCGGCATTCGTTGTTCCCTGATGGTTGGGTAAGGTTATAGTCGGGTGTTTTAGTGTCGATAGCTTTGTGCGGTTTTCGATGTGGTATTCAACCTTTGGCAGGTTGTGGGTTTGGTTATGGGTTATTGCTTGGGAATTCCGTTGGTCATCGTTGTGAGGGTTGATAGTGGAGGTGCGGCACTGGGTTGAATGACGGGTAGTATCTGCAGTTGTGGAGTGGATAATTGAAAGATCGGATTCTTTTGAGCGGATTGATCAGGGAGGAGATGTGTTTTGCTGAGGGTTGCTTACGCTTGTGGGAAGCAGTCAGTGGGTAAATGTTCTCTTTGTGCAGGATTGTTCTGAGAGGTCGTTAATGACGATCGGTGGCAGTTAGTCAGTGCTTTAGTGGGGGAGAATTAGAAAATTCTCCGGGAGATCGATAAGTATGTGAGGGTGCTTAGCTGCCGGGATTCAGCAGTGTTTGTCAGCGCAAAGTATAGGCCGACGAGAGCGAGTGTTGGATATGCAGGGCGAGATACAGACCTAGGGCATTGATTGTGGAGGCCTGAGAGGAGGTCGGGATCGAGCTTGAGTAAGTAAACGGAAGTTTGCGATCAGAGTATTGGTACGTTTGGGGTACGTGATGGTTGTACTGCATCAATCCCACGGGATTATGTTGTGCATGTTTCTAGAGCTGGAACCGGAAGGTTCCCAGAGTTAGAACCTGAGGGTTCGCAGAGTTGGGTGTACGGACCCACAGAGATATAGCCTCGAGTGGCTAGTATGTGTTATGAGAGTCGATCCAGTCATACTGGAGACTCTGTTGGTATTGCTGGATTAGTTTGAGATTTGCAGATCACGTATGTTGCAGTGTGATTGCATTGGAAGGTCTGGCCCTGGGTTGTTGATCTTGTTTAGCGGAGGCAGTGATTTCGATGAGTGAAGAGAGTGCATGGGATTGAGAGTCCCTGCAATGAGAACCAGAGTATGTGAATAGCAGTTACGCAAAAAGGGTGGTGTCGCTTGGGGCGAGCACCGTGGAACTGGTTGGAGTGGCATTATGTTCAAGAGAGTTCCGTGGAAAAGGAAAAGAGGAGGGTATGTAACTCCGAAGGGGGTGCAAGTTCACGAAAGTGAAAGCTGCAGAGCAGAGTTATGGTTAGAATATTTCGAGTATGGTTTTGAGCATCGTGTTCGCGGCAGTGGAGTAGGAACCCATCCGGTTGGGATGTCTGTTGAGGCTCAGAAGGGATGCATGGAGAGAGAAAATTTTAAATTTTCAGTGTGAATCTGATCAGAGTGTAGGGTGGATGTAGTGGTTCATCTTGGGAGATGTTCGAGGATATCATCAGTGTATCGGGTCTTCCAACCTACGAGTGTTGGGGCTAGTTCAGCATGTGTATATGACGGCAAGAGGAGAATTTGTGAGAGTTACTCTGGGAATGAGAATGGATCTCTCAGTTGGTCTGGGATGGACAAAGTGGGCTTTGGATCGGGGATCCGGTGGTTCAGGGCTTCCTAACCCTTATTGTTCGAGTGATTGTTGGGGTTTAAGAGCAGAGTTGCATCTTGGGTGGTTCTCGGTTACAGAGAGAGATGGACAGTACAGAGTTTGGGCTTCAGTCGACAGAGCAGACTCAGCAGGTTACGGAGAGTTAGTGATCGTTTAGAGTTAACAGGAAAGTTATGCAGGCAGACGCCGTTACGAGTATGTGATTCAGGTCAGCGACTTCGTATTTCTGACGGGTGCTTCGATTTAGGAAGAAGGGTAAATGGGGGGCCCCGGTATGTTGGGTCTTTTCGTGAAGGTGCGAAGGTAGGAAGGGTGGCCTATCATTTGGAGCTGTCAACGGAATTGGGACGGATCCATGACACGGGTATGTGTCGCAGTTGGATAGGTGTATAGCGGATGAGTCAGCAGTGGTTCTACTAGAGAACGATTAGGTGGATGCGAGCCTGTGTTACGTCGAGAGGCCAGTGGCCGTCGGAGATCGGAAGATCAAGGTTCTGAGGAACAAGGGGGTACCTCTGGTAGTGGTTCAGTAGCGACCTCGGAAGATATCGGAAGTGTTTAGGGAAGCCGAAACGTGAGATGCGGGAGCAGCAGCCAGAGCTATTTTCAGAGTAAGACTTCGAGGGCGAAGTCTAATTCTAGTGGGGGAGAATTGTAACAGCCCAAAATCTCAAAGTATTGTTAAATTGCATTTTGGGGTGTTTTAAAGGGGAGACTCGGCGAGTTGGAGCCAGACTCGCCGAGTAGGGTCGCAGAGCTGGTCGCGGGTTCGCGACTGGACTCGACGAGTCCAGGTATGGACTCGGCGAGTCGACGCTGTTCAGTGGAAAACCCTAGCCGTTCGGTTTGGGAAGTATTTAAGGGATCTTATGCCTCCATTGTTCGCCTTTTGGCCGACTGAGAAGGACCCTTAATCGTTGTGGACGTCTAGGGCAGGAGAAGAAGCTTTTGGAACCTTGAAGAATTTGTTAAGCAAGAAGAAGAAGAGTTTTGGCCAAAGGAATATCAAGGGGATCGAGTTCTGAGGTTTGGAGACACAGAGAGGGTGTTATTCAGGTAATATTTCGAATTATCCTCTGCTATGTTGATGTGTTATGGAATTAGGGTTTATGAAACCCATTTGGTGATTTGATGGATTATTATGTTGTTATACAAAAGTTTATACCCTAGTAATAGGATGATTAGAGGTCCAGAAGTCCCATTGGTGTGTTTTTCGGGAATAAACATATCTCAGGAAGCAGTTGGATCGACTGCATGGCGTGGACTCGCCGAGTCGGATGATCAGACTCGGCGAGTAGCTTGAAGATTCACTGGGACTCGCCGAGTTGTTCTTCAGACTCGGCGAGTGGAGTCGGGGTGGCCCCGCGATTCTTCCAGGAGTGACTCGTCGAGTCAAAGAGGATACTCGACGAGTAGAAGGGGAATCTCAGAGGATTGAAGGACGACCAGACTCGCCGAGTCGCCATGGAACTCGCCGAGTCCAGTCGAGCTGACATTGGACTGTTGACCAGAGTTGACTGGTGTGATTCTTAGGGTCAGTTAACGTGGAAGATAGAAGTATTAAATAAGGGATATATGATGTTACAGGGAGCTTGTAGCTCGGAGGATCAAGTGCAAGGGATTTTAGGAGTTGCTATCTTCCAGTGTCCGTGAGGTGAGTCTTCTCACTATACTTCACCCGGAAGGGTTTGATTGTGTGACCGGAAGGTCAAGTATGTTGTGTGTTATGTTTATATGCTGTGAATGGAAAGTTAGTTGCTACGCGTGATATACATGCTTATATATGGGCCGGAAGGCAAGGTATTATGTGACAGAAAGGTCAGGTATGATATATGATATATGTGCTTTATGTGTTAGAGTATTTGTATTATGTGTTATGTATGTTATGGGCCGGAAGGCGATATGATGCGTGATGGACCGGAAGGTCGGCGTGGGTAAGGCCGGAAGGTTTACCCAGCAGGGACGGAAGTCCCCTGAGACACATGGACCGGAAGGTCAGGCCGGAAGGCAAAGTTATGTGGATCGAAAGATCCGGGCCGGAAGGCGATATTATGTGGATCGAAAGATCCGGGCCGGAAGGCGTATGTGCGTAAGGTATATTGGGGAACTCACTAAGCTTCGTGCTTACGTTGTTTATGTCATGTTGTTTCAGGTTTTTACAGTAACGCGGGATGGCAACGGTTCGATTATACACACCGGAGAAAGAGTTGTGTTTTGGAGGATCCTGGTCTTCTTTTATAACGAAAATGAAACTACGTTTTGTAATTTGAATGTGAATAAGATTTTAAACAAGTGTTTTTAATATTAAATTGATTAATTAAATGAAAATTTTATTTTTGGAAATCTGGGTGTTACAGATTTTATACACGTTTGAAATGATTTAAACTGTATATGTATTATATATCTACGAAAATGTTGGGGTAAGACATGGGTAGATGTAATAGATGAAATATGAGTCGGATGATGAGTTGAGAGGTGAAATAGACCGTGAGGTGAGGGTTAGAGGTGGACGATGTGAGAACCCTTTTTTCCCAAATGATGGCCCTGTCATTCAGCAGAGTATGGATGATAACCACGGACTATTCTAGACAGTCCAGTGGAACAGTAGCAGGCTCGCAACCTGTAGGTGTTGTGAACGATGTGTTCACCGGTGTACTCTAAAAACCTATTGATATGTATTTTGAGTGGACTCTCGAAAACGATACTGTCAATAAAACCCTGGCAGATGTGCCTAAAGGAATCTACCGGCAGAAGCGCCTAATAGAGAACCTCATAACCCCGGCAGATGTGCCTAAAAGGACTATTCCGACAGATGCGCCCCATAGAGAATGTCACAATTTTGGCAGCTGCGCCTAAGTGACAGAACTAGCAGTTGTGCCTGACAGATGTGTCATTTACAACGATGGAATTCATACCTATTCCTTAGGATACTTCTTAGGAATGAATGAACAAGAAATAGCTGATTCTTAGGGTAGATCCTTAAGAATAAAGAAGATAATGGGGATGGGTAATTGGGCTAACTGTTTGATGATTAAACATAATAATTATATTATTGTGGGTTGAAAACCCTATGTACTCACCAGGTTTCCCAACCTGACCCACTCAGTTTATTTATATCACATGTGTCGATATGAAGTGACATTACACTGAGAGATTGAGAAGATATAGATCACTAGTGATAATGAATGTAAGTTATGTTTTGAGATAACGTTAAAACTAAACTCTAATGGTATTAATACTAGGTTTTTGTCAAGGATAAAAAATTGTTTTGAGATCACGAAGTGCTGTTCAAGTACCGAGTCACCACCTAATCAAGTGAGTGCATGGTCCCTTTCATCTTACACATATGTATGAAGTATTTTATATAAATTACGTGCTATGTGTGCATATTAACTGAGTACTTGCTGTCTATGCTGGATGAACGATTTTATACACATTTGAAATGATTTAAACTGTATATGTATTATATATCTATGAAAATGTTGGAGTAAGACATGGGTAGATGTAATTGATGAAATATGAGTCAGATGATGAGTTGAGAGGTGAAATAGACCGTGAGGTGAGGGTGAGAGGTGGACGATGTGAGAACCCTTTTTTTCCCAAATGATGGCCCTGTCATTCAGCAGAGTATGGATGATAACCACGGACTATTCTAGACAGTCCTGTGGAACACTAGCAGGCTCGCAACCTGTAGGTGTTGTGAGATGTGTTCACCGGTGTACTCTAAAAACCCATTGATATGTATTGTGAGTGGACTCTCGAAAACGATATTGTCAATAAAACCCTGGCGGATGTGCCTAAAGGACTATACCGGCAGAAGCGCCTAATAGAGAACCTCATAACCCCGGCAGATGTGCCTAAAAGGACTATTCCGGCAGATCCGCCCCATAGAGAATGTCACAATTTTGGCAGCTGCGCCTAACTGACAGAACTAGCAGTTGTGCCTGACAGATGTGTCATTTACAACGATGGAATTCATACCTATTCCTTAGGATACTTCTTAGGAATGAATGAACAAGAAATAGCTGATTCTTAGGGTAGATCCTTAAGAATAAAGAAGATAATGGGGATGGGTAATTGGGTTAACTGTTTGATGATTAAACATAATAATTATATTATTGTGGGTTGAAAACCCTATGTACTCACCAGGTTTCCCAACCTGACCCACTCAGTTTATTTATATCACATGTGTCGATATGAAGTGACATTACACTGAGAGATTGAGAAGATATAGATCACTAGTGATAATGAATGTAAGTTATGTTTTGAGATAACGTTAAAACTAAACTCTAATGGTATTAATACTAGGTTTTTGTCAAGGATAAAAAATTGTTTTGAGATCACGAAGTGCTGTTCAAGTACCGAGTCACCACCTAATCAAGTGAGTGCATGGTCCCTTTCATCTTACACATATGTATGAAGTATTTTATATAAATTACGTGCTATGTGTGCATATTAACTGAGTACTTGCTGTCTATGCTGGATGAACGATTTTATACACGTTTGACATGATTTAAACTGTATATGTATTATATATCTACGAAAATGTTGGGGTAAGACATGGGTAGATGTAATAGATGAAATATGAGTTGGATGATGAGTTGAGAGGTGAAATAGACCGTGAGGTGAGGGTGAGAGGTGGACGATGTGAGAAGCCTTTTTTCCCAAATGATGGCCCTGTCATTCAGCAGAGTATGGATGATTACCATGGACTATTCTAGACAGTCCAGTGGAACACTAGCAGGCTCGCAACCTGTAGGTGTTGTGAACGATGTGTTCACCGGTGTACTCTAAAAACCTATTGATATGTATTGTGAGTGGACTCTCGAAAACGATACTGTCAATAAAACCCTGGCAGATGTGCCTAAAGGAATCTACCGGCAGAAGCGCCTAATAGAGAACCTCATAACCCCGGCAGATGTGCCTAAAAGGACTATTCCGACAGATGCGCCCCATAGAGAATGTCACAATTTTGGCAGCTGCGCCTAAGTGACAGAACTAGCAGTTGTGCCTGACAGATGTGTCATTTACAACGATGGAATTCATACCTATTCCTTAGGATACTTCTTAGGAATGAATGAACAAGAAATAGCTGATTCTTAGGGTAGATCCTTAAGAATAAAGAAGATAATGGGGATGGGTAATTGGGTTAACTGTTTGATGATTAAACATAATAATTATATTATTGTGGGTTGAAAACCCTATGTACTCACCAGGTTTCCCAACCTGACCCACTCAGTTTATTTATATCACATGTGTCGATATGAAGTGACATTACACTGAGAGATTGAGAAGATATAGATCACTAGTGATAATGAATGTAAGTTATGTTTTGAGATAACGTTAAAACTAAACTCTAATGGTATTAATACTAGGTTTTTGTCAAGGATAAAAAATTGTTTTGAGATCACGAAGTGCTGTTCAAGTACCGAGTCACCACCTAATCAAGTGAGTGCATGGTCCCTTTCATCTTACACATATGTATGAAGTATTTTATATAAATTACGTGCTATGTGTGCATATTAACTGAGTACTTGCTGTCTATGCTGGATGAACGATTTTATACACGTTTGAAATGATTTAAATTGTATATGTATTATATATCTACGAAAATGTTGGGGTAAGACATGGGTAGATGTAATAGATGAAATATGAGTCGGATGATGAGTTGAGAGGTGAAATAGACCGTGAGGTGAGGGTGAGAGGTGGACGATGTGAGAAGCCTTTTTTCCCAAATGATGGCCCTGTCATTCAGCAGAGTATGGATGATTACCATGGACTATTCTAGACAGTCCAGTGGAACACTAGCAGGCTCGCAACCTGTAGGTGTTGTGAACGATGTGTTCACCGGTGTACTCTAAAAACCTATTGATATGTATTGTGAGTGGACTCTCGAAAACGATACTGTCAATAAAACCCTGGCAGATGTGCCTAAAGGAATCTACCGGCAGAAGCGCCTAATAGAGAACCTCATAACCCCGGCAGATGTGCCTAAAAGGACTATTCCGACAGATGCGCCCCATAGAGAATGTCACAATTTTGGCAGCTGCGCCTAAGTGACAGAACTAGCAGTTGTGCCTGACAGATGTGTCATTTACAACGATGGAATTCATACCTATTCCTTAGGATACTTCTTAGGAATGAATGAACAAGAAATAGCTGATTCTTAGGGTAGATCCTTAAGAATAAAGAAGATAATGGGGATGGGTAATTGGGTTAACTGTTTGATGATTAAACATAATAATTATATTATTGTGGGTTGAAAACCCTATGTACTCACCAGGTTTCCCAACCTGACCCACTCAGTTTATTTATATCACATGTGTCGATATGAAGTGACATTACACTGAGAGATTGAGAAGATATAGATCACTAGTGATAATGAATGTAAGTTATGTTTTGAGATAACGTTAAAACTAAACTCTAATGGTATTAATACTAGGTTTTTGTCAAGGATAAAAAATTGTTTTGAGATCACGAAGTGCTGTTCAAGTACCGAGTCACCACCTAATCAAGTGAGTGCATGGTCCCTTTCATCTTACACATATGTATGAAGTATTTTATATAAATTACGTGCTATGTGTGCATATTAACTGAGTACTTGCTGTCTATGCTGGATGAACGATTTTATACACGTTTGAAATGATTTAAATTGTATATGTATTATATATCTACGAAAATGTTGGGGTAAGACATGGGTAGATGTAATAGATGAAATATGAGTCGGATGATGAGTTGAGAGGTGAAATAGACCGTGAGGTGAGGGTGAGAGGTGGACGATGTGAGAAGCCTTTTTTCCCAAATGATGGCCCTGTCATTCAGCAGAGTATGGATGATTACCATGGACTATTCTAGACAGTCCAGTGGAACACTAGCAGGCTCGCAACCTGTAGGTGTTGTGAACGATGTGTTCACCGGTGTACTCTAAAAACCTATTGATATGTATTGTGAGTGGACTCTCGAAAACGATACTGTCAATAAAACCCTGGCAGATGTGCCTAAAGGAATCTACCGGCAGAAGCGCCTAATAGAGAACCTCATAACCCCGGCAGATGTGCCTAAAAGGACTATTCCGACAGATGCGCCCCATAGAGAATGTCACAATTTTGGCAGCTGCGCCTAAGTGACAGAACTAGCAGTTGTGCCTGACAGATGTGTCATTTACAACGATGGAATTCATACCTATTCCTTAGGATACTTCTTAGGAATGAATGAACAAGAAATAGCTGATTCTTAGGGTAGATCCTTAAGAATAAAGAAGATAATGGGGATGGGTAATTGGGTTAACTGTTTGATGATTAAACATAATAATTATATTATTGTGGGTTGAAAACCCTATGTACTCACCAGGTTTCCCAACCTGACCCACTCAGTTTATTTATATCACATGTGTCGATATGAAGTGACATTACACTGAGAGATTGAGAAGATATAGATCACTAGTGATAATGAATGTAAGTTATGTTTTGAGATAACGTTAAAACTAAACTCTAATGGTATTAATACTAGGTTTTTGTCAAGGATAAAAAATTGTTTTGAGATCACGAAGTGCTGTTCAAGTACCGAGTCACCACCTAATCAAGTGAGTGCATGGTCCCTTTCATCTTACACATATGTATGAAGTATTTTATATAAATTACGTGCTATGTGTGCATATTAACTGAGTACTTCCTGTCTATGCTGGATGAACGATTTTATACACATTTGAAATGATTTAAACTGTATATGTATTATATATCTACGAAAAAGTTGGAGTAAGACATGGGTAGATGTAATTGATGAAATATGAGTCCGATGATGAGTTGAGAGGTGAAATAGACCGTGAGGTTAGGGTGAGAGGTGGACGATGTGAGAACCCTTTTTTTCCCAAATGATGGCCCTGTCATTCAGCAGAGTATGGATGATAACCACGGACTATTCTAGACAGTCCAGTGGAACACTAGCAGGCTCGCAACCTGTAGGTGTTGTGAACGATGTGTTCACCGGTGTACTCTAAAAACCCATTGATATGTATTGTGAGTGGACTCTCGAAAACGATATTGTCAATAAAACCCTGGCGGATGTGCCTAAAGGACTCTACCGGCAGAAGCGCCTAATAGAGAACCTCATAACCCCGGCAGATGTGCCTAAAATGACTATTCCGGCAGATCCGCCCCATAGAGAATGTCACAATTTTGGCAGCTGCGCCTAACTGACAGAACTAGCAGTTGTGCCTGACAGATGTGTCATTTACAACGATGGAATTCATACCTATTCCTTAGGATACTTCTTAGGAATGAATGAACAAGAAATAGCTGATTCTTAGGGTAGATCCTTAAGAATAAAGAAGATAATGGGGATGGGTAATTGGGTTAACTTATTGATGATTAAACATAATAATTATATTATTGTGGGTTGAAAACCCTATGTACTCACCAGGTTTCCCAACCTGACCCACTCAGTTTATTTATATCACATGTGTCGATATGAAGTGACATTACACTAAGAGATTGAGAAGATATAGATCACTAGTGATAATGAATGTAAGTTATGTTTTGAGATAACGTTAAAACTAAACTCTAATGGTATTAATACTAGGTTTTTGTCAAGGATAAAAAATTGTTTTGAGATCACGAAGTGCTGTTCAAGTACCGAGTCACCACCTAATCAAGTGAGTGCATGGTCCCTTTCATCTTACACATATGTATGAAGTATTTTATATAAATTACGTGCTATGTGTGCATATTAACTGAGTACTTGCTGTCTATGCTGGATGAACGATTTTATACACGTTTGAAATGATTTAAACTGTATATGTATTATATATCTACGAAAATGTTGGGGTAAGACATGGGTAGATGTAATAGATGAAATATGAGTCGGATGATGAGTTGAGAGGTGCTATAGACCGTGAGGTGAGGGTGAGAGGTGGACAATGTGAGAAGCCTTTTTTCCCAAATGATGGCCCTGTCATTCAGCAGAGTATGGATGATTACCACGGACTATTCTAGACAGTCCAGTGGAACACTAGCAGGCTCGCAACCTGTAGGTGTTGTGAACGATGTGTTCACCGGTGTACTCTAAAAACCTATTGATATGTATTGTGAGTGGACTCTCGAAAACGATACTGTCAATAAAACCCTGGCAGATGTGCCTAAAGGAATCTACCGGCAGAAGCGCCTAATAGAGAACCTCATAACCCCGGCAGATGTGCCTAAAAGGACTATTCCGACAGATGCGCCCCATAGAGAATGTCACAATTTTGGCAGCTGCGCCTAAGTGACAGAACTAGCAGTTGTGCCTGACAGATGTGTCATTTACAACGATGGAATTCATACCTATTCCTTAGGATACTTCTTAGGAATGAATGAACAAGAAATAGCTGATTCTTAGGGTAGATCCTTAAGAATAAAGAAGATAATGGGGATGGGTAATTGGGTTAACTGTTTGATGATTGAACATAATAATTATATTATTATGGGTTGAAAACCCTATGTACTCACCAGGTTTCCCAACCTGACCCACTCAGTTTATTTATATTACATGTGTCGATATGAAGTGACATTACACTGAGAGATTGAGAAGATATAGATCACTAGTGATAATGAATGTAAGTTATGTTTTGAGATAACGTTAAAACTAAACTCTAATGGTATTAATACTAGGTTTTTGTCAAGGATAAAAAATTGTTTTGAGATAACGAAGTGCTGTTCAAGTACCGAGTCACCACCTAATCAAGTGAGTGCATGGTCCCTTTCATCTTACACATATGTATGAAGTATTTTATATAAATTACGTGCTATGTGTGCATATTAACTGAGTACTTGCTGTCTATGCTGGATGAACGATTTTATACACGTTTGAAATGATTTAAATTGTATATGTATTATATATCTACGAAAATGTTGGGGTAAGACATGGGTAGATGTAATAGATGAAATATGAGTCGGATGATGAGTTGAGAGGTGAAATAGACCGTGAGGTGAGGGTGAGAGGTGGACGATGTGAGAAGCCTTTTTTCCCAAATGATGGCCCTGTCATTCAGCAGAGTATGTATGATAACCACGGACTATTCTAGACAGTCCAATGGAACACTAGCAGGCTCGCAACCTGTAGGTGTTGTGAACGATGTGTTCACCGGTGTACTCTAAAAACCTATTGATATGTATTGTGAGTGGACTCTCGAAAACGATACTGTCAATAAAACCCTGGCAGATGTGCCTAAAGGAATCTACCGGCAGAAGCGCCTAATAGAGAACCTCATAACCCCGGCAGATGTGCCTAAAAGGACTATTCCGACAGATGCGCCCCATAGAGAATGTCACAATTTTGGCAGCTGCGCCTAAGTGACAGAACTAGCAGTTGTGCCTGACAGATGTGTCATTTACAACGATGGAATTCATACCTATTCCTTAGGATACTTCTTAGGAATGAATGAACAAGAAATAGCTGATTCTTAGGGTAGATCCTTAAGAATAAAGAAGATAATGGGGATGGGTAATTGGGTTAACTGTTTGATGATTAAACATAATAATTATATTATTGTGGGTTGAAAACCCTATGTACTCACCAGGTTTCCCAACCTGACCCACTCAGTTTATTTATATCACATGTGTCGATATGAAGTGACATTACACTGAGAGATTGAGAAGATATAGATCACTAGTGATAATGAATGTAAGTTATGTTTTGAGATAACGTTAAAACTAAACTCTAATGGTATTAATACTAGGTTTTTGTCAAGGATAAAAAATTGTTTTGAGATAACGAAGTGTTGTTCAAGTACCGAGTCACCACCTAATCAAGTGAGTGCATGGTCCCTTTCATCTTACACATATGTATGAAGTATTTTATATAAATTACGTGCTATGTGTGCATATTAACTGAGTACTTGCTGTCTATGCTGGATGAACGATTTTATACACGTTTGAAATGATTTAAACTGTATATGTATTATATATCTACGAAAATGTTGGGGTAAGACATGGGTAGATGTAATAGATGAAATATGAGTTGGATGATAAGTTGAGAGGTGAAATAGACCGTGAGGTGAGGGTGAGAGGTGGACGATGTGAGAAGCCTTTTTTCCCAAATGATGGCCCTGTCATTCAGCAGAGTATGGATGATAACCACGGACTATTCTAGACAGTTCAGTGGAACACTAGCAGGCTCGCAACCTGTAGGTGTTGTGAACGATGTGTTCACCGGTGTACTCTAAAAACTCATTGATATGTATTGTGAGTGGACTCTCGAAAACGATACTGTTAATAAAACCCTGGCAGATGTGCCTAAAGGACTCTATCGGCAGAAGCGCCTAATAGAGAACCTCATAACCCCGGCAGATGTGCCTAAAAGGACTATTCCGGCAGATGCGCCCCATAGAGAATGTCACAATTTTGGCAGCTGCGCCTAAGTGACAGAACTAGCAGTTGTGCCTGACAGATGTGTCCTTTACAACGATGGAATTCATACCTATTCCTTATGATACTTCTTAGGAATGAATGAACAAGAAATAGCTGATTCTTAGGGTAGATCCTTAAGAATAAAGAAGATAATGGGGATGGGTAATTGGGTTAACTGTTTGGTGATTAAACATAATAATTATATTATTGTGGGTTGAAAACCCTATGTACTCACCAGGTTTCCCAACCTGACCCACTCAGTTTATTTATATCACATATGTCGATATGAAGTGACATTACACTGAGAGATTGAGAAGATATAGATCACTAGTGATAATGAATGTAAGTTCTGTTTATGCTTATATTTCTGTATTGACGATGACATCCCAAATGTTTTAAAATGAATAAAAATACATTTCTTCGGAAATGCTTTGATAATGAAATTATCATGTTTTTCTGGGAACAAATTCCGCAACGTTTTTACTGAAAGAGATACTCTGATTTTTATAAAGCATAAACAAAATCTGTCTTTTTTTGTCCATGAAAAATGAGGATGTCACAGATTGCTCCCTTGGAAATGGTGAATGAGATTCAATCGACAACTTTTAATTGGATTAAACATAGACAAAATTTGGTTTCCTTAGATTGGTCTATGTGGATTTATAATCCTCTCCTTAACTGTTTTTTGTAACTGTACTTCTAGCGTTTGCAAGTTTTTTTTCTTGCTTTATAATATTATGTTATTTTATTTTCAGTGTAATATTGAACATAAGTGTGTTTAGTAAATGTCATATTTAGGGGTTTTATTGTTATAATCCTAATGTTTAGTATTTAAATGTTACTTAGACCATAAAGAACTTAGAAAAAGGTACTTAATCAGGCATGCAATTTGTGGTATGAAAATTGATGGTTACTAATATTTTTATGTTAGCGGTTATATAAGTGTTGAACTTTTGAAGTTTATAGAGGTTTAGAGCAAGATCGATAATCGATATAAGTTGAAAGCGATACTTTATATGCAAAATATGTGTAAAAGGTGCTTATTCACATTTGGTGCATGAAGAATGATTTATTGACGTTGAGGATGTTTATAGAGAAAGCTCCAAAAATAGTTTATGTGGTTGTTATTTTTTGTAGTTTCATTCTAAAAAAGTTTGGACCGGTATCAATGTTTTTTTTTTTTTTTTTTTTTTTTTTTTTTTTTTTTTTTTTTTTTTTGTGGTGGTTTTAGTCTCAAGGTAACATCCTTTTAATTCAGTCATGTGCGGCCAATATGAATTTGTGTCATTTCACTAATTTTCTTCTTTAATGTTTAATTATATTTTATTAATATTTGATAATTATGAAACAAACAAATGGACCTACTCTCTCATATGGGCATCATGTTGACTTGTTTAACCGGATGAAGTTGGTGGATGCGACCAGAATCATAAAAAAATAGAGTAAATTGCAGTTTTGGTTCCTGTGGTTTGGTCAAATTCGCAGCAAACTTTAAAAATTTGACAAGATGTATCCCTACGGTTTAAAAAAATTACACTTGACATCCTTAATTCACTTAAAAAAAACCATTTTATCTTTACTTTTATATATTTCTTTTTCTTTTATATATATATATATATATATATATATATATATATATATATATATATATATATATATATATATATATATATAATTTAAAAAAAAAGTTTATATTTTGCCGCTTACATTTTATTTTATTTACTTATATTTTGTTATAATATATATATATATATATATATATATATATATATATATATATATATATTATAATTTTTTCAAACATATTTTTAATGTTTTTTAAATTTTGTTCGTTTATACTTTTTTATGTTTTATTTGAACAATTTTTCTAGTTTTTTATTTTAATGTTTTGCTCGAGTATATATTTTAATGTTTTTTTTTTTTGATCTTTTGTTTTTTAAATATTTATAAAGCTTTTTATAAATATTTTTTGTATAAAAAATATAAAAAAATTAGTTAAATGAAAATATGATTAACACATATTAGGTATATACTTATTTATTTTAATAGGGTTATTGTATAGTCTAACCGAAATTCAAAACGAGTCTCAATGGCTTCGAATTCATTTTTTTTTACATTTCGTTTGAATGGAAAATGCTAATCAGAATTCATATAACTCAAACACACATGTCAATGTTTTCGAGTTCATTTTTTTATTTTTAGAAATTTTGTTCGTTTTCGAGTTATACGGTTTTCAAGTTACATAAACTTTGTTTATACTTTTTGTAAAAAAGTTCGTTAAATGTGAATATTATTAACTTAGATTAGGTATACTATTATATTTTAAATAAGATTAATAGATAGTCTCACTGAAATATGAAAAAGGGTTTCAGTTTATATAAAAGCTAATTGGAAAACCATATAACTCGAAAACCAAAAAAAAAAATTCTAAAAAAAAAATGAACTCGAAAATAGTGACATATTTGTTTGAGTTATACGAATACTGATTAACATTTTCCATTCGGAACGAAATGTAAAAAAAATTATAAAACTAAAAAATTTGAATTCAAAGCCATTGACACTCGTTTTGAGTTTCGGTTAACCTATACAATAACCCTATTAAAATAAATAATTATATACCTAATATGTGTTAATCATATTCTCATGTAACTAACCTTTTTAAATTATTTATACAAAAAATATATATTATAAGCTTTACAAATATATAAAAAACCAAAAGATCAAAAAAACATTAAAAGATATATTCGAGCAAAACAACAACAATAACAACAAAAAATAGAAAAATTATTCAAATAAAACGTCAAAAAAATATAAACGAACAAAATATAAAAAAGCATTAAAAATATATTCGAATAAAATTTTAAAACAATATAAAAAAAATGTAAGCGGCAAAATATAAAAAAAAAATTTAACAATTATATATATATATATATATATATATATATATATATATATATATATATATATATATATATATATATATATATATATATATATATATATATATATATATAAAAATAAGGATAAAATGATCTTTTTAATTGGATTAAGGATGTCCAATGTCATTTCCTTAAACCACACGAATGCATTTTGTCAAATTTTCAAAGATTAGACTGAATATGCGAATTTGACTAAACTACATAAACCAAAACTGTAATTTACTCTAAAAAAAATATCAAATTTTGAACCAGTGCATCCAATTCTTTTTAGACAAAATCACAAAAAATTAACAACTAAGATATCATGCTAATGCTACCAACATTTTTGCAATTTTCTCATGTTTATATATGAGATGTCATAGTAATGATTGGTTATGTATTAAATGGCTTTTATAGACAATTAGTTATCCTATGGACAGTTGAAATGCAATCTAGATTTTCATGGAGTATAGAGTGTAGGGCTGTAGGCGGCCATCCCGAATTGTGTTTGACTTTTAATACTATTCATTCATATTATAGGTGTATATAATGCTTTTCAGATCAGATCACACCATTTTGAAAACAATTCGAGTTTTCTAATTATGGAAGAGCTGTTATGAGGAAAAAACGGTTTCAGGTCGGATTCAAACAGGATAGAGAAAAATCGATTTGAAAAACCAAATTTCATATAATTGTTTTAAGAATAAATTACTGAATTGTTTACTATGGGTTCATGAAAAATTGTGCGTTTCATCTTTATTTTTTTTACTCGGAACGTCCATATTGTTCGATTTTATTATTTTTTCCATGACATACTAGAATAATATTTTATTGCTTTTTATCTAATTTTTTCGTATTTTTAATTTATTTATTTACTAATTAAAAAATGAATTAATATGATTTATAAATACACAAGTCCCACCATCCATACAATCTCCCCTTTCTTCCCCTCCATCCCTTTCTTCACCATCTGTCATCCCTCCCCTCTCCTCCTCCACCGTCTACTTCTGCGGAAAACTCATACATAAAAAACAAAGACCATTTCTCACCCCCGATGATAATTATGTCTGACCAATCTCTTCTCGCCCACAACCACCATCGCTCACGATGGATGAACCCATAAAATCCCAACATAAATGTCTGTAAATCAACAAAACCTAAAAAAAACAATTCCTTAAAATCAACATCCATCATAGAAATAGTCGTCAAAATCCTCACTCCTTTGTAAATCAACACCTCCAAAATGGAAAAATCCCAAATAGAACCCAAAAACATACATAAGACCTAAGTTGAAATCAAAACAAAATCCTGAAATTAAAATCTAAAACTCAAAATATGAATTTACATTTATGTGTGGAGGTAGATTTAATGAATCTGATGAAATCGATGGAAGATGATTCACCAAAGAAATTTCAAAAGGTCATGTACATTGGTTGAACAATATTCCGTTAGATAAACTTTGAATAATTTTGTAAAGTTATTACTAAAATTTATTTTGTAGTTTGGAGAAAATTAATGTCATTTTTAAGTAAACCCAATGTTTTCAAGTAAAGCTTATGTCAACATTGAATAATTTTGTAAAGTTATTACTAAAATTTATTTTGTAGTTTGGAGAAAATTAATGTCATTTTTAAGTAAACCCAATGTTTTCAAGTAAAGCTTATGTCAACATTATCTATCGTTGGATTCACTACGGCAGTACGAATAATAACATAAGAAATTTCTTTACGTACTTCATCAAAATTTATTTTTCATTGATCTTATCATATCATAAAATTACAAATTTGTATAATTTTGAGCACCTAAAAAGGATTTCCGTAAGGAATAAACAATTTCTAGGATAATAGACTCTTGATAAGAATAATAGTTGTGCGTTTAAAAACAGCATATCAATAAGTTGTTGGAAAGTACCCAACTAAACTCATCCACGTTACACTTCACAATGTGGTTATGAAACATTTTTACGATATCTTTGACATGAATCACATGCAAACATGTTACGTGCTGAGTAAGTTCTTCCTAATGTATACCCAACCAATTAGAATTCACATCGTTATAAAACTGTATATATTTATGATATCCAAGGTTACGACTATTTATAATAACACATAACATTTGCTTAAAACTTTCCTTTTCTGGTTCAATAAATTTAGTTCATCTTGCAGAACAAAGTATATGAGATGTGTGCAACACTGCCAACACATTAAGTATGGAAAAAGTGTCTCCATAAACCAATTTATATTTTAATCTTAATTGTACAACCGCAAAGGTATTAATAAAAATAGAAGAAAGTTTGATTTATAATTTACAAATGTTTATTATGTAATTCAAAATTATATATAAATTTTCTTCAATGAAGATATCCAAACAATTCAAACACAATCCTACATTTCATGCAATTTTGTGAATTTAACCTAAGAACGGTAACACAGATGTACAAAATTGGGGAACTATGTGGAGTTGACCAAGCTTCAAATGTTACATTTTTTCTAAACTTTGAATAATTTCAGGTTAATGAAATTCCAAGTATTAATTGAATCTTGTCTAATGGTTGAACTGCGATCCAATAACAAGGTTGAAGAGTCTCGTGGATAAGTTTGGTTAATTGTGGGCTGTCAAAGTAGTCGAAAGACAAACTTTCTTGAATCATGAATTTTCATCATTCCCAAACCAAACTTTGATCATAGGTCCAATTCGTTCCATGATTCGTTGTTGTTGCTCGACTCCGATCCATACCAAATTTCATCATTTTGCAATATAAATTTCCATGGTTTTTCAATATGGTGTTGACATTTTCTTTAAAGAATTTACTACATTTATTGCATCGAGCTCTCCTTGGATCCTCCGACATTTCACGCAAGTCATAATGTTGTCAACTCTTCGGATTTCGTTTTGTAGCTACAACTTTGGTGCCTTCGACCTGCTAAAATGAGGAAACTGACATCTAGCTGCTGAAACACTCAAATGAATCTCGGTCTGCTGGTCCGAAAAATCCTCGCGCTAACATCATCAAAATAATATCCAATTAATAATTGGATCTCGACCCATAATCAAGATTCTAATCTACTTGACACATATCCAATGTAAAAGACCATTTTACCCTTTTTCTTACTTGAACCGAAACCAAGGCCCAACCCAACTACTCAAAAGGCCCAATTTCCTAAATGGCAACCCAAAGCCTAATATGGTCCAATCTTCTAAATTAGACCCAAAACCCATCATGGGCCTAAATCTATGAGAACCCAATATACTAGCAAAAGCCCAAAATTAGAAGTCTAATGGCTCAACAAGGCCCAACCTTAAACGTCAAGCCCGAGAGTCCATCTACTGAGTACGCGGGGTATACTCAGCTTGTTTGCTTAGCGTACTCCTTCCGGGGCCAGTACGCTAAGCATACAAGCTAGGTACACCCATCGTACTCCCTAGACTACCAATCCACTCCATTAAGCACTTACTCAGTTAAGACATCTTACCAAACTCTCAGATCTGGTCCTAAATTGTGACTTAATACGTAAAGTTGGCAACTTTACACTCATACATGGCTTAATGGTACCCAACACTAAAAAAGACGCTTAATAAAGATCTTCCTACTTGCATAGACCCAAAATTATCCATAAAGTTTGCATTTTTATGAACAAGGGACCTCAATGGAGCTAAGATCTAACATCCATGGATTATGGAGTAGATTAAAAGCTCAACTTTAATTCAAAATACTCAAAAATGCATAAATAACATCATAAAATGGATCTAGCACAAATGACTATCAAAATGAGAGCTTTTTACCTCAAAAAGCTTGAAAATGTGAAGGTAACTCTGGATCTACAAGCTCAAGCTATTCCTCCAAGTGTTCATCTTCTTCTTCTTCACCACAAAACACCAACAAACTCACTTTCAAGCTCAAATCTCACCAAATGCACTCAGGGTTTCAATATTAGGGCATAAGGTGATGGAGGTTGGTCAATAAATGTCTAATAGGTGCTATAAGTTGTTTAAATAAGGTTCAAACCCTAAAAATTAGGATTTTCCCCTACACCACGTACGACATGCGTACTCTACATATGCCCTGCATATGTGGGTGAATCCCGTGATCAGCTAATGGGATAGTACACCAAGCGTACTCATAGAGTATGCCCTGCATACTAGCTAGGGACCAAAATGTTAATAATTTTCATTTAAGGGGCTAAAAGGAAACATACCAAATTGCGAATGTTATAATAACCATAAGAAGGAATCTTATCCTTTAACCTAATCAAATCAATGGTTAAAAATAAATATGGATATATATTGTAATTAATGAAAGATTATGTTATTTTTTTAAATATATAGTGTAACATGGGTAAATCGGTAATTATAAACCTTCTTATCCCAAATTATTAGGCTACATGTTGTCACGCTACAAATAACATCAACAATACTTTCTCTAATCTACCATTCATTTATTCATCAACGACGCCACCCACTTTTCATCAAGTTTTGTAGGAAAAACCATTATCCCCCTCATATTTTTTATGGATTAGTGCATCAACGATCATTGAATTGAAGGCGGAGAAGGATTGTAGGCAAAGGTAACCATTGAGGAAGAGGTTTTTGTTGGAATTGAAGGCTGATGAAGAGTGCAAGCGAGGTGAATGTGATTGATTTCTGTCGCAGTGAGCCTCCCCCACCCCTCCAACATACACAAACAAAAATTGATTACTAAGTTTAAAAGCTTCTATTCCAGGGTGAAAATAAATCTACTTTCTTGGTTTCTACTCTTCAATTTTATATGAATTTATTAGCTTCGATTTGATGGATCAATTTGGGTTTAAAAGCTTCGCATTAATGGATCAATTTGCATTTAAAATCTTTGATTACATTTCAAATTGAAGTTGCTCATATGTTTAAAATGTCATCATTTGAATTTATGCTCCTCTCTCATTGATGTATCTAGGAAAAACATCAAATTTTGGTCTATTTTCTCTAGTTTACTGATTATGTTTATTGATTAAGTATTTTTAGATTTATCATTTATTCATTTGGTTTACATTATCATTAGTGTTTACCATATTCAAGTTTATTGATTCAATGTTTTCCAATTCATCATTGATTCATTTAGGCTACATTATCTTTAGTGTTTGTGATAGTTCCATTTTATTTACTTCTTTTTATAGTTTATTTTAGCATATTTCATTCATAATTTAGTTAATCATCTTGCATATTTTCCTGTTTTATTTTATGACTATATCAGGTACTTTCGTGTCTTTTGTCACACCCCAAAACCGGAACGACGGAAATATTCGGGGGTGGAGGACGTCATGTACAATATCACAACAAAGCATAGTAGTAAACAAGTAACAACATCATCCATTGCATTAATAATATAATTAAATACAAGTGTGTTCTGTGAAGTTTATAAGACACCAAAAATGTAAATCAAAATAAGAGATGAGTCTTGAACGAGCTCCATCTTCTCAAAACCTGGCATCAGTACCTGTCTACTAATGACCTGAGAATACAAGTTATTTTGAAAGAGTTTATCAGCTTTAAAGCTGGTGAGTTCATAAGCATTTTAGTGTCATTGTTTGTATGAAAATGTTTGTAAGTACTTGATGTATAAGTTTGTAAATGTTTGATGTAAATGTTTGTATCTCCTAGAAAATCCAATATTTTCTACTAAATGTAGCCTTCTACCAAGGCATCAAATGTTCTGTATGTTTGTTTCTTGTAAGAGTGTGTATTTTCCCAAGTGTGACTATCATTAACCAAAAATATAGTTTTACATTTACCTTTTATGTGAAAAGATCACAATGTGATTGCAATGGGGAAATAATAAAGTACTGTAGGGTTGTATTATAGTAACTACTGTTGTACTTTCTACCTTAATCCAATTGTTATTTAAAGTACAAATGTGATATGCCTGTACCATACTACCGACTAAAAACACGACGATGAAAGATGTCGGAAGAAATGACATTTGGCACCCGTAGACTTGCAAGTCCCACTGTAGTGAGCAGCAAGGTGTACGATAGTCAATCCAGTATAGATCTATACACAAATTGAATGCTCTCACTAAAGGAGATTCTGGATACAAGTCGAGCCATGACAGGTGATCCCTTTCCCCGAAACAGTGGCTCACGTTTATGTTATAGTATTCTTGTATATGTATTGTATGTACTAGAGTAATGTATGTTCTCTCTGTCTAGGATGTAGTATGTTCTCTTTGTTTCTCATCATAGTATGCTCTCTTGTAATGTGTATAGTATGTATTGTTTCTCATAATAGTATGTTCTCTTAGTTTCTCGTAATAGTATGTTTCTCTTTGTTTCTCATAATAGTATGTATTGACTCATGTATGAACTGACTCTTTGTTTGTTTCATTGTTCTAGTAATAGTATTAGTAACTTCCTAAACTATACCTATTATAGTTTACTAGCAATGTTGTTGTGTGAATGAACATGTTTGTATACCTTTGCTACCCAAAGATATCGAACTGAATGAAGGAAATTTTATATCTATACACATATAAATAATATATAATTAAGATCCAAACGACCTTCGGACAAACAACCGATACCCTAAGTCCACAACCAAACAAGGAACAGGAAGTAAGGCGAGTTATCAGTCCTAAGTCCGTTCAATCCTACTTATATAACTATATCTATATAGATATGCTTTTGACAAAATATAAGTTTAAAAGAGTTTAATAGAAAGTATTTAACCAGTAAAAGAGTTTATAAAACGATTTGAAGTAGTTTGTTTGATAACACAGTTTGAAAAGTAAGAAATCCACTTGTTTGGTAGTTATTAATCACCTGTGATTGATATAATAACTATAATAGTTCAACTTGTATTCCCCCCGTAAAAGCATTTACAATTATTTAAAAGGTTGATTAAGGGGTATAAACTCACCTGTAGTGAGTGGTTTGGATGAAAGTGTTGTATAGGATGCTAGGTGTCAAGTAACGACTTGAGCACACACACGGGTCCTATTTATCATATAATGACACATATATGTTTACAATTAGTGTTTAAACAACTAACTATGCAAGTAAAGACACCCTAGGACATGGAAAACACTTTGATTCAAGTGTTAGAAGTACAAAGGGTTGCATCTAAGGGGTGTAGGGCCTCACATAGGAGTTTACGACCTAAATGGTAATACCCCCATGAGTTCACGGCCCATGGGTTTACAACCCAATGAGTTTATGGCCGTAAACTCACGGTATCTTGTACCATTTTGATGATTAAGATCCTATACTCATCTTGGAAGTGTTCTAGACCTAGATCCAAGGCTTAGGAAGGTGTTTGTGGAAACTTTGCACCAATAAGTAGAGTTTACGGCCAATGGAGATTGCCTTGGCCATAAACACCCTTTTGTCCATGATTTCTTTGTGTTTTAAGGTCTTACAAGTCAATAGGAAGTGTTCTAAGTTCAAGTCTAAGCCTTAGGAAGGAGTTGTGGCACAAATACACCACTTATGAGTGTTTACGGCCCAAGGAGATTGCCTTGGCCGTAAACACCATATGTTCTTGAGTTCTTGATGATTTCAAGGTGTAAAATAAGTGATTCAAGCATTAAAACAAGCTAAGGCAAGTGTACTTACAAGACAGAAGCTTGATAGGGTGTTTAAGGTTCAAGAACACTAGTGTGTGTTCTTGGTGAAATGAAGAACACTTGAAGATCTATCAAAATGAAGAGATTTCATGAATGAAATCATGTACAATCACTAGATATTGAAGGATATCAACTAATCAAGGAAAGAAACACTTACAATCTTGAAGATCTTAGTGACAAATCGAATGATACTTGAGAGAGAATGAGTTCTTTGGCTTAAAATGGTAAAAGTGACTAAAAATGACTAAGTGTCATATATATATATATATATATATATATATATATATATATATATATATATATATATATATCATAGAGTTTACGGCTGTAAAGTCCATTTTATGGCCGTAAACTCCAATTCTTGGAGTTTTGAGACTTGAATGTTGCACATTGAACTCTAGAGTATACTTCCTATAATTACCTCTTGAAGGTACTAGGCTTTAGGACACTCAAACATACTCTAAATAGTGCTAAAATTTAGCAGAAACAAGTCTGACTTCGATTGAAGTGAATGGTTGTACAAGATAGAAATTTTGAGTTGTCACATCTTTGAGCGTAGATGTAGGTTTTTAGAAGACTATGTGGAGCAGAGTGATCGTGGGAAAAGTAGGGTCTTTTCTAGACTTGAAAATTGCGGAAATTGGGTGTGATGATTATTAAAGAAGATGTTGGATTCGGGAAGAAATTGGGATAATGATGAATGAAGACTTGAGGAAATATAGGCTTATGCTTTATTAAAGAATTGTTGAACATTTAGGCCTTGGGTGATTAGAAGAGAAGTTTGGGCTTGCTTGGATTATCTCATGTGATATTCAGGCTCATACTAAAAGTGGGCCAATGTTTTATTTGGGAAAAAATGTCTGATGGGTCTAGCTAGGAAGGAGACAACAAAGATCTAGTGGAAAGGGACATTTGTTGGAGGTCAAAATCACATCTGACCATGTCACTCGGCCCGAGTGACTTATAACTCAGATTCCACTCGTCCCAAGTGAGTACTGCTAGGGGCAAATTTGGGATTTCCTATTTGGCTACTATATAAGGAAGTTTGGTGGGGATCTTTTGGCACTTTTTAGATTAGAATTTGGGCATTCTCTAGAGCTTTTAGAGAATGAAGAAGGCTTGAAGAACATCATACTTCATCATTTTCTTCTTCTCTTTTCATCTTGGATTAACATATGGTATTTTTAAATTAATTGTTTCACTTTTCTTTAATCTTATCCATGCTAGGCTAAGTGTATCTTTGGTTGACGTTGGTTTAACCCATGGATGACTAGTTATTTTGAAGATTACTTATGAACTTGTGTTTAAAGTTTATGGAAGTATTTTCTAGTTTAATATATTTTTTATGCTTATTTATCTTTAATAACGAGTTTATATGAATGAATGTTTGATTTGTTTACTAGTTTCTTGGTTAAGTAATGGACCCTCAAATTAGCAAGCAACAAATGGTTTATGTGTTTGTTTTCATTTCATTTAAGTCATGAAAGTATTTCCTCTATAATGATAATGTAAGCATTTGATTTTCTTATGGAATTGGTGACTCTTAAAAATTAATTCTATTTGATTTTCACAAAATTACATGCTTCATTAACTTTGTGACTTTGATTAAGGAAATTTGTTAAGAGCTTATCTAGCCATTTCAATAACAAAAAATAGTTGAGGTGATTTATGCTTATAAATTGCTATAACCAAGTTAAATGGGATCACAAGTATTGCACATAACATCTAATGATAAGTTAAGTAGTTGTCCATATGGTGAATGCCAATATCAACCATCTTTATCTTCTTGATTTAAATCAAACTCTTTACTTGTTTACTTGCAATTTCCAAAACTTAGTGTAACTTTAGTTTCTTTAAAACACTAAAAAAAATTTAAAACCCCCCATTTTTACTTTTATTGTCATTTACAAGTATTTGAACAAAGAGATTTGTATAGAATTATAAATTGAACCAATCTTCGTGGATACGATTCATTTACCACTATATGTTATTTTAGTGTAAGATTTAGAGTATTTATTTTGTTGGTCTCGACAACCACCAGTTTGTTGATTTAATATTTTATGATTCATGTTTATTTATGGTGAGTTTCTTAGATTCAAGTGGTTTTTACTATTCTATGGCTTAACTCTGTTTTTCAATGATTCGAGTAAAATAGCATTGTACTTCATAGTTAGCAATTATGTGAATGTAGTGATTCAAGTACTTAAGAAATTTAGCGCTTCAAATTAATAAAAAGAATTTACCGTTTCACATAAAATATCATCATACTTTCAAGTAAAATAAATTATTATAATTCTTAATTGCTATGTCTTTTTCTTTAATGCTTCTGATGTTAAATTGTTTTCATGATAAGGATTTTGGTTAAATGGGCAAAGTCTTTTAGCCTAAATGATTAATTCATATTGATTCAAGTAAAAAAAATTGTTTCTAGTGCTTGTGGTTAAATGAATATAGTCTTGTGTGAAAACAAGAAATTAAGCATTCCAATGATTCTGATGCAATGAAGTAGCTAAGAAATTAAGCATTTCATGTTGATTACGCTTATGTCATCGTACTTTCAAGGTTGATCCTAAAATAGCCTTGCACTTTCACATTTAACCTGAAGCAATAAAGCATTCTTGTATTTTTGCTTATAAACTGAATTTAAGCATTCCAAAAGTAAAGAATTTGGTAGTTCAAAGGACTTTTTTTAATTCAATGATTAAAGAGGAATATATACAAGAGAATCTTAAAACACGTAGGAAACCTAACATATCACAAATTAGAATAAACAAGATAACAACCAAAAATAGGATAAACACTAAAGAAGGAAATGATAATCCCTTTAAAATCTTGTACTCCCCTTCAAGCTGGAGCATATAAGTTATGAATGACCAGATTGTGAAGTAGAAACTGAAGATGTTGTGATCCTAAAGCCTTTGTAAATAGATTTGATACTTGATGTGTGGTGTGTATAAGCATGGGAAAGATCTCCTTTGATTCAACTCGTTCACGAACAAAGTAACAATCCATTTCAACGTGTTTGGTTCTTTTGTGGAAAACTAGATTGTTTGCTATGTGGTTGGCAGCTTGATTGTCACAAAATAAAGGAGTAGAACCAACCGGAGGTGCTTCTAATTATTTCAATAGCCATCGTAGCCATAAAGTTTCACTAATAGAGGAAGCCATGGCCTTATAATTTGCTTCTGCAGAAGAACATGACACAATAGATTGCTTTTTAGTTTTCCATGAAATTGGGGAAGCTCCAAGAAGAAGCAAATACCTAGTGCGTGAATGTCTAGTAGTAGAGCACCCAAGCCAATCTGCATCACAATAAGTAGCAAGATTCATTCCACCTTCTTTGGGAAAGAAGATTCCATGAGGGGGTGTAGCCTTCAAATATCATAAAATTCGGTGAGTAGCATCCATGTGAGATTGTCTTGGGTCGGATACAAACTGACTAAGGATGTTAACAGAGTATAAATAAAGAGTGAATGATCCGCATGTGATTGTTTGCACTTTATTTTCAATAAGGCTGTTGTGAACTTTTGATACCAATTACGAGAAGCTTGTCGTAAACCATAAAGAGATTTCCTTAGTCTCCATACTCTCGCCTCTCCCTCTTTTTTGAAACCTTGAGGTATCTTCATATATACTTCCTCGTCTAAGTCCCCATGTAGAAAGGCGTTGTTTACATCTAGTTGATGTAGGATCTAATCCTTTTTTACTGCTACTGCAAGTAGGGGTGAGCATATTAACTGAAAAATCGAACCATAACCAAATTAACCGGTATAACCAAACCATTTTAATCGAACCGTTACTAAAAGATATGGTGTGGTTTCTAATTTTGATTAACTAAATACATATGCTTCAGTGATGGTTTTCATCTAAAATCGATCCAATATAAACCGAACCGAACCAATAATATTAATAAATGTTTTTAATATAACATAATATTAAATATATGGTATGTACTTATGTTAGGAATTGAAAATTTAAAGAGTAATTATTTAGAATTAGATAAGATAAGTAATCTTCTATCAATACAATTATATGTAGACAATCATTCACTTTTTATAACAATGGATTTTGTATTTTATATTTTTTTTATTTTTATAGAGAAATAATTTTATTTTTATATCATCCTTGACCATTATGGTTAACTGATATTAAACATTAACCATAACCATTAACCGACAAAAACTGTTAACCAAAACCAATATTAACGGTTACCCAATGGTTATCGAAATACATTAACCAATTGTAATGGTCATGGTTCGATTTTGATCAATAACCAAACCAAACCGCCCCATACACACCCCTAATTGCAAGCAAACTTCAAACTGTCACAAGATTTGCCACCAAGGCAAAGGTGTCATGAAAATCCACACCTTCTAATTGTATGAATCCCTTTGCAACAAGACATGCCTTGTATCTTTCATCTCACCATTGGGCTTGTATTTAATCTTATAGACCTATTAAGAATCAATCGCCCAATTCCCATTTAGTAGATTTTTCAAGCGTCCACGTACCATTTTCTTCAAGTGCGTTTATTTCTTTTTGCATAGCTTCCCTCCATTTCACATCCTGCACAACTTGGTTAAAATGTTTTGGCTCGTTGCTTGAACTAACGGCTGCCAAAAACACTTTATGTGAATCGGTAAAAATTTTATAAGAAATACAAATTAGCTAGTAGATGTACCGTTGAGGACTCTTGATTGGACGTGGGTGTCTGGGTGATGCATGGTCTACCGAAGGGGGGGGGGGGGGGGATTTACAATGAAATCTTTTAAATGTTTGGGTCTAGACCTCTTCCTTTTCTCTCTTTGATTCTCGACAGGATGCGAGTCATCAACAGTAGGTTCTTGAGGCATGTCTTCAGAATATGTATGCTGATCAGGGGCATCTTCACCTTGATCAAATGTGTCATCTTGGTTCGTGTCACCTTCATAAGTTGAATCTTTTTGCATGTCTTGGTCATCTCTCCTTTAAACATCCTCACTATCTTCTTGAATTGCTCTATCTAGAACTCCATTTCACTTTCTTCAATATGGTCCTCCTCCAAATTTGTGTCGGCAAAAGGGAAGCTATTTTCAACGAATTTAACATCTATAGAGGTTTAATTTTCTTATCTCTGATGTCATAAATTCGGTAACCTTTCTTTCCCTATGGGTAACCTATGAATACACCTGGTCTCCCCATCATTTCAAACTTATCGCCTTTGGTATCTATGTTTCTTGTGTAAACTAGACACCCAAAAACTTTCATGTGATCGTAAATGGGATTTTGACCAAAAAGAATCTCCTATGGTGTCTTGTATTCAATGACTTTCGAAGGAAATCTATTTATGATATATGTCGTTGTAAGGACACATTCTCCCCAGAATTTGATAGGTAGGTTAGCTTCAAACTTTAAGGCCCTGGAAATTTCAAGAATGTGCCTGTGTTTACATTCCACCATCATATTTTTTTAAGGAGTGGGGGGAAGTGGTTTCAAAACAATTCCTTCTTTCGCGTAAAATCTTTCATAGTCCATGATATGAACTTTCCACCAATGTCGTCCCTTATTCTTTTAATTCGTTTTTCAAATTGGGTCTTCACAATGTTTTGAAAATCTATCAAATAGTTGCATGCTTCAATTTTATGTTTAAGAAGATAAACCCAAACAGCCTTACTAAAGTCACCAACGATAGTAAGAAAATAATTAGCACCAGAAAGTGAAGGTGTGCGATACTTTCTCCAAACATCAACATGCAATAATTCAAAACAACCATTCGTTTTTATTGAACAAAGAGGAAGATGAAATCTAGTATGTTTTGTTTCATACATAAATCACAAAATATGTCTTTTAAGTTGCAAAAAAATTGCTAAAAATTTGACTTGGTTTAACTTTGATTTAGAGGCATGACCCAACCTCTTTTCCCATAACTCAACATATCATAACGCTCCTTTTCTCCGCCCCAAGTCCATACGGTAAAGACCACCCTTGCATTCACCCATGCCAATCAAATTCCTCGAGGCAAGCCCTGCATGTAACAAAAGTCAGGAAGAAATGTTACAGCACACTCTAATTCCTTGGTAAGGCGAATAACATATAATAGATTGCAATTGAATTTTGGAATATGTAAAACTCTCTCTATTATGATTTCATTTTGCAACATGCAATTTCCCTTACGCTCAACAGGAACAGTATCACCATTAGGTATCGTAACAGATGGTTCCAATGTGTTGGAGGTTCTATTCTTAAGCAATTCATGTTTGTAATTTTTGTGCTTAGTGGCACCCGAGTCAACAACCCATGCATCATTAATTTCAACCTTATAGGCCATGTTAACTGTCGGGTTGGTGTTGTCTTTCGAACCTTCCTTTGTAAAGTGTCTCACCAGCTTCTGGTATTGTTCATTGGAAAGTCCCAGTATTGGACTAGTTCATGCCTCCACATGAGCTGCTTTCGCTTACTCTTTTCCACTTTTGCTTTTCTTGGCCACCAGTCGGGGTACCCGATCCTATTGAAACATTCATATCTATTATGTCCGTTCTTGCCATAGTGAGTGCAATGTTATGTTTCTTCCTTTTTCATTTGTTTGGACTCCTTGTGAGCTTCCCTTCTTCTTTTTTGATTGGCGCTATCTTTTCGTCTAAGGGCATAAGTTTGGAAGGCAGTCGCCTCTGCCGTCGTTATTTTTAAAGTTGAGGTAGCCCTTTGTTGTTCGTCCTCTGATACGAGATGGTAAGCGGTTCCCAATATGGGAGTAGGTTTGGTTGCAAGAATCCGCGTCTTTATGGTCGAGTACACGTTGTCTAACCCCATAAGGAATTCATAGAGCTTCTCCTTCTTATTGGATTCAATTAATCTCTTGCCAATGTTACATGGGCAGCAAGGGACGGGAGAGACAGTTTGAATCTCATCCTAGATTCCTCGCAATTTGGTGTAATAGGCTGAAACAGATGCTCCATCATGTCGCGTGATTGTAAGTGAATGTTTTAGTCCATACGCTCTTGGAGTGCTTTTCTTCCCAAATCTTTCTTGAAGATCCTCCCAGGTTTCTCTTGTTGTGCTTGCATACTTTACACTTTATCTGATGTCTTTCTCTATGTCGGCGGTCAATCAAGCCTTTATCATGGGATCCGCACGCATCCACATCATGCAATTTGGCGACCCTCCTCCGGTTTCTCGATTGTCCCATTGATAAACCCTTTCTTTTTTTTGGCAAACAAGAAATTCTGCATCTCTTGAGCCCAATCATTGTAGTTATTTTTCGGTTAGTGCATTGTTGACTTGATCTGTCTAGAGTATTCTGAAGCATGGATGTAATATGGCGAGTTGGAGTCGACGGCTCCTCCATCTTCCTTCATTGACGATTATGGTTTGTCTCCGGCCATCTTTGGCGTGATTTATCTGCAAGCTTGTAAAGCCCACTTTGATACCATAAAAAATTTGGTAGTTCAAAGGGTTTTTTTCTCATTCAATGATCAAAAAAGAATAATATATACAAAAGAATCCTAAAACACGTAGGAAACCTAATAGATCACAACTTAGAATAAACATGATAACAACCAAAAATAGGATAAACACTAAAGAAGGAAACAATAATCCCTTTAAAATCTTTTAAGAAGCATTCAACATGAAACAATTAAGCACTCTAGTGATTCTAAAACAATGAAGCAATTGACCATTCCAATAAAGGAATTAAGTATTTCACCATTAGCATTTAAAAGGAAGCAATTAAGCATTCCACTAATTCATCTAACCTGAAACATTTCACCTAAAGAATTTAACTCGAATCAGTGAATGATTCCACAAATTATTTTGTGTTGAAACGGATGCTTAGTTGTATTTTCACGTTCATAGTAATTTTTGAATTTATTTTTTATTCAAGACTCACTAGAATTATATCAATAACAACTAAAAATAAGATCGTACGTTTACATTGATTCTACTTATACCATCATACTTTCATAAATGGCATCGTAATTTCATATTTAACCTGAAGCAATCAAGTATTCTGGGAATTTTTCTTATAGAATCATACTTTCAAGTACAATGCTAAAACCATCATCATACTTTCATGTTTACAATCTTTTTTTTTTTTTTTAATCCCAGACTTACTAGAATCTCCATGATAATACCTAAATAGCATCGTCACAACCATTGCTCTCACGGTTTAGTCAAAGTAATTATATTGGTTTTACATTCAAGTTTCTTTATTCAATATATTTTCTTATTCATCATTAATTAATGTGTGCTGCATTATCTTTAGTGTTTATTGATTCAATATTTTCTAATTCATGCCTAGTGATGGTGGTTTACGTGGATTGATTACATAACCAATAATGATGTTTTAGGTACTTATGGTGTTCTTTACATGTAAATGAAAGGTACTTACATCGGGTTTTTTATTTTTTTTTCCGAAAAATGATTCCAATATGTATTTAATCATTATAATAGTATTGTACTTACAATTATTTTTTACCATATATTATTACAATGATTACATGATTATAGTGATTCAAAATTTCTTACAATGCTTTTTTGAACAAAATCATTTCGACCTAAAACGATCACAATGACAAAATTGTTGACCACACTATTTTTTGACTAAAATCATTTTTGACATGAAATGATTCTTGTGATTCCATTGTCTCATGAATCCGATGATTTAATCGTTTTTGTGATTCAAACGATTCCAGTGATTCCATTGTTTTATGACTATCATGATTTTAGTGAGTCCAATGATTATTTTATTGAATCACCTACGAGAATACTTATCTTCATTTTATGTGCACATATTTTGTAAAATGCGAGAGTTTCATTAAACGCGGTGAAAAATTGACCTTTACATGGTTTCAACTCAACATCCAGTGTCTATGTTTTTCACTGACAAGAATTTGATGGTCTACCTCGTTAAACTGAATGTTTATTGGTTGCGGATAACATATATATGAATAATTATACAATGTAATTGTTTGGTTAAATCCATTAATCATTCAAGCTTAGCCAACAAATCACAATATATCTCCAATACACCTGTTGAATCAATACTGATGTCACATGTCGATCCGATTTCTTGTAAAATTTTGCATTGTCACTTCCATTTGTTGGCTTGAAATTGCTTACCAAACAACATTTACGTCAGTTATTTAGAAAACATATATTCAATTATAATTTATATTACATCTAAATGACAAACACATATAATAAATTGATTCCCTTGTGGAAACTAAAATTATACATTTTTAGTACAATGCTTAAGCATCAACTTGTTTTCAATACTTAAGCATCATAGTAAGCACACAAATCATGAGAATCACAATAAGCACTAAAATCCATATATTCTTTAGAATCCCATAAACACAACGATCTTTAGAATCACATTAATCATACTCAGCACAAAAGTAATTAGAATCACAGTAATCAAAGTAATCACAACAAGCATTAAAATCATAGTAAGCACATCAATCATTATAATCACATTAAGGACTAAAATCACTAGATTAAGTATTGGAATCTCAAGAATCATTTAACCTGAAAAAAAAATAGGTTAAGAATGCGAAAATGAATATGAGCCATACATTTAATCATTACCGTAAAATCTTTCTGGCGTATCAGTACGACATGAAGATGTAATAGTCATATATGAATATAAAATCAAGTATATTTATATATGAATATTACGTACCAACGCCACCACCTTCTCTCTCCTCCGCCGCCACCACCACCACCTTCACTACATGGCGTATCCAGAATTTTATTTTGGGCTAGGCCAAATAATTTACAAAATATGAACAAATAGGAAAATACTTCAAATGGTAACAACATATAGATTTTAAAGTAAATTGTTTGTTTAAGTTGGAAGTAATTAATTGATTAAGATAATAAAAAAATATGTTAATATACAAACCTGATGAACAAGGAATTCACTGTAAAGATTGAAATGTAATTTGATTTATTCAAAAAATTTGTTGCATCAATTCTTTAATGGATGTGCCTCAATAGGCAAATTATTTCATTCATTATAATTTAAGTTTTGAATGGGGTGGACATTGTCACAATTCAATCTTAGCGTTTTTTATTTAAAAGAATTATAATTTCTATATATTCATTTCAAATTTGTGTAGGGTGGGCCAAGGCCCACTGTTGCACCTATATAGCTACGCCTCTCTCACCACCTATGTCGTGCCACCACCCCCTCTGCCACCAACCACCACCACCACCACCACCATCCCCGCCTCTACCCACCACCTCCGCCACCAACACCTCTACCAACCACCACCCACCGACACCACCACCACCACCAATGCTACCACCACCACATCTACCACCGCTGCCACCACCATTGTCATCGTCATTGCTACCTCTTTTACAGCCACTGCTACACCTTCCACCACCACCACCACCTCTGCTACCAACCGCCATAATCATATATGAATAATCACTTGGGAATAGACACACATATGAATAACCATATGTGAATATACTACGTAATATTCAGATATGAATAAACTTATATTCAGATATGAATAAACTTATATTCATATATGAATGTACTTATATATATATATATATATATATATATATATATATAGATGTTAGTGAATATATGGTTGTTATATATATAATGTTACATATAGAACCTATTAAAACTACGTAGTTTTAATTAATAAGTTCAATCAAATGATTTTTTTAACCATTAATGTTACCCTTCCTATATTATTTCCTTAATACACTCTCTCAAATAAAAATAATTATGGGAAATTCATTACAGCTAATATATATATATATATATATATATATATATATATATATATATATATATATATATATATATATATCATACATCCTTATATAGCTAGCATTTTTTCTTGAATCTCATGCATTTGAAACCCCATTTTTTAACTTCCTCAAACCACATTCATTTGAAACCTCATTTTTTAACTAATGCAACTCAAAAGTTTTCTTAATTATGATTTAACACTCAAAAGTTTTATAAATTATATTATGTTTAATTAACATTTAGTGAAATGTTTACTATAAAAAGGTCAATCTTTTGTGTCTTCTGTGTTATATAAAAACTTACATGTAAGAAGGATTTGAAGATATTATGATTCAAAAGTTTTTATATAGTTGACGCATTTACGATCCAAATATGATGATTTGAAGAAATAGGAGTTTACTATAAAAAGACCAATCTTTTATGTCTTTTGTGTTATATAAAAACTTACATGTAAGAAGGATTTGAAGATATTGTGATTCAAAAGTTTTCATATAGTTGAAACATTCACGATCCAGATATGATGATTTGAAGAAATGGGTTATGTCGCATCGATGGTAATTGTAATATGATTTTTTCTTTCAACCAAAACAAATGAAGCTTTTCTATTCTTTCTTTATATATTCAGTTTCTTATTTAATCTTTATATATGATTTGTGTGTATTACTCAATCTTGAATATGACTCTCCAAACATCAATGTTTTTCTTGGAATATCTTTCTGATTCTTCTTTTTCAAGAAAAATATTTTGATTGCAGGTTAATGAAGGATTGTTATCAAGTTTCTATGGTTGAATGGTGTTAAATGAAGAAAGAAGATTCATAAAATGGATATAGTTTTTTTTGTTTGAGCAAAGTTGACGAATGTTAGTTTTTTTTCTTTTGATTTAAATCTATGTTTATGTAACATCTTTATTTATATATTCAACCACCCAATGCTATTATTTATTTGATTGTAGTTTTTCTATTTTGATTATATTTATTTTCTATTATTTTTTTGTTGGGTTATCCTAGACAACATATTTAAAAGACAATATTTAAAAGATAACAAAATTTTGAACATTTGATATGTAATTATGATAGACTTATCATGATATGTTCTTCATATGAAAGTAATTTATCCATGTTACTACGACAAGAATTACATATGACATTTATGAATATATATATATATATATATATATATATATATATATATATATATATATATATATATATATGGGTAAAGTGAATATACCCTTAAGGGTATATAACATTAAGTACCCATTAATTAAAACTACGTAGTTTTGATTAGTGATTTAATTTCCAAAAAAAAAAAAAAAAAAAAAAAAAAAAAAACTATTGCAGTACGTGTTTTCTTATTCACGTCAATTTCAATTGCTCAAGTCCTTTTGTTCCATGAATTGGCCCTACTTCCATACTCCATGAGATCGATTAACGAAAAAAGAATTCCATACGATCACAAAAAAAATTCCATATGATCTCAAAAACGATTTCAAAGAAATCAGAATTTCAAGTTACTGTAATTCCCAGAAAAACCCGATTTCACTTCAGAGAGTTAGGAAAAAATCGATCTCAATTCACAGAGACTTAAAAATCGATCTCAATTCACAGACTTAAAAAACGATTCCAAATCACATACAGTTGAAAAACGATCAAAGGGAAAAAAAAAATCATAGAAATCGTAAAGTGTAGCTGCAGCCAAGAATTTTCAATTCACAGGTGATGACAATTTTCGCAATTTACCAATGATTTCACTTTCAATTATTAATTTTGCATATGTTTTTTAGTTCCAATTGTTTATCAATAGAATTTTTATTTAATATTATGTTCTATTATTATCCATGTTGCTTTTGTTTGATCAAATTTAGTAGAATTTATTGCTTTTGATATAATGAAAAAGTTAGGCTATCTCGAAAAAGTTACTGGAATGGCATTAATAGGGTCAAGTTCTTATTTTTTTTTTAATTGTGGTTTTGTGCAGGTTATGATGTTTGAATCCGAAGCAGCTGATCAGGCTATAGAACCGTATATAAATGAAAATGTTGACATAAATGATTTTGTGGAATCAACATATGAATCTGACGAACTTAACGATTTCGGAGTGAACATTGAATTTGACGAAGATGATGTTAATAATGAAAGGATATTGGGAAAGGTTTTTGATACACCCGATGATGCCTATACATTTTATAATAATTATTCTTTTTTGCATGGCTTTGGTATACGTAGAGATGATACAATTAAAAATCCTAAAACAAATGAGCCTTTTCGGAAGATATATGTATGCAACAAAGAAGGTTTCAAACGGACAGACAAAAATGATTCAAGTGAAAATGAGAAAAAACGTCGTAGAGATGTTAGAACCGGATGCCAAGCAAAGCTTCGAATAACAAGACAAGAGGACGGGAAGTGGTTGGTGGACTCGTTTAATGACACACACAATCACGACTTGACCATGACACCTACAAAGGTGATGAAGCATCGATCTCATAGCAATTTCCACCGTTCAATAGAAGGTAAATCTCTTATGGTGCAATTTGGTCAAGTAGGGTTGAAACCTTCTCAGATTAAAAAGGCTGTTAATACAATGAAAACCTCAAATGTAGCTGATGTAACTTCAAAACAATGTGTTGATGTCTTATCTGAGCATCGAAAACAACATAGAGGAAAGGAGTTCTATGGACTTATAAAACATTTTCAAGATAAAACATTAGTTGACAGTGACCAGTATTTTGTCGTAGATTTGTCTGATGATGGGTATCCTAGAAATATCTTTTGTGCTGATGGTAGATCAAGAGATGCCTATACAAAATTCAGAGATGTTGTGTTTGATGTCACTTATATGACTAACAAATTCAAGATGCCTTTTGCTCCCTTTACTGGGGTGAATCATCATGGGCAGTCAATACTTTTTGGTGGAGCATTGCTTGAAAATGAAAAGCAAGAGACATTTGAATGGTTATTTGAACATTTCCTCAAATGTATGTTTGGCACGTATCCGAACGCGATTATTACCGATCAAGACAAAGCAATGGGCAATGCCATAAAAAAAGTGTTTCCAAAGACTCGACATCGCTTTTGTGCATGGCATATCAGGAAGCATGAAACTGAGCACCTTCGATCGTATGTTTCCCGTTACAGTGATTTTCAAGAGACGCACAGAAAATGGGTAAATAGTGACACCATTGAACAATTTGAAGCAACATGGGAAGATATGCGAATTAAGTATGAACTGGAAAGCAATTGTTGGCTTAGTGACATGTATAACCAACGTATACATTGGGCTAAACCTTTCTTGAAGGATATTTTCTTTGCTGGTATGACCACAATCGGGCGAAGTGAGAGTATCAATTCATTTTTTAATGGATTTGTTAACTCGAGGACCATGTTGAATGAATTCGTTGTACAATATGACAAAGCAGTTGAGTCACGAAGGGCTGCCGAAGAAGATGAAGACTTCAAGACAATGAACTCAAGGCCGGTTCTTTCTTCAGTGCATCCAATCGAAGCAAAAGCAGGTCAACGTTATACTAGAAAAATGTTTGATACTTTTAAAAAAGAATGGACTGAAGCTATTACCAATTTGACTCACGAGACTCTAATAAAAACTATAGAAGAAAGTACATATAGAGTTGGCCAATTGGACGTTGATAAAAAATATTGGCGTATTGTTACCTTTCGTTCTTTAAATCAAGTCAACGTCACATGTTCTTGTTCTATGTATGAGACAAATGGGATTTTATGCAAGCATAGCTTATACGTGATGAAGAAGAAGAATGTTCAAGAACTGTCGAGTCACTATATTTTACCGCGATGGACCCTTGATGCTAGGTACAAACTGGGTAGTGTTAGTATCGGACTTGGAGAAATAAATAATGAAAATGGAGTTAGTGCCTACACATTATTTTGTGTCCGTTCAAATTTTACTAAACTAATTGAACAATCAAGGGACTCTCCATCGGAGATACAAAAACTCAATACGATATTGATACGTCTTTTAGATGATCAAGCAAACCGAAAGACATCTGTGTCTTTGGAGAATGCATCTCAAAGTTCTTGTATGGGAGTTTCGCAAGTAGATATGATGCCACAGTTATCTATCCGTGATCCTCTTGGTCCAACTACTACAAAAGGGCGTCCTAAACTTGCAAGTAGAATCAAGTCTTCTTTAGAAGCCCCCAAAAAACGAACATGCTCTTACTGTCAAGGATTGGGTCAATATGCTACAAGTTGTTCAAAAAGAAAGGTAATAATAATAATAGTTTAATTTTCATGATTGAGAACTATAATAGTTATATTAACAATTTTTTTACTTTTTTTCATGTATTAGGCGGATGAATCGTTGCAAGAGACATAATGATGAGATGTGTTGTTTTTGAGAGCAAAAGAAAAAGTAGATGTTTGATGACATTTTTATTGGTTAACTGCACATTTTTGATGTTTTAGACACAAACGTTGTATGAATAATCTAGAATTTATTGATGCTTCATAACAATTTTAATGTTTTCGAATGAAATTTGTTGATTGTTTATAATTTGTGTGATTGTAATTGAAATTTGGTTGCCAATATATGTTTCAAATGAAATTACGAAGGTATTTTGAGAAAAAAAAAAACAGAAGTATAATGGTATTTTTGTGAAAAAATGAAAATATGAGGGTATTTTGTGAAAAAACGGAAGTACAAAGGTATTTTTTGTGAAAAAATGAAAATATGAGGGTATTTAGTGAAAAAACGTAAGTACGAATGTATTTTTGTGAAAAAAAATGAAAATTTGAGGGTATTTTGTGAAAAAATGAAACTTTGAGAGTATTTTGTGAAAAATTTGAAAATTTGAGGGTATTTTGTGAAAAAACGGAAGTATAATGGTATTTTTGTGAAAAAATGAAATTTTGAGGGTATTTTGTGAAAAAAGAAAGTACAAAGGTATTTTTGTGAAAAAAAAGGAAGTATAATGGTACTTTTCTTCACATTTGGGTTAAAAACAAAACTTTTATGTCATTTTGGGTTAAAAAAGAAACTTTTTTGTAGTTTTGGGTTAAAAACAAAACTTTTTTTTATCATTTTGGATTAAAAACGTAATTTTTCTGCACACGTTTGGGTTAAAAAAAACTTTTTATGTCATTTTGGGTTAAAAATGAAAATTTTCTGCAATTTTGGGTTAAAAATAAAACTTTTTGTAATTTTGAGTTAAAAACGCAATTTTTCTCTCATTTTGGGTTAAAAACGAAATAAATTGATGGTTTTTCACATTGTTGGACGATTTTGCCCCTATCCCAAAGACGGTTGTAATCCTCAAGAACTTAAGCATAGGGAAGTTCAAGTTACATATACAATACAATCAAAAGCAAAGAATCTCAATTGTCAATTTTTATTAAAAATGATAAGTACATTGATACTTTGGATAAATATGAAAAGAGGGTTGCTATTTCAGCTTACTTCAAATAAAAAATACTTTTGTTCTATACATTTTCTATTAAAACATACATGGTCAATTCATTATACAACCACCCAAATTTTTTCAAATGTTCCTACAATTCTTCCAATTATTCAACTATTCCCACCAGTTCTCCAGCAAAGAATCCTTGGATGAGCTATCTGACATCAAAAAGAATACCATGTTCCTCCACTATTTTACCCAACGTAAATCTTGTAATATTTGAACCCTTTAATATTTCAACATAAACCTGCTCAAAACCAAATTAAAATCTTACCTTGGCCATTAAAGGAATTATAAAAAGATCAATTAGCATACTTACAATATTTGTCTCCACAGAAGCTACATCCACTTTGAGCTCCTTGATTTTATTTAGCCCATCTACAAAAAAAACATACATGATTTGGGTGTTAAGAACTTAATCAAATATAAGAAATATTTAGCCCGTCAAGTGAGTAGCCACTACAAAAAAATGATAAAAAGTTTCACAAAACATGGAAACATATTCATAATCATGAAAGGGTAAAAATGTCCTTTAACTCAAGCATTGCAATAATAACTTAGGAGATAAATCGGTAGAGAACTAACAAGATGTAGATGCATATTACCTTATAGTTAAATATTGCATGATTTTGACCAGAGCAACAGTTGTTGCTCTGAACCAGAAAAAGTGCATGATTGAGTGAACAGCTTCCACAAATTCACGAGTGGGAACCTATTCAAGAAATTGGATAGCTAAAAGAGCTCATGTTCATTTTCATGATAAACTAACAACTGAAAACACTTATGTATTTGTAGTTACTTCAGGAAATAAATGAATGGAAATGACCTCTTTGATAACATTGTTGTCATCCACATGCAAGGTCAAAACTAGTGCATTTGCATCTTTCCAAGGACCATGAATCATGTTCCTACATAGTACAGTAAGTGGCATGATCAAATCATCAAATATTTATAAAAAAAGAAGCAAGAAGACTTTGATCAGATCATAAGAACTACTCATCAGTGGAAAATAGAGAAGAAGAAACATACGAAACTGAATTGTAAAAAAAAAACTTATCTTTTCCAAACTAGTTGATTTGCAATTGCTAAACCTGAAGTGAATTTACAAAAAGTTCAATTATGAATTTGGAGCAGTTTACCCTTTCGCTTTCTTGATAATAGTCTATGCCTTCACTAGGGCATTTAATCGAACACTTAGTGGGTGTTCTATTGTCGCTTAGCTACCTTGCTTTTACTTTGATATTTGGGCTTGAAACCTGGACTTTGAACTCAAAGTGGAGACATAAATACTGCCCAAAACAGTTGAACACCTGTACACATACCATCGCCGATTTCTTCATCTTCAATCTTCATCACCTGTGAATTGAAAATTCTTGGCTGCAGCTACACTTTACGATTTCTATGATTTTTTTTCCCTTTGATCATTTTTCAACTGTATGTGATTTGAAATCGTTTTTTAAGTCTGTGAATTGAGATCGATTTTTAAGTCTCTGTGAATTGAGATCGATTTTTTCCTAACTCTCTGAAGTGAAATCGGTTTTTTCTGGGAATTACAATAACTTGAAATTCTGATTTCTTTGAAATCGTTTTTGAGATCGTATGGAATTTTTTTTGTGATCGTATGGAATTCTTTTTTCGTTCATCGATCTCATGGAGTATGGAAGTAGGGCCGATTCATGGAACAAAAGGACTTGAGCAATTGAAATTGACGTGAATAAGAAAACACGTACTGCAATAGTTTTTTTTTTTTTTTTTTTTTTTTGGAAATTAAATCACTAATCAAAACTACGTAGTTTTAATTAATGGGTACCTAATGTTATATACCCTTAAGGTATATTCACTTTACCCTATATATATATATATATATATATATATATATATATATATATATATATATATATATATATATATATATATATATATATATATATATATATATATATACCTAATGTTATATACCCTTAAGGTATATTCACTTTACCCTATATATATATATATATATATATATATATATATATATATATATATATATATATATATATATATATATATATTATATGTGATTTTCTTAACATGTATATGCACTTATGTATGTTATAAATTTATATTTAAATATCTTTATGTTTAATACTTGAATGGATTAAAATGATGCATCAAAATCAATTATTTAGACGAATATTATAATAATAATAATAATAATAATAATAATAATAATAATAATAATAATAATAATTTAATAATAATAATAATAATAAATATACATTTCCAAGTAACGCATTCATTTGAAACTCACACTACAACTGATTAAGAGTTTTCTAATTTGTGTATATTTATTAGTTAAAACTCAAGAGTTTTTAACTTATGATTATTAATTAGTAATCACTAATAACTTTTCATTTTTCTTTCTTTTTATAAGGTTGTAAAGTTTTGTTCATTAAAAACATTAATGTATTTGAAGAGATTTGTGATTTAAATATGAAGAGTTAATATAAATGTTATAATATGAAGGGATTAAAATGATGCATCAAAACCAATTATTTAGACGAATATAATAATAATAATAATAATAATAATAATAATAATAATAATAATAATAATAATAATAATAATAATAATAAATATACATTTCCATGTATCGCATTCATTTGAAACTCACACCACAACTGATCAAAAGTTTTCTAATTTATGTATATTTATTAGTTACAACTGAAGAGTTTTTAACTTATGATTATTGATTAGAAATCACTAACAACTTTTTATTTTCATTTCTTTTATAAGGGTGTAAAATTTTGCTCATTAAAAACATTAATGTATTTGAAGAGATTTGTGATTTCAATATGAAGAGTTAATATAAATGTTATAATATGAAGGGAATAAAATGATGCATCAAAACCAATTATTTAGACGAATATAACAATAATAATAATAATAATAATAATAATAATAATAATAATAATAATAATAATAATAATAATAATAATATATTTCCAAGTACCGAATTCATTTGAAACTCACACTACTACTCAAGAGTTTTCTAAATTATGTATATTTATTAGTTACAACTCAAGAGTTTTTAACTTATAATTATTAATTAGTAATCACTAATAACTTTTTATTTTCCTTTCTTTTATAAGGTTGTACAGTTTTGCTCATTAAACACATTAATGTATTTGAAGAGATTTGTGATTTAAATATGAAGAGTTAATATAAATGTTATAATAGATGTTTTAGTGTTTTTATGTTATTAAAAGTTATAGTGTTTATTTTTCATATTTTTTTATTATTCGTTGTGTATATATCTTTTTTAATACATATGTTATAATAGATGTTTTTCTATTTTTATGTTACTAGAAGTTGCAGTTCATGTTTTTGTTCATACGTTTTGTTACCCGTTATATTATCATTCATTTGATATATAATTTACACAATTTTAAACGGTTTATAAAATTATCAAATAATTGTATATATCACAATGACTTAAAAACTAAACTATAATGTTTAATAAAACTAATATGTTTACTATATGTTTGCTTTACTACTAACATTTTGTTTCAAAGTAGAAATATCAAATAATAATTTGGTAAAATTTATTATTTTAACTATATAATTCTATTCTCGCGCAACGCGCGGGGATTCGCCTAGTATATATATATATATATATATATATATATATATATATATATATATATATATATATAGAGAGAGAGAGAGAGAGAGAGAGAGAACAAGCAGGTGGTTTAATAAAGATTGAATTTTGAAATCCAAAACAACATCAAGTTATAGATACATTTATAAGCAAGAAGAATAGTTGTGATTTCTTTTTTGTTTCTTTTTCTTTCATTATGAAATTCCTTGAATTAATTTCATTATGATGTTATTTTCTTTATCAAGTTCTCCTCATTCATGTCATGCATCTTACGAGTTTGTTTCAAAGATTGATGACATTAATGAACCGGGGATGCCATAGTTTTATCTACATGATCAAATGATACTTACCAACATCTTGGTGTTCTCTAAATGACACTTCACTGTTAGATGTGGCACTCATGTCGTGTCGTGTCGAAAAAGTAAACGGGTTGAAAGTTCTTGACCTAACTCGTTTAATTAATGTATTGTGTTGTGTTGTCACACCCCAAAACCGGAACGGCGGAAACGTTCTGGGGTGGATGACGTCATGTCAAGTATCACAACACATGCATTATAGTAATCAAAGTACAACAAAACATTGCATTAATAGTAATAGTTTTACATGGTTACATTAATACATCAAAGTAATACAAGTAATAGAATAAATACAGCGCGGTACTAAGCTATCTTCATCAACAGCTCCGGGGATGTACCTGTCTAATGCTAACCTGAGAATACAAGTTATTTGAAAAGCGAGTATCAGCATTTTTACAAATGCTGGTGAGTTCATAAGTATTTAGTGACATTTCATTCAAATAACTTTATAAAGTAATAGTTTAAGTGTTTACAGTGTATTAGAGTTCTTTCCAGAAAATCCTATATTTTCTTTAATCAAAGCAGCCTTCTACTAAGACTGGTCAGTGTTATGTGGTAAAAAGTGGGTTTACCTTAATTGCTATCATTATCAAAATGCTGAATTTGATTATTAAAGAAAGTAAGAGACAACAGGGAAATAACATATGCCTCAGCAGTGAGGACTGTTGGCTAAGGCAAAGGAATCATAGACTCCAGGAGAGTATCGAGCGAACGACACGCCTGGTTCAGTCTAACAAATAGAGACACAGACCCCAGAATGTACCAAATGAAAGGTACAGCTGGTAAGGTCCGAAACAGTGAATACAGACCGCAGGCAATATCAAATGAAAGACACGTCTAGCTAGGTCTAAAACAGTGAACACAATGTATACAGTGAATACAGTGGATACAGTAGATACTGTGAATACAGTGGATACAGACCCCAGACAACATCAAAAGAGAGATACGTCTTGTAAGGTCAAAACAGAGGAGACAGACCCCAGACGGTATCAAATGAAAGATACGTCTTGTAAGGTCAAAACATTGTGACTCTGAAATTGAATTACCAGCATACAGTGTAAATTGCTGGCGAAATACCGTTACCTTAAGGCCATGAATTATAAGGTAACCCGGGATACTCGTAACCATACTAACCGACACTAAAGTACCAGACGCCCTACAAGCGTCTATATAATGTGACATTTGTCACCCCTTGGCTTGGTGAGCCGTGGACTGTAGCTAGCAGTCAGGGTGCGGGGGTGTCAATCCCGTATAGATCTATACACACAATGTCCGCTCTCCCTACAGGAGACTTTGGTTACCAACCAGACGACAGAGGAGGCCGTGTCCCGAAGATGCATCCCAAATAGTGGGTAATGACTTCCAAACAGTGGGTAGTGGGTTTCTAATGTAAGTGCTGACCTAGAGGTAGAGACTCTTAACTGAATTGACTGAAGAGAACCCGTATGTCTATGCTTGTGTACATAATATATAACTAATGAATCGAACGACCTTCGGATGGACATCCGATCCCACCAGACCACATCTCAACGAAGAAAAGGAAATAGGGCGGACAAGCCTTCCTAAGTCCTTCGATCATTATTTATATGCATCTATACAAGCACAAACATACATCTAACTACGCTTGAGTGTGTATCAAGTGGCTTCATATAGTGAAGTATAAGTGTACAGTGGAACATCCGAGTCGTGAAGTATAAGCGTACAGTAGAACATCCGATTCGTGAAGTATAAGCGTACAGTGGAGCATCCGAGTCGTGAAGTATAAGTGTACCAAGTGTAAGTGTATCACGAAGTGGAAACGACGATAAGTGAAGTAAGAGCGTCTATCAAGTATAAGCGACTACAAGTATAAGCGAAATAGAGACAATACCAAGTATAAACGCATCACGAAGTGAAAGTGTTATTGAGTAGGAGTTTAAAAATAAGTATTAGTGAAGCAGCAGTAACTAACAAGTAAAAGTATACATGAAAACCTTGGAAAAACCCTTATACTCAGGAAAATCGCATTTGTATTCTTTGGTAAAATAAGTGTGAAAACCTTTAGAAATCTTTGGGAATCTTTCATAAATCAGTTTGAAAATGGAACTTTGATAAAGAAATAAAAGTAAGAACTTGAACAAGTGAAAACCCTTTTTGAAAGCCATTTATAGTGTCCTACTCAGTAAAACAGTGTACAGTGGTAAAATCTTGTGCATGCGGGTTATCAATCACATGTGATTGATATGATAACTGGCATGTTTAACTTGTATTCCCCCCTATAAAACATGTCAAAACATTTAAAAGGTTCATTCAGGGGTATGAACTCACCTGGTGTAAGTAGGTCCGACGAAGGTGCCGTTTGGGCGTTCGGTGTCACGCAAGGACTTGAACACACACAATGACCTATTTAACATATGATAACAGATGTTCACATACAATTAGTATATTTAATACTAATTAAACAAATATACGCGCTCACAGGAGCGGAAAACACTTTGGTTAAGTGTTTGGGTGTCCCGGGTAGCGTTTAAGGGTGTGTATGGCTTAGGAATGGAGTTTACTCTCCAAGATTAAGCCCTTAATATGATGTTTACGGCCCAGGGACTACTCACCATGAGTTTACAGCCGTAAACTCATGGTGATGGGTTCTAGGGTGTTTTAAGGCTTCTACTTGTTCATGGAATTATTCTAAGTACTTTTCCAAAAAGGCATGAGTGGGTTTAAGGCTTCTAAGGGCATTATATTGGAGTTTACGGCCTAGGGACAACTCCTAAGGGAGTTTACGGCCGTAAACTCTCATCCCTTGAGTTTGGTGAAGTTTGAAGCCCTTATATCACTTCTAGCAATTTATAATGGAGTGTGATGCCATTTTGGGGAATTAAAAGTATCATTTGGGTGAGTTTTGGGGTGTTTACGGCCTTGACATGTGTCTGGGCCGTAAACTCCTTTTAATCCCTTAAATCCTTGAGTTTAAATGTTCCAAACCCAAAAGGATAAGCCCCTGATTTATGTATTAAGTCCAAGAGTGTTTTAGGGGTGTTTTGGGGACATTTAGGCATGATCAAGGGGTGTTTACGGCCTAGGCATTTTCTTGGGCCGTAAACTCCATGTTACCCCATATTTCCTTGTGTTTAAATGATTTAAACCCACAATACCAAGTCCCTAAATTATGTATGAAATCTAAGGGTGGTTTGGGAGTGTTTTTGGGGCCTTTTGACATAGTTTTGAGGTGTTTACGGCCTTGGCATAAGCCTAGGCCGTAAACTCTCTTTTAAGCCTCAAAATGATGGTTTTAAATGTGCAAACACTCCTAGGCTAATTCCTCTATTTATTTCCAAGCCATTAGGGACAAGTTTGGGTCATTTTGGCCTCATTTTAGGTGTTTACAGCCTAAGGAGGAGCTTAGGCCGTAAACTCCTTTTCCATTGCTTCTAAGTCCGATTTTTGGGCTATAAACATGAATCAATATGTTTAGAGTAAGCTAGGGTAAGCGGACTTACAATTTGGAAGCGTTTGGTTGCGGATTCGGGGCGAAAATGAGTCTAGAGAGAGAGTGTTGAGGGAGTGTAAAAAGTCTCCAATGGGCTCCACTCACCTTTATATAGGGTTCCGAGTCAGGGCTCAGTGGAATTTTACCCGATACTGCCGTTAAACGGGGCTTTTGGTCGCACCCGATTTAGTGGTCGTAATAATAAAACTTAACATTTTCCAACTAAATGGAAATGTGTTTTATGTGTTTTTATTTCCTTTTATCACGACTTAACGGCATATTAAATGTAAACAAATGGAATGTTTATTAAATTTGACGACCTCTAATTAACGGAACTTTATAAACTAGAATATTCCGTTAACGGTAACGGGGAAATGTAACGGAACAACTTGGGTTGTCACATGTGTTAACCCATTTATCTTCATGTCGAGTTCGTGTTAGGGGTATACCTTGCAATATGTCATGTCATGTGAGGTTGAAACACTACATATGTTGAAAGAGTATGAATTGGGTAGGGGGAAGGAAAAAGCAATAGTTAGGTGTAGCATCCCATTTTTCATAGTAAATTTTTCATTTTTAAATTAAACTAAATGCTTATTTTCATAAAGTTATACTGAAGATAAAACCATTTGTTCAATAACCATAATACAAAATCAGAGTTATAATAAAAACATCAAGGAATCTCGTATCATAAAACTTATGATGTGTATGTAAAGTTACACATTCGCCTTCCCACGATCTGAAGAAGTACCTGAAAACATTTAATCCATAACTGTAAGCCAAAGCTTAGCGAGTTTCCTAAAATACCACATACATCACAAATAACCATACATAACAATAACGAGTATGTTTCAACCCAACATCTCTATTTCAACTTAAACGAGTATGTTTCAACCTAATGAGTCTATTTCAATCGAACGGGTGTGTTTTAACCCAACATGTTTATTTCAACCGAAACGGGTATGCTTCAACCCAACCTGTATATTCAACTGAAAAAATATGTTTCAAAACAACTAGTGTCACACCCCCAAACCAAGGATGGCGTAAACGTCAGGGGGTGGAGGACTTCATGTATAGTATCATAACAATGAGTATAATAGTGATCAAAGTAAATACAACCATCATAAATATAATCGAGAAAGTTACATTGTTTCATGAGTTACATGTTTCAAATTAGATTACAATATAATGATAAAATGGTTTATCTGACGTCGTAGCGTGCCATCCTCAAAAGCTGATAGTTACTTGTTTTCATTGATTACCTGAGAATACAAGTAATTTTGAAAGAGTGTCAACAATTAAGTTGGTGAGTGCATAAGCTTTCGTATGTACAGTTGAAAATCTTTCTTTGTAAATGTAGTGTATGTTCAATAAAAATCCAAAAACTTCCTTATAAAATGAGTTGTAGTCTTAAGACCCAAAGACCAAAATGTACAAGTAATTTACATACTTATGATAGTATATGCAGTTTTAAATAAATAAAACCCTTTTGAATGTAAGAATTCTCGTAAACTATATGTGTCGTTGTTTCCTTATGTGAGTTATTATAACCGTGCAATTGACATAGTAAGCCAGTTACGACGTACTTTGGGCGACAGAATGTTTTGACATTTGTCACCTCAGACCTGTCGGTCTAGCTGCTGCATGCAGCTAAGGTGTGGAATTGTCAGGCCCAATATAGATCTATACACAAGTATTATGCATTCCCTATAGGAGAGTACGATTATAATACAAGATTTTTACCAGTACTCTAAAGAATACAATGAAGTAATGTCTCATAAATTTGATTCAACGATTTTACATGTAGTGTGAATGAAAACCCTTTTTGTAGTATGAATGAAACCTTCCTTAGTGTGTTCATAGTGTTAATGTACCATAAACTATAACTATTATAGTTTATCATGTGTGATTGTAATGATGGAAGAACCTTATGTAAATGATCATTTATGTTTCATGGAAGTAAACTAACATGAAATACAATCAATATGTAGCTATTTATTGCTATACACTTTGTTCAACATGTTACAAAGTGTTAATGAACCTGTAAACTATTTTACTAGTTTTAACTTTTCTGTCACTGTTTTTAGAAAAATCATAGAAAAATCACTGCAAGTCGAAAGCTGAATCCGTAAACTCTTAGAGTTTAGAAAATGTGTCTAGTTTGTTCAAGATTTTTATTATGATTTTTAGTGGTTTCTAACCATTGTGAAAATGTCCATCTTCACAGATTGGTCCGAAATCATTTCTGAAATGATAGGTAGTTTTGTAAAAATCGCCATAAATTGTAGAGCCATCGTATGAGCGTGTGCAAGTAGTCATTTGAAAGGTATAAACGTGAACTATTTTCATACTGAACAGTTTTGAAAAATATTAAGTTTAAGATGGTCAAAACAGTTCGTGAATAGACCATAACTTTTCTGTTGAAAGTTGTTGGTTGAGTTAGAATATGTTTTGGTATTGTAACTTGTATTATCCCCCTTAAAACTTGAAGAAAACATGAAAAGATAGGGGTATGAACTCACCTTGAGTGATTTCTTGAGGTGGAAGGTTGAAGAAGGGGAGTTTCAAGTCAAGAAGACTTGAAGGATGCTTGAAGATTTGAAGATCCTAAGAACAAATATGTCGATATTTGTGTAAATGATCCATGATTTGTATGAAGAAGTGTAGAATTTTAGGAGTTGAATGAAGAAACTTACCAAGAATGGTGGAAAACTCTAGAACACTTCTTGTCAAGAAGATCGTAACTGAGAAAGAGGGAGAGAGAAAAGTGTGCTTTTGGTGAAGGCAAACGGATTTTTTGAATGTGAAGAATAAAGATTTCTTGGGTGGATTTGGTTAAGGAAAATCTAATGAAGTGTTGGGAAGAGTTGAAGAATGATAATTATTTGACTGGGTAGAGTGTGAATAGTGACATAAAGTTGATGTGGGGATGGCTTGGTGTCATAACTTTATGGAAAAGTCAACAAGCCTTTAAATATTATCTTGAACAAAAGATATGATTATCAAATAATAAATCTTCAAGATGGTAATAAAATATGCGTCTAAGGGGTTTAATATGTCAACAATATGAATTGGATGAAAATCTCCCGTCAAAATCATAAAAAAACGGGCTTAAAATGCGAAAGTGGTCAAAATTTGGGAAGAGGATGCGAACCTGCGAAAGGAAGGCTCGCAGCCGAGAAGGTTCATGGCAGGGAGGAGTTTCGGTCTGAGAGGGTTTGCATGTGAGCAGGTTCGGTGCGAGAGGAGGTTCGGCTTCGAAGGTTGGATAGGAGGCGACAATCTTCGGTTCTCATGCGAAAGTCAGAAGTTCGCGAGTAGCATGCGAACGAGCCCGATTTTTGCTTGTGAGAGGGTCAGATGCGAAACCTCCCGGCTAGAAGCGAACCTCCTACTAAAAATGAACTTGGGCTAGGAGGCTGCTGTCACACCCCAAAACGGAGAATGGCGGAAACGTTCTGGGGCGGAGGATGTCATGTAATGTATCACAACAATGTAAAGTAGTAAACAAGCAACAACATCATCCATTGCATTAATAGTATAATTTTAATTACAAGTGTGTTCTTTCATAGTATAAGACAACATAATGAATAATCAAAATAAAATAGGAGTCTTGAATGCTCCGTCTTCACAAAACCTGGTCGTCGTACCTGTCTATTTGTGACCTGAGAATACAAGTTATTTTGAAAGCGAGTATCAGCAATAAAGCTGGTGAATTCATAAGTATAAATGTGTCTTTGATTTGTAAAACTAGAATGTAAAGACTTGTAAACATTTGGAGAGAAGTTTGTATAAGTATGAAAATGTTTGTAAGTAGTCGAATAACGTTTGAAAACCCTAGAAAATCCCTATGATTTCTACTAGTATAAAAAGTAGTCTTCTACCAAGACCTAACTGTTTTGAAAGTAGTCTTCTACCAAGACCCGAATGTTTTGAAAGTACGTATCACTGTAAATGTGACGGTTTTTTCCCTGTTTAACTATTATTATAAAACTATAATCTACCTCATCGATTATGTAAAAGTGTCGCAAAATAGAGGTAATAATATAATTATATAAGTATTAGTCTACCTTTTCGTTTATGTGAATATATCACAAAGTAAAGGAAATGAGCTAATAACTTAAGTATTATCCTTTGGTACTAGGATAAACACGGCATAGAAATTACCGAATGGTATTAACTGTTGACATCCGTAGATGTACATTTACCTCTGTTGCTAACAACTGGGTTTAGGAATAGCTAGTCCTTTAAAGTATACCTATAATGGTATCAACCGTAGACATCCGTAGATGTGCATTTACCTCTGTAGCTAACAGAGGTTATAGGAATGGTTAGTCCTGCAAAGTATCCTTTTGTACTAGGATAGACAGATCTAATCTACATGTATAATATGTCATAGTATCTCATCATATAGTATCTAGGTAAAAGTATCCCTGTAAGAGGATTCATGTAAGCGTATCTATGTAAACGTATTCTTGTAATATGTAAGCGTATTCATGTAAGCGTATGTATGTAAATGTATTCTTGTAATATGTAAGCGTATTCATGTAAACGTACCTATTCATATGTAATGTATTAGTATAGACTCATGAATGAACTGACTCTTGTGTGATTCCTTGTACTTGGAATGATAAGTAATATCTCCTAACTATACCTATTATAGCTAGTAATGTACGTGTATAACCGAAAGTATGCCTTTGCTACCCAAAGGTACTGAACTGACTGGAGGAACTTTTATGTCTATATATGTATACATGATATATAACTAATATTTAGACGACATTTGGACGAGCAGTCGATGCCCTAAGGCCACATCCCAGCGAGGAAAAGGAAATAAAGCGAGCTAACCGTCCTAAGTCCTTTAAACATTATTTATATAACTATACATATCTAGGCATGCATTTGACAATATAAAATCATAAAATAAGTTTTGTAAAACCTTTGAAAGTTTAATACTAAGAAACGATGACTTGATGCCAGTTTATAAAACGATTGAAAGTGTTTTGTTTGATAAGATAGTTTAAGTATAAGGAAAACCTTTGTTTGAAACACATTTGTAACAGAGTTTGAAAGGAAGCTTACAGTATGTAAGACAGTTTGATAAAGAGTTTTAAACATGTAAAAACTTTTAAGAAAGTCATTTGAAGAAATCTGTTTGGTAAAACAGTTAACGTATAGTAAATCCATTTGCAGGCTAGTTATTAATCACATGTGATTGATATAATAACTAAACATGATTCAACTTGTATCCCACCATAAAGCATTTGAAAACATTTAAAAACATTTAAAAACATTTAAAAGGTTAATTAAGGGGTATGAACTTGCCTGCAGTGAGTGGTTTGTTCGGAAGAGTCGGACAAGGTGCTAGGTGTCAAGTGAGGACTTGACCACACACAATGGTCCTAGTTATCATATAATAAACATATATGTAATCTAATTAGTCAATTAATAACTAATTAATCAAGTTAAGACACCCTAGGTCATGGAAACTCTTTGATTCAAGTGCTATAGGCACCAAAGGGTTGCACCTAAGGGTTGTATGACATGACATTGGAGTTTATGGCCCATGAACCACCCCTTTATGGAGTTTACGGCCCATGACCATTTCCCCATGAGTTTAGGGCCGTAAATGCATGGTAATAAGTGCCAAATTTTGTTTTGAGGTCTTACAAGTCATGTTTGGGCATCAAATGATCAAGTCCAAGCCTTAGGAAAGCATTACGGGCATAATAAGACCACCTTGTGGAGTTTACGGACAAATGACCATATTCTTATGTGTTCACGGCTGTAAAATCTCTTAGGGACATGTTTTGATTGTTGTTTAAGGTCTTAAACACTTCTAGGAAGGTTCAAGGTTGGCCTGCAAGGCTTAGGAAGGGACTAATGTCCATTTTACCACTTAAAAAGGGGTTTACGGCCCAAGAACATCCTTGGCTGTAAAATCCTTTGTTCTTGTGTTATTTGATGATTTTAAAGTGTTATCAAGTTCATATTAAGCACCCAAGAAGCTAGGGAAAGTGTACTTACAAGATAGAAGCTTGATTTGGGGTTTGAGGTCCAAGAACACTAGTGTGTGTTCTTGGTGTTCATGGTGTTTTGAAGATCTAAGTAAAACACAAAATTGAATGGATGAAATGATGTATAAACACTAGTTGTTGTGTTATAACAACAAATCAAGTCGAGAAACACTTACATTTTCGGGAGATTGGGTGAAAGACGGGATGATAGTTGAGAGAGAATAGAGGGTGTTCTTGAGAATGGAAGTGAAAAGTGAGGAGTTTGGGGAGTAAACTCATGCATAAGGCATGAGTTCACGGCCACTAGGGAGTTTATGAGTTCACGGCCACTAGGGAGTTTATGGCCCAAACTCTAAAAGTTTGGCCGTGAACTCCTTATTAAGGTGTTATGTGCGGTTTTGCAACTCCAAGATTCGAGACGGTACTTCCTTTCATCCGTTCGTTTGAAGAATAAATACTAAAAACACTCAAACGGACTTTAAATTGGCTAACAATTATTAGGAAATGTAATTGACTTTTAATTTAAGTGCTTGACTTTAAAGTTTGAACAAATGAAAATTCCGGGTTGACACAGCTGCGAAAGCATGTGAGGGTTCGCGGGTGAACAGTAACATGCGAACCTTCAAGCCTCTTTTTGGCTTCTTTCTTCCGTTTTGAGTTGTTCTTGACCAAGGGAAGGTTCGGGATGGTATGAATGTTCATATAAACGCTGGAAATGAGATTTTTATTACTAAGAGGTTCGAGAGAGATTGGGAGAGATTTTGGGAGAGATTTGGGAGAGATAGAGATAGAGTGGGAGAGATTGAGAGAGACTTTGTTTGTAGCCTTTGTTAGTGTTTGGCCCCGTAATGCAAGGTTCGTAAACCCCGTTATGCCTTGTTATGAGTGTTTTACGCCCCCGAAGGGTACATAATAATGCTTTATAGAGTCCTTACATCACTCACCCTGGTTAGGGTTTAGAATTTTTGGACATATGAAACTTCCGAGTGATACTTTGTATTAAGATAGAGAGTTGTACATTAGTAAAGATAGAGTAAGTCCTAACATACAAGCACTAGTTGAGTTTACTGGTTTGACTCGTTGACTTTGTTTGACTTTGACTTGACCAAAAATTGGCGGTTGTCACAACTAGTGTAGTTTAACCGAACGACTGTGTTTCAACCCAACATGTATGTTTCAACCAAGCAAAACATGTGAACATGCAAGCAATTAGCAAGACCCTACCAGTATAGCTAACATACAGTCATGGTATAGTAACTATGCCATAAGTAATACAATGAGAAGCCCCACCTGGATCCTAGAGTTAAATCCGACTACCCAAACCCCAATGAATCAGCTACACAAACCGCCTAAACCTAGCACAGGCTAAACCTCAATCTATAACTCAAAACCTTAAAGTTTGAGTCGAAAGTCAAACTGGTCAAAAAGGCAAAAAGTCAACGGTCAATGTCAAACTCAACGGTCAACGACCTTCATGCCGTGACCCTTGAATAGTCAGGATTTCTCCACAATCATGTCGTGACCCACAACAGGTCGTATCGTGATATCCGACTTAACAACCTTCCACTTTAAGGACTTAATCCATTAAGTCTAGAACCTCCAAATTTTAGATCTAAAACACACAATGGTCTAAATGGATAAAGTTTCAAACTTTATCCATTCCAATGACTTAATCTAGCTGCATCATCAACCCTAAGTCCATAAATCTCTCAAAGAGGTCATAACGAGGTCATAACTTGTGCATGGACCCAAAAGAATCCATGTATGATCCTTTTTCTCTAACATGAGAGGTTGAAAAGCATAATATAACACCAAGTTGTGGGGTTCAAAAAACTCCAAGCATATAAGGATTTGGTGAACAAAATGACCATAATATCTTCCAAAACTTAGATATATGAGATAAGAACATAAAGGAGAAAGCTTTATGCTTACCAAGGTCCAAAGATGAAAAAAGCTTGTTGGATCTTAACTTGAACCACACATTCTTGCACTAAGGAATAGGGATGAGATTTAGAACCGGAAAACCGGACCGGAACCGGAATCAGACCGGAACCGGAATCGGTTGGTTCCAGTTCCGGGTTTAAAAATTGGCTTTGTCCGGGTTCCGGGTAATCCGGATTTGTGTCCATCGGGTCCGGGTAAACCGGGTCTAAAAACCGAAACCGGTGTTTGGAACCGGAACCACTTTTAGGGCCGGAACCGGTTTTTGTGAAACGTTTAAAAGATGCATATCTCATTCGTTTCACTTCCGATTGACATACGGTTTTTTCCAACATGTAGTTTAGAGTTTGTACATGATTTTAGACTATAAATTTGCCATTTTTAGTTTTATATTCATTGAGTTACAGTCCCTCAACGTCGAGATATCAAAGCTGGAAGTAGGGATGAGATTTAGAATCGGAAAACCGGACTGGAACCGGAACCGAAACCGTTCCGGTTCCGGGTTTAAAAATTAGCTTTATCCGGGTTCCGGGTAATCCGGGTTTGGGTCCATCGGGTCCGGGTAAACCGGGTCGAAAAACCGAGACCGGTGTTTGGAACCAGAACCTTTTTTAGGGCCGGAAGCGGTTTTTGTGAAACGTTTAAAAGATGCATATCTCATTCGTTTCACTTCCGATTGACATGCGGTTTTTTCCAACATGTAGTTTAGAGTTTGTACATGATTTTAGACTATAAATTTGCCATTTTTAGTTTTATATTCATTGAGTTACAGTCCCTCAAAGTCGAGATATCAAAGCTGGAAGTTTTTAGTTTTTGTGTTTTTTTGTATTCGGTGAAAGTTTTAAAACATGCATATCTAATTCGTTTGAAATCGGATTGACCTATGGTTTTTTCCAACTTGTAGCTTACAGTTTGTACATGAGTTTAGACTATAATTTTGTCATTTTTTGTTTAACATTATATGATTTACAGTCCTCCGAAGTCGAGATATCAAAACTGAAAAATTTCAACTTTTCAGCTATTTGTTTTTGTACTTTGTATTATGTGAAAATGTTAACACATGCATATGTCATTCGTATAAAGTCAGATTGACATGCGGTTTTTTCCAGAATGAATTTTAGAGTTTGTACATGATTTTAGACTATAATTTTGTTAATTTTGATTTCATATTCAATGAGTTATAGCCCCCCAAAGTCGGGATATCAATATGAAAATTTTTTAAGTTCAAACCACTAAGTAGTTAGTAATTACAAAAAAAATCCGGTTTTTCCGGGTTTTTGGTTCTAAACCCACTTTATCCGGTTCCAACCTACCCACTTTGATGTTTCCGGGTTTTCCAGTTCTAGACCCAATTTACCCGGAACCGTACCCGGAATCGAACCGGAACCAGTTCCTATATACCGGTCCGGTTTTCAGTGCTACAAAATCCTGTTAACCGGTTCCGGGTTTTCCGGGTCCGGGTCCATCCGGTCCGGGTTTGGATCCACTTTCATCCCTACTAAGGAATACTTTCATCATCTTCAAGCTTCATAAAAATAGAAGAAAAGGTTCCAACTCATCAAATGATGCTAGGGTTAGCGTAAGGGGTGATCTTAAAGGGTGAAGGCTACCAAAATGACCTAAAAATACAGAGGTAACATCTTTAAATATGGGATAAAACCCTAAAAACAAAGTGGGCTTAGGCTGCCCAACTTTCACGATGTGACACCCTAAGTGTTACGCCATGAAAAGCCCAAACCACCAAGGCCCAATTCATTAAAAGCCTAAACCGCCTTATAGTCCAACACTCAACCTTTTGCCTAATGAATTATACTCTTAGTCCAAGAACCTCATTCCTTTAAGGCCTAACCTTCATCTCTTGAAGCCCAAGAACTTTACTTGATCAAACAACAATCCGATATTCCGAAATAAAAGACATCTTGAAACTGAATATTACATTAGGAGGCAGAATAAATAAAGTCATAGTAAGTTCAGATGACAAAATGGAAAGAGTATGAGTTGGGAGGCAGAAGATGAGATCATGAGGATGAGAGAGTGGTCAAACGGCTAACGGGCTAAGTCATTTCCTCATTACAAAATGACTCAATGCAAAGGTTTTTTTTACTTACGGTTTTGGTTTGGGGTATTTCCAATTTATTTAAAGAATTAAAAAAAAAACTTGCATATAAGCAAAACGGGTCACTTTTAAGTCAAATTTGAGTTGAATTTCTCAACCCTAACCTTACCTGTTTAATTTTTGTGTCGTGTCGTGTCAACCCATTTATTTATACGGGTTGACAGATCTTAATTACCCTAAACCGTTTATTTTGTGTCGGTTTTGTTGTCATTTTTGCCACCTTATTCACAGCCAATCAAAATAAATTTATTTGATTTTTTTGTAGGGTGGAATTGGAAAGAACAATCTCATCTTGATTTTTATTAGGATTGATTCTATATTTATTTTGCTTAAATGAATATATGATCAATTCAATACATCAAAACACGGAATGCTTAAAATTATTTCATAAAAAAAAATACTTGAAGAAAGTGAAATATGGGCAATTATGTTGTTTGATATGTATACATTTTAAAATATTTATACAATTTTTTTTTTCTAAAAAATGGATTTCAATTTCATTCACATGTGCAAATAAAATGAATTTTCTTTAAATTATAAAAAGTATTACCTTTTCAATTTTACCATCATGACCATTGTCTTTCTTTTTCATCGTCATTATTTCGTTTGAAAAAAAACCCATAAATTTTAATTACATTCTGAATAATTCAAAACATATAGGTCAGTTCATAGGCAATGTACTTGTGAAAATTTTAAAGACCACCGGATGATTTATGAAAATCATAAAACTTTAAATAGGCGATGTACTTATTACAATTTTAAAAACCATTTACTCAAATAGGCATGACGATTTTAAAGACCACCTTATGACTTATGAAAATCATAAAACCTAAAATAGTTAATGTACTTATGACATATTTAAAGATCACCTCGACTATGTTTGAAATTTGGCAAATTCCAAACTCCAAGCCAGAAAAATAAAACATTATCTCTATAATAATAAAAAAGTAGTCTTTTTGCCAAGTGTCATAATATTAGAACTCCTAATTAATATGATGTCACTTGTCATTTTATTAATTCTCCTTTTTAAATTCATTAAACCTCCTAATTAATGTGATGTTATTTGTCAATCTATTTATTCTTTATTTTAAATTTAAATTTTAAATTTTAAATTTTATATTATTGTTTTCATTAGTTCACAAATAAAAAGAGTCTAATATATATGATAAATTAATTCCACATGTTTATTTGAATCAATAATTATAATTTTACATAACTAATAAAAAAATCTCTTAATTAATAATGTATTTAAAATTTTATATAAAATAATTGATTAATAATTTTGAATTTTTTACTATCAATTTCTATACTAATAAAAAAGTAGTCATTTTGCCAAGTGTCATAATATTAGAACTCCTAATTAATATGATGTCACTTGTCATTCTATTAATTCTCTTTTTTAAATTCATTAAACCTCCTAATTAATGTGATGTTATTTGTCAATCTATTTATTCTTTATTTTAAATTTTAAATTTTATATTATTGTTTTCATTAGTTCACAAATAAAAGAGTCTAATATATATGATAAATTAATTCCACATATTTATTTGAATCAATAATTATAATTTTACATAACTAATAAAAAAATCTCTTAATTAATAATGTATTTAAAATTTTATATAAAATAATTGATTAATAATTTTGAATTTTTTACTATGAATATTTAATTAATTTTGTAACCATGGTTTAAACGGGTTATAAACTAGTAAAAAAGTAATATTTCGAGAAATTACAACAATCAGATTGCATGGTCTACCTGATGACTAAAATTCTTAAAGTCCTTTTGGCATCCAGTCTTCCAGTTTTATAGTATACTTTGCAATTTGCAATTTGCATTCTTGTGGAAATTACCGGAAAATTATACAAAAGCCGCTTCATTTGACAAATTTATTAAAAAAAGTAGGAGTACCGAGAGAGATCGAACCCCCAAAGAAAGAGTAGCCTTAAAGAATAAGGCATGAACGAACTCCGATTGCCCGCACCGGACCCCAATAAAATACAAGAAGACCCCTAATACTACAAGGAGAAATAAAGAAAGTAGAGTAGTTCTTACTCTTTTTTGCGATTACAAAAAGAAAGGAGTATATCCCTCTCCCTTAGTGTCTTTCCACTTCCGTCGTTCAGGAACAAACACTTCGCCTAATTCTTTTGAATCCCGGCCCGCTTTTTCCCCACTAACTAATTACGTTACGACCACTGAACAAACTTGGTTAACGAACATAGTTTATGCGCCGCTAATGTAGCGGCTTGTCGAGCATTTGACAAACTCACACCATCCATTTCAAATGGGATTTTTCCTGTGGACACACGAGCAATCCAACCCGTAGGATTTCCTTTTCCTCTTCCCATTCTGACTTCTGTAGGTTCCCCGGTAAGAGGGAGATCTGCGAGAACTCTTACCCATATCTTACCATTTCTTCGGAATTGTCCGCTCATAGTACGATGGAATTGCCCAATTATAGCTCGACGCACTGCTTCAATGGCTCGATATGAAAGACGACCAGCTCTCAAACTTTTAGTGCCATATCTTCCAAAACCAAGTCGTGTACCGTCCGGTTTGCAACCCCTACTACATCTGCCTTTACGATATTTACTATATTTCGTACGTTTCGGATATAGCACGTCCCCTTTCTTTTTGACTATATGAAATCCACACTTTGACACCTAAGATTCCGTAACGAGTAGATACTTCCGCAGGAGCATAATCTATTTTCTGGTTAAATACATTACTAGATGTTTTTCCATACTTTCCGCATTCAGTTCTAGCTATTTCTGCACCTTCTGATCGACCTGAACAACATATACGGATCCCCTCCACCCCTTTTTTCATTACTAATCGAATATCCTTCACTATTTGACTAAAAATGGAGCGAAATGATCTTGTTTTGTTCCTCGGTTGAAAAGAGATATCTTGAGCAATCGGAGAAGCACTTTGATAAACAGATTTGATCTTGACCGACTCAATTAAGGTATTAGTCTTTGTTCTATTAGACAACAAAGATCGCATTTTTTTCACTTCGTTCAAATAAAAGTTGTACTAGAAAATAATCCAATTTTGTTGGAAACCATAATGTTTATTTAATTAATTATCATTTATTATATTGGTCATTTTCTTCTAATTATTATTGAAAAATTAAATATCCTTCTATATTTTATTGGTCTTCATCTTCTTATGAATGTTAAATATTGACACGTGTCATTTTAAATAAAATTAATAATATTTTAATATACCCACCACTTAACATAGATAGGAGGATAGGTGGAAATTTAAAAGAATATTTAATTTCTCTTATTCTAACCATAAAACAATATAGCCCTAGTGCCCTATAATAATAATCTTAGGCCCCGTTTGATACGCGTCTGACCGAGTAAAATCAGACGTTTTTGGTTGATTCGGTCAGTAAAATCTGTTTGATAATCTAATTTTGGTCATCTGACTTGGTAAAAAATGTCTGACCGAGAAAGGAGTTGGGAGAAGGCTGACTGAGAAAGAAAACAAAGCTTTCCAATATACCCTTGCCCTTGGATAAAAATTCACAGCTCAACAAGTGAAATGGGAGGTTACAGGAATTGAATTTGGGTCTCCCATATACAAACAAGAGAAAACTACAATAAAGTCCCTACATATTGGTCTCATAATCGATTTAGTCCATATATGTTTTTTTATTCAATTAAGTCCCAAATACCGGTAATTGTATCCAATTTAACCCTTTGACCCGGTCAACAGGTCATCCAACTTTCAAAAATTACATTTTTGGCCCAGATTTCAAAATTTATTACAAATTTGGTCCAAAATTTACACTTTTGGCCCAAATTTTAAATTTTTTTACAAATTTCGTCCAAACCTTACATTTTTTGCCCAAATTTTAGAATTTTATTATGAATTTATCCTAACTTTAGTTTTATTTACAACTTTTTTTCTCAAAGAGTTGTTTCTAACATGCTTTTTTTATAAAATCATATTTATACAAATATGGTATTAATCCATTTTTAGATATTTCAAGCATTCTTTTATATTGTACATGTGCTAATGGAGCATTCCATAAAGAAGAATCGTCAATACAAGAACAAGCTATATATATATATATATATATATATATATATATAGAATTTTCAACCTTGTCATTTACATTTAACCTAAAAAATACCATTACAATAATATCCAAGCACATCAAATGTACCACAATTTGATAAGATATACGTATTAGATTTATAGGCTTGTTTATAACCACACTTATTAATTACACCACCAGAAACCAAGTTCTTCCTAATCTTAGGAACATGTATAAAATTTATAATAAGAAGACTTTTTTTAGAACTGAAATTAAAAGACACATAACTACGACCAACAACAAGTGTTTTATTATGGTCTCCCATGTACAACACCGATCCATCATCTACTACGTTATAATCCTTGAACCAATAAGGATCTTCACATACATAACTCATCTGTAACGCCCGTAGATCAGGGCTAGTCAATTTAGAGACAATAAGAGTCAAAAATGACTTTTTGATAGAAGATTATTTAGGATGAATAATCCTAACTAAGTTGTAGTATATGTTACAAGGTTTCCGTACATATAAAGAACGCCAAAATCCGAGTTATAACGAAGAAGTTATGACCTGTCGAAGTTTCGCGACAGAGCCGACACGACACAGCGCGACGTAAAAAGTGAATTTACGTTAGAGCGATATTTAGCCTTAGCAATCTAAACGAGAATCGAAGATCTCGTTGTTGGTATCGAAGCGATAAAAAGTTAAGCGAGAACGGACGTCAAACAAAGAAGTTATGAATTTATAACGAAGTTTTCTGTCGCGGCCTATTAAAAATAATTAATAAAAAATAAAGTCAAAATTAGCCGACGGAGTCTAAACGAAATTCGTAGAGCATGGTCTCACCTTCGCGTGGATATAAAGAACGTCGAAAACGGAGTTCGTATGAAGAAGTTATGAATTTCCGAAGTTTATTAATCATTTGGTAATTAAATTTAATTATAAATCGAAGGTATTATCCGAAGCTGAGTCACGCGTCTGATCCATGGACCGACTCGGCGAGTAGGTGTTCCCTACTCGGCGAGTATGGGCCAACTCGGCGAGTAGGTGTCCCCTACTCGGCGAGTCCATCAGATATTTTCACTATAAATAGGATGCGAGGGCAGCCGACCCAATTGCCAATTTCTTCTCTTCTCTCTCCCGTTTTGCATCGTTTTGCGTGCCAGAAATACCCCGAAGCCCCGGTATTATACCCTAGCCCCGAGGCAAGTCCCGAGATCCCGAAGATCCCGAAAAGTGCGGTTCCCGAGTCGAAGCTCTGCCCGCGAGAAGTTTGATTTTCGAGGAGATCTTCCAGATCTGCTGAGGAATACTACTTCTATAAGCCGTAGTGCTGTCGGATCGTCTTCTGATCAAGTGAGTGTGTAGTTATTTCTTCTGATACAATAATACGAAGTATTTTATATAAAAATACGTGCTATGTGTATATATTTGGTTGTGTTATGTGTGAATGAGTATTCACTCTCTTCTATCTTACAGATCTGCTTATTTCTTTATGAGATATGTGTTACGTGTGTGTGCCTCATCTGTTATGTGATATATGTGTTGATTAAAGCATGCTATACAGGTTCTCTTTAAACTATGTATACAAATGTATATTTTTGTCTACTAATATTGTTGGGTAGAACATGGGTAGATGGGTTAGTTGGTGACTATGGAGTTAGCGCCTGCTGTTAGATAAACCTTGGTGACTATGGAGTTAGCGCCTGCTGTTAGATAAACCTTGGTGACTATGGAGTTAGCGCCTGCTGTTAGATAAACCTTGGTGACTATGGAGTTAGCGCCTGTTGTTAAGTAAACCTTGGCGACTATGGAGTTAGCGCCTATTGCATAAACCTTGGCGACGATGTGACTTCGTGCCTATTTGATAAACCTTGGTGACTATGGAGTTAGCGCCTATTGCATAAACCTTGGCGACGATGTGACTTCGTGCCTATTTGATAAACCTTGGTGACTATGGAGTTAGCGCCGCTTGAGTAAACCCCGACGACTATGGAGTTAGCGTCTTATAACTATGGATTTAGTACTCGATAGATAAACTTTGGCAGCAATGGATTTCGTGCCGATTCCTTAGGAATAAGTGAATGAAGGATAGTTGGTTCTTAGGGGGAAACCTTAAGAAGATGATGGAGATGGGTATTTGAGTTGATTGTTTGATAATTGAATATAATAAATGTATTATTGTGGGTTGAAAACCCTATATGCTCACCAGGCTCCCAAGCCTGACCCACTCAGTTTTCTTTTCATTACAGGTAATGACACAAGAGTATAAGTCGGCGGACTTGACGAGAGATTTTGGATTATAGATCAGTAGTTGAATAACTATTGTAAGGTCTATTTTATGTTGTTTATGCTTTTGGTCTGTAACGAACATGACATCCCGAGGTTTTATTATTTAATAAAAATACATTCTTTTTGAGAAATGTTTTGATAAAATGGTTATCATATTTTATTTTGGGGACAAATTCCGCAACCGTTTTCTTTAAACGATCACTCTGATTTTGAAAACAAAGCATAAACAAATCGGTCTTTTCTGGCCGTGAAATTGGGGATGTCACAGTTGGTATCAGAGCATTAGTTTAAGCGAACTAGGAATTTGTAGGATTTCTAGACTTAAACTTAGAATGCTAAGCAATGATTGCGAGTTGAGTGTGTCCATTATATTTTAGGTAGTACACCTAAATTGACACAGGCACTATTTTATTTTAGGAAAGTTGCCTAAAATGCTTTTGCGTGCTAAACATTTTGTGTGATAGCTATATTGATGCTATTATTTGTTCGGATCTATGGTCTGTTGCCGACCGGATCTGGAAACCTTATGTGTATAGGATTCTAAGCGTACGTCTACGATATTAGAACTAGCATATAAACGTTTCGGAGTGATAAGGATGATTTGAATATCTATCGTGATTAAGGATCTAATTTCACCATATTCGGTGTATAGATCAAAAATGGTGAGAACGAGGAGTGGAGTTGGAAATGCTGATGAGAACAGGAATCAAGTACCAGTAATTGAACAAATACCTGTTGTGGCAGCAGCGCCTGAACCAATGACAATGGCCGGAGTTCAAGTGATGATCCAGGCAATGTTGAATAATCAGATGGAAGAAACTAGACGTCTGATCAGACAAAATCGGGAGGAATTGTCAATTCGAGTAGAAGAGCCCGGAGTAAATGGAGGGCATTCTGAAGGAGGAAACTATAGTGGGACCATTGGTCAAGCCAACCCACCAATAGTTCGCCAAAACAACCAGGATAGAGGAAATGATGGACGTGGATGCAAGTACAAGGATTTCATGGCATCCAAACCACCGTGTCTTTCTGGGAGCCCGACACCGGTGCAAATCATGGACTGGATCTCCGAGATGGAGACAATGTTTGAAAGTTGCGAGTGTAGCAACAGACAGAAGACCGCTCTTGCAATCCCTCTGTTAAAATCTGGAGTATTGAGCTGGTGGAAGTTACTGGCTGGGTCAATGCCTAAGGGGGAAGCTAGCAAGATGTCTTGGGAAGAGTTCGTGGAGCAAATGAAAATGCAATACTGCTCTGAGCAGGATCTTCTGGAAATCAACAATGAGTTTCAGAATCTGAAGAAAGGAAAATTGAGCGTTACTGAATACGCTACGAGCTTTACGGAGAAGATGAAGCTTATTCCATACCTAATTCCGACTGAACTTTCCAAGGTCAACAAGTTTGCTAATGGATTACCAGCAGACTTTGGACCGATAGTCAAACAAGCAACCACTCTGAAAGCCGCCATCTGGGCAGCCAAAAATGTTGAGACCCAAATAAAAGAAAAGGGTCTGGAAAGGGCTGAAGTTGGAGAGAAAAGGAAGCGTGAAGGATCTTCAATAATCGATAAAGAAAGTAAATTCTCGAAAACTGGAGGAAGAGATGAGGCTAAGTGGTGTGAGAAGTGTAAGAAGAAACACTTCGGGAAATGTAGCGAGGATATGACTTGCTACAAATGTGGGAAGACAGGGCACTATGCCAACAAGTGCGCACCTAACAAGAAGATGTGCTATAGGTGTAACGGAGAAGGTCATATTTCTAAAGACTGCCCACAGAAAAACACACCTCCACAGCCAAGGGCATTCAACATGTTCCTCAACGAAGCAGAAAGGGATGGGAGGATTAAAGGATGAAGACTTCATATTAATATATAAAGTCGGTAAAGTCTGTATCAGGAAGCATAGCCTGTTAGAGGCATAGTATAGGGTGAACTTGAACTTTTGTGTAATAGTTTCAAGAATTAATATAAATCCTAGTTTTGTTATCTGATGTGTTGGATGATTATATGATTTATGTATGGTGACTTGGTTAACTGCGAGACAATACTTGGGACGAGTATGAGTAGGTGTGAATGGTAGTAGAGATCTATACTACCAGAAGCACAGGACTCACGCTTGGATCAGGGGAAGTCACAAGGTTATCAAGAAGCTAGTAATTGATTCTGATTTATTCAAGTATGTCATTACCATTGTTTCGGTAATGTCTAGAAAGATAGTTGTTATTCCGACCCTAGGGGTCATATCAATTGAGTCCGACTATGATGAGAGGTCATCGGGACACGACCCATCAGGGTTATTACTTAGACTGGAGAGATAACTTATGGAGTCAGTATGCGAATCCTATTTCGTTGATGATTCCGGGACGTAATCATCCTAAGGGGGAGATAATTGTAACGCCCGTAGATCAGGGCTAGTCAATTTAGAGACAATAAGAGTCAAAAATGACTTTTTGATAGAAGATTATTTAGGATGAATAATCCTAACTAAGTTGTAGTATATGTTACAAGGTTTCCGTACATATAAAGAACGCCAAAATCCGAGTTATAACGAAGAAGTTATGACCTGTCGAAGTTTCGCGACAGAGCCGACACGACACAGCGTGACGTAAAAAGTGAATTTACGTTAGAGCGATATTTAGCCTTAGCAATCTAAACGAGAATCGAAGATCTCGTTGTTGGTATCGAAGCGATAAAAAGTTAAGCGAGAACGGACGTCAAACAAAGAAGTTATGAATTTATAACGAAGTTTTCTGTCGCGGCCTATTAAAAATAATTAATAAAAAATAAAGTCAAAATTAGCCGACGGAGTCTAAACGAAATTCGTAGAGCATGGTCTCACCTTCGCGTGGATATAAAGAACGTCGAAAACGGAGTTCGTATGAAGAAGTTATGAATTTCCGAAGTTTATTAATCATTTGGTAATTAAATTTAATTATAAATCGAAGGTATTATCCGAAGCTGAGTCACGCGTCTGATCCATGGACCGACTCGGCGAGTAGGTGTTCCCTACTCGGCGAGTATGGGCCAACTCGGCGAGTAGGTGTCCCCTACTCGGCGAGTCCATCAGATATTTTCACTATAAATAGGATGCGAGGGCAGCCGACCCAATTGCCAATTTCTTCTCTTCTCTCTCCCGTTTTGCATCGTTTTGCGTGCCAGAAATACCCCGAAGCCCCGGTATTATACCCTAGCCCCGAGGCAAGTCCCGAGATCCCGAAGATCCCGAAAAGTGCGGTTCCCGAGTCGAAGCTCTGCCCGCGAGAAGTTTGATTTTCGAGGAGATCTTCCAGATCTGCTGAGGAATACTACTTCTATAAGCCGTAGTGCTGTCGGATCGTCTTCTGATCAAGTGAGTGTGTAGTTATTTCTTCTGATACAATAATACGAAGTATTTTATATAAAAATACGTGCTATGTGTATATATTTGGTTGTGTTATGTGTGAATGAGTATTCACTCTCTTCTATCTTACAGATCTGCTTATTTCTTTATGAGATATGTGTTACGTGTGTGTGCCTCATCTGTTATGTGATATATGTGTTGATTAAAGCATGCTATACAGGTTCTCTTTAAACTATGTATACAAATGTATATTTTTGTCTACTAATATTGTTGGGTAGAACATGGGTAGATGGGTTAGTTGGTGACTATGGAGTTAGCGCCTGCTGTTAGATAAACCTTGGTGACTATGGAGTTAGCGCCTGCTGTTAGATAAACCTTGGTGACTATGGAGTTAGCGCCTGCTGTTAGATAAACCTTGGTGACTATGGAGTTAGCGCCTGTTGTTAAGTAAACCTTGGCGACTATGGAGTTAGCGCCTATTGCATAAACCTTGGCGACGATGTGACTTCGTGCCTATTTGATAAACCTTGGTGACTATGGAGTTAGCGCCTATTGCATAAACCTTGGCGACGATGTGACTTCGTGCCTATTTGATAAACCTTGGTGACTATGGAGTTAGCGCCGCTTGAGTAAACCCCGACGACTATGGAGTTAGCGTCTTATAACTATGGATTTAGTACTCGATAGATAAACTTTGGCAGCAATGGATTTCGTGCCGATTCCTTAGGAATAAGTGAATGAAGGATAGTTGGTTCTTAGGGGGAAACCTTAAGAAGATGATGGAGATGGGTATTTGAGTTGATTGTTTGATAATTGAATATAATAAATGTATTATTGTGGGTTGAAAACCCTATATGCTCACCAGGCTCCCAAGCCTGACCCACTCAGTTTTCTTTTCATTACAGGTAATGACACAAGAGTATAAGTCGGCGGACTTGACGAGAGATTTTGGATTATAGATCAGTAGTTGAATAACTATTGTAAGGTCTATTTTATGTTGTTTATGCTTTTGGTCTGTAACGAACATGACATCCCGAGGTTTTATTATTTAATAAAAATACATTCTTTTTGAGAAATGTTTTGATAAAATGGTTATCATATTTTATTTTGGGGACAAATTCCGCAACCGTTTTCTTTAAACGATCACTCTGATTTTGAAAACAAAGCATAAACAAATCGGTCTTTTCTGGCCGTGAAATTGGGGATGTCACAGTTGGTATCAGAGCATTAGTTTAAGCGAACTAGGAATTTGTAGGATTTCTAGACTTAAACTTAGAATGCTAAGCAATGATTGCGAGTTGAGTGTGTCCATTATATTTTAGGTAGTACACCTAAATTGACACAGGCACTATTTTATTTTAGGAAAGTTGCCTAAAATGCTTTTGCGTGCTAAACATTTTGTGTGATAGCTATATTGATGCTATTATTTGTTCGGATCTATGGTCTGTTGCCGACCGGATCTGGAAACCTTATGTGTATAGGATTCTAAGCGTACGTCTACGATATTAGAACTAGCATATAAACGTTTCGGAGTGATAAGGATGATTTGAATATCTATCGTGATTAAGGATCTAATTTCACCATATTCGGTGTATAGATCAAAAATGGTGAGAACGAGGAGTGGAGTTGGAAATGCTGATGAGAACAGGAATCAAGTACCAGTAATTGAACAAATACCTGTTGTGGCAGCAGCGCCTGAACCAATGACAATGGCCGGAGTTCAAGTGATGATCCAGGCAATGTTGAATAATCAGATGGAAGAAACTAGACGTCTGATCAGACAAAATCGGGAGGAATTGTCAATTCGAGTAGAAGAGCCCGGAGTAAATGGAGGGCATTCTGAAGGAGGAAACTATAGTGGGACCATTGGTCAAGCCAACCCACCAATAGTTCGCCAAAACAACCAGGATAGAGGAAATGATGGACGTGGATGCAAGTACAAGGATTTCATGGCATCCAAACCACCGTGTCTTTCTGGGAGCCCGACACCGGTGCAAATCATGGACTGGATCTCCGAGATGGAGACAATGTTTGAAAGTTGCGAGTGTAGCAACAGACAGAAGACCGCTCTTGCAATCCCTCTGTTAAAATCTGGAGTATTGAGCTGGTGGAAGTTACTGGCTGGGTCAATGCCTAAGGGGGAAGCTAGCAAGATGTCTTGGGAAGAGTTCGTGGAGCAAATGAAAATGCAATACTGCTCTGAGCAGGATCTTCTGGAAATCAACAATGAGTTTCAGAATCTGAAGAAAGGAAAATTGAGCGTTACTGAATACGCTACGAGCTTTACGGAGAAGATGAAGCTTATTCCATACCTAATTCCGACTGAACTTTCCAAGGTCAACAAGTTTGCTAATGGATTACCAGCAGACTTTGGACCGATAGTCAAACAAGCAACCACTCTGAAAGCCGCCATCTGGGCAGCCAAAAATGTTGAGACCCAAATAAAAGAAAAGGGTCTGGAAAGGGCTGAAGTTGGAGAGAAAAGGAAGCGTGAAGGATCTTCAATAATCGATAAAGAAAGTAAATTCTCGAAAACTGGAGGAAGAGATGAGGCTAAGTGGTGTGAGAAGTGTAAGAAGAAACACTTCGGGAAATGTAGCGAGGATATGACTTGCTACAAATGTGGGAAGACAGGGCACTATGCCAACAAGTGCGCACCTAACAAGAAGATGTGCTATAGGTGTAACGGAGAAGGTCATATTTCTAAAGACTGCCCACAGAAAAACACACCTCCACAGCCAAGGGCATTCAACATGTTCCTCAACGAAGCAGAAAGGGATGGGAGGATTAAAGGATGAAGACTTCATATTAATATATAAAGTCGGTAAAGTCTGTATCAGGAAGCATAGCCTGTTAGAGGCATAGTATAGGGTGAACTTGAACTTTTGTGTAATAGTTTCAAGAATTAATATAAATCCTAGTTTTGTTATCTGATGTGTTGGATGATTATATGATTTATGTATGGTGACTTGGTTAACTGCGAGACAATACTTGGGACGAGTATGAGTAGGTGTGAATGGTAGTAGAGATCTATACTACCAGAAGCACAGGACTCACGCTTGGATCAGGGGAAGTCACAAGGTTATCAAGAAGCTAGTAATTGATTCTGATTTATTCAAGTATGTCATTACCATTGTTTCGGTAATGTCTAGAAAGATAGTTGTTATTCCGACCCTAGGGGTCATATCAATTGAGTCCGACTATGATGAGAGGTCATCGGGACACGACCCATCAGGGTTATTACTTAGACTGGAGAGATAACTTATGGAGTCAGTATGCGAATCCTATTTCGTTGATGATTCCGGGACGTAATCATCCTAAGGGGGAGATAATTGTAACGCCCGTAGATCAGGGCTAGTCAATTTAGAGACAATAAGAGTCAAAAATGACTTTTTGATAGAAGATTATTTAGGATGAATAATCCTAACTAAGTTGTAGTATATGTTACAAGGTTTCCGTACATATAAAGAACGCCAAAATCCGAGTTATAACGAAGAAGTTATGACCTGTCGAAGTTTCGCGACAGAGCCGACACGACACAGCGTGACGTAAAAAGTGAATTTACGTTAGAGCGATATTTAGCCTTAGCAATCTAAACGAGAATCGAAGATCTCGTTGTTGGTATCGAAGCGATAAAAAGTTAAGCGAGAACGGACGTCAAACAAAGAAGTTATGAATTTATAACGAAGTTTTCTGTCGCGGCCTATTAAAAATAATTAATAAAAAATAAAGTCAAAATTAGCCGACGGAGTCTAAACGAAAGTCGTAGAGCATGGTCTCACCTTCGCGTGGATATAAAGAACGTCGAAAACGGAGTTCGTATGAAGAAGTTATGAATTTCCGAAGTTTATTAATCATTTGGTAATTAAATTTAATTATAAATCGAAGGTATTATCCGAAGCTGAGTCACGCGTCTGATCCATGGACCGACTCGGCGAGTAGGTGTTCCCTACTCGGCGAGTATGGGCCAACTCGGCGAGTAGGTGTCCCCTACTCGGCGAGTCCATCAGATATTTTCACTATAAATAGGATGCGAGGGCAGCCGACCCAATTGCCAATTTCTTCTCTTCTCTCTCCCGTTTTGCATCGTTTTGCGTGCCAGAAATACCCCGAAGCCCCGGTATTATACCCTAGCCCCGAGGCAAGTCCCGAGATCCCGAAGATCCCGAAAAGTGCGGTTCCCGAGTCGAAGCTCTGCCCGCGAGAAGTTTGATTTTCGAGGAGATCTTCCAGATCTGCTGAGGAATACTACTTCTATAAGCCGTAGTGCTGTCGGATCGTCTTCTGATCAAGTGAGTGTGTAGTTATTTCTTCTGATACAATAATACGAAGTATTTTATATAAAAATACGTGCTATGTGTATATATTTGGTTGTGTTATGTGTGAATGAGTATTCACTCTCTTCTATCTTACAGATCTGCTTATTTCTTTATGAGATATGTGTTACGTGTGTGTGCCTCATCTGTTATGTGATATATGTGTTGATTAAAGCATGCTATACAGGTTCTCTTTAAACTATGTATACAAATGTATATTTTTGTCTACTAATATTGTTGGGTAGAACATGGGTAGATGGGTTAGTTGGTGACTATGGAGTTAGCGCCTGCTGTTAGATAAACCTTGGTGACTATGGAGTTAGCGCCTGCTGTTAGATAAACCTTGGTGACTATGGAGTTAGCGCCTGCTGTTAGATAAACCTTGGTGACTATGGAGTTAGCGCCTGTTGTTAAGTAAACCTTGGCGACTATGGAGTTAGCGCCTATTGCATAAACCTTGGCGACGATGTGACTTCGTGCCTATTTGATAAACCTTGGTGACTATGGAGTTAGCGCCTATTGCATAAACCTTGGCGACGATGTGACTTCGTGCCTATTTGATAAACCTTGGTGACTATGGAGTTAGCGCCGCTTGAGTAAACCCCGACGACTATGGAGTTAGCGTCTTATAACTATGGATTTAGTACTCGATAGATAAACTTTGGCAGCAATGGATTTCGTGCCGATTCCTTAGGAATAAGTGAATGAAGGATAGTTGGTTCTTAGGGGGAAACCTTAAGAAGATGATGGAGATGGGTATTTGAGTTGATTGTTTGATAATTGAATATAATAAATGTATTATTGTGGGTTGAAAACCCTATATGCTCACCAGGCTCCCAAGCCTGACCCACTCAGTTTTCTTTTCATTACAGGTAATGACACAAGAGTATAAGTCGGCGGACTTGACGAGAGATTTTGGATTATAGATCAGTAGTTGAATAACTATTGTAAGGTCTATTTTATGTTGTTTATGCTTTTGGTCTGTAACGAACATGACATCCCGAGGTTTTATTATTTAATAAAAATACATTCTTTTTGAGAAATGTTTTGATAAAATGGTTATCATATTTTATTTTGGGGACAAATTCCGCAACCGTTTTCTTTAAACGATCACTCTGATTTTGAAAACAAAGCATAAACAAATCGGTCTTTTCTGGCCGTGAAATTGGGGATGTCACATCATCGCCCCCGAGTCTATCCACCATGCATGATCATCATCCTAAACAAAAAATGATTCGGGAATAAGTGTGTAACGTCCCATTTTCACAAGAAAATTTTTCATTTTTAAAATAAGGTAAACTCATCTTTTATATAAAATCCAAGTTATATAAACCAATTTGTTCCAAAATACAGTTGTTTGAAAATTAGAATAATATAAATAATGCGGAATTTCCATTGTTGCTGATGTGTGTGTACAGTTAAAGCCAAGCCAATGGTACCTGAAAAAAAATTTTAATCTACAACCGTAAACCAAAGCTTAGTGAGTTCCCTCAAAATATCACATACATCACAACATAAATAGATAGCTATGGGTTATTAGCAACCCTGGGACTATCAATAGTCCTAATGGGATAACTGTTGGGTTTTGGTATACTACAACATCGTATGGTGCACATACAACCCTAAATGCCTTGGATATATGTTTTCTCTAATTATACATGCAATATTGTTTCCAAAGCATTAAGCCTACAACTAGCATACAATTGACAAATAAATCATAAAAATAAGTTATAAGATTACCGCTTTGTTGTATCTTATAGACATTGGCCTTTTAAGAACTTAGTGCCTCAAGTGTTGCACCTCAAATGGTTCACAAACACCATGAACAATTGGAAGACTTTTGGGAGAAAATATCATTGCATATAAATCGCCTCATATTAACTCAAAGAACATTAGGGTGGTGATTTTAGCTATGGGGTGCTCTATATATATGTTAGGAATCCAAGAGTCATGGGTAAACCCTAATCCATACTCTTGGGCTTATTATCCATGATCCATGATTCAAGTGGGCTAACTCTTTATGGATTCTTCCATAAACTTAGTCCATCATGTATCATAAGCCCAAAACATATATATAACTAATTTACACAATTAGTTCCCATTAATTTAATTAGTATCTTTAGATCACCAAACTAATTCCAAATTAATTATTGATCAATACTAATTAAATCATATGATTTCATATTAATATATTAGAACTTATAATATATTATTAAATCATAAATAACCTTTTCTCAAAAGTACATCCTATCGAATTGTCCTAGTGAAGGAAACCCAAATGGACCATGCTACTCTCGGGTCTAGTACATACCAATTATAGTTTTGGGCTTAGACACCTAATCCAACAGTCACCCACTTGGATAAGTCTAATAACTATTATTGCAAGTACGTCTCCAAAATCCCGACTAGCAATCGTAGCTCTTAAAAGCCGTTGTCGAACTCTGAACAAATCAAATGATGCGTCCACTAGATAAGGGATCATATATTCCTTTATTCTAGATACCGTATGAACTGAGACATGGATTATAATCATTCTTTCTGTTCATGTGTTGTTTCCCGATTTCTGATTTATGACGACCGACTAATTGAACAAATCAAATCAGTACAGGCTTGTCCAAACACTTAGGTTTGTCATCACTAAATCATCAAGGGGCCCACAAATATCGCTTTTATCCCCTTAGGGTAAAAGGAACGGATAAAATTCGACTCATATGGTTTCTCTATTTACTCATCAAATCACACACAACAATACGTTTATAACACCGAGTTTCCGGTGCGTTTTCATATTATCAATGTGCAACCGACTTGTAAACTGCAACTCACATGTCTTGGCTCTAGAATATAAGATATTATCATCTCATGATCACTCATGACAAAATACATGAAGTGATACAAATGAGCGTGGGTTGAATCCAATACTCAAATCTTATACAGGAGTACTCATGAATACTGCAACAAACTTGTGCTATGTCTAACTCCTTAGACAATCCTACAGACCATTCATGATAGTCTTGCCTCAATACCTACTTCCAAAGTATGATCGACTGTGGATGGTTTGAATAACCTAGTTATTCGGGAAGTCAAAACATGCAAAGTGAAAGCCAAGAATAATACTAATCCTATATGGCCACAAAACTTGTGAGTGTAAATAAAACACCTTTTATCTAATCGCCATATTGATTACTCATTATTCGTTGTATAATGTTTCGAATAATCAACTTAATACTTGAATTAAACAATAGTTATCCCATGCTCCAAGCATGCACACTATGTTTGCCTATGGTCCTTTCTTTGTGAAATAGATCAATTGACAACATTTCAATGATACTTATTTCACAATTCCAAATCCTTATGATAAATGTAAGAATACCAAATTCTTGCCATTTACTGAAATCTGTTAGATTCTAAACTTGTATGCAATGATCCTCTTGTAATGACTATGCACAAAAGTCACAAAGACTTGGCAACAAACATTACAAAGTATTCCAATGGAGAGCAATTCCATGGAAACGAAGTCTCACATTCAAAGCACATTCGTTTGAACATCCTTCTTGCACTAAGTTTTCTAATCTTACACAGATCTAAAGAATAACTTCCACTTATGGAAACATTTCCATATTCCCATTTTGACTATCACTTTTAAACAAGAGTCACCTCTTTTCAGAATATGTGTGACATCCCCATTTTCACGGCCAGAAAAGACCGATTTTGTTTATGCTTTAAAAAAATCAGAGTACCTCTTTTAATAAAATGTTGCGGAATTTGTTCCCATAAAAACATGATAAGTACGTTATCAAAGCATTTCCGAAGAAATGTATTTTCATTCATTTTAAAACATTTGGGATGTCATCGTCAATACAGAAACATAAGCATAAATAGAACTTACATTCATTATCACTAGTGGTCTACATCTCTTTAATCTCTCATTGTAATGCAACTTTATATCGACACCTGTGGTACAAATAAACTGAGTGGGTCAGGTTGGGAAACCTGGTGAGTACATAGGGTTTCCAACCCACAATAATATAATTATTATGTTTAATCATCAAGCAATCAACCCGATTACCCATCCCCATTATCTTCTTTATTCTTAAGGAACACCCTAAGAATTAGTTATCCTTCATTCATTCATTCATAAGGTTTATCCTAGGGAATACGCGCGAAGTCCATTACGGCTGATGTCATCTATTAGGCACAACTACCATTATTATCCTGTAGGCGCAGCTGCCAGGATTGTGTTGTTCTCAAGTACGCGCAACTGCCAGTATAATCTATTAGGCGCAGCTGCCAACGTTATCTTTTACGCATGGCTGCCAATATCATCAGCTAGGCGCAGCTGCCGGCATTATGACGTTCTCTATTAGGCGCAACTGCCGATATTATCCTATAGGCGCATCTGCTAGGATGTTTAGAGTACATTGCGTTTCAAAATCATCTACAGGTTATGATGCAGCTACCAATATTCACCTATATCATCTTTCATACCTCATCATTTATTTAACCATGTTCTACCCAATATTTTTTGTAGATATAAAATACCTCTATAGCTTTAGATTTGAAAAAAAGGTTCAGATCTGAAAACAAAGTACATCTACAGCCTAGATCTGAAGAAAAAGGTTCAGATCTGTAAACAAACTACATCTGCAGCCTAGATCTGAAGAAAAAGGTTCAGATCTATAAACAAAGTACATCTACAGCCTAGATCTGAAGAAAAAGGTTCAAATTTGTAAACAAAGTACATCCACATCCTAGATCTGAAGAAAAAGGTTCAAATCTGTAAACAAAGTACATCCACAACCTAGATCTGAAGAAAAAAGGTTCAGATCTGTGAACAAAATACATCTACAGCCTAGATCTGAAGAAAAAAGGTTCAGATGTGTAAACAAAGTACATATACAGCCTAGATCTGAGGAAAAAAAGTTCAGATCTAAAAAGAAAGAAGTTAGATCTTTCATCCAACATAGATCTCAAAGTATAAAACACATATATAGCTTAGATCTTAAAAACAAAGAAATTTGAATCTTTCATCTAGCACGGATCTCAAGTAAATATGCACACTTAACACATAATTTATATAAAATACTTTATATCTATGTGTAAGATGAAAGTAACTATGCACTCACCTGATAAGGAGTGATTCAGACAACACTTCACTTCATAAAATAACCTTCTTTGACGAAACCGGGAGGTTGGCTTGAAAACCGGGCTCTGCGCGGGCAGAGTTTCAAACTGAATTTTTTTTTCTCGAAGACTCCGGGCTCTCCAAGGCTTTCTTCTAGTGCTAGGAGGTTTTCCTAGGCTTTTTGGGGGCTTTGGGGGCTTAGAGAGAGAAAGTGAGTTTGGGAAGGTGTGAGAATGAAGGGAACCTGGCACCTCTATTTATAGTGAGTCTGGCAGCTCTACTCGTCGAGTTGGCCTCCAACTCGTCGAGTCCATGCCAGGTGTCACCATTCTGGTGGCAAAACGTGGGTGGCCTATATTGTGCCACGTCACCCCTTTTGCAGCAGCACCCTGCCGACTTCTAAACCCCCCTAACTTTCGCATACAAGCTCCATTTTCGACGTTCTTTATATCCACGCGTAGGTAAAAACAAGATCTACAACTTTCCTTTTGACTCCATAGGCTAATTCTCAACCGATTTTAAATTTAATAGTAAGAGGAGATTATACTGTTAAACGACCGCATAAAATTCATAACTTCTACATACAAGCTTCGTTTTCGTTAGTCTTTTTACCGTTGAGTTCCTATTAATGAGATCTTCAACTCTCATTTAGGTCGCGTAAACCAAAAACCAATCGAACTAAAATTCGAGTTTCGGGTCGTGCACTACTATGCCAAATCTTAAAAAATTCATAACTTCCTCATACGAAGTCAGATTTGGGCGTTCTTTTTTTTTTGTATGTTCTCGATTTAACGTATACTACAAATTTTGTTTAGATCACTAAGGCTAAAAAGTCCTCTATCGTAAATTCACTATTTACGTCTTCCAGTGTCATGCTGGTTTTGCCGAAAAACTTCGACAGGCCATAACTTCTTCGTTATAACTCGGATTTCAACGTTCTTTATATGTACAGAACCCTTGAGACATATTCTACAACTTGGTTAATATTATTTATTCTAAACTTTTTTGTCGAAAAGTCATTTACGACCCCTATTATCTCTAAATTGACTAGCCCGAATCTACGGGCGTTACAATATGTCAATATGGTCCTTCCAAATTTTTCAAAATATACTTCCAAATGTCCATAAGCAACCAATCTTTGGTGAACCTTGGATTGTCCTTAGAGTTGTTTAAACACTTTAGTCATATCCGATTCTATTCCTTTTTCCCTCTTAATGCCTTAGGCATTTGGAAAAATTAAACTACGAGAATATTATAGCATATGCAATCGATCCTATACCCGAAGCATGTGGGACACGATTCATAATGTCTTACATAAAGACATGATACTTGATCAGTCTTTTGCTATAATATTTCTATTTTCCATGTTATCACAATTCGAACTATGAAGAGGGATGTCGTAATCATAATCGAATTTGAGAACACAATTAACATTTTGACTAAATTTGATTAAAATCTCAATCTAAGCTTTTAGAATTAAAATGAAGTATAGTATAAATTCCTCTCCCTTAATTATAGCAAAACAACTTTTCAAACCCTGCAACTTTGCGAATTGAAACCTTTGTTTTTCTATAATTAACATTGCTAACTTGCAACACTTACCATAATAATTATGCTCCCACTAGCATAATTATTATTATCTTACTAGCATAACACTTATGCTCCCACTATCTTTGACATTTACCCAGAAATCAGTTGGACTTCTAGAGATCAATACTTATTTACTTTCTTACCAAAGTTCAGATTCCTGATATGAGATGCTTCGATAAGACTTTATCTAGGTTTCTCAAACTCATACACTTTTCCTTAGATGGCTCACATGTGTGTCTAAACAATTTTAGAACTTACAGTAATAAGTCTAAAATGTTTAGACCTTTTCCATTTCTCATAATTCGAACTATGAAGAGGGATGTCGTAATCATAATCGAATTTGAGAATGAAAATATCACAATTCCTATCTCTTTAAAATCTAGTTAGTGAAAGCGTTTCCTCATAGTCATTTTCATGAATTAGAGAGAAACCTTATAACACTTAGATTTTTATAGTGTATGTGTTCCTATCCATGTGAATCAAAACCATAATCACAAGACAAGGTTAGTGACAAATCCAAACTCATATGGACTGAACTTGTTCAATCTTAATTTCTTACCATTTGGAGTGGTCACAGAAACAAGAATATGTCAACACAATAGATTACAAACCTCAAGTTGTGTGCTAGCGATTAATAATAGGTTTACTCTTGATTAGATCTTGAAACTTGTCAAGATCTTTAAGAGTCCCATTGTCCTCTTGACATATAAGATTCTCTTTTCAAGAACCATTCCTTGACAAACAAATACTCAATAGTTAGTGCGGATTCTCATCAAGACAAACACTTGACACAATTGGTCTTAGTTGCTCTTTATCTTATCCAAGACATCACAACTTACCAATTTCAAATATACAAAAGTAGAAAACATTAGACACTACATTTGATAAGTGTTATAAACGTTCTTAAGATATGTCACTCAATTTAACAATATTGGAGTATGACTCTAAGAATTGATTTTGGAACGAAGTATGACTCATCTTCTTAACTTAACCATTTCAATAATTCACGATACCTCTTCTTAGCCATACAAATGCACTAAGATATCCTTAGAGGATCAATTGTGATATGGTTTTCCATAATCATTAAGATGATCATAAAACACGATACTCAAGTACTCTCCTATCTTTTCAGATTGGAGAAACTTTTATCTTTCTGCCTAATTTGATTCTTATCATTCATTCCGCCAAACATTGAAACTTTTCCAACAATTCAGAATTATACTTAATCTTGCAAGCATAACCATATTTACTAAACTTTAGTAAATCATAACAAATAGTCTTATCATTCTTTGTGGTGGACCGGATCAACGCACAACCAAGTGTACCCAATTCCCTAGTCCTTGACTTGACTCACATATACATGTGAACAAGGAATTAGTCTTATTTCCCAAAGATGAAAATGCTCATTCATCACACAATACAACTTGCATGATTCCAAGTTTCTATCCAACTGAAACTTGGGTGATGAGAATCTTTCCTTATTTGGTAAATTTTGACGCTACCACAAACAAAAGAATGAAATCTATTTTCCAATATTGCTATCAATGGAATCATATAAACAACAATTTTCACAAATGCCATTGTAAGGAAACTTAAAAAGATAAAAAAAAAACTTTTCTTTATTTATAAAACAGCGGAAATTTTTTTCCTTACAATGCAATTACAAATGAAAACTATGTTGTTATCTATTCCTAAGCAATCTATCACAACTCTTAAACAATAACTGAAAATTCTGATCACCGAACCATGCGATCGAAATCCATCTCTTCGCGATCAAAATTAGCTTATTCTTCCTTTAATTTTCCTTTCTTTTCTTCGATTCCCCAAAACATCAAAATGTAATTACATTACATCATGTATTAAGAATCTCCAAATAGGAACTTAATAGAGTTAGTTATTGGACTTACCTGAAGTAGAGTCAAACTTTTTGACTTTACCATCCTTATAATCTTTCAGGTAAATAGATCAGCTTTGCAACCAATGCCCCATCTCTTGTCAATAGGAACATATGGGCCTTTTGGGAATAGTATATTGGACTATCACAAACTTAGCCTTTCTCTTTACCATTTGGTCAATTGACTTTACAATGGCCGATCCCTTTCCATTGGGAAGAGAAAGCTTTTCTGGACTTCCAATGTTACCATTGTCAATGTCCATGGAATTTTAGGGAGTTGTTGGGTCAAAAATATTGGTTTATACTTTCTTTTCTAATTGACCCAACAAGTTCCCCCTAAAAATGTAGCTAGCTTTTCTTGTCAATCTTCATTTGGAGCTTGGCTTCAGCATTAATCTTCAAATTCCTCACAACTTCAAGATGAACTTGATGAATCTTCAATGAATGACTTCATATTGAGCAGTTGGGCTTTTCTTCAGAATTTGGCATTGAACGCACGTTGGGTGAGGAGGCTTCTTGAAAGATAGCGCTTTCAGCTTGAGAATCGTCAGAGAGAACATCAGAGAGGATGAATCTTCTAGATCACTTCAGCAGGTACATAGATAGCAGCAAATTGATTGAGGAGGCTTCAATGCAATCTGTCACATAATCTTCAAGTCAGCTTCACCTTGCTTCTGGGGTTGAAAGATTGAAAGTTGAAAGAATAGTCTTCATTTCTTGCTCCTTCGAATGAGAATTATTCGATGATCACGGATGAAGCTTTGGCTCAGAAATCTCGATACAGTCTCCATGAATCTCATCTACACCTGAATTCACTTTTTAAGACAAAACAAAACTTAACACACAATATTTTTGGATTTTTTAAATTTTTTGAAAAAATAAAACAGAAACAAAAAAGTTTTCGGATTTTTTTTTTAATTTTTTTTGTTTGATTTTTGAATTTTCTGATTTTTGAATTTATTTTTTTTAATTCTCCCCCTAAGTTTATGCATAGAGGAAAACTATGAACAAATTTAACAAAAAAACAAAAAATATTTGGGATCGAAGTTGTGAGACAGTCTTAATTTGTTTATCAATACTTTCACCTTCATGAAAAAATCTGGTCAATTGCTGGTATTGTGGTTCACTTAAACACGAAGGATACCGACAAATTTTTTTCAAATATACCATTTAGCTGACGACGACCAAGAATATTGTTGTCCACTTAAATTAAGCAGCAAGATCTACAGACAACCTATTAAATGGTTCAATTTTAGATGTACTAGAACATGTTTCCCACTTCCCGATATACCTCGGTAATCAAGAACTTCCAAAGAACTCCTTACTTTAGGTGAATATTCAATCATTAAGAAAGAATTCAGATATAGGATTACATATGTTGTATCCCAGGTCGGATGTCTTCCAATCACACAGAGGGAACAACATATGACTAACATAGATAGGGGTTAGAGAGATAGTAGAGTGCATATGCTATGTCCCAGATCGGATCTTCCGATCACGCAGAGGGAACAACATATGGCTAACAGATAGAAAGAATTTCATAGATATGGAAATGCATAGATATAGAATTGCATATGTTGCTTTCCAGGTTGGATATGTTCCAATCACGCAAAGAAAGCAACATATGACTGACATATAGAAAGAAAGAAAATTATTTCCTACAAACCTACTTTATCAGAACCCCCCGGTTTCCCTATCAATACCGGAATTAAGGACATGAGTCCATACATCAAGGAAATGTTGAGCCACAGTTCTAGATAATTAACTTTTAGTGTATCTCGCAGGTTCCCATGTTTATCTTACTGGTCAATCTCCCCGAGCGTCGTATTGTCAGCCCAAATGAAACTATCCAAGTCTATATTGTCTAGTCCTTTCATGGTCAATCAATGTCTAGTCTTTTTGAATCCTTTGTGCTTACCAGCACATTGAACACAAAGTCTAGACAATTCGGCTTCAGTGCATTACACAAATCATAAATTTCCTTTTAGCACTAGACTTCATATCACTTCCCAAATAATACCTACAAACGAAAAACTATAAGAAAATAAAAGATTGTCTTCAGAATGAATCAGTTTAAGATAAACTCAGGAGTATAGAGAAGAAAACTCAAACCAGCGATTGAATTTGCATCCAGAAGGTCTGAGAACAGCATGCATAATCTCAGAACAGATCCGGAAATTCTTCACATCGTTAAGCACAAACACTCTGAAAAAAAAAGTTCTGAGTGTTGCATAGTTGAGAGATGCCTCATATCATGTGCCTGGAACAACTACTATCAACAAACCAAAGTCTGATGATATGCTTCCGTAGCTGCTCCGACACAGAGCGGGATTAGTTGGTCTTTGGAACCTAATCCATTTTGAAACTGGGTCGACATTTGTCATCTTTGCAAGGTACTCACTCCCATGACATGTCCTGCTTATTACAAACAGAAGATGTAGAAATATTAGATGCATTAGATGATTTGGGAGATTGAACCTTTGGTACCCATCTGTAGTCGGGTTTAACCCATTTCTTTTTCGAGCGGATGGGTGCCTCAGCACTTGATTTTGAACTTGAGGTCTGCTATCGAGATGACTTTGACATAGCCGGTTTTGGTTTCATTGGAGCATTTCTTGAAATTGGCTTCTAGGCCGGCATTCCCTTCTTGCCCTTGGGAGTTGAATTCTTGGCCTTTGGAGTTGAACTCTTGCCCTTTGTGGCATTCCAGTTGTCATTTTCTGAACATGACCTTGAGGGGTTTCTTTTGGAAAATCTCCCGCTTGTCGCGTTCTGCCACCCTTGTGCATAGTAGGGAACGTATGCACGATTTAGACAATTTCTGGCAATGTGTTCAGGTGTTCTACAGTGAAAGCAAGTCTTTTTCTTTACTGGGAAGTTGTTTCTTCCTGCCCCTGGTGGCGTGTCCTTGCCTTGTTCCTGGTTGTTCCCACATGCACACTTGCAGCAGGCTAGCTGTTTCACTTGATTTGGCGGCCTATATTTCTCAACAGCAGGTTGATCATAAGTAACTGAGTTAGAAGAAACAGATTCAGAGTTCAAGGAGTCATTTGCTTGATATGTTGGACTAGTGTCTAAGTCCTTAACTATTTTGGTATGTACTTGACCCGATGGTGCATGGTCCTTTTGGGTTGCCTTCACCAAAGCAATTTGATAGGATGAATTATGGAGAGAAAGGATTAAATATGATTTATTAATATATTATGAGAATAATATATTAAAGGAGAAATCATATTGTTTAATTAATATTAGTCAAGAATTAATTAGTAATTAGTTTTGTGACTAAAAGAGATTAATTAAACTTAAGGGACTGGAATTGTAATTATAAGATAGTTGCAATTTGGGCTATGAATTGCCTTATATTAAGGAGTGGACGAATTCTATGGGGGAAACCCATGAGAAATCGTCCAACGCCTTAAGGAAATGGGTCCATGGGTTGCTTAGGGCTTAAGCATCCAAATTAGGGTTTCCTTGTTAGATAACCCTAATAGCCTAACTATATATACATCCCTTATGACCCAAAAACGTGGCTAAGACTTCTCCTAGGGTTTCACACGTTTTAGGGCAGCCTCCTTCCTCTCTCCTCCTCATCCTTTTGCTCTTGGTGTTTGTGAACCATTAGAGGAGTGACATTTGTGACTCTAAGCTTTCTAAAGTCAACACAAGGAGGATTTGGGATTGTTATTGCTACATAACAATCAAGGTATGATCTAAACCCTAATTATATGTTATATTGTTTATCATATGCTAGATCTAGGGTTTATAGTCTTGGATAACTTGCATGTACAATAGAGAAACCTAGATCCAAGCATTAGGGTTTGTATGAGCACATAGGATGTTCTTATGACCAAAACTCATCAGTGGTATCAGAGCCTAGATTGGTTTCTATTGTATTGATGCCTTGTATGTTGAAAAAATTCATTTTTTGTGGTTCTGCTTGCTGAACTCGTCGAGTCTCTAGATGAACTCGCCGAGTTCATGTTGACTCGATGAGTCCATGCCTGACTCGACGAGTCGGCTGGTCAGAATGAGGGAAAACCGGGATTTCTTGCTGTTTTTGCTTGAGGATACTTGCCTTATCATATTAGATCAATATAAATCCGATTTTTTGATATATATGACTATATTCTTGATCTAGTTGAAGATATTTATCAATTAATAAAATATTTGTTTCCTTATGTGATAATTGATTAATTATTTTGATTAAATTGGTAAATTGTTTTGCAAGAAATCATTAAATAAATAAAATATGGATAATTATGTGATTAATTGTTAATTTAGATTATTTGTTATTTGATCCTTGTATTATGAAAAGTTTCATGTTTCCCCCTTTCGGTTTTATAGTTTAAATTTGAACTCAAAAGTTTTAGTTTTGAAATTTAAATAGTTGAAACCCTAATGTTTTGAAATGTTTCAAAACTTGCCCTCAAGTTTTGGAATTTAAATTTTGATTAATAGTTTAATTTTGATGTATATTTAAATTCTAAACCCTAATGTTTTGAAATGTTTCAAAACTTGCCCTCAAGTTTTGGAATTTAAAAGTTAATTAAAGGTTTAATTAGGAATGTTAAATTCTAAAACACTAGTATTGTTTTGAAAAGTTCAAATCTCACCCTTATGGTTTTATTAATTAATTAAGGTGTATAATTAAAAGAGGTTTAATAAATCCATAAAAGTTTTGGTTTAGAATTTAATTGAATTAAATGTATAATTATTAAATTTGACCACCTAGTATTTTAAAAGTTGTAAAATACACCCTATACTATATATAACGTTAAAAGTCTAACATTATATATATATATATATATATATATATATATATATATATATATATATATATATATATGTATTAGTAAAAATCAGTCTTACCTTAGTAGGCCTCATTCACGAAGCTGATCTATAAGGGGTGTGAAAGGAAATTGCCTATAAAATGGCGATTGAATGGGTATCCACTCTTACCCACCACACTCTTGACTAGTGGAGGGTCGTTAGCCGAACGGGTAGGATAAGACGAGACCTTCCATTATAAGTATAATGAATTACTAAAGTAGCTAAATATTTTCAAATTCCCAATCATAGTTACTTAGGCAAAGTGAATTGATGCAATTCCATGAAATTACACTTTGTGCCCTTGCGAAGACGTTAGTGGAGCGTGTGTGGTTTACCGGCACACTAAATGGTTTTAAGCAAAGGTAGCAAAGGGTGACTCAATGTTTGTCATACTTCGGTGGAGCGTGTGTGGTTTACCGGCACATCGAATAGGTGACCGTAACGTGTGAGGGCACCATGTAAGTTTGCATGGTTATTCACACCCGCTTTGTGATCCTCGGCATCCCAGTCACAAACAAGAGGGGCATATCGAGATTTAAACATGCCATTAAAATGTTCAATGAATCTCATAGGATCTAGGAGTTTTCATAGATTTAAAACTTAAATTTCCTTTTTCGTTTTTCATGGTGGAAATTAGTGAATCGTCATTCACTTACCTTCAAATGTAGAATATTGTGTTGGGTCCTAGCCTTAGTATCTCATTTGGGTGATTTACTAAGGACTCAATCAATCAACTAACTTGAATTCGCTTTCTCCCGTTTTGTAGATGTCAAAGTTCGACAACTATGGTCTTCCCAAATCCCGTGGAACAAGCATTCCACATGAAGATGGTATTCCACGATTCGATCGAGGAACAAGAAATCATGCTTCACTTCCTCCACCTCCTCCAATTGTTCTCCCTAACCCACAAGATCAAAGAATTGAAAGGTTCAATATCACTAAAGCCCTATTTGAAATGAAACATGAAGATGGTAAACCCATGTGTGCCCATGTTCTAGAAATGAAATCACACATTGATAGGTTGATAATGTTGGGTGTGTCATTCCCGGATGAGCTGGCTGTGAATTGGGTTTTGCAGTCACTTCCTGAATCGTATAATGAGTTCAAAAGAAAGTATTATATGATGGATCATGACGACAACCTCATTGACCTAACTTACATGCTCATTGCTGCTGAATCAGAAATGATTTGGCGAAGCAATGGAGCGTATTTGTTGGGAAAGTCAACCGACCATGCTTCCGGGGACGTTCTAGGAGAACCGACCTGCGTTTGCTGCCAAAAGAAAGGGCGTTGGATACAAGTCTGCCCAAAGAGCCTGAAGAGTCCAGAAGATGGGAGAGTCAAAGAGTATGGTTGCGCTTCAGGTAAAATCCACTATCTAACTCAGTCAAGTTCCTATTCATTGATTCTTGATACATGATGTGATAAGATTGCATTTGAATGTTTTGTAGGATCGGTGAAAAGAAAAGAAGCTTGGTAAGAGAGCAAGAAGAATCTAATCACAAAGAAATGGATCTAGATCGCATGGACTTGAAGATTAGATTTTGAGCTTAGATAGTTATGATAGAGTTGTTAGGAATTTTCTTTTTGAATACATAGTTTTCAGTTGATTTTGCATTGTAAGGACAAATGTTTTCTGCTGCTTTTATAAATAAAATAAATTTTGGTTTGACTTATTTATTTATTTGTTTATTTCCTTGCAATGAAATCGTTATGAAAATTGATGTTTGCATATTTCTACAACAAGTGGATATGATTCTTGTTTATGATGTTTGTGGAAAGTCGAGAATTTACCAAATAGGGAGAGTTTCTCATCGCCCAAGTTTCAATTGGACAGAAACTTGGAATCATGCAACTTGGTTGCATGATGAATGAGAAATTTCATATTTGGAAATTAGACTAATTCATTGACAAAGTGTCAAGTGAAGGACTAGGAGATCGAGTACACAAAGTTGTGTGTTGGTCAAAGTCCACCACAAGAATAACAAAATATATTCATCATGATTTACTAAAAGTTTAGTAAATATGATTATACTTATAAGATTAAGTATAATTCAGAATTGATTGAAAAAGTTTAAATCAATAGCAGAACGAATAAGAAGAATCAAGTAGGCAGAAAGATAAAAGTTTCTCCATTCTAAGAAGAAGGGAGAGTACCTTTTATGCTTTATGATAGGTCTTAATGATTAAGAACCATATCTCAATTGATCCTCTAAGAGAGTCTTAGTACAATTGCATGTCTAAGAAGAGGATTCAAGAATTGAAGAAATGGTTAAATCAAGAAGTCAATCATACTTCGTTCCAAAATAAGTCTTAGCGTTAAGATTGTGACATTGAGTGAAAAGTATTAAGAAGGTTTATAACATTCATCAAATGTAGAATATGGAAAAGGTTTTCTTATTCTCGCACATTTGAAATTGGTAAGCTGTGATGTCTTGGATAAGACAAAGACCAACTAGGACCAATTTATGAAGTGTTTTGATAAAACCTACACTAACTCTTGAATATTTGTTTGTCAAGAAATGTTTATTGACAAGAGAATCTTATATGTCAAGGAGTCAGTGGGAGTCTTAATGGTCTTGAAAGGTTTCAAAACCAAATCAAATAAACCTTATCGATCATCACTAGCACACGAGTTGAGGTTTACAACCTATCGTGTTGACATTATTTCTGTGCCACTCCAATTGAGTTAATTATGCATGTGAGTTCCATGAGTTCTCATTTGAATGCATAAAAGGCAAGGACCTTAATCAATGAAAAGTACATTGATAGGAAAGGGTGAGCTGCTTGACTACTTGGAAGACATGGTGGGCAGCTGTGCTACCATAAGGCAAGAAATCAAGATTAAGAAAGTTCGGTCCATATGAGTTTGAATTTGTCGTAAACTTTGGTTTTGACAAATTCACATGGATAGGAACGCATACACCATTAAAATCTAAGTGTCATAAGATTCCCTCCTTCATCAAAATGACTGTGAGGAAATACTTTCACTAAGAAAGATTTTAAGAAGATAGTGATTGTAAAACTGCATTCTCGAATTCGATTACGGTTACGGTATCCCTTTCCATAATTTGAATTGTGAGGTTTGGCAATTGTTTAGACACACATATGAACTATATAAGGAAAAGGTGTATAAGTTCAAGAAGCCTTGATAAAAGATTATCAAAGCACTAAGTATTAGAAACATGAACTTAAGAAATTCAATAAGCATTGTTTTTCTGAAAGTTAAACTGTTTCTGAATACATGTCAAAGCTAGTGGGAGCATAAGTGTTATGTTTATAATAATCATCATGATAGTGGGAGCATAAATGTTATGATTGTATGATTATTAAGGCACGTATTGCAAGTTGGCAATATTAATTATAGAAAACAAGAGTTATACCTTGCAAAGTCGTAAGGGTTGTAAAGTTGTTTTGCTATAATTAAGGGAGAGAATATCATGCTTCGTTTCAAATCTAAAGGCTTAGGTTGTGGAATGTTAATAACTTAGTCAAAGAAACATAGTGTGTTTTTAAAATTTCGATTATGATTACGGCATTCCTCTTCACAATTCGAATTTTGAGAACATAGCAAATGAAATATTATGGCGGAAGATTGATAAAGTATCAAATCTTTATGTAAGACATTTTGCATCGTGTCCCATACGCTTCGGGTATTGGATAGATTGCAAATGCTATAATATTTGACCATTCTAAAATTTTCCAAATGTCTAGCGCATTTAGAGGGAAAAAGGACAAGAATCGGTTTTGACTAAGATAATTAAACAACTATCAAAGGACAATCCAAAGTTCGCCGAGGATTGGTCGCTTGTGAGTAGTTGGAAGTATAGTATTGGAAAATATGGAAATGTTTCCATATTGGATGGACCATATCGACATTATTATGAATAGATAAGATTCTATTAAGAATGAGTTATCATATGGAAAATATGGAAACGTGTCCATATTGGGAATTGAATATTGAAAATCTATGTGTAAATTAGAAACTTTTATGCAAAAGGATGTTCAAAGGAATGTTCTTTGAGTGAGAGACATCATATCTAAGAAATTGTATTGTAACAATCTCCGATATAGAACTTTGTAATATCATTGGCAATAGTCTTTGTGACTTTGGTGCAGTGATATTACAAAAGGTTCATTTCATAAAATGTTAGAATCTAGCATATTCTATAAGTGGCAAGAATTTGATATTCTTTCACTTATGAAAAAGGATTTGGAGTTGTGAAATGAGTATGATTGGAAATGTGTTCAATATGATCTATTTCACAAGGTAAGAACCATAGGTAAACATTGTGTGCATGCTAGGAGCATGGGACAAGTGTAATAATTCAAGTAAGAAGTTGATTACCCGAAACGACAAATAATGAGTAATCAATATGGTGATAAATAAAAGGTGTTTTATTTATGCTCAAAGGTTTGAGGCCATATGGGATTAGTATTATTCTTGTGTTTCACTTTGCATGTTTTGACTTCCTGAATAATTTAATTGGTTGAGAACAGTCAAATTATTCGAACGGGCCACAGTCGTTCATATGTTGGAAGTAGGTATGAATGAAGACTGTTGTGAATTGGTGTGTGGATTGTCTGAAAGAGTATTAGACATAAGCAAATGTTTGCTGCAACGTTCATGAGTGCTTATGAATATGATTTAAGCATTGGATTAAACCCACGCTCACTTAGATCACTCCATGAATTGTATCACGAGTGATTGGTGAGACGATAACATCTTATATTCTTGAAACCGAGATGTATGAGTTGTATCTTGCGAATCGGTTGCACATTGATAATATGTAAACGCACTAGTAACTTGGTGTCATAAAACATATTGTTGTGTGTGATTCGGTGAGTAAGTGCAAGCGAGCATTGAGTCATAGTTTATCCATTCCTTTTATCCAAAGAAGGATAAACGCGATATCTTTGGGCCCCTCAATGATTTAGTGATGACAAACGTAAATGCTCGGCCGGGCTAGGGCTAATTTGATTTGTTCAATTAGTCAGTCGTCATAAATCGGAAATCGAGAAACAGTATAAAGAGAATGATTAGAAATCATGTCTCATACGATATCTAGAATGGAGGAATATATGATCCCTTATCTAAAGGACACGCGTATCTGATGGGATCAGAGTTGACAGCGGCTTTGGAAAGCTACGATTGCAGATCAGGATCTGAAGTTATACGCATAATAGTTATTAGACTCATCCAAGTGGGAGACTGTTGGATTAGTGTCTAAGTCCATAACTATTTTGGTATGTACTTGACCCGATGGTGCATGGTCCTTTTGGGTTGCCTTCACCAAAGCAACTTGATAGGATGAATTATGGATAGAAAGGATTAAATATGATTTATTAATATATTATGAGAATAATATATTAAAGGAGAAATCATATTGTTTAATTAATATTAGTCAAGAATTAATTAGTAATTAGTTTTGTGACTAAAAATGATTAATTAAACTTAAGGGACTGGAATTGTAATTATAAGATAGTTGCAATTTGGGTTATGAATTGCCTTATATTAAGGAGTGGACGTATTCTATGGGGAAACCCATGAGAAGTCGTCCAAGGCCATAAGGAAAGGGGTCCATAGGTTGCTTAGGGCGTAAGCAAACAAATTAGGGTTTCCTTGTTAGATAACCCTAACAGCCTAACTATATATACATCCCTTATGACCCAAAAACGTGGCTAAGACTTCTCCTAGGGTTTCACACGTTTTAGGGCAGCCTCCTTCCTCTCTCCTCTTCATCCTTTTGCTCTTGGTGTTTGTGAACCATTAGAGGAGTGACATTTGTGACTCTAAGCTTTCTAAAGTCAATACAAGGAGGAATTGAGATTGTTATTGCTACATAACAATCAAGGTATGATCTAAACCCTAATTATATATTATATTGTTTATCATATGCTAGATCTAGGGTTTATAGTCTTGGATAACTTGCATGTATAATAGAGAAACCTAGATCCAAGCATTAGGGTTTGTATGAGGACATAGGATGTTCTTATGACCAAAACCCATCATGATAATCATCAGAAGTTGCAGAACTAGAATTAGTTATGTTCTCCTTGTCCTCATCCTCTACTACTTTACCTGTGCAAGATGTAGAAGCATTAGAATCGTTCAGCTCAACATTTTCTGGCACAACCACGACAGAATTATCAAAGATATCATCAAATATATCGAAAAATTTTGAGTCATCAGACTTTGATACAATTTTATTATCAGACACACTCTCTTCAGCTGCTTGCTTGCAATGACTTAGTGGTTGATCTGCATAAGAAGTAGAAACATTAGTACTTGCAACCTAAGGACCACATCCCGACACAAATACAACAGGTTTTCCATATTTAAGATGTGCCTCTCTGTCCATTTCCTCTTTTGTCAAAGGGTTATACTGATAGGTGTCATTAAAAGGAGGAGGCACTTTATCATACCCTAAACCCTTTTGCTGGTTATTTTTAAATCTCAAATTATTTTCCATCTTTGACACAACTACTTCACTCGACACGTCAAATTTTCTGAAATTAAAATCTGCATTTTCAAACTTATTTTTCAATGTGTCAAGTTCAGCAGTTAACTCAGCAAGTTGTTATGTCACAAATCTATAGTTTGCACATTTATTGTTATACTCTTCCTGAACATTCCTAAAATCTTTTGTTTTGGCTTCTAGTTGTGCTTTTATAGGTTTCTGTCCTTTCCTGAGTTGATATCCTTCGTATTTTAGGTCCTCATTCTCTCTACGTAATAATTTGATATGCTCAAGTAAAATTTTCACATTATCAATGCATGTTTGAGAACAAGAAATTTCATTGACTTTGGTGTTTGAAGAACTCATTGTTTACCAAAAATACCCTTTGACTAAAAACTCAAATGTCAACCTTAAAAGTCAAATTTAAAAAGTTAAACTTAAAAGTCAAACCGAAAAGCTAAATTTTAAAATTTGAAGGTTAAACGAGAAAGTCAAAGGTCAAACTTGAAAAGTCAAAGTCAAAATTTGAGGTCAAATATCAATTTAGAAATTCAAAAATCAAAAGCTAAAATTTGTGGAAGAAAATGGAATTTAAAAATAAAAGGAAATTGATTTTTGGGCTAAAAATATTAAAAATGAGAAAGTAAGGGCGAAACAGCGAAGCTTTATGAATTAAAAAGGGAAGGAAAGGAACATCTAGCAAGCTAGATGAGTTAGTAAGGCGGAGGGAAGGAGTAGGCAAGACACCCGAGTTCGATTCCTGGCACCCTCAAAAAATGTTTCCTATTTTTGCTAATGCGCGTGCAAGGATGAGGTGCGAGGCCGAGAACGATGCTGCTGAGCCGTAAACTCCGAAGTGAGGCTGGCCGCAAACCGCGGGCCGAAAACGAGACCGAACACGTGTGAACGAACACGTGCGAGGCTGGCCGCACACCGAGGACCGTGAACTTCGAGGAACCCTAGCCGCAAACGTTTCTTCGGCCGAGAACCCTCGTTCAGCCATAAACCCTTCAATGGCCGTGAACACTTCGCAGATACGAAAAAAACAACAATTTTTTGCCCGTTTTGCTCCAAAACTCGATTAAAAACTCGTTTTTATGAAAGACACGAAGAACAAACCCCCCTTATTTTGCTAAGATCTATCCAAAAACGCAGAAATCCTTCAAAAATAAGATCAAATACACTCTAGATCTGACAAAATTGATTGACATAACCAAGCTATGATACCACTTGTAAGTCCTAAATCTGCTTGTGTATCAATCAAATCTGTTTGATGGTGCGGAATCCCAATCAAACGGATGATGCCAGATCTAATAGAAGAGAAAGAGAAGAAGAACAATATGAATCTTGTGTGATTTGAGAGGCTTGCAATGCACTTGGCACAGGAAAAAAGTTCAGTCCCTTCCTCTCGTTCAAAAGGAATATCTATTGAGGAAGGCCATTCAAGGGAAGACGATCCTTTAGTGTCCAAGCTTAGAGAAGAAATAGGTGTTCTCAACCAGAAAAACATAGAGAAAGACTTTATAATCGGACAGCATGACATTTGAATCGCTGAGCTTGAAGCAGATGTTGCTCAGAAGTCAGAGCAAATTTCAGATCTGCAAACGCATCTTGGAACTCTAACTGCATATTACTATGATTTGAAAAGAAAATAGGCAGAGGAACTTGGAGACAAGTTCAAATCATCAGTTGAAGAGTTCAGAGCTGGCCAGTCTTCTCAAGACCTCCCTACTTACCCGCCCACTGTGAGAAAAACTCAAGTCGTTAATCGATTTGAAAAAGAACCAATTCAAGCTCCTCATATAGTTTCATTAAAACGTGCCAAATTGGCAGCATCTGCTAAGAAACCACAACTGTTATTCAATAAGAGTTCAGATCAAAATGCTCGTGGAGATCAACCCAAAATCACCGTAACTGATCTTGAAAAGAAACAATTTGGTTACAAGTATCGTGATAGACCAGGAATTGTATCGTGGGGCTTTCATGAAAGATTGAATATTTGGGTTGTAAATGTTGGGTTTTGAGCATTCTAACACTCCTAAGTGTACATGCAACCCTAAATACCTTGGATCTATGTTTTCTCTATTATACATACAAATATGAACATCCAACGTATTATCCTAATCTAGCATAAAAAACAATAAATATAACAAGATAGAATACATACCTCTTTGATGTAGAATGTCTTCATGAAGCTTGAGTGCCTAGTGCCTCAAGTGTGACACCTCAAATGGTTCACACAACATCAAATACACTTGGAATAACTTGAGAGAAACTTAGAACACTTGAAATCGGCTAGCCCTTCTCTAGAATGATACTAGTGCCGATTTTGGTCAAGAAAAAGATGCATATATAGTTAGGGTTACACCATGTAAACCCTAATTGACATGGCCTTTCATTTCCATGATCCATGGGTACAAATACACCATGGAGCATCCATGAAGCATCATATGGGTTTTATCCCAACTAGATAATCCATGGAGCATTAGCCCACTATATAAGTATGGATGATTTACACAATCAACCCATATATTTAATTAGTCTTCTTTTGATCACTTAATTAATCCTAGATTAATTCTTGATCAATACTAATTAAATAATCTTATTAATATATTAGAACTTATAATATATTAACCAACCTTAAGTGTTATTTCTCTCATTATAGTCTATCCAAATGCATGATGCCATGCAACCCAAATGGACCATGACGGGTCGGGTCAAGTCTTACCAATTATAGTTATGGACTTAGACATTAATCCAACAGTCTCCCACTTAGATAAGTCTATAACTATTATTGCGTATGACTTCAGGACCCGACTGGCAATCGTAGCTCTCAAAAGCTTCTGTCGAACTCTGACCTTTCCGATGAACTCTGACCTTTGTCAATGACTTATCCATTAGATAAGGGATCATATATTCCGTTATTCTAGATATCATATGGACTGAGACATGGATTATAATCATTCTCTCTGTCCAATTTGTTGTTTCCCGATTTCCGATTTATGATGACTGACTAATTGAACAAATCAAATCAGTGCTGGCCCGGCCGAGCACTTCCATTTGTCATCATCAAATCATCGAGGGGCCCACAGATATCACTTTTATCCTGAATGTAAAAGGAATGGATAAACTTCGACTCATATGGCTTGTGCTACTACTTGTTGAATCATACACAAAGACACGTTTTATAACACCGAGTTACCGAATGTGTTTTCGTGCAATCAATGTACAACCAACTCATAGTAACAACTCATATCTCTAGGTTTGAAGAATATAAGATATTATCGTCTCATGATCACTCGTGATAAAATCCATGAAGTGATTCCAATGAGCGTGGGTGGAATCCAATACTCATAACTTATGAGCACTCATAAGTGTTGTAGCCCTTTGTCCAACATCTTAGACCTCTACAAGCCAACCCATGACAGTCTTGATTCATATATACTTCCAACATATGACCGACTGTGGATGGTTTGAATAACTTAGTCATTCCGGAAGAATAACCTAGTTTATTCTGGAAGTCAAAACATGCAAAATGAAACACAAGAATAATTGAATCCAATATGGTATCAAAACCTATGAACATAAATAAAACACCTTTTATTTATCACTATATGATTACACATTATTCATTGTATACTGTTTCAGCTATCAACTTTATTCTTGAATTAAAACAATAGTTGTCCCATGCTCCAAGCATGTACACAATGTTTTTCTAAACACTAGTCATGCCACACACCAAGTATGCATTATGTTTGTCTATGATCTTTACTTTGTGAATTAGATCAATTGAACATAACTCCAATGATCCTCTTTCACAGTTCCAAATCCTTACTACAAATGCAAGAATTCCAAATTCATGCCATTTACTGAAATCTGTTAGATTCTAAACTTATATGCATTGATCCTCTTGTAATGATTATGCACAAACTCAGAAAGACTTTACAAAAACCATTATAGAGCATTCCAAAGGAGATCAGCTCCATGGAAACATCCTTCTTGCATTAAATTTCCTAATCTTACATAGATTGAATAATTTCTAACTTTGAAACATTTCCAGATTCCCTTTTGACTATAACTTCTGAACAAGAGTTGCCTCCTTACAGATTATGTCAATATGGTCCTTCCAGAATTATCACTATACTTCCAACTGTCTTGAGCAACCAATCTTTGGTAAACCTTAGATAGTCCTCGACAATTGTTTAATCCTTTTAGTCATATCCAATTCTATACCTTTTCCCTTCTTAATGCCCCATGCATTAGGAAAATTTTAGAAAGGATAAATATAGTACATGTAATCGATCCTATATCTGAAGCATATGGGACACGATTCATGATGTCTCACATAAAGACTAAACCAGTCTTTTGCTATAATATTTCCATTTCAATTTGCGAAGTTCTCATAATTCAGATTATGAAAAGGGATGTCGTAATCATAATCAAATTTTAGAACGCAAATAATGGACGCATATATAGAATTTCCTTATGTTGAGCCATTCCAACGTGAAATTCATATATATATATATATATATATATATATATATATATATATATATATATATATATATATATATATATATCCTTGACTAAATACGATTAACACCTCAATCTAAGCTTTTAGATTTGAGATGAAGTATAATTTCCTCTCCCTTAATTATATCAAAACAACTTTTCCCCAATTAAAACCTTTTGTTTTCTATAATTAACATTGCTAACTTGCAACCTTTATCATAATTATCATGCTCCCACTGACATGATAATTATTAGCATAACACTTATGCTCCCACTAGCTTTGACATGTACTCAGAAATCAGCTGGACTTCTAGAAATCAATACTTTATTGACTTTCTTACCAAAGTTCAGATTTCTGATACTAGATTGTTTTGATAAAACTTTATCAAAATCATACACCTTGCCTTAGATAGCACACTTGTGTGTCTAAACAATTTCAAAACTATGAAAAAGAATGTCGTAATCATAGTCTCAATTGGTTAGACCTTTTCTATTTCTCATAACTCCATGTTAGTGTACACTACTAACGACTTTGAGAATGAAAAGATTACTATCTACTTAAAACTCTACTTAGTGGAAGTGTTTCCTCACCATCATTTTCATGAATCGGAGAGAAACATTATGACACTTAGATTTTTATGGTGTATAGGTTCCTACCCATATTAATTTGTCAAAACCTTAGTCACAAGACACGGATAATGACAAATCCAAACACATATGGACTGAACTTATGCAATTTTAACTTCTTGCCTCCTGGCAGTACAGGGCCTGCCATTGCTTCCAAGTTATTATGCAACCAATTGAGAACTCTAAGAACTCGTATGCAAAGCCAACTTTAACTGGAATGGGCATAGAATATGTCAACACGATAGGTTATAAATCTCAAGTCGTGTGCTAGTGAAGAACCTCAGGCTTTATTCTTGATTAGTTCTTGGGACTTTCAAGACCTTTAAGACTCCCACTGTCCTCTTGACCTATAAGAATCTCTTTTCACATATTCAAGGGATAGTTCGGATTCTTTATCAAGACAAACACTTCACACAATTGGTCTATGTTGGTCTCTGTTTTATCCAAAACATCACAACTTACCAATTTCAAATGTACAAGAGTATATAACCTTTTACTCTTACATTTGACTAGTGTTAATAAACCTTCTTTAAGATATGTCACTCACGTTACAATCTTGGAGTATGACTCTAAGAACTGTTTTGGAACGAAGTATGACTCATCTTCTTGATTTGACCACTTCAACAATTCCTAGTTCCTCTTCTTAGCTATCAGAATGCACTTGGAGGATGAATTGTGATAAGGTCTCTTAATCATTATGATGATCATATAACATGATACTAAAGTACTCTCCCATCTTTTCAGATTTGAGAAACTTTTATCCTTCTGCCTAACTTGATTCTTCTCATTCGTTCTGCCATACATCGAAAATTTTCCAATGTATCAGAATTACACTTAAGCCTGTAAGTATAACCATATTTACTAAACTTTAGTAAATCATGATGAATACTCTTATCGATTATTTGTGGTGGGCTTGATCAGTGCACATGACTGTGTACTCGATCCCTTAGCCCTTCACTTGACCCACACATCCATGTGAACAAGTAATTAGTCTTAATTTTCCAATGCTTGAAAGTTCTCATTCATCATAGTATAAAACTTCCATGATTCCAAGTTCCGGTCCAATTCAAACTTGGATGATGAGGATCTTTCCTTATTTGGTAAATTTAGACATTACCACAAATGAAAGAATCAATTTCATATTTCCACTGTTGCTATTAATGGAATCTTATAAGCAACAAAAAATTTCACAGATGCCATTGTAAGGATATTTTAAAATAAATAAAAACAGAAATTTTCCTTTTATTTCAAAAACGTTGTGGAAAAACTATCCTTACAATGCAAAAGAGCATGGAAACTTTGTTGTTATCTATTCCTAAGCAATATCTCATAACTCCTAAGAAGTAGCTCAAGAGTCTGATCTTCAAACTATGCGATAGAAATCCATCTACGCGACCAGATTCAACATATTCTTTCTTTAACTTTCTTCATTTTCTTTGATTCTTAAAACATCAACATGTGACCCAGTCACATCATGTATCAAGAATCTCATAATAGAACTTAGCAGAGTTAGATAGTGGACTTTACCTGAAGTAGAGTCAAACTTATTGACTTTAACACCCTTAGGTAAATTGGCAGCTTCGCAACCAATGCCCCTTCCTTTGGCAATATAAACATATGGACCCTTTGGTAATGGTACACGGGACTATCACAGACTTAGCTTTTCTCTTTCCCATTTGGTCAACCGAGTTGACTATGGCCGATCCCTTTCCATTGGGAAGAGAGAGCTTTACTGGATATCCAATGTCGTCATTGTCAATGTCCATAAAGTTTTAGGAAGTTGATCTTAGCAAATTGATAAGATCATTAAGGGTCTTGTCTTAGTCTGTTTCATAGGAGTCCCAAAGGATCTCACTATGTGACTTAGAAAGTGACTGAACCACCAACTTTCTCAAGACTTTGACACCCAACTCTCCCGGCTTGTCAATATGTGACTACATCTCCAAGATGTGATCACACATAGACCTTTACTTCCCAATAGGGCTTGAGTGACCTTAAACTTTTCAAGAACTTGTGGGTTAGGGAGAATAATTGGAGGAGGTGAAAGAAGTATGATTTCCATGGGACATCATCTTCATTTAGGAAAGCTTGTTTCAAGAGATTTGGGAGGATCATAGATGTCTAAACCAGACATCTTTTGGGAGATATTCAAGATAGTTGATCTAAAGTCCTTAATATGACACCCAATATGAAATATTAAGTCTAGGACCCAACAAACTATTTTATAACTTAGGAGAGGGATGCTGTAATCCAAGCTATAAAATATTGGAAGGTAGGTGAATGACGATTCACCAATTTTGTAACATCCAGGAATATCAAGAGTAGAGTTGAAAGGCTAAGAGTGTAAATGGGAAAGGGCAACTCGGCGAGTCCACGAGTGGACTAGGCGAGTAGGGTCGCGGCTCTAGTCGCGTGTTAAGTGACCAACTCGGCGAGTAGCATAGATGGACTCGGCGAGTTGGTACTGAGTGGAGAAAACCCTAATTTCGAGGGTTGAGCCCTATATAAAGAACATCATATCTTCTCCCCAGCCTCTTTACCATTCCTTGAGTTCCAGAAGCCCTAAATTCGTGAGGAGACCCCATTGTTGAGTGAATTAGAGCTTGGAGAAGGATCTTTGGTGCTTTAAGCTTGAAGATTGGAGGCTTGTATCAGGAAGCTTGGGGAGATCAGGAATCTACAGTTGGTTGGGCTCATTCCAGGGGTAAGGAACCATTTCATTAAGCTATTTTCTTCATGGGTTCATGTGTGGTGGTTGATATGACATCTAAATTGAGATAGAAGCTTGGATCTGAGGATGCTACTTCAGATCTAAGTTTTTGATGGTCCTATATGTCATAAAGTCCCGATTCTTGAGTGTTTAGTGAAGCTCTTTTGTCCCAAACCCTAGCCCTAGAGTGTAAAATGCCTAGATCTCTTTGGATCCATGTAAAGTTTGCCACTTTACGTGATGGATGGCTTGTAAAAGAGTAGATCTATGGTTTAGAGCTTCTGCATGGCTTGGAAAGCCTCTGTGTGGTTTCAGATATAGGGGTACTCGGCGAGTCACAAGGGTGTACTCGGCGAGTTGCTTGAAGATAGGTTGGAACTCGGCGAGTAGGTTGAATATGGGCAGGAACTCGGCGAGTTGGAAGAACAACTCGGCGAGTTGGTTGCAGATAGCCTTGGAATCGGCGAGTCTGGTCGTGAGGTCCTAAACTTTCTTCTGGTTGAGTTGTGAATCAGTGAGTCAAGGGATGACTCGGTGAGTCAAGTGTGAAAGGACTCAAAGTTATTGGACTCGGTGAGTCTCGGGGTGACTCGGCGAGTTGAGTCGCGGATTGGGGAAGTTATGTGCATGGGGACTCGGCGAGTCATCGGGTTGACTCGGCGAGTAGAGTCAGTCAGGGGTTGACTTTGACTTTGACTTTGACCAAGTGTTGACCAGTTGATTTCCAGGGGCATTTTGGTAATTGTTGGCTTTTGTTTTGAGTTCAGAGTTTTGGTGTTGGACAGTGTTGGAGATTGTATCAGTGGTCGGAGCAGCTTGGGTTTATCTGTTCAGTCGGCAGTTGTGAGGTGAGTTATCCTCACTATATCGACAGGGTCTACGGCACCAAGGCCGGCCCTTTTATCGGATTGTGATCCGGGTATCGTTGTTATGTTTTGTTTGTTGTGTTACATCCTCGTAGTTAGGATGGTATATGTTAGAGACCTGGTTAAGGTCGGTATCCTGGAATATAGGATGATGCTATGCTAGTGACCGGTTAGGTCGGTATCCTGGTTAGGATGATGTTATGCTATGTGATATGTTAGATCAGTTTGATTGGATGTGATATGTTATATGATTGAATGTTTATGTGCACATGGTTGTTGGACTGGGGTTGGGTTGAGGCGGGACCTGCTTTGTGCTGTAGGCCAACATACCCAGGGCGGACCGGTTATCCCGAAGGCCCAGCGAGCGGTCCGGATAGGCTGTAGGCCCCAAGAGGGCAGAGCAGATGTGCCGAGGCTCGGAGAGTGGACCAGGCTGACTGAAGGCCCGGTGCGGGCGGACCAGTCATATTGTAGACTTAGAGAGTGGACCAGGTGGATTGAAGGCCCGGTGCGGGCGGACCAATCACACTATATAATCGATGTATATGGTTAGACTCGGAGGGTGGACTAGGTGGACTGAAGACCGGTGCGGCGGACCAGTCACACAGTAGACCCGAAGTGCATGGTTGTTTTGTGTTCTGTTATGATATGGCATGTTATGTGTGTATGGAATATGTAGTTGGTATTTTGGGGATATCTCACTAAGCTTTTGGGATTACAGTTTTGGTTTAATGTTTTTCAGGTTCTTCAGGAGACCGTGGCAAGGCAAAGGCGTGATCATACCGCTCCTCATGATTATGTTTTGTGATGTGATTCTGGGAATACTCTGAAGTAATTGTATTGAAAACCTTTTTGTAATAATTTTATGAAATCCGGTTGTTTTTGAAAAGTTTAAATTGGTTGAAATTTTATGGTCGTTACAAGTTGGTATCAGAGCCTTGGTTTGAGTGAATTGTTGGAACATTCGTGTGAATCCAATCTCAAATCGAGGAGGGTTTTCAAAAGAGAATTTAAAATGGTTTTCAAAATGAGTAAAGGAGGACGCGGAGGTACGATCAGCCAGAGCCAGTAAGTAACCCCAAAATACCATACATGATATTTGTTTTGAGCTTTGATAGAACAGCATTCTAGTATTAGGCTAGAGATCCTCAGGATTTCATGATGATGTTGCCTGATTTATGATACCTGCTAGCCTAGGGTTCCTCTGTGGGAGATTTTTGGTGTTCCTCTAGGAGTGAGGGTTGAGCACTTGTTTTGTATGTTTTAAATAGGGTGTTGTGGTAGTAATTAATACAAATATGGGTAGGTGTGGAAGGTAGTATGGGCCCGTACTACTGAAAGCACAGGACCCATACGCGTATTAGGGAAACCATGACCTCTAGGGTTGGGCTGGGAGTTGGTTCCCGGGTTTGTGGGAAGTATCTGAGATCTTGTGGTTTTTTTCAGTATGGAGGTTCCGAGGCATGCTGGGAGTGGATCCGGGTCAGGATCGGGAGCAGGAGAGAGAGTTCAGGGCGGGTCAGTACCGCCCGAGGTTATTGGTCATATGAGCACGTGCGAGTTGGATGCGAGGATTCGTGAGATCCTGCATGATGAGGTTGCTGCGTTGTTCCGGGCTGAGTTGCCGGAACTGTTTGGGTCGATCAAGACCGCCATGGTTGAGTATTTTGATGAGCGCTATGCGGCCCTCACAGAGACGGCTGCCGCGGCGGCTACAACGGTTGTAGCAGCGGCAGGGGGATGAGCTGGTCGGGGTTTTCAGTATCGGGACTTCTATAATACAAGACGGGGTTCAGGACCCGATTGTTGCTATGAGATGGTTGTCAGACGTGGAGGGGTGTTTCTTCACGTGTTCGTGCCCTGCTGATAAGATAGTGAGGTGTGCTCTGAACCTGTTAAGGCTCGGGGCGAAGGATTGATGGAGATTGACCATGGGGTCGTATTCGGATGCGCAGAGAGCCGCAGTTTCATGGGATCAGTTTCAGGAGATGTTCAGTACTCGTTTTGTGTCGCGGGTTGAGAGAGAGAGAGGTTGGCTCAGGAGTTTCTGGAGCGGAAGCAGGATTCGGAGTCGGTGACGGAGATCACCAGGATGTTCACTGAGAGGGCGATGTTTTGCCCCGAGTTTGCATCGAAGCAGGCTCAGATGACCTGATATCTGATTATGCTCAAGAGGGATATCAGGCAGTTTGTGTCTACGCAGAGGTCCGAGACCTTGTTAGAGTTGCAAGAGGCCGCCAGGCGGCATGAGTTGGAGATTGAGTTACAGTTGCGAGAGTAGAGGCAGGCTCCGGTGCAGTTGCAGCCAGGGCCGAAACGGTCCAAGACCGTTGATTCTAGATTAGGAGATCAGAGCAGCCATGCTTGTGGGAAGCGTGGGAAGGGTCACACCGGGGTCTGTAGGTCCGGTGGTGCATGCCGCAAGTGCGGAAAGGAGGGGCACTATGCGAGGGATTGTCGGCAAGCAGCCCCGGGTCGGGATTTAAGGATTTGTTATCATTGTCATCAGGTTGGACACTTGAGGGTCAACTGTCGACAGCTTGCTGCAGGACTGGTGCAGGCTCCAGCACCGGCCACATTGAGGATCGCGGGCGGAGGTCAGGGTGGAGCGGAGCCCCCAAGGGCTCAGGGTCGTGCTTTTCAGCTCACAGCAGAGGAGGTCAGGGCAGTACCGGATGCAGTTGCGTGTATGTTTCTTTCTTGATGTTTTGTTATCTTATGATTATTGTGGAGTATTGTATATCTGCTAGTCTCGTTGTGTGGTTTCTGGTATTGTATTCGTTGTTCCTTGAGGGTTATGGTATGGTTAAGGGTTTGGTGTTGGGAATTTCATTAGTTATCGTTCATGAGGGTTATTAGTGGCAATTTGGCTTTTAGTCCGAATGTTGGGTATCATCTGCAGTCTGAGGAGTGGTTGCTGAAGGTCGGGTTTCTTTCGAGCCGAGATGATTTGTGTTGATATGTGATTTTTTGAAGGTTGCTCGTTCTAGTGGGAATCAGTTCGCGTGTAAGTGTTTGTGTTGTGTAGGGTTGTTGAGGGAGGGAGGTGATGGCGACCGGTGGTTGATAGTCAGTGCTATAAGTGGGGGAGAATTGGAAAATTCTCCGGAAAGTCGATGGGCATGAGAGGTTGCTTAGCTGCTTGGGATTGAGCAGTGGTTCTGTCAGCCAAGAGTATAGGCTGGTATGAGTAAGTGACAGGTATGCGGGGCGGGATACAGACCAAGGGTGATTGATTGTGGAAGGCCTGGGATCGGGCTGGGATTGAGTATGTAGGGTGGAGATAGAGTTCAGAACCCCTATAGGGCTAGAACAATATGCATGGGAGAGTTTTCCTAGAGGGATAATTCGGGATGTTGGATGCTGGTTGAGCGGTCCGGATAGACTGAAGGCCGGTGGGCGTACCAGTCAGGCCGAAGGCTCGGTGAACAGTCCAGACAGGCTGAAGGCTCTGGAGGGCGGTCCAGACCTGCTGAAGGTTCTGAGAGTGGTCCAGATGGGCTGAAGGCCTGGAAAGGCGGTCCAGTCATGCTGAAGACTCTGTTTGTGTTGAGAGATCAGTAAGAGGAAATGGATTGAGTATGTCGCCACGTGTTAGCGTCAGAATGTCTGGCCCCGGGTTTTGATCGTGGTGAATGGAAGGTAGAGCATGGACTTGAGAGTCCTTGCGAGTGGATCCAGAGCATGTGTGGTGCATGGGATAGCGGTTATGCTATAAGAGATTGGTGTAGTATTGGGTGAACACCGTGGCACTTGTCATAGTGACAAGGCGGCCAAGTGGATTTCCTTGGTAAGGAAAGGGAAAGGAATGTAGCTCCGAGAGGGAGTGTGAGTTCACGGAAGGTAAAGCAGTAGTGCAGAGTTATGATTGGGGTGTTCCAATCATGGTTGATGAGCAGTGTGTCTGCGGCTGTGGTATGGAATCATATCCAGGTTAAATGTTTACTGAGGCTCGGAAGGAATGCAGGAATGGTATCTTGGATTTCAAGTTTGATTTCGATCAAGGATTTATGTATATGGTGGAAATTCATCCTGGGGGATGTTTGGAGGTGTTGTCAGTGTATCGGGTTTTCCCAACCCGAAGATGCTAGAGCCAGTTCAGCATGGGTATGAGATTGCGGTGGAGAAACTTATGGGAATTGCTCTGAGGCTGAAGGATGTGTCATCCCGTTAGCATGGAATGGATAAAGTTGGGCTAAGACCGGGAATTCCGGTGGTTCATGGTTATTTCTAGCTCGTTGAGTCGAGTGATTGTTGTGATTTGGAGCGGGTGAAGTATCATGGAATGATACTTAATTGATAAGTTGGTAAGTGTGGTTGTTAGAGGGAGAGACCAGTGGCCGGCTTGAAGCGGTGGTCAGAACACCGCGGGAAGAAAAAATTGGGTTTGGGTTTCTGTGGTTGTGCTTTGAGGAACCTGGTCTGGTTAATACCAGGTGGTGCATTGCGAGAGTAGTTCTGGAGTCGTGTTGTCGTAGGCTTCGAGGACGAAGCCTAATTTAAGTGGGGGAGAATTGTAACATCCCGGAATATCAAGAGTATAGTTGAAGGGCTAAAAGTGTAGATAGGAAAGGGCAACTCGGCGAGTCCACGAGTGGACTCGGCGAGTAAGGTCGCGACTCTAGTCGCGTGTTAAGTGACCAACTCGGCGAGTAGCATGGATGGACTCGGTGAGTTGGTGCTGAGTGGAGAAAACCCTAATTTCGAGGGTTGAGCCCTATATAAAGAACATCATATCTTCTCCCCAGCCTCTTTACCATTCCTTGAGTTCCAGAAGCCCTAAATGCGTGAGGAGACTCCATTGTTGAGTGAATTAGAGCTTGGAGAAGGATCTTTAGTGCTTTAAGCTTGAAGATTGGAGGCTTGTATCAGGAAGCTTGGGGAGATCAGGAATCTACAGTTGGTTGGGCTCATTCCAGGGGTAAGGAACCATTTCCTTAAGCTATTTTCTTCATGGGTTCATGTGTGGTGGTTGATATGACATCTAAATTGAGATAGAAGCTTGGATCTGAGGATGCTACTTCAGATCTAAGCTTGTGATGGTCCTATATGTCATAAAGTCCCGATTCTTGAGTGTTTGGTGAAGCTCTTTTGTCCCAAACCCTAGCCCTAGAGTGTAAAATGCCTAGATCTCTTTGGATCCACGTAAAGTTTGCCACTTTACGTGATGGATGGCTTGTAAAAGAGTAGATCTATGGTTTAGAGCTTCTGCATGGCTTGGAAAGCCTCTGTGTGGTTTCAGATCTAGGGGTACTCGGCGAGTCACAAGGGTGTACTCGGCGAGTTGCTTGAAGATAGGCTGGAACTCGACGAGTTGGAAGAACAACTCGGCGAGTTGGTTGAATATGGGCAGGAACTCGGCGAGTTGGTTGCAGATAGCCTTGGACTCGGCGAGTCTGTTCTTGAACTCAGCGAGTCTGGTCGTAAGGTCCTAACCTTTCTTCTGGTTGAGTTGTGAATCGGTGAGTCAAGGAATGACTCGGTGAGTCGAGTGTGAAAGGACTCAGAGTTATTGGACTCGGTGAGTCTCGGGGTGACTCGGCGAGTTGAGTCGCGGATTGGGGAAGTTATGTGCATGGGGACTCGACGAGTCATCGGGTTGACTCGGCGAGTAGAGTCAGTCAGGGGTTGACTTTGACTTTGACTTTGACCAAGGGTTGACCAGTTGATTTCCAGGGGCATTTTGGTAATTGTTGGTTTTTGTTTTGAGTTCAGAGTTTTGGTGTTGGCCAGTGTTGGAGATCGTATCAGTGGTCGGAGCAGCTTGGGTTTATTTGTTCAGTCGGCAGTTGCGAGGTGAGTTATCCTCACTATATCGACAGGGTCTACGACACCAAGGCCGGTCCTTTTATCGAATTGTGATCTGGGTATCGTTGTTATTTTTGTTTGTTGTGTTGCATCCTCGTAGTTAGGATGGTATATGTTAGAGACCTGGTTAAGGTCGGTATCCTGGTATATAGGATGATGCTATGCTAGTGACCGGTTAGGTCGGTATCCTGGTTAGGATGATGTTATGCTATGTGATATGTTAGATCGGTTTGATTGGATGTGATATGTTATATGATTGAATGTTTATGTGCACATGGTTGTTGGACTGGGGTTGGGTTGAGGCGGGACCTGCTTTGTGCTGTAGGCCAACATACCCAGGGCGGACCGGTTATCCCGAAGGCCCAGCGAGTGGTCTGGATAGGCTGTAGGCCCTAAGAGGGCGGACCAGAAGTGCCGAGGCTCGGAGAATGGACCAGGCCGACTGAAGGCCTGATGCGGGCGGACCAATGATACTGTAGACTCAGAGAGTAGACCAGGTGGATTGAAGGCCCGGTGCGGGCGGACCAATCACACTGTAGACTCAATGTATGTGGTTAGACTCGGAGGGTGGACCACATGGACTAAAGGCCGGTGCGGCGGACCAGTCACATAGTAGACCCGAAGTGCATGGCTGTTCTGTGTTCTGTTGTGATATGGCATGTTATACGTATATGGTATATGTAGTTGGCATTTTGGAGATATCTCACTAAGCTCTCGGTCTTACAGTTGTGGTTTAATGTTTTTCAGGTTCTTCAGGAGACCGTGGCAAGGCAAAGGCGTGATCATACCGCTCCTCATGATTATGTTTTGTGATGTGATTCTGGGAATACTCTGAAGTAATTGTATTGAAAACCTTTTTGTAATAATTTTATGAAATCGGGTTGTTTTTGAAAAGTTTAAATTGGTTGGAATTCTATGGTTATTACAAATTTCCACCAAGATAAACGAAATGTGTTATTAGGTTTTAATTGGATTTGAAACTCCTAGATCTTTTGAGATTCATTGAACTTTTTCAATGTCATGTTTCAATCTCGAGTGTGCCCTTCAGGTTTTGTGACTGGGATGCCGAGGATCACAAAACAAGGTGTGAAGTAACCATGCAAATATACTGGGTACCCTTAATATTTACCCCTTAATCAAAGTGCCGGTTAACCACACACGCTCCACCGGTACTATGATAAATATTAAGTTACCCTTTGCCTACCTTGTTAAATACGAGTTAGTGTGCCGGTTAACCACACACGCTCCACTAACCGACTTAAACAAAGTGCAAAGTGTAATTTCATGGATTAGCACCTTATTCACACTTTCCTAAGTAACTAAGATTGGGTATTTATAAAAGGTTTAGTTACTTAGTATTTATCATTAATACTTTTAATGAAGGGAGAATTATAGTCCTTGTCCTATCCATTCGGCTAACGACCCTCCACCAGTCAAGGAAGCAGTGGGTGAGAGTGGACACCTATTAAACTGTTATTTTATAGGCAGTAACCTTATACCCCCTTTATAGACCGGCTTCGTGAATGAGGCCTACTAACGGTAAGACTGATTTTACTCTTATACATATATATATATATATATATATATATATATATATATATATATATATATATATATATATATATATATATATATATATATATATTATTAACTTATAATATTATAAATTATAAGGGTTGAATTTTAACTTTTAAAATTCTAAGGGCTAACTTCGAATTAAAGTATTCATAAGTGAAAAAATTTCAAATTCCAAAACTAGAGGGCAAGTTTTGAAACTATTCAAAACTAATTAATTCCATAACTTATGTGTTTAAAGTAGTTTTAATTAAAAAACTCTTCAAGTTCCATAACTTGAGGACAAGTTATGGAAGACTTTAAATTATTAAAGAATGTAACTTTTTCTTTATTTTGTAACTTATGGAATTAATTAAGGTTACATATTTTATTACTTAATGAAGTGACTCTTGAACCTCCATAACTTGAGGACAAGACTCTTCATCTTTTGTAACCATTGCCAACTTTTATGAGTTTTATGAAACTTAAATGTGACTTTTCATATAACTTGAGGACAAGTTACAAAAACACATTTTTAGAATCAACTCTTAGATTAATTTGGATTGAAAACAATAATTTCACATAACTTTCTATTAATCTAAGCAACTCATAAGAACAAGATAATTCAAATAAAACTTTTTCATGTAATTAGCCTAATCACTAAACTAATTCAAAACATGAATCTATTGACAATTATCTTTGAAATTGGATTAGCATGAACATTACCACATCAAAAGCAAGTTTATAAGTTCAAAAACAGCTTAGGGTAATGTTCCTAGTCCATTTCTAGCCAAAAAAATCGAAAATATGTTGTCTGGGGCTCCTACTCGTCGAGTGCATGAACCTACTCGACGAGTAGGCTGATTTTACTCATGGACTAGGCGAGTTCATCAGTGGACTCGGCTAGTCCAGTGCCCCGAAAGCCAGAAAACAAGCCTAGGCTCTGATACCACTGTTGGTTTTTGAGCATTCTAACACTCCTAAGTGTACATGCAACCCTAAATACCTTGGATCTATGTTTTCTCTATTATACATACAAATATGAACATCCAACGTATTATCCTAATCTAGCATACAAAACAATGTATATAACAAGATAGAATACATACCTCTTTGATGTAGAATGTCTTCATGAAGCTTGAGTGCCTAGTGCCTTAAGTGTGACACCTCAAATGGCTCACACAACATCAAATACACTTGGAATAACTTGAGAGAAACTTAGAACACTTGAAATCGGCTAGCCCTTCTCTAGAATGATACTAGTGCCGATTTTGGTCAAGAATAAGATGCATATATAGTTAGGGTTACACCATGTAAACCCTAATTGACATGGCCTTTCATTTCCATGATCCATGGGTACAAATACACCATGGAGCATCCATGAAGCATCATATTGGTTTTAGCTCAACTAGATAATCCATGGAGCATTAGCCCACTATATAAGTATGGATGATTTACACAATCAACCCATATATTTAATTAGTCTTCTTTTGATCACTTAATTAATCCTAGATTAATTCTTGATCAATACTAATTAAATAATCTTATTAATATATTAGAACTTATAATATATTAACCAACCTTAAGTGTTATTTCTCTCATTATAGTCTATCCAAATGCATGATGCCATGCAACCCAAATGGACCATGCCGGGTCGGGTCAAGTCTTACCAATTATAGTTATGGACTTAGACATTAATCCAACAGTAAAACGTAAAAGTTCAAATGTGGAGTATTACAGGGAATTTCATGATTTCAACTCATGGACAAGAGTTGATCTCTCTGGACTTGCTAATGCTCCCTTTGTTAATCCATCCAATGATCCACGAGCAACTCATTTCAAGCTTTTCCTGGAGAATCAAGTAAAGAAAGGATTTACTAATATGAAGACTGCTGAGTCCATCATCAAAACACACCGTCACATACTAGATCCAAGTACTAACAAGCCTTTCAAGACGGTGTTGTGGCCACCTACCAACCAAGTGAGACATATTCCAGTGTTGCAGAGTTTTTGCGATGGTTCTCTGAGAAATATCCTCTACTGGGTTTATGATGAATCCATAGCTTCTACTGTCATCAAATTTCCAGATGGTTGCTTTTGACTATTTGACAAGAGAGATCTGCTTCAATTTGGAAGGTGGGATATTCACCAGCTGGCTCAACATCAAATCAAGGTAGCTGAAGAGATTTTTGAGAATACAGCTAAAGAATACACTGCAATGGTTGCAGAGATTATCCAAAAGGAGATGTGGTTCGGTACCATGGGGGGATCAGATGTGGTTGTCATTGAAAAAGATTGAGTCAATGCTAGCCTCAAACCAAGGGGGAGATTGAAAGGTCTTGTCTTTGTGGTTTGGGCTAGGCAATCATATGTATAGGTCTTAGTGGGTTAATGGTCATGTTTTGTTGATGTTTGTCATTGATTTGAGCCAAGTGAGCATTTTCAGATCCTGAAATATTCAAGGCCTGAATCTGGTCCTCCCAGTCAAAACCGAGCTACCACTGCCAGATTGGCAGTCTCACTGTTAACATCAGCATTTCCTCGATTGTTCCCAACTGGTACCATCGTTCGATCAGTGTGTACTCGTCTGTCAGGCTATGAACAATCACGATCAAAGTGACCCAGCTCGTGACAGTTGTAGCAACAAAGCTTTCCCTTATTGAAACCTACCTTCTTTTCTGCATTCATTCCCTAATTGTTCTTTCCAGTTTTCTTTGAAAATTGCTTTGCCATGAATACTTCCATCGCAATCTGCCATGGAATATCCATTTCTTCAACATCTTCGGGATGAATTTGGTCCAAATCAGCAAATGACAATTGGGGGGGGGGGGGGGGGGCAGTTCACCGGCTACAAAAGCATTATAACAATTGACTAGACCAGTTGCAAGAGTCAAAATTTCATCATTCTCTTCGGGAGCAAGGGTTGGAGCGGGAGCTGGAGCAGATGCCTTTAAAGAAGAAGCAACGTGTGGATAGGATACTGGAGAGTGAACACTTTGCATAGATGGAATGACATATGATGATGGTTGGGAAGCAGCAAACAGTTGAACTTGAGGAGTGGTGAAAGATGAAAAGGCATTAGTGGATTGAATCCCGAGATTCGCAGTGGAGTATGAATTGACATGGTTGATCTCTCTCTGCTTATCGTCCAAGTCACAAGCTTTAATAATTGCCATTGTTTCAGCTAGACTTAGACGATTGAGGTCTTTTGTCTTCTTGATCACATCAACATTCATATCCCATGACCTCGACAGAGAATTTAGCAGCTTCTTGTTTATTTCAGATTTAGGCACATAAATTCCGACTGAACTCATTTCAGTAGTGAGTGTGGTAAATCGTTGTAACTGAGCTTACAGGGTTTCACCAAGAATATGATTAAAGATATTGAATTTTTGTCTTAGCATATCCTGACGGCTCTGTTTCATGTCTTCGTTTCCTTCGTAGACTTCAATTAGAGCTTCCCATAGTGCTTTGGTTGAATCATATTCTCTGAAACCTTGAGCTATATCGGGAGATAAAGCCATGGTCAGAGTAGCCAGAGCCCTTTCTTGTTCTTCCACCTTTTCAAAATCCTCATCAGTGTAGTCTGCATACACTTTGTCAATTATTGTTCCATTTGGAAGTGTGGTAGTAATCCTGACTGGTCCTCTGAGAATTATACGCCATATTTTGAAATCTTTCATCTTGATATACTTCTCAATCCGATATTTCCATTCTGGGAAACCTTCGGCAGATAACAAACGTGGAATACGTGTGGTTGTTCCCATTATGGAATCCAGTTCATGATGAATCGATGAGTTTTGTGAGTCCATTTTTTTGTTTGTTTTTTTCTAATAATTTTTTTAATTGATTAAACAAACAAGCTAACAAGAAAATTACTAAAATTTAAAATGATCAAACAACAACTGAGAGGGTTCACGGCCGCACAAGGGATTACGGTCGTACAAGGGGATTACGACCGTACACAGCAATTTACAACCGTACACAGTCAAAGTTGAAGCTTTCACTGTCAATGAAGGGATTACAGTCGAAATGTAGTGTACAATCAATAATCTTTGAATGGTTTACGGTCGTACACTTGATTATGGGCGTACAACCTTCAACAATGTTCAACCGTACACACGAAAATTAGCAGTTTTCCAAGCAAATTCTGATCCAAAAGCCTTGTATGTTGATCAAAAGCAGATATCCAACAAGTAAACTCGAATTAACCACGAAATTGATGAAGATCTTGTAGCTGTAAACACTAGAATTAAGTTTGACACCGGAATGGCTCTGATACCAATTGTAAGTCCCTTAGATCTGAGGATCCAAACCAGTGATCACACAAATAGCAATCAAACACAATGAGAATGAAGTAGAAGAAGAATTAAATCAAGCAATGCACACGATTTTATAGCAGGGCTGTAAACCATCTGGTACACCTTGATTACACACACATACGTCAACTGCTGACAAACACTGACAAGCCCTATATATAGGGGATAGTTGGTCGTACACGGGTTTACGATCGTAAACCCGTGTACGACCATACACACAACCTTGACCGTAAACATGACAAACATAAACAAAACATGACCATTAACCCACTAAGACCTATACATATGATTGCCTAGCCCAAACCACAAAGACAAGACCTTTCAGGAGTAGACCTTCCAATCAAATTTGCTTTACCAATGCACCAAATCATTGCTGATTTAGCAGCAACAAGCAAATAGGTAAGATCGATAAGGGTCATGTCGTGGTCTGTCATATAGTAGTTCTCTATGAACCCGCTATATAACTTAGGAAGTGATGGAAGAACCCAGTTAACAGCCAACTTCCTTGAGACTTCGACACCCAACTCTCCCATCCTGTCAATATGTAACTTCATCTCCAAGATGTCGGCACATACAGACTTCCATCTTTGTGTTTGCTTGCCAATAGGGCTTGAGCGACCTTAAACTTTTCAAGTCTTTGAACTTGTGGGTTAGGGAGAATAATTGGAGGAGGTGGAGGAAGTGAAGTATGATTTCCAGTCCCATTAATGCACGACAAAGGGATTAATCTTTCACCTTGATCGCCCTGTGGGATATCATCTTCATTAGAAAGCTTTTTTTAAAAGGATAAGGAAGACCATAGTTGTGAGAACTAGACATCTATGATGGAGAAATTCAAGTTAGTTGATTTAAGTCCTTAATATAACACCCAAAACGAAATATTAAGGCTAGGACCCAACATAATATTCTACAATTGCGAAAAGGGATGCCGTAATCCAATTGTAGAATATTTGAAGGTAGGTAAATGACGATTTACCAATTTCCACCATGAAAAACGAAATAGATTATTAAGTTTAAATTGGATTTGAAATTCCTAGATTCTTTGAGATTCATTGAATTTTTTTCAATGGCATGTTTAAATCTCGATTGTGCCCTTCAATTTTGTGACTGGGATGCCGAGGATCACAAGCAAGGTGTGAATAACAATGCAAATTAGCTTGGTACACCCAATGTTACAAATCACCTAATCAATGTGCCCGTTAACCACACACGCTCCATTGATCTATGATTAACATCAAGTTACCCTTCGCCACACATTGTCAGTCCCAGATTAGTGTGTCAGTTAACCACACACGCTCCACTAACGACTTAACAAGGTGCAAACTGTAATTTCATGGATTACCACCATTTTCACATTTTTCCTAAAGTAACTAAGATTGAGAATTTAATAAAAGCTTAGTTACTTTATATTTATCAGTATACTTTTAATGAGGGAGAATTTATGTCCTATCTTACCTGTTCGGCTAACGACCCTCCACCAGTCAAGGAAGTGGTGGGTGAGAGTGGACACCCATTAAACTGTCATTTTACAGGCAGCAACCTTATACCCCCCCCCCTTATAGACTGGCTTCGTGAATGAGGCCTACTAACGGTAAGACTGACTTGTCTTATACACACACACACACACATATATATATATATATATATATATATATATATATATATAATAATTAAACTTATAATAATATAATAGTATAAGGGTTGAATTTTAACTTTTAAAATTCTATGGTTTGAATTAAAGTATTCAAAAGTGAGACTTTACAAATTCCAAAACTTGAGGGCAAGTTTTGAAACTTGTCAAAACTTTTGGAGTTCCATAACGTATGGGTTTAATGAAATTTTTATGAAAAACTTTTCATTTTCCATAACTTGAGGACAAGTTGTGGAAGACTTTAAAACCATTTAAAAAATGAGACTTTTCATTTTTCTATAACCTATGAGTTTTATTGATCTTTAAAAAGAAAAACTCTTCATTTCCCTTAACTTATGAAATTTATGAGTTTTAAAGTTCATGAATAAGACCTTTCATATAACTTGAGGACAAGTTACAAAACTCATATCAAGAACAATTTTGATCAACAATTATCATATAATTTTCTATTGATCTAATCTAACTCAAAGCAAGGCAATTCATATCAAATATTACAAATAATCATCTTATTATCTAAATATTGGACAATTGACTTTTAAATGGACGAGGATTATCATTACCAACTCAGAAAATACAATCGTTATGTTTACAAAACAGTTTGTGGTAATGATCCTATCTATTTCTAGCCAAAAACTCGAAAATCTGCACCCTGGAGCACCTACTCGACGAGTTCATGAACTGGACTCGCCGAGTTCATGCTTTACTAAGTGGACTCGTAGAGTTTGTTCATGGACTCGGCGGTTTCATCGGGCAGAATGCAAAAAAAAAAAATGATTTTTCCAGCTTTGAAAAATAACACATTTTGCATCAAATATAATAGAAAACCACCCATGTCCCTGATACCAATGTTGGGTTTTGGTATACTACAACATCCTATTGTGCACATACAACCCTAAATGCCTTGGATCTATGTTTTCTCTAATTATACATGCAATATTATTTCCAAAGCATTAAGCCTACAACTATCATACAATTGACATATAAATCATAAAAGTAAGTTAGAAGATTACCTCTTTGTTGTAGCTTGTAGACATTGGCCTTTTAAGAACTTAGTGCCTCAAGTGTTGCACCTCAAATGGTTCACAAACACCATGAAAAATTGGAAGACTTTTGAGAGAGAATATCCTTGCATACAAATCGCCTCATATTAACTCATAGAACATTACGGTGGTGATTTTAGCTATGGGGTGCTCTATATATATGTTAGGAATCCAAGAGGCATGGGTAAGCCCTAATCCATACTCTTGGGCTTATTATCCATGATCCGTTATTCAAGTGGGCTAAATCTTTATGGCTTCTTCCATAAACTTAGTCCATCATGTATCGTAAGCCAAAAACATATATATGTATATATATATATATATATATATATATATATATATATATATATATATATATATATACATATATATAACTAATTTACATAATTAGTTCCCATTAATTTAATTAGACTCTTTTGATCACCAAACTAATTCCAAATTAATTATTGATTAATACTAATTAAATCATATGATTTCATATTAATATATTAGAACTTATAATATATTAATAAACCATAAATAACCTTTTCTCAAAAGACCATCCTATCAAATTGTCTTGGTGAAGGCAACCCAAATGAACCATGCTACTCTCAGGTCAAGTACATACCAATTATAGTTATGGCCTTAGACACCTAATCCAACAATAACAACATGCCCTGTGGGTAATCATCAACCTTGGGGACTAACAACAATCCCAGTGGGCTAACAGCATGCCCTATGGGCTAACAACACACTTTATCGGTTATCGTCAACCCTGAGGACTATCAGCAGTCCCAGTAGGCTAACAATATGTCCTATAGGCTAACAACACGCGTTATAAGTTATCAGCAACCCTAGGGACTATCAATAGTCATGTGGACTATCAACAATCCTAGAGTTATCAGCAACTGAATAATACAAATATAATAGAAATCAACAAATAAGAACATAAATACAGACAACACTCATACTAGTCTATCGGTCTAACAGATCACTACTACATCTTGATCCTCATATAGTACCCTACTTCACCATTAGCAGACCGCTATTGAATGCATAACTATATATATATATATATATATATATATATATATATATATATATATATATATAATCATAGGTGAGATAGACATACGAACATGTGATCCCACTCTAGAGCCACAACCGTACAAGGAACATGAAAGAAATCCTAGATGAAGAGTTCTCAGGCTATCCTACATTACTACATACAACCTCTAGAGCACTCTACTAGACGACTACCAACCTCCTAATACTCTAATCAACATACCACTACCCCTATGTCAATATAAACAACTATTTGTTATCAGCAACCCTGGGACTATCAATAGTGCTGAGGACTATCAACAATCCTGGAGTTATCAGCAACTCGGTAAAATCATAACAACCATCAACTACTAAGACGCATATATTCTAGCATGCACCCTACTATGACATAGGTAATATAGTGAGAAAACTCACCTGAATCAAAGACTTAAGGAAACACAACAACACACTCACTCCCCGCCCTTATCGCTCTCGCGAACCAACTAGCACCAACAAAGGTAGAACCTTGATAAATAACCCAATTCCTTCAAGTTTGACCCAAGGTCAAACCGGTCAAAAATGCAACGGTCAACCCCCACCACCACGTAGAGGACACTTGGCCATGTCGTGGGAACATCTGGATAAAACAGTCACGAGATCCTTCTTCACCACAATGTGACACGTATAATGTCACGTCGTAGGAATTGAGTTTGGACAGCTTAATGGATTAAACCTTCAATCCATTAAGAAACACACTTATCTCCTCTAAAAGGATTTCTTACACCCAAAGAGTCATAAAATCATTGCTTTATAATCATGCATGTTCAATGCATGTCTTTCCCCAAGCTAAGTCATAACAATGGAGGAAATAAGGTCAAAAATCTCATGCATGAGCCAAAACCTAACCAAATCTCAGATCTGGAACACTAAACCTCAAAGGGTGCTCAAGGATCCATAAAGTTGCCAAATTTATGGAATCCATCCACTCAAACTCTCCTGAACATAGAGAAAATGCATAAAAATTCTACATCTAGATGCATAGAACATATAGCTTGAAACTTGAACATCACAATGGTCCAGAGTATTTGCTAGAAGATGATGATGAGACTTGCAAGCTGGATCTATGCAGCAAGGATGCTCCTTTTACCTTCAAGACACCAAAAGCTCAAGAACTCAACAATGGAGGCTAGGTTTTCGTTGAAAGGGTTGGAGGTTGTAGAGGGTGCCCTAAATCTTGAGTTTAGGGGCTTAAATATGGAAGAAATGCTAAAAGATCATGGGCTTGGGCTGCAGCTGTTGTCACATCGTGGCCTTCCTTTCATCACGTTGTGAGAGACATCCCGAATACGCATTCATGAATTTGGCATGCCACATCGTGGTGCTCCAACCACCAAGTTGTGGCATAAGGTTTTTCCCAAAAACTTGCTTTTGATCCTTCTAAACCCTCAACCGGCCATCTTGGAAAACGGGTGTTACATGATATATAACAACAGTAGAATTTTCTAAAATAAAATTTTAACCTTGTGGTTTTGGACCTTGATCATGAGATCCTTATCCAGAATTGTTTGCACCATTCTTGTTCTTCTTCAAACGACAATCCCATTTCATGTGACCATGTTTGTTGCAATTCCAACACACAAGTTTTACTTTCTTGTGTGAACCTTTGCGATGATTATCTTTCTTCTTCCATTTTCCTTTGTTATTATTTTGATGTTTATCATCTTACACCATATTCACAGAAGATCCAGGAACTTCTTTTTTCTTTTCCTTCGCCACTTTCTTGAGCCTAAAACGCTCTTCAATTCTCAAGTGACTACCAAGTTGTACTAGAGACAACTCTTCCTTATAGTGTTTCAAAATGTGCTTAAAGTCTTTCTAGGATGGGGACAATTTGTCAATAACACTTGAGATAAAAATGGATTCATCCATTTTCATCTTGTATTGTTCAAATTGTCCTACAATCCTCACGAGTTCAATGTATTGTTCCATTACATGCCTTGAATCCACCATTTTGTAATTATTGAAATTGCTTACAAGGAACTTCTTACTAGAAGCATCATTTGCCATGTATTTGGATTCAAGTGCATCCCATAGATCATTTGCAGATTCGAGATTTTGATAGAGATCAAAGAGTGAATCAGACATACCATTCAAAATGTGACCATGACAGATGTAATCATCATTTTCCAACTTTCAATGTTAATAGGTGTGTTCCAGCGTTTCATTCTCTTAGGCTTCTCAAGCAGGGGTACTCAAAACATGCACAACCTTCTAAGTGGTGAGCAAAAAGTGCATCTTCTTCTGCCAACGAAGAAAGTCATTTACTTAAAACTTATCAAGTTTTCCGAATTTGGAACTCATGTCCCAGACAGATTCTGTCATTGTTATTCCTTACAGACATTACATATTTCAAATGTTAGTTTTAGGGAATCAGAATAACAATATATATATATATATATATATATATATATATATATATATATATATATATATATATATATATATATATAGGCTTAGATTATTCTATTCAAAGTAATTATTGTGTTATTGTATGCATAAATGTGGGTCAATCAAATTTACTTATTTTAAAAAAGTGATTAATATATATTATTGAATTAAATATAATTGAAAATATCATCTTAATTAATTACAAGGGTAATTTAGTCAATTAATATAGATTTAATAAAGGAAAATTGCATTTTTTAAGGGATCATAGATTCTATTAATTTAAAAATCCGATTTTACGTATTATAATTCTTTTAATTCGGACATTCTGACAGAATATGTTTATGAGTATATTAAAAAATAAAAATATTCTTGAACCATAAATAATAAAAATGTTCTTGAACCTATTTCTTGATCATGAATTTAAAAACTTTTTGTAGAATAACAAATTCTTGAACAATCAATTGAAGAATAAATACAAAAAATACATTATTTCTTATACAATACGGGTAACAATTGTTAAGAATTACATTTATTGTTAAAGAATAAAACTAAAAAACAATCAAAACGGGAAAGAAAACATCAAAATCTAACAACGACTAATACATTTTAAAAGAATAATATGGTCTGTTTCAATTTTGTGGCCTGTTCTTCAAGCATCAACTTCTGTGATTCCAACAGAACTGGAATTCGTCTTTCCATTCCAACAGAATTGGAATTCGTGATTCCATTCCAATAAAATTGGAATCTCACCAATATCATCCATTGAATCATCTACATAAACATATTTGATACCTTTTCAGAATTCAACATTGTCAAGATCATGCACTGTCCACATAAATGAAGTGTTAAATCAGGAAAAAAAATTCGAATATTTTATTACCTCACCTCACATTATTCATATTGTAGTATAGATTCTACAAACAAAACCATTATCACATTACCAGTTATCAATTAAGCTTGCAAAAGGTAAAAATCAATAAATCATATAACGTATTACTAAAAAAACAATAAGGTTTCAAGTATATGAAGCTAAGAATTTCAGCGAACAATTCAACTTAAATGAACATTTTGAAAAATAACAAATAACAATCACTTACTTTTGCACTAATAAATGATACATCTTTTCAGCATCAGTAAATGGATTTTGTTATACCAACATCTCCGGTAGCTAATTCGTGATAAGCCCTTTTTTGGAATCACGAATTCCAATTCTGTTGGAATGGAATCCAGCCACGCCACAAAATGATAAAAAGATTGTGAAGAACAGGTGTTTGGGACCAGACTGTTGTTTGCATAAGTAATAGATAAATTCTTGAAGAAAAAAAAAACCATCGTCAGTAGTAGAATAACCTTATTAAATGGACACATTAACTGGGTTCAGTTTGAAACATAATCGACTACCAACTACTATAAACATTGTAACATACAATTAGCAAATAAATTAGAGCGTTCTCACATAAACATAGAACCTCAGTCATTGTTGCAAGACGAATTAACTACCAGAGATGTTGGTATAACAGAATCCAATTTCTGAATTCAAAAGACCACTAAGGTTGTTTTTGAACCCAAGAACACCAGTTGACGTATTTGAGTCCTTTCATCGAACACTTGGCGTGTAATCTTCCAAACTCCACCTCAAGACACAATTTTTAGTGGAATGACCTAATTTTCGATTGAAATCAGCAGACCAAATACAATTTAATAAAATTAGAAAAGAAGTAGACATTATTAGTTACCTGATTCGAGATCAAAAAACCAAAACCTCATATGGTATCCATCGTTTGGGAAGGTGTGGTGGAGGTAGCTTTAGGAGGAGCAATCTTCCTGTTTTAATTGACGTCGACGCCTTACGAAATTGAGCTACAGTAGTAATTTTGGCGGGTAATGAATCATTAGGGCTTATGCCGTCTGACCTAATTTTCGATTGAAATCAGCAAGAGGGTAGGGTGGCGGCCGGTGGTGGGAGGCATAAGGATGGAGGTGACGGCTGGAGATGGTTTGATTAGGGTTATGGTGGTTTTAAAAAGCCTAGTAGCTGAAGTCAATGGTTACCATAATTATAGGATATTATTTGTGGAAACTAATTATCAAATTACCTATTTACCCTTATTTATTTATTTATTTACTTATTTATTTTTATTTTAAATTTTGATTGGTCACATTTATGCATACAATAACACAATACTTACTTAAAACACATGAACCTATCTCTCTCTCTCTCTCTCTCTATATATATATATATATATATATATATATATATATATATATATATATATATATATATATATATATATATATATAGATTAGGGTGCCTCGAACCGATTACGATTAGGCTGCTTGGCGGAAATTGGTCAAACTCGAGTTTGGCAGTCCTCAGCGGTCATAGGCGGGAAATATTTAAAAAATTCAAAAAAAAATAATTTTCAAATATTACACCAAAATTTTAAAATTTTAAGCTTTCAAATTTTAAAATATTATACTAAAATTTTTAAAATTTCGAAATACTTAATTTTTTAGGAAATAATAATTTTTTAAATAATTTTACTAATAATTTAGGGTCCCTGATTAATCCCCGTTGAGTCTGATTAATCGCTTATCGCCAGTCGACCGCCGAGCGATTTTTACAACCTTGATATATATATATATATATATATATATATATATATATATATATATATATATATATATATATATATATATATATATATATATATATATATATATATATATAGGGCTAGGTTATTTTGTTTTCACTATCTATTGTGTGCATGTATGACTGATTCTGGACCAATCATTTTAGTTATTTTAAGAAAGTAATTATTGCATATTACATATTGAAGATATAATGAATATTAATTACATCTTCAGCATTTAATATGCATTAATTACTTTCTTAAAATAACTAAAATGATTGGTCCAGAATCAGTCATACATGCACACAATAGATAGTGAAAACATTTGAACCTATATATATATATATATATATATATATATATATATATATATATATATATATATATATATATATATATATATATATATATATACAGACACACACACACACTTAGATAATTTCTAGAATCTTGTTTTCCAACATTTTCTGAAATCTGTAATGCGTTCCTATTGCCTGGGGTACACGAATTTAAAAATGAGATAACCCAAGAACAAAATTAATCTGAATTACAGACCTAATTCGAATTAAGAAACACAAAATACATTTGTTTGATGTGCTTTTTGAGACCCCGCAAGCGGCGCTGCTCCTAGTCCTGACAGAGGCGTTGCCCCTTGGAACCCTATACCCAGGGGTGTTATCCCCGGACCCTGCATTTATGATTTCACATTTAATACTCTGAGTGTGCATCTCGCACCTCCAATCTCAGATAACAAACATAACTTAACATGTCTCGACAACAATACTAACCGCGCCAAAATATATTGATAACATTAAAATCACCGATAAATTTTCAATATAAAATATGAGTATATGTTAATAACCAGCGGAGGCAATTAATGGTAATTTTATAAATTTAGTTGACTAAATTCTTGAAGCTCCACAGTGGCAGAAAATGAGGAATTTTCGGGTGAAAAAAGAAAACGATTTCGGGTCTATTTGTATTTGATGGGCGGGTTAAGGGTCAAATATTAGTCAACTCCGAAAAGGGATGGATTGTGACCTTGACGGTTCGAGGCCCACAGTTCACATTTTGTCTGTGATACTTGCTTTTAAGTACGTGTCATTTTTCCAAGTATACATAAAATACGGTTTTAACTCCTGAACTCTCAATTTTATTTATTTTAGGCTATGATCAAAAATAAATAGATAATCGAAAATTTAGAAGTCTATCCTGTGAGTTTCTATGGTTGAAAATATTTTTTTTTCTTATTTTACATAAATGACTTGAAACATTTTAACATTGAATTTTATTAATTATCTTAGATTATTATTTCTAAAGGTGAAATATTATTATATCTAAGAATATATTCAACATCATAATTAACATAAATTGATAAGTACTGTAAGTCACACGGAAGAAACAGATGACTTGTTGAAGCAAAATGAACATGTAGAATGTCTTTAGAGGATGTTTTCTTATACAAATTTGTTGGTGAAATATAAGGTGCGAGTGGCATTATAAGATTTGGTAACGAATTAACTTATACGAGGTGAGTTTCTCGTGTGATGTGGTTGCTTATATATAAATGTTTATCACGCAAAATATGGTTTGTATGTATTTTTAATTATCTGTTTATTCAAGTATGTTTTATGATAAATATAGTTGCATACACGTGTTATTTGGACTTGTTTATCTAATGTGTAACTTCTTATGATGACACATCTAGTGGGAATAGATTGAGTGTTTAATAGACGTAAGTATGATGAATGTGTGTGATTTGGCAGGGATGAGAATTGTGAATTATACTCACTTTCTTAGATATTTAAATGACATGAGCACAATGGATATGTCAAGGGGGATGAGAAATGAATCTTTGGTTTTTTCTGTGGATAATTAAATGTTTTCATAAATTATGTCATCGGTGATATGTTCTACCATATGATTTGTATTGGAAATGTAACATAACACTATTTGTTCTTATGTGATAGACATCTATATGCAACAAGAACTCACTAGACCAAAGACTTACTATGTTGTAGTGGGTTCTTTCTAGCATTTGCTAGTTTTTCTAATAAAATTTCCGATGTTCTAAAAACGACTTACTCAGTTAGAATATTAAACGTGTGCAATTAAGAGAAGTGAGTATTTAGCAAGTGATAGTAAAAAAACAAAAATAAAGCTTAATTGAGAAGACGATAGAGGAGTTTCGTGAAAACGTAACACTTAAAGCTCTTCAATTGATGACATTATTTTTATTTTTATTGCATTTGTTGTAATTTAGAAATTAATAAGAGTTTGAAAAATAAGAGTTTGAATTGATCTTGAGAGATCGAACGGCTATTTTGTTATTTAATATGTTTTAAAAATTGGGGTGCTACATTTGATACAAATGTCTCAAAAAAAACTTTGTATTTCACTATTTGCACAAAATACATGTTTTAAGACAACTTTTAAAACGTTCATAACTTTAGAGACAAACTAAAAATGTGAGTGCTTTCATGGCGATTTCATTGTGATTCTGTTTTATGTTAAATTTTAGAACATGATTATTCTTTAGAAAAGATAAACGTTTTATACATATATGATTTGTAAAGTAGTTACATCTACAAAAAAGGTGTCATAAAAAGCTCGCCACTAAAAGAAAATAATAATCTTTTTAATTGTCGGCATAAAGCCCCTCATATCTTGTTGTAAAGAAAATAGGTTACTATCTTGTTATATCCGAAAATATTTTGTCATTAAAAAGAAAAATAATCACATTTTGAAAACTAATACGTCATTAAATCACATACAATTCGAAAAGTTTGTTATCACAAAACTAATCATATTTTAGAATTGTCATATTCAAAATATAGAGATCACAAATATTGTCACATTAAATTTTTTTTTCCGCCGGACACATATTCACAATTTAAAATAAAAAATGAAAAATGTGACATGTCTACAGGTGACATTTGGATGGATAGCTTAGATCCGATTCAATCAAATAAATTCAAATTAATTTCGGTTTTCCAAAACATGTATCTAATAATTCAAACTAAATTTAAATTATATCCGACCTAACCATATTATAATTCGGTTGGATCGGTTTTTGTAATTCAGTTTTCAAAAACCGAAACATTTTAAAAGCACATATATTTAAAATATTAGCCAAATTTATTGAAAAACAAAAAAAATATAATTTCAATGTGGTTTAAAATGTATAAATAACTACTAAAAAATATTATAGTTTAATATTTTAAAGATAAAAATCTTTTTGAAAGAAAACACATCTTAAGGTTTTTTATTAGGTGAATCTATTTGAAAAAATTAATTTATATATATATATATATATATATATATATATATATATATATATATATATATATATATATATATATATATATATATATATATATATATATTGAAAATAAATAAATAATAAACAATTATTCATTTTTTTTGGACTACTCGATTTTATTTTATAACCAAAACCAAACCGAAATCCAAAATAATAATTTGGTTTTTTTGGAAATCAATCAAAAAATCTGAATATCTGAACCAAATAGTCTGATGCAAATTATCCAGGTGGACAATTCGATTTTATCCAAATATTGAACAACCCTAGACATGTCTAACAAGATGTAGAGTCGCCCTTAACGGACTGCAGGGTGTGCGGCTATTGGTCACTGAACTTTATTATTCGTTTGATTTTAGTGACTCTATTTTTTATTATCATTTATAAAAAATTAATATATATATATATATATATATATATATATATATATATATATATATATATATATATATATATATATATATATATTCATTTCCCCACAACTAAATTTGTTACATTAATTATTATAAAGTAAATTATAATAATCCTTGTGACTAAATGTGCATCCTACCGTAAATCACAACAGTCTTTTTTAAAGTCATTGGGAGGGTTGTAGTTAAAAAAGTTAAGGACTAAATGTGCATTTTACCATAAATCGCAAGGATTATTCATATAATTTACTATAAATAATTGATGTAAGTTTAGATATGGAGAAAATAAAAAAAATAGTAGTTTTTTTTAAATAATTATAAATGATAATAAAAAACTAATGGTTACTTAAACAAAATATAATGACTAAAATAAAACACTCGGAAAAGTTCAATAACTAATTATAACTTTGACAATGTTGTTCGATTTTATATATCTGCTATCCTCGGTTTAGGGTGACTAAAATAAACAAAATAAACAAGTTCAATGACCAATGATAACTTAAAAAAGTATAATGACCAAAATAAAACAACCAAAAAAGTTCAGTGACTAAAAATGCCTTAAACCCAAAAGAATTTACCCTTCATAAATGACGCATCTATATAGATTACACTACAAAGAACCAATCTAACCTTATATATATATATATATATATATATATATATATATATATATATATATATATATATATATATATATATATATATACTAGACGAATTCTCACGCGTTGCGTAGCGAAGATTAAAAATATATTGTTAAAATATTGAAAAATATATGTTTAAAATAGTTATGTTATTGACATTAACTTTGTGATAATATTTTTCCACTAATATATATATATATATATATATATATATATATATATATATATATATATATATTCTCAATTATTTGAACAATAATATTCATTGACATCAACCCACATTCCTCATTAATAGAATTAAATATAATTATCTATTTAGTATTATTTTTAACAGTTATTATTATTGATTAATTATATTTTTACTTATGCGATCATTTTCTAATTTCAATAATGATGTTCATTTAAAATACAATTTATTTATAGTTAAATGTAATTTTTAATTTGATGTTATTATCATTTAAAATTGTTATTAATTAATTTTAAAACACTTATTATTAATAATAAGTTAAAGAATACTATTAAGAAACACTTAATATTATTATTAAAATGTGAAACATACACTAAATAATAAAGTGATAAGATAGACAATTTGCATTTCAAAAGAGAATTGCATGGATAATATGACATATCCATGTAATTTGATTTTATTATTTATTATTGTTGCTTATTAATTTTAAAACCCTTGTTATTATTAATAAGTGAAAGAAACTTTTAAAAACCACTTATTATTACAATTAAAATGTTAAACATATACTAAAATATAAAGCGATAAGATAGACAATTTGCATTTTAAAAATGGCTTACATGGATAATATGACATATCCATGATTTTTAATTAGTTATTGTTTTGAAGCAACATGAACATACAAACATGTATACAATAGTTAATTAAATATTATATATATATCACCTTCCATAATATATGATCGATAACATGAATCTAATCTAATTTATATTAAAATTTCAACCACAACATACAATGATATTCTTAAAAGAATACTTAAATCAAGAAAGTATAAAAAAGAATTAGTATATAACAAACTTACAAATTAAAAATTTCAACATAATTACATAGCTCGGATAATTGTTCAAATCCCTCAAACCAACACAAAAAACTTTAAACTTGTTTTCTTTGTGAATTTTGTATGTGATTTGTATTTGTGTGTCTACTCAAAAAGATTGACATTTTTATAATAGAGTATTCATTAATTTTTTATTAAATATATTATATAAGTTATAAAACCTTTGAATTGTTAATCATTATTAAGAGACTTTTAAGTGGTATTCCTTAAAATAGGATGTTTCAAATGCATGAGGTGTTTGCAAATTTTTATGGGAGTTTCAAATGCACGAGGTTCAAGGAAAAATGCTAGCTTTATAAGTATTTATGATGTATGATAGGTTGGATTAAATGATGAATCATTTTAAACCAAAGAACAAATCCAAAACGTCGAAATTTAAAAGCAATCTAAAACCAAAGGAAATGTTATAGATATATACATTGAACGCAAATGCACCTTATTATACCAAAAACCACTTCGTTTTTTTAGTTTTCTTTTTCTAGGCCATGTTTTTTTGTCGAAAAAAAAAACTCGAATATACCACTGTTCATGATTTTTCGTCATTTTTAAATAGATATCTATATTGATATAAAAAAAACCTGTTTTTTTCAAAAAAAAAAAAAACTACACTTCATTTTCTTTGTTTATTGTAAAATTAAGGTCTAGATTTTATGAAAAAAAATAAAAAATATATCAAAAATGATACTTTTTGGTACTCTTTAAACATGGATGTATTTTGATGTAAAAAACATTAATAATAATAAATATATCAAAATTCATACTTTTTGGCATTCTTTAAACATAGATTCATTTGATGTAAAAAACATTTTTTTTTTCGAAGTTTCAGTTCAAATTCACATTGTGAAGAACATAATCACATTGTAATTTTACAATTCAGATTCACAATGTGAATAAATTCATTTGTTGATTTTACAAAAACTAATTATGAGTGAAACATCTTAATTTTTAAGGTATTTTCTTTTGATCCTTGGATTATGATTTGTTTGCAACATTGCTCCCCAGTGGCATTTTCATAATTATTGGCCATGCATGAGTATATTGGGCGTACTCTGAGTACATTGGGCGTACGTAGCCAGGGTGCAAACCCTAATTGTTAGGGTTTGAACCCTATTTAAACATCTTTATGGTCTCATGAATTCTCTTAACTCTAGCCTCCTTCCTCATTTGGCAACCCTAAACTGTGTGAGTGCCTTGTGAAGCTTGAAGAGGATTTTGGTGCCATTTTAGAGCTTTGGGAGAAGAAGGAAGAACCTTGAGGTTGTGGTGTTTCACTCAAGGCCTTGGATCTAACATTTGTATTCCTTTGTGCATCTTTTGGGGGTATAAAGCTCCATCCTTGATGAGCATTTCTTTTAGATCTAGTTTTAGCTTAAATTTGGCCCCTTTTGTCCCAAATCTTGACCTTTGTGAACATGGGATGCTCCAAGACGTTTGAGTTGTCCTTTCAGATGTTTAGGGGTGTGTTAAGTCATAAAAATGGGATCTTGGACATTGGTTTCTTACCATGCATGGTCTAGGTTGTCTTAATGGGTCAAGAAGCTAGGGTTTTTGTTATTAAGGTCTTAATAGCCATGCAAAACCATAAAGTTGGAAAATTTATGGTTAAGATCACCTTTTAGGGTCTGGATCTGGATTTGGGGCAAAGGTGCTTAAGGATTAAGCACTTAATAGGTTGAGTTGGTTGGCAGCCATGTATGTTGAGCGTACCAAAGGGTACGCTGAACGTATGTGGTCAACCCCTTATTTTTGGTCAAATGCATGGTACGCCGCACGTACCTGTTCAGTACGACTAGTGTAATTACTGAGTCGACTCGGGTGACTCAGTTGACTTTGACCTGGATTTTGACTAGGGTTTGACCTAGGGGTATTTTAGGTATTTTGATTAGATTGTTGTCATTGAATTCATTAAGGTGAATGGTAGAGTTGATCTCGGAGCGGCGTACTATTTAGTTTTCTCATCTGTCTGTGAGGTGGGTCTCCTTACTAGATCCATGATTCAAAGGCACCAATGCCGACCCATTACTTTGTTGCATAGATTTCTAGTTGTCTTTGTGATACTTGCATGAAAGACCAGGATCTTGCCCCTAGCAATTGTATGAAAGACCAGGATCTAACCCCTGGAACTTGTATGAAAGACTAGGATCTGGCCCCTGGCAATTGTATGAAAGACCGGGATCTAACCCTTGGAACTTGTATGAAAGACTGGGGTTTGGCCCTCAGCATTACAAGGAAAGACCATGATTTGGCCCATGACATGAAATGATTTTAAGACTATGATTTGGCCCATAAAATTCATTATCTTATGTATGGTATATGGTACTCGGGGGAACTCACTTAGCTTTGTGCTTACAATTTTTGTTTATGGTTTCAGGTATTTTTAGTCTGAAAGGGAATGGCCCGACGTGGTGGAATAACATTCTTCCAATCATGATTTTCGCATTCTGAATAATTGTACTATGATGTTTTGAATATTATATCTTGGTGTTTGATTTGAAAAATTGATGAATGAATTGATGAACTTCCAAATGAAATTTTTTATTATTGTTTTTAGTGCATTACAAGTTGGTATCAGAGGCTTCGTTTGAGGGATTTGGGCACACTTCCGGGTGTATCAAAACTCAAACTAAGGAAATGATAATGTTTTTAAAGATAAATGAAATTGAACTTCCAAAAAAATTGCTAACAAAAAAAGGGTGCGATGTGTGGAATCAGGCGAGCTCAAGTAAGTGGTTACAAAGATTAACCATACTTATGTGTTATGAGTAGTATGCTTGACATGAGAATTTCATGCTAGATTAGGGCTAAGGATACCTTTGGGAATCATATGATAGAATTGCCTGATTTATGTGATGCCTTATAGCCTAGGGGAATTTGATGCTATGTATTACTTGATGGGTTTTAGACATAAGAACAATCCTATGTGCTCATACAAACCCTAATGTTTGGATCTAGGTTTCACTATTGTACATGCAATGTATCCAAGACTTACAATCTTAGATCTAACATATTATAAACTGAAATTAGGGTTTAGAAAATTACCTTTGATTGTTATGTAGCAATAACAATCTCAATTCCTCCTTATAATGACTTTAGAAAGCTTAGAGACACAATTGTCACTCCTCTAATGGCTCACAAACACCAAGAGCAAGAAGATGAAGAATAAGGAGAGAGTAGGCTGCCCAAAACCGTCCAAAACCCTAAGGAGTTACTTCCACACGTTTTTGGTGCTCTAGGGATCTTTAAATAGTGAGGCTATTAGGGTTATCTAACAAGGAAACCCTAATTTGGATGCTTAGGCCCTAAGCAACCCATGGACTCCTTCCTTAAAGGCCTAGGACGATTTCTAATGTGTTTCCCCATAGAATTCGCCCACCCCTCTAATATGGAGTCCATTAGCTCAATATTCAACTATCATACAATTGACAGTTCTAGTCCCTTAAGTTTAATTAATGTCTTTTAGCCACAAAATTAATTCCTAATTAATTATTGACTAATATTAATTAAACAATATGATTTCTCCTTTAATATATTATTCTCATAATATATTAATAAATCATAATTAATCCTTTCTCTCCATAATTCATCCTATCAAGTTGCTTTGGTGAAGGCAACCCAAAAGGACTATGCACCATCGGGTCAAGTACATACCAAAATAGTTATGGAATTAGACACTAATCCAACATTACTTGGAACTGATATCAGTTCAGTTAATTGCTAAGTGTATGCTTTCAAAGTTGTATACGATTAGGATTATACAGCCCTAGAATGATCGATTTTGCCTCATTTCCTGTTCCTTGTTTGGTTGTGGACTTAGGGTAGAATCATCAATTGACACTCTATGTGATCCTATTTTGTGTATAACATGCATGCATACAACAACCAGTGGTGTTGATTGAGGTTCTTGGTATTACGAGCGGTGAGAATTGAGATTTGTTAGGAGAGTCTAGGATATGTATGATGTTTAGCATAAGATTGTTATATGGTTAGTTTGGTGACTTAGAGGAATCAGGCCTGCTCTTACGGAAGGTACAGGTAGGTGTGAAAGGTGGTATTGGACTTGTATTATTGGAAACACAGGATCTATACCTGAGACGATAACGACCCTGGGAACTCTAAGTAGGACTTTGTAGTGAAAATCCCCTCGAGTCATATGCTGATTGTTTATATGTTTTGTTTTAGTTTGAGGATGGTGATGATTACTTGATGAGGTCCTAACTCTGGTTCTGGTTCAGGTTCTGGCTTAGTTACAAAACTAATTGATGAGAGACTGTACGAGTTCATTCGGCCAAGGTTACTCACGGTATCTTGGATGCTACTCCTGTGATGTTCGGTATCATCAAGGAGGGGATTATGGAGCTGATGGATGAAAGGATCAGGTCATTTCAAGATGAGATTTCTGCAGGTTAATTAGGAGCTCGAACTCCCTCATTCCGGGAGTTCAAGGCTTTTGGAGCTCCTACGTTCTTTAGGGTTAACGATTCCATCGCTAGCCGACGCTGGATCGATGACATGGAGAATGCTGTAGATGAGGAGATGAGGAAGGGAGATACCATGACATGTTGAGAGAGGATATCAAGAAGTTCATGATTTTTTCGGGGTGCAAGACCCTTAATGATATGATCGAGAAGGCCCTTGAGCGGGAGATTAAGTTGGAGCTCTGGATGAAGCGGAGGCCGGAGCAGGTACATACAACAATAGGCCAATCTAAGAGGCCAAAGACTTCCAATACACGCACAAGAGGCTAGTAGGGTCAGGGCCATTGCGGAAAGTGCGACAAGCTGCACAGTGGGGCATGTCGAGCAACGAGTTCAAGTTGTTTTAGTTGTGACCACCCGGGCCTCGTTGTAACGACCGAAAAATACAACCAATTTTAATTTTTCAAAAACATCTCGATTCCATTAAATCTTTACAAAAAGGTTTTCAATACAAAACATTTAACGTGTTCCCAGAATCACAATACTACGAAATCATGAGGAGCGGTACGATCATGCCTTCGCCTTGCCACAGTCTCCTGAAGAACCTGAAAAACATGAAACCACAACTGTAAGCCCGAAAGCTTAGTGAAATATCCCCAAAATACCAACCACAAATACCATACACGCATAATATGCCATAACATATCCGATCACAGAACAGCCATGCACTTCGGGTCTACTGTGTGACTGGTCCGCCGCACCGGCCTACAGTCCACCTGGTCCACCCTCTGAGTCTATCCACATACATCGAGTCTGCAGTGTGATTGGTCCGCCCGCTCGCGGGCCTTCAATCCACCTAGTCCACTCTCTGAGTCTACAGTATGACTGGTCCGCCCGCACCGGGCCTTCAGTCTATCTGGTCCACTCTCCGAGCCTTCGGCACGTCTGGTCCGCCCTTTCGGGCCTACAGCCTATTCGGACCGCTCGTTAGGCCTTCGGGACAACCGGTCCGCCCTGGGTATCTTGTCCTACAGCACACAGCAGGACCCGCCTCAACCCAACTCCAGTCCAAACAACCATGTGCACATATACATACAATCATATAGCAATTCACAGTCAACAAGCAGATCAACCAGATCACATAGCATATCATCATCCTAACCAGGATACCGACCTAACAGGTCACTAGCATAGCATCTCCCTATCTCTCAGGATACCGATCTCAATCAGGTCTCTATATATACCATCCTATCTCTCAGGATGCAAACATATCATAGCAAAAACATAACAACAACTACCCGGATCTCAATCCGATAAGGGCCGGCCTTGGTGCCTTAGACCCTGTTGATATAGTGAGGATAACTCACCTCGAAACTGCCGACTGAACAGATAACCCGAGCTGCTCCGATCACTGATACGATCTCCACCACTGGACAACCACCAATGCCCTGAACTCAAAACAACAATCAACAATTACCAAAATGCCCCTGGAAACCACTGGTCAACCCTTGGTCAAAGACAAGGTCAAAGTCAACCCCTGACTGACTCTACTCGCCGAGTCAACTCGATGACTCGCCGAGTCCCCATACTCAGAACTTCCCTCAATCCGCGACCTAACTCGCCGAGTCACCCCGAAACTCGTCGAGTTCAACAACTCTGAGTCCACTCGCACACAACTCACCAATTCATCCCTTGACTCACCGATTCTCAACTCGACCAGAAAATATTGGGACTCTTCGACAAGACTCGCCGAGCCCAAGAACAGACTCGCCGAGTCTAAGGCTATCTTCTACCTACTCGTCGAGTTGTTCATACAACTCGCCGAGTTCCAGGCAATCTTCAAGCAACTCGTCGAGTCCACCCATGTGACTCGCCGAGTACCACCGGTCTGAATCCATACAGAAGCACTCCAGGCCATGAAATTGCTCCAAAACATAGATCTAGCCTCCTACAACTCATCCATCACGTAAAGTGGCAAACTTTACGTGAATCCAAAGGGATCTATGCATTTTACACATTAAGGCTAAGGTTTGGGACATGATAGCTTCATCCAACACTCAACACAGGGACTTTCATGCATTCCAACTCTTCTCCATTCCAGATCTGAGGTAGCAACCTCAGATCTAACCTTTAAACTCCAACACATCCAAATATCTAACCTCTAATACCCCCAAAATTAAGAAACAACATAACAACAGCCCAAGGATGAGATGTTACCTCCAAAGAACGTCCCAACTGCAATGAAATTCGAATCCAAGCAAAGCCCCTTGTTCTAAGCCTCTCCTTCTCTAGAATCTCTTCCACAATCACCTCTCCAAGATCCAATTTGCTCAACAATGGTTCTTCTCCACGATTTTAGGGTTTCTGGGACTCAAGGGGGTGATAAAGAGGCTGGGAGGAAGACATAATGTTCTTTATATAGGGCTCAACCCCGAGAATTAGGGTTTTCTCCACTCAGCGTCTACTCGCCGAGTCCATCTCACTGACTCGCCGAGTCGGCTACTTAACACGCGACCCAGTCGCGACTCTACTCGCCGAGTCCACCCATGGACTCGCCTAGTCACTCTTTCCCAATTTACTCTTTTAGCCCCTTCTACTCTACTCTTGATATTTCGGGATGTTACACTCGTGAGTAGGGATTTCCCCATGAGTGCTCTTATTTGCTTCCATTGCAATCAGACATACCATAAAAAGGCCGATTGTCCTTGATTGTCTAGAGGAGCAATGGCGACGCCTATGCCAGCCACCTTGAGGATTATTGATGGTCGTCAGGGCAAGGCGGAGGCACCTGTGGTGAAGAGCAGGGAATTTCAGCTGACCACTGATGAGGCCCGTACAGCGCCGGATGTGGTTACTGGTATGTGATCTATCTGTATCTTTTATTACTTTCCTTATTTATGCTTTTGGTTATTTTGATCTTATATAGGGACCTTTTTGGTCAATGGTGTGACTGCTTATGTTCTGTTTGATTCGGTGCTACCCGATCCTTTATATCTCTTGCACTTAGCAAGAAGTTTTGTAATGCTCCCGAGATTTTAGATTTCCTGCTGGAGGTTGAGATTGTGGATCACCATACTATGAGTGCTTCGAGGGTTCATCGTGGGTGTGTGTTGAATCTATTTAGCGAGAGGTACTCTATTGATTTGGTGTCGATCCCCCTGCAGGGATCGAAGGTTATTATTGAGATGGAGTGGTTGGAACCAAATGGGGCCATGATTAACTGTGAGCAGCAGTTAGTGAGGGTTCGAAACCTAAGTGTGGGAGAACTGGTTATTCCTGGCGAGGGAGCCTCGCATGGACCGGCTCTTTGTTCACTTGCGAGGGGCAGGAGATATCTTCAGCAAGGTTGTTCTGGGTTCCTAGCTTATGTTGCAGACACTCGGGTTGAGGGCAAGTCAGAGTTGAATAGGATGCTTATTGTTCGGGATTTTCCCGATGTGTTTCCAAAGGATCTGCCAAGAGTGCCTCCCGAGGGGCAAGTTGAGTTTCAGATTGATCTGGTTCCCGGTGCAGCTCCGTTAGCCAAGGCACCGTATCACTTGGCACCACCAGAGATGCAGGAGTTGTCTACGCAGCTTCATAAGTTTCTAGACAAGGGTTTTATTCTTCCAAGAAGTTCTTCGTGGGGAGCACCAATTCTGTTTGTGAAGAAGAATGAAGGTTCACACAGAATGTGCATTGATTAAGGGGAGTTGAATAAACTAACGGTAAAGAACCATTATCCACTTATGAGGATTGACGATTTATTTGATCAGCTTTAGTGTGTATCTTGGATTTCCAAGAATGATTTCAGATCGTGGTACCATCAGATGAGGGTCAGGGATGGTGATGTGTAGAAGACAGCCTTCAGGACTCGTTATGGTCATTACGAGTTCGTGGTGATGCAATTCGGTCTCACCAATGCACCAGCAACATTCATGGATCTCATGAACCGAGTCTGTAGGCCTGTGCTGGATCGGTCTGTGATATTATTCATTGATGATATTCTGGTCTACTCCAAGACCAATGAGCAACACGAGGAACATTTTCGAGAGGTTTTAGAGACCTTGAGGAGGAGAGGCTTTATGCCAAATTCTCCAAATGTGAGTTATGGTTGTGCGAGGTGCAGTTCGTGGTGCACATTGTCCATCAAATGGGTATATTGGTTGACTCGGCCAAGATCGAGGCCGTGATGCGATGAGAGGTTCCGATGACCCCTTTGAGATTCGTAGTCTCCTAGGTCTCGTAGGGTATTATCGGAAATTTATCTAATATTTCTCCAACATTGCAGTGCCTTTAACCCGCTTGACAAAAAAGAATGTGACTTTTCGGCTGGGACCGGATCAACAGTTGGCTTTTGAGACTTTGAGGCAGAGATTGTGCGAAGCCCCAATTCTCACGCTTCCTAAGGGTTTAGATGATTTCTTGGTTTATTGTGACACCTCTATTTCGGGTTTGGGAGTTGTTCTTATGCAGAGAGGTCACGTGATTTCTTACACTTCGAGACAGCTGAAACCTCATGAGGCGAATTATCCTACACATGATTTGGAGTTGGGGGCGGTGGTTTTTGATGGGTTTTGAGCATTCTAACACTCCTATGGTGTACATGCAACCCTATATGCTTTGGATCTATGTTTTCTCTAATATACATGCATAACTTTGTTTTTCCAAATCATCATCCTAACTAGCATACAATGGAATATCTTTACTACAAATTCTAGTTAGATGACATACCTTTTGTTGTAGCTTGCTATCCTTGATGTATTTGGCCTTTAATAACTTAGCACCAATAGTGTGAATGCCTCAAATGGAATCACAACACACCTTGGACAAAGGATAACTTGAGAGAATGGCTTGCTCTAGAAATCGGCTCTATGACTCTTCCAAAGATCATTAATGCCCATTTCACCAACCAAGGGGCTTCTTATATAGTGTGGCACAACTAGGGTTACACCATGCAAACCCTAATGTGCATGACTTTCCACATTCCTTAGGCTCCATGGGTTTTAACCTCCATGGAGTATCCATGGGTCACCACATGAGTTTATCCCAGCATAAAGAACTATGGATCATAAGCCTACTTTATAAGAATGAATGATTTACACAATCAATCCCCATATATTTAATTAGTCTCTTTTGATCACTAAATTAATTCCAAATTATTTTTTGATCAATACCAATTAAATAATATGATTTCATATTAATATATTAGAACTTATAATATATTCATAAATCATAAATAACCTCTTTTCAAAAGTCAATCCAATCAAATTGTCCTGATGATATGCAACCCAAATGGACCATGCTACTATCGGGTCAAGTACATACCAATTATAGTTATGGGCTTAGACACCTAATCCAACACTTTTTTCCCACAAGATTTGTAGGCACTATCTGTATAGGGTTCAATGTACTATTTACACTGACCACAAGAGTTTGAGATACTTGATGGATCAGCCGAATTTAAATATGCAGCAGCGGAGATGGATGGATGTGGTAAAGGATTATGATTACGACACCCTGTATCACCCTGGAAAGACCAATGTGGCAGTCGATGCTTTGAGCTGTAAGTTCATGGGTTCTTATATTATGGATATCTACTTTAGGATGGTTGTCACTTCTCCTTTGTTGGATTTTATCAAAAAGGCCCAGGTAGAGAGATAGAAAAAGGAGAACTGGAAGGCTGAGTGGATCAGGGGACATATTCCCTTATTTGTTAGAGATAGTCGGGGCTGTTGACTCAGTGTGGTAGAGTCTGGGTTCTGACAACAGGTGGGGTGAGGCAGATAGTTCTGGAGGAGGCGCATAAGTCAAAGTTTTCTATCCATCCGGGGGCCACGAAGATGTATAGGGATCTGAGGTTGAGTTATTGGTGGCCCTGTATGAAAAGTGAAATAACTTGGTTTGTTGAGCGGTGCCTGACTTGCAGGAAAGTCAAGGTCGAACATCAGAGACCCAACGACAAGATGCAACCCTTACCCATTCCCATGTGGAAGTGGGAAGAGATTACCATGGATTTCATAACAAAGCTGCCAAGGATTACACATGGAGTTGATTCTATTTGGGTCATTGTTGATAGATTGACCAAGAGTGTGCATTTCATACCGATTGTCGAAAGCATATCTGCTGAGAAGTTAGCTGAAATCTACGTTCAGGAGGTGGGAGTTCGACACGGGGTACCAGTTTCGGACCGAGATGTTCGTTTCACCTCGAGGTTGTGGAGGAAGTTTCATGAGGAATTGGGTACTCAGCTGCATTTTAGTACATCATACCACCCCCAGACTGGTGGACAAAGCGAGCGGACGATTCAGACGCTCGAAGATATGCTCCGGGCTTGTTACTAGATTTTGAAGGGAGTTGGGATACTTACCTTCCACTGAACGAGTTCTCCTACAACAAAAATTATCATGCCAATATTGACCAACCATCGTTTGAGATGTTGTATAGAAGGAGGTGCAGGACCCCGATTTGCTAGGGGGAGGTCGGACATCGGGTCATGGGGAGTATTAAGGTTATACTTAAGACCACTGAGTTGATTTAGCATGTGCATGAAATATTGCGAGTCACGCGGAGCCGAAAAAATAGTTATGCAGATCGGAGACGTTCTGACCTCGAATTTCACATATGATATTTGGTCCTTCTGAAGGTGTCGCCTTGGAAAGATGTCATCCGATTTTGGAAGCGCGACAAGCTGGGCCCCAGGTTCACTGGTCCATTCAAGATATCCACCCGGGTGGGCAAGGTTCCATACCGACTGGATTTGCCTGATGAGCTCAGCCAGATCCACAACACTTTCCATGTGTCTTAGTTTCGGAAGTTTGTGGCCGATGAGTCCGCAATTCTCTAGATCACATTCAGGTTGATGATCTCCTGAATTATGTAGAGAGACCGGTGGTAATTTTGGATCGGAAGACGAAGGCTTTATGCAACAAAGAGGTGTCTCTGGTTAAGGTCCAGTGGCAACATCAAAGGTTCTGATTGGACGTGGGAAACTGAGGCGGAGATGCGAGAGCACTACCCTACTTTATTCGCGACAATAGACTTCGAGGATGGAGTCTAGTTCAAGTGGGGGAGAGTTGTAACATCTTAATTTTTAGGTATTTGCTTTTGACCCTTGGATTGTGATTTGTTTGCAGAATTGGTCCCTAATGGCATTTTCATAATTATTGGCCATGCATAAGTACTTTGGGCGTACTCTGAATACGTTGGGCGTACGTATCCAGGGTGCAAACCCTAATTTTTAGGGCTTGGACCCTATTTAAACATATTTATGGCCTCATACACTCTTTTAACTCCAGACTCCTTCCTCATTTCGACACCCGAAAGTGTGTGAGTGCCTTGTGAAGCTTGAAGAGCCTTTTGGTGCCATTTTAGAGCTTTGGGAGAAGAAGGAAGAACCTTGAGGTTGTGGTGTTTCACTCAAGGCCTTGGATCTAACATTTGTATTCCTTTGTGCATCTTTTGGGGGTATAAAGCTCCATCCTTGATGAACATTTCTTTTAGATCTACTTTTAGCTTAAAATTGGTCCCTTTGTGTACAAAATCTTGACCTTTGTGAGCATGGAATGCTCTAAGACATTTGAGTTGTCCTTTCAGATGTTTATGGGTGTGTTAAGTCATAAAAATGGTATCTTGGACATTGGTTTCTTCCCATGCATGGTCTAGGTTGTCTTAATGGGTCAAGAAGCTAGGGTTTTTGTTATTAAGGTCTTAATAGCCATGAAAAACCATAAAGTTAGAAACTTTGTGGTTAAGATCACCTTTTAGGGTCTAGATTTCGATTTTGAGATAAGGTGTTTAATGATTAAGCACTTAATGGGTTGAGTTGGTTGGCAGCCGCATACGCTGAGCGTACGTGGCGAGCCTCTCGTTTTGGGTCAAACGCGTGGTATGTGCTGCATACCTGTTGAGTATGCCCATCGTACTTACTAAGTCGACTCGGGTGACTCAGTTAACTTTGACCTGGATTTTGACTAGGGTTTGACCTATAGGTATTTTAGGTATTTTGATTTGTATGTTGAGATTGTTGTCACTGAATTCATTAAGGTGACTAGTAGAGTTGATCTTGGAGCGGTGTGCTATTCTGGTTTCTTATCTGTTTGTAAGGTGAGTCTCCTTACTAGATCCATGGGTCGAAGGCACCAATGTCAGCCCATTACTTTGTTGTGTTGATTGTTAGTTATCTCTGTGATACTTGCATGAAAGACCGGGATCTGGCCCCTGACAATTATATGAAAGACCAGGATCTGGCCCTTGGAAATTGTATGAAAGACTAGGATCTTGCCCCTGGCAATTGTATGAAAGACCATGATCTGGCCCCTGTCACTTGTATGAAAGACCGAGACTTGGCCCTCGACATTGAAAGGAAAGACCATGATTTGGCCCATGGCAGGAAATGATTGTAAGACTATGATTTGAGCCATAGAGTTCATTATATTATGTATGGTATGTGGTACGTGGGGGAACTTACTAAGCTTTGTGCTTATAATTTTTTTAATGGTTTCAGGTACTTCTTGTTTGAAAGGGAAGGATCGGACGTGATGGCACAACATCCTCCCATCATGATTTTCACATTCTGAATAATTGTACTCTGAATCTCTGATGTTTTGAATATTATAACTTGGTATTTGATTTTGAATAATTGATGAATGAATTGATAAACTTCCAATTAAAATTTTTATTACCGTTTTTTGGACGTTACAATGAGTAATCAAAACATTAAAATATTATAAAATTACATAAAAATATATTTCGATTCATATGTAAATTTTACTAAATTAATTTGTGAATAATCAAAGAGTTGAAATAGTAAGTCAGATTCACATTGTGAATGTTAAAACCGAAGTATTTACAGTTCAGATTCACAGTGTGAATCTACACAGATCAAAGTGTTTTTTATTTTATTTTTTATTTTTTATCAATGCTGATGTTTGTTAATAGAGGACAAAAAATGGTGATTTTTGCTATATTTAGTTTTTTTTGGGATTAAAATAAACCTAAATATTGAAAAGAAAAACGAATTGGTTTTTTTTCAAAAAAGAATGTTTTTTTTATATATCAATATGAATATTTTTGGAAAATTGACGGAAAATCGTAAACAATGGCATATTCATTTTTTTTCAATAAAAAACATTTCCTAAAAAAACTTAAACGAAAAAATGAGGTGATTTTTTTGGTACAATCCGAAGTATGTGCGTCCAGTGTACAAATCTACAACCATTCCCCTGGCCATTGATCATTATGATTTCTAACGCTCACGATTCGTTTCTTGGTTCCTTGTTAATAATGGTTCTCTGTTACACCTCACTATATATATATATATATATATATATATATATATGGCTCCATTCTTTACTCATCGCTCATCGCATAGGGCCTTCAAGAATAATGGACCAACCCTGACAAGGTGTCTAAGAAGGAGGTTTTGGGTTCAATACCATGCATATATTAACTCGTCATCCAAAAATAAAATGAAATATGTGACATGCCTTTAGAAGGCCACCATAAGCGACTGTAAGAAGATCAGAGTCAATGACAATTGATGGTAAACAAAAGATGGGACGTCCTAGAATGAAGTGGGGGGGGGGGGGGGGATCGTATCAGACTAAATGAGGAGAAACTTGTTTTATCCGAAAACATGTCCTCAGAACAGAAGAGGTGTTGGCAAAACATCGAGGTTGATGGGTAACCTCATTTCTTTGATACAATTTGCCCATGTGCTTGTATTGTAACACCCAATTTTCACCTTTCAGTAGGATTCAATATAAACCGTTGTTTATAAAATTAGAAGTAGATATATAACACTCTTTAGACCAAATAATCTTCAGAAACATGTAGGAAACATCGATACGGTTTTCATAGATATATAGAACACTTAAATCCGACTTCGTTTGAAGAATTTATGCTTCTTCAAAGTTTCGCGATTAAACCGACACAGCTCAGCGTATCATAGAAAGTAAATTTTAGATAGATTTCTTATTAGCCAAAGCAATATAAATTCTAAACGAAATTCGTAGTAGTCGTAAAACCAAGAGTGTGCATATAGAGAACGTCCAAATCTCACTTTATATGAGGAAGTTATGACTTTTCCAAGTTTCAGTTTAGCAGTGCGGACATAGAAAACGAAATTCAAATATGTTGATTTTTAGGAAAGACAATCTGAATGAGAGTTGAAGATCTCGTCCATGCTTATCCATCGGTATAAACACACTAGAAAATGGATATCGTATGAGAGAGTTATGATTCTTATATGGGTTTTAACAGTCTAAGCTTGCTAAGAATATAGCTATAAGGTAAAGTGAGAATTAACAAAAGGAGTATAAATAAAAGTTGTCAATCTCGTTGATAGTTATGCGTGGATATAAAATACGTCGAAAACGGAGCTCGGACGGAAATGATATGATTTTTTAAAGAAATCAGAAGTCTTTGCGTGCAGCCATATGCACAAAGAAGAGGCGCAACGTGCCCTGACGCTCCAATAACATTTCGCCACATGTCACCATCCACAAAATGTCACGTCACCCTCCCCGACACTGTGCGCAACGCACCTAGACAAGGTGTGCGACACACCCTCAGTTTTTGGCTATAAATACTTGCGAATTTCAGCTTATTTCTCACACACTTCCAACACATTCTCTTTGGAACTTCTAATAGCCCTTACTCCATTTACTCCCAAGTTCCCGGCTACTATAGCGAGACCTTGCAGTGTCAAATAGCCGATAATTAAAAGCTCTCAGATCAAAGTTCTGCCCACATAATTCTAGGTTTTCGCTAAGAACTCTCTATAAGTCAAACTATACTTAGTATGATTTAAGTGTAACTTGTATTTATATTTATAGTCGTTGTTATGAATATATATAAATAAGATTTATTAGTAATTCTAGTCATAATACTAATTGATATACTTACGAGAGAGGTGTCCAGAATGGTTTCGTTGGTTTGTTTGTTGGATTTCAGAAAATTTATATGTCGAAATGATCCTGCCTCCCAATAGTCCTGTCTGGTTGTTCCTTATTTGATAGAACTATAGATATTCATTGAGATTATTGAAAGATCTAGCCCTTCATTATCAGATTCCCATAAGGACTAATAAGTAATAATATTATAGGTTAATACTCGTTAGGCGTGATTCCCACCAGTAGGATCGCCAGAAAGCTGTTATCTTTTTTTAAGAAACTGTCCAAGTGAGTTATCTTACTATACGATATGTTACAATATATATATATATATATATATATATATATATATATATATATCCATGTATGTTAGGACATATGAGATACTAGAGTAGAGCTGGTAGTATAAGGTTCTATGTGCTTGTATTAATAGAACTTAAGGTATAGTCTCTATGTATGGTTGTGTATGTCAGGCGGGACCCATCATATAGTTTGATCGGGGCTCGTTATGTATGTTGGGCGGGGCCCATTAAGTAGTTTGGGCGGGGATCGTTTGTATGCTTGTATATGTATTGTAGTATATGGTATTTTGAGAAACTCACTAAGCTTCATGTTTACCCAATTGAATATTAATGTTTTTTAGGTACTCATGTGAAGGGCAAGGTTCGACTATACACATGCGCATTCGCAACGTGTTTCCGTACAATGTAATCATACTTTGATATATATTAATAAATAAAAATAAAAAATTTGGATTGAAAATTCGGGACGTTACATGTATCCTAGTTATCCATGTTTTGTCCCGATCACAACCGACTTCCATCCTATTGTTTTCTTCTTTTGTAGGTTATTGGATCTAGAGGCTTTTAATTTGATTTCTTCATGTTTACATCTTACTAATCAGATTGAATTACTTTTTGTATTTGCCTTCTTTGCAGATTATAAATAGTACACGTCATCTTGAGACATAGTCAATTGATCCCTTATGGAGGAACGACTATCGACACTAGTGACACTACCTCACTGTATTCCATTCTAATGAGATTCATGGGGTATGTTGTTAAACAATTTGTGGCTGGCAACTTTTTGGAATTGCTAAAAAACTATATAATTCATTATTTCGTATGATTGAAAAAATAAAAGGTGGATATTTTATTTTATTTATCAAAAAAATCTCACGAGATGATATGATATTTAATTATATGAAATGTATTTATAATTTTCGAGAAAGAATAAATATTTCAAGGGTTCAATAGAAAAGGAAAAATGTGACATCCCCAATTTCACGGCCAGAATAGACCGATTTGTTTATGTTTTGTTTTATAAAATCAGAGTAAATTCTTTTGATTTAAAAGAGTTGCGGAATTTGTTCCCAAAACAAAATATGATAAAATTTATCAAAACGTTTCTCAAAGAGAACATATTTTCATTAAATAATAAAACCTCAGGATATCATGTTTCGATACAGACCAAAAGCATAAACAATATAAAATAGACCTTACAACAGTTATTTATAACTACTGATTTATATTCCAAAATCTCTCGTCAAGTCCACCAACTTATACTCTTGTGTCATTACCTGTAATGCAAAGAAAACTGAAGGGTCAGGCTTGGGAGTCTGGTGAGCGTATAGGGTTTTCAACCCACAATAATATAATTATTATATTCAATCATCAAACAATCAACCCAATTACCCATCCTCATTATCTTCGTTTATTCTTAAGTACCTTCCCTAAGGAATTATCCTAAGGGTCATCTCCTACATCGTATTTACCTCTCATCTTCTTACATCGCATTTCCTTTATATATATATATATATATATATATATATATATATATATATATATATATATATATATATATTCGTTCCTAAAGCATGAATACGTAGTCACAACATCGCCTGAACTCGTAATTCATTGTAAGGGTTAGAGTATCATCGCATGAATACGTAGTTACAACATCGCTTGAACTCGTAATTCATTGTAAGGGTTAGAGTATCATCGCATGAATACGTAGTTACAACATCGCCTGAACTCGTAATTCATCACCTACAGGTTATGAGTCTGCTGGTGTTTCCACGGGGTCATCTAGAATAGTCCGTGGTCGCCATCTATACTCTGGTAGATGACTACATTGCGAAAATTCCAAATCGCCGGTCAAGGTTATGGTATCTCCTCTCATCTCACATCACTTATTTATCATCACCTATCTATCATCACCTAATTATCATCACGTTTCTATCGTCACCTATCTCTCATCACCTAATTATCATCACCTATTTCTCATCACCTAATTATCATCACACATCATCTAATTCATCTACCCATGTTCTACCCAATATATTTGTAGATATAAATTACATATATAGTTTAAATCATTTAAAAACCTGTTTAAAACATTCATTCAACAACCATCTCATGTAAACAAACAACGTATAAACACGTAGCACGTATTTCATAGCAAATACTGCATATCTATGCGGTAGAAGTAAGTAACTATACACTCACTTGATTAGAAGATGATCAGACAGCACTACGGCTCTTCAAATAGATATTCTTTGGTTAAACCGGGACCACTTCACACACCAGGTTTCTCGCGGACAGAGCTTCGGCTCGGAAACACTTTTCTTCTCGGGATCTTCGGGTTTCGGTACTTGATTCGGGTCTCAGGGTTGATACCGGGGCTTCGGGGGTATTTCTTTGCACGTAAATCGATGCAATACAGGTGAGAGATGAGAGAATGAGCCACCAAACTCGGCTGGCCCTTCAAATCTATTTATAGGGCAAAACTGGCCCTTGCCACGTTGTGGGCTTGGTCGTCACTACATGCGTCATCGCAAGTTGCATCTGCGGGACTCCCAGAGGTGTCAGAAGACTGGCCACGTCGTGGCACTGCTTGCCACATCGTGGTATCTGACAGTTTTGGGGTTTCACACCCCGAACTTCAGAAATTCATAACTTTCGCATACGAACTTCGTTTTCGACGTTCTTTATATCGACGCAAAGGTGAGATTATACTCTACAACTCTCGTTTAGACTCCATTGGCTAATTTTGACTTTATTTTTAATATATTATAATTATATTACTTATATATTATTTTTAGTAGGCCGGGACAGGAAAACTCCGTTATAAACTCATAACTCCTTCGTCTGACGTCCGTTTTCATCCGTCTTTCCGTCGTTGCACTACTATCGATGAGATCTTCAATTTTCATTTAGATTGTTTTGGATAAATATCGCTCTAACGTAAATTCACTATTTACGTCGCGTAGTGTCGTGCTAGTTCTGTCGCGAAACTTCGACATGTCATAACTTCTTCGTTATAACTCGGATTTCGGCGTTCTTTATATTTTCGGAAACCTTGATACATATACTACAACATGGTTAAGATTAATCCTTCTAAATAATCTTCCATCAAAAAGTCATTTTTGATGCTTATTGTCTCTAAATTGACTAGCCCTAATCTACGGGCGTTACAATTATCTCCCCCTTAGGATGATTACGTCCCGGAATCATCAACGAAACATGATTCGTATACTGACTCCATACGTTATCTTTCCATCCTAAGTAATAACCGTGATGCTCAGTCCTTCATCTGCTCTTCTTACTATGATGGACTTTCAATCGTTACCTTCAAGTTACAAAATAAATCCTTATTGTGAACTCTCCTTCTTCTTCTTAGGATAAAAACATTCCTTTATCTATTGTAATAGACTGATGGGTTGTGTTCTAATGACCTCTCATCGTATGATGCAACGCTTAGACTCAAATCTCTTAGAGTCAAATTCCAGAATGGATTATACCTTCCTTCATATTCTAACGTGATATAATCACATTTATGAACCACGTAACAAAATCATCGTAGTCGGACTCAATTTGTCATGACCGCTAGGGTCAGAATAACAACCCTCTTACTAGTCATTATCGAAACAATGGTAATGACATACATGAATAAAACGGAATCAATTACTAGTTTCTTGGTAACCTTGTGACTTTCCCTTATCCAAGCGTGAGTCCTGTGCTTCCAGTAGTATAGATCTCTACTACTATTCACACCTACTCATACTCGTCCCAAGTATTGTCCCTCAGTCAACCAAGTCACCATACGAAATCACACAATCACATCAGATAACAAAATCAGGGTTTATATTAAATCTTGAAACGATTACATAAAAGTTCAAGTTCACCCTATACTATGCCTCTAATAGGCTACATCATAAGTTACTATTCGCACTGCTACTTCATAACTTGATCCTTGGATATAAAATCCTCATCCTTGATTCACTTCGTCGAGGATCATGTGGAATGCCCTTGGCTGTGGCGGTACGTTTTTCTTTGCGGCTTTATCCTTCTTTGGGCAGTTCTTCGAAATATGACCACCATCTCCACATTCGTAACACTTCCTATTGTCGAACGTACAATCTCTGGAATAGTGACCGGTCCTACCAGACTTATAGCAGGTCACTTCTCCATCACATCTTCCGAAGTGCTTCTTCTTGCACTTTTCACACCACTTGGTTTCATCTCTTCCTCCTTCGAACTTCTTCAAACTAGACTTCGATAATTTTCTCTTTTCGTCGGATCTTGGGGATCCCTCAAACTTTCTTTTCTCACCAACTTCAACCTTGTTGGCGGTTCTTCCCTTGATCATGTCCTCAACAAACTTGGCATCCCAGATAGCTGCTTCAAGAGTAGGTGCCTGACATACTGGCACTGCGTACTACCATGGAAGTCCCTTTGCGTATCGGTCTACCTTTGTCAGCTCATCTGGGACGATGCGCAAAGTAAATTCCATTTTGTCTGTAAATGCATTGGTGTATTCATCAACTGACATGCTGCCTTTTTTCAATGTCAGAAATTTGTTCTCCAATTCTAGCAGATTTTGGGCGGAGCAGAACTTGCGCTTGAATTGCACCAAGAACTCTTCCCAAGTCAGTTGTAGCGGCTCATTAGGGTTTAGGATCTTTCCCAGAGTGTTCCACCATCAAACAACTCCACCCCTGAACTGACGTACTGCAAAAGTGGTCTGCAACTTGCCTCTGCAACCGACGTACTGTGAAAGTGGTATGCAACTTGCCTCTGCAACCACATGTCATGAAGGCTAGCTCCATCTCTGAGATCCAATCCATGACTCCAATCGGATCTTCCTTTCCAGTGAAGGTCGATGGTTTGCAAGTTAATAAATCTTTGTACTTGCATCCAAGGCCATCATTCCCTCCATCGTGGTTATTCTGCCTAACAATTGGCGGGTTGGCTTGACCAACAGTCCCACTGAAGTTACCTCCTTCCAATGAACCTCCATTCACTTCGGGCTCTTCAACTTGAATTGAAAGTTCTTCACGATCTTGTTGAAGCAGACGTCTAGTTTCTTCCATCTGACGATCCAACATCGTCTGAATCATCAATTGTACACCAGCCATTGTCACTGGCTCAGGTGCAGTAGCTACAACAGGTATTTGCTCGATTACAGGTGGTTGATTCTTGTTTTCGTTTGCATTTCCAACTCCGCTTCTTGTCCTTGCCATTCTTGATCTATACACCGAATAAGGTGAATTTAGATCCTCATCCATGATAGATAATTAAATCATCATTATCACTCCAAAATGTTTACATGCTAGTTCTAATACCGTCGTCATACGTTTAGAATCCTAAACACATAACGTTTCCAGATCCGGTCGGCAACACACCATAGATCCGAACAAATAACATCATATATGGCAAACATATAACATTTAGCACATAAAAGCATTTTAGGCAAGTTTCCTAAAATATACTAGTGCTTGTGCCAATTTAGGTGTACTACCTAACATATTTTAGACACACTCCTCACGATCATTACTTAGCATTCTAAGTTTAAGTCTAGAAATTTCCTACAAATTCCTAGTTCGCTTAAACTAATGCTCTGATACCAACTGAGACATCCCCAATTTCACGGCCAGAAAAGACCGATTTGTTTATGCTTTGTTTTATAAAATCAGAGTAAATTCTTTTGATTCAAAAGAGTTGCGGAATTTGTTCCCAAAACAAAATATGATAAAATTTATCAAAACGTTTCTCAAAGAGAACGTATTTTCATTAAATAATAAAACCTCGGGATGTCATGTTCCGATACAGACCAAAAGTATAAACAGTATAAAATAGGCCTTACAACAGTTATTTATAACTACTGATCTATATTCCAAAATCTCTCGTCAAGTCCACCAACTTATACTCTTGTGTCATTACCTGTAATGCAAAGAAAACTGAGTGGGTCAGGCTTGGGAGCCTGGTGAGCGTATAGGGTTTTCAACCCACAATAATATAATTATTATATTCAATCATCAAACAATCAACCCAATTATTCATCCCCATTATCTTCGTTTATTCTTAAGTACCTTACCTAAGGAATTATCCTAAGGGTCATCTCCTACATCGTATTTACCTCTCATCTTCTTACATTGCATTTCCTTTATATATATTCACTCCTAAAGCATGAATACGCAGTCACAACATCGCCTGGACTCGTAATTCATTGTAAGGGTTAGAGTATCATCGCATGAATACGTAGTTACAACATCGCCTAAACTCGTAATTCATTGTATGGGTTAGAGTATCATCGTATGAATACGTAGTTACAACATCACCTGAACTCGTAATTCATCACCTACAGGTTATGAGCCTGCTAGTGTCACAACTGGAAATTTTGTGTCATGTAATCTATACATTCAAGCTAATGTGAATCAAAAACTTAAGAACATGTGTAACACCTATGATTATGACATCAAAAACTTCAATCAAATACATCATGCAAGTACTACAAATAGTCATCAAACAATTGGAGACCCTAGAAGTCCTTGTTTAAGTCCATTTTGGACTAGGACTTCCTTATTGGATCCAAATGGACCAATAAGCTTCCAATTAGACTATCATGGGCTTAGAACCCTAATTGGGCTCTAATTGGACCCACACTAATTTATTTCAATATTTTGGGCCATGTTGGGCTTAGAATGAAATAAATTAATAACTATGAACCATAAGTAACCTAAATTGGCCCCAACAAGCCATAAAAATCACCTTTATATTTATTTGGACCAAAAACCACTCAATGTAACCATGAAAATTGGGCTTAAGCATTTAAGGCCCAAACAATTTCTTTTCCCCCACCATTCTCGGCCCAAGGCCCAAATCCAAGAAGATAAGGAAGAGAGTTGACTTTGGTTTGCCACCTCATTATTGTCCCTTGGATATCCATGCACCTTAGTCCATATCTCCATGCATATCACTTCAAAGGTCATCTCTTCTTCCTATCTCTCTCACTCTCGGCCATACTCACACACACACACTCACAAAAATCTCTCAAACTCTCTCAAGAACATCCCTCCCTCTCCACTCAAAATCTCGAGAATTAGGAGGCTTTCAAGAGGATATTTCCACCAACTCTTCATCCAAGGTAAGGTTATGCTTGGATCTATGAATTAAATTCTTTGTTTTATCAAAATCCTTTCCTAATCTATGCAAAAATCATGATCTTGCATCCTAGAACCATCTCAAACTCGAGATCTTCAAGAAAAGGGTGCTAAGGCCAAAAATCACCAAGTTTTCTTCCATCTTTTCTTCAAAAACCAAAATCACACACCAAGGTGAGCTTCATACCCCCTATTTTCTGTTTTTATGAGTTTTGTGGGGGGGGGGGGGGGGAATACAAGTGAAAGTGTAGATCTATATGTGTTTTGTATGCCTTGTATGATTTCCATGCTTACATGTATGCTTTTGTGTGCTATAATGTTGGATCTAGCCATAAAACCCCTCAAAACCGAGATATATCTTATGTTAAATGATTTTAGCATCAAATATATTTCTACATACAAAGTGTTTCAAGAAAAATAGCTAAGTGGTTTAGTAACAATTTTCTTTGGGCTAAAAACACAAATTTTGGGCCTAAAGTGTGAAAAATACAAAATTAAGGGCCCAAATTGACATATCACGAATTCTGATGGATGAGGTGTGTCAAAACAGTTTCAATAAAACAATTTCTGGAAATATACTCATTTAGAGGATCAAAAAACATAAATTTCAAGCTTAATGGGCTAAAAATGACATTTTCGGCCCAATGAGGCCCATTACGCAAGATTTTCTGTTTTGGAGGGCCAAAACTGTATTTTTCTGTAAAACAGTGGACTATAAGTGTTCCAAGTCCTTTTCAAAGGTTTAAAATGCTTTTTAAATTTAAAAAGGACCAAAGTTGCAAAATTTTTACAATTTGGGCCAAAATTGTCAAAGTTGCAAAAAAGAAGGGTTATAACCGAGAAAACTGAAATTTCAGGGACTTAAACTGTTTTCATTGAAAAATATGCTGAAAAATATCAATTTCAATAATTTTTGGTGTTAAAATGTCAAGAAAATTGATTTAAGGACCAAACCGGAAAGTATTTAATTAAAAGGTTGAAAAAGTAAATTTTACAAACAATGAGGGGCTGAAAACAGAAAAATTTCAAGGCTAATTCAATACATGCAATTTGATCAAATAATGGCACCGCGACTATCGACGAAATACAATACATTACAATACCAAAAGTCGTTGTTAAACGAATTGGTTCGGTCTCGAACCAATAAAAATTCCGAAACTACGACACTACGACACTACGACACTATGACACTATGACACTACGACACTATGACACTATGACACTACGACACTACGACACTACGACACTACGATTCATACAAGTAACGTTTGGGAATTCAATATACATGCGAGTGTGCACAGACGTCTACGCACCATCTTTGGGCCCCAAAAGTGTAAAATCTTGTTTGTTGGGCCTAGCTAGCCCAATGACCTGATCTTAAGGCCCGAAGACCTTTATCCTACGAAGTGTTGGGTTTTACCGACTTGGCATAACGTGGAAGGACTTTCAATGGCTTGTATACTACTAGTCCCCAAGGGTCCTTTGGTATTGCTAGTAAAGTCTACATTTTATGCGAGGCGGGTCTGGGACCCCTCGTACATTTTTATCCCCAACCGGCTAATGGAGTCATCGAGGTCTTCGTGCCCTCTTTCTCTTCGGATGTGGGACTACACATAGTCAGGGCGGTTGGATAACGTGATTAGTACGGACGGCGCCTACGGGATCGTTCGTATAGCTATAAACTGGTCGTTTGTGTAATGCGTGTTTGTAGCAATTAATCATGCTCAAAAATAATCCAACGTCGCCTGGGACTGACACTATACGCTATGCAATGGTTTCAATGTAACTTCATGGAATTCAAGAAATTAGGAAAACATCGGGTTTTCCTAGGGTTTTCAATACATACGGATTCGAAATGCATACAATTTTAATGAATAATTTTTTTTTACAAGTATAGAAACAAACAAGCATACCTATGGATCTTCACACCTTTTCGACTACACTATTTTCAGAAAATATCGGATTTTCTGGTGGTTTTCAAACAATACAAAACATTGGATTTCAAACACTACTTATGAACTCACCAACATTTCATATGTTGACGTTTTTCAAAATACTTGTATTCTCAGGGAACCAGTGAATCAAAGGAAATCATATTCGGTGATGGCTTGCAGTTTATTTATGTACGAACCGAACAATTTATTTTTGGGAATGTAATGTTTAAACAATGTATTTCATGTAAACGCTACTGGTTGTACTATATTAATGCATGGTGACGAATGTTGTTATGTTTCATATATATTCAATGTTATGGTATTCAATTGAGTCACAACAGCCCCCGGACGTTTCCGCCGTCTGGTTCGGGGGTGTGACAACTAGTGTTTCCACGGGGTCATCTAGAATAGTCCGTGGTCGCCATCTATACTCTGGTAGATGACTACATCGCCAAATTGCCGGTCAAGGTTATGGTATCTCCTCTCATCTCACATCACATATTTATCATCACCTATCTATCATCACGTTTCTATCATCACCTATATCTCATCACCTAATTATCATCACCTATTTCTAATCACCTAATTATCATCACACATCATCTAATTCATCTACCCATGCTCTACGCAACATTTTTGTAGATATAAATTACATATATAGTTTAAATCATTTAAAAACCTGTATAAAACATTCATTCAACAACCATCTCAAGTAAACAAACAATGTATAAACACATAACACGTATTTCATAGCAAATACTTCATATCTATGCGGTAGAAGAAAGTAACTATACACTCACTTGATCAAAAGATGATCGGACAGCACTACGACTTTTCAAATAGATATTCTTCGGTGAAACCGGGATCACTTAACACACCGGGTTTCTCGCGGACAGAGCTTCGACTCGGAAACTCTTTTCTTCTCGGGATCTTCGGGCTTCGGTACTTGATTCGGGTCTCGGTGTTGATACCAGGGCTTCGGGGGTATTTCTTTGCACGTAAATCGCTGCAATACAGGTGAGAGATGAGAGAATGAGCCACCAAACTCGGCTGGCCCTTCAAATCTATTTATAGGGCAAAACTGGCCCGTGCCACGTCGTGGGCTTGGTCGTCACTTCATGCGTCATCGCAAGTTGCATCTGGGGGACTCCCGGAGGTGTCAGGAGACTGGCCACGTCGTGGCACTGCTTGCCACATCGTGGTATCTGACATTTTTGGGGTTTCACGCCCCGAACTTCAGAAATTCATAACTTTCGCATACGAACTTCGTTTTCGACGTTCTTTATATCGACGCGAAGGTGAGATTATGCTCTACAACTCTCGTTTAGACTCCATTGGCTAATTTTGACTTTATTTTTAATATATTATAATTATATTACTTATATATTATTCTTAGTAGGCCGGGACAGGAAAACTCCGTTATAAACTCATAACTCCTTCGTCTGACGTCCGTTTTCATCCGTCTTTCCGTCGTTGCACTACTATCAATGAGATCTTCAATTCTCATTTAGATCGTTTTGGATAAATATCGCTCTAACGTAAATTCATTATTTACGTCGCGTTGTGTCGTGCCAGTTCTGTCGCGAAACTTCGACAGGTCATAACTTCTTCGTTATAACTCGAATTTCGGCGTTCTTTATATTTTCGGAAACCTTGAGACATATACTACAAATTGGTTAAGATTAATCCTTCTAAATAATCTTCCTTCAAAAAGTCATTTTTGATGCTTATTGTCTCTAAATTGACTAGCCCTAATCTACGGGCGTTACAAAAAGCAAGAAAAAAATCATATTTTATGGACAAAACACCTTTCTCTCTCTCTCTCTCTCTCTCTCTCTCTCTCTCTCTGTAACATCGTGAGACATTATCTCTCACGTCGTGAGAACACTCTAATGCCAAAAATCTAACTTTTAAGTCCTTAATCCATTAAGCCTTGAACTCTTAATTTCCATAAGGTCTTATAACCTCTTAATACAGTAGAAAGCCGATGCTTTTAAGACATATATTTCCAATACATGTCTAGATCTTATTTAGGTCCAAAGTTGAAGAAAGACCTCCAACTTTCATGCAATGCTCCAAAACTCAACCATTTCCTAGATCTGAACTCCAAGACTCTCCTAAGGTCCTTTTAACTCATAAAGTTTACAGATTTTAGATTTCTATTCACTCAACATGCTCAATCAAAAAGAAAAGTGGGATAGAACTTAGATCTAGCCTTATATAACCATAATGGTAGGAGCTTTATCACTTGCAATGGTCCAAAAACAATGTAAGGTGATGTTGATGATGATTCCTTGCAAACCATAAGACAAGACCACCTTCTTCTTCTTCTTTCCTCCTTTTTCCAATCCAAGAAAGCTCCAAAACCACCAAAGATCAAACAAGGATGGACACTTGGATTTTTTTGAGGTGAAAGAGGTTTCGGGACTGATAAAAAAACCCTAAAACGAGGTTAGAGATGCTTAAATATGAAGGAAACCCTAAAAGATCATGGGATTGGGCTGCATTGCTCTTTACATCGTGAGCTCTTATTGCCAACATCGTGATCTCAGTCCCGGACAAAATCTTCATGCAACCCGTCTCACGTCGTGAGGGTCATTTTTCTCCAAAATCCATCATTTTGACCCATGAAACCCTAATTCGATTCGTCCTGGAAAAACGGGTGTTACAACTCTCTCCCACTTAAATTAGATTTCGTCCTCGAAATCACTCCTTACTACATACGGAACGCCAGACACCTAGGGAGATACTCCCATAAACCCAGTACCAACTGAGAAGTTGACTTATACATACGACGACCTTCCAAATCTATAACCGAACCTAGCCTTAGCAGGGCTCCCAAAACCTTACAACAAGCGAATCTTTACCCCGCTAGGGCTAACCACTGGAGAATAACCATTACTACTCTGTCAAAAATCCGAAATCCAAGAACACTATCTGACTCCCCGAAAGACAGCTCACTCTAAATCACTGTCAATTCAAATCCACTTCGTATTCCAACTTATCTTAATACTTCCAACCCTTTATTATCTTGTTGTTTCCACTGAAAACCGAATCATTGACCATTTATTGTTGCCAAAAACTTTTCTCTTGGAAAAATGCTTAGATAATCCTTCGAGTCAAAGACTCATCCCTACAACGGTTAGACTCAAATGAGAGCTACGCAGTAAGGTCAAATCAATTACTCTGATATTATTTAACCCATACAGAAAGTGACCTAACATATTCACTTATTGACAAGTCAACTCCCAACACGAGTCCCGATCACTAGTACCACCTCAGGCTTATCTTGTTGCCCCATAATTACTTTCCAGATGCATCCGAGACCTCCCTGGTCTCATACTTACCTATCAGTTAACCAATATACCATATTTCAAATTGGTTACTGAGACTAATAGCCTCACATAGTCGCACCACGCGACTTCCAAATGAGATGTCCTAGCATGCATGCCATAATGGCTCTAACAACCCTCTTAATCCAACCTAGCATAACCAACCATCACTAGTACCACCTTCCTTATTTCCATGAATGATGTGGCCTTCCCACAGTCTCACGACCTGTCCTACCATGGTCTAATCCCACTTAGAGGAACTATAGGCCAATCATAGATATACCATGCTTTCATAGCTGCTCAAGAATCAGGTGGATGCTACAGGCCACCCCGCAGTCCTAAAACACTCTTATACTACCATGGTCACCGCCTATGCTCTTACCGCTCATCTATCATTCCAAACATAAACATCCTTAGTCGAACCCGCATCTGACTATACCCCAACCAGGTGATTGGGGTATGCCTCGAACCCTAAAGCCTTAATCAGAAAAGAACCGATAGAGAGGCTCTAACACAACCCTCAACTTGTTCCTGATCTCACAACCACGGTCAAATCCATTCCTTATTTCCTCTAAACCATAAAGAACCCATATATACCCTGCATTTGAACCCGATGTGCCTACCTCGCAAATTCCCTGAATCCTTGATGAAACTACCAAAGATCGAAGCAACTGGTGGTCTCTTCTCACTTATGCCTGTTTCAACGATGGCCAATGCCTCCTAGATCGAAATCCAAATCTGGCTCACCTAAACATCCCCTAAACAAGGCTCTTGGCTTGCAAATGGCATATGAAGATTCTTAAGATAAAATGTCTAGACTATTGAAACATTAAGTGATCCTCTTAAACTAAAAAGAGATCCGTAGATACTCATGGAACCGCAGTTAACCTCTCCCTATAGTCAGATCATCAACAGTAGTCTTTGTCATCATTTTCTTAGATTCGCTCTTTTATCTGTTCTTTGTATGCGTACTTTTTTTTATCCATAGTGCCCTGCGTGACAACTCAAACAGATTAGGTTGTATGTAATCTTCAAGACTCTATAAATAGAGTTCTTTATTTCTTAATGAAAACACCTCTCTTACACATCTTGAATCTTATCACTTATCTTTCTCTCTACTATCTCATCACCTAAATATAATCGTAACTCCTCGCAATCTCTCTTTGGAGCAAGTCTTTCTAGACTTAATCACTAAGTTTGATCTCACTCACTAACTTGGTCTAACTGTAGTCCTTGTTAAGAATCAAATTAAGTGTGTACTTGATATATTACTTGTTGTCTTTTATGTTTCCTTATATTTCCGCAACTAATCATCTAACTATCTAACTCTAACTTATATTATTGTTGAGCTTTATGATCCTTTGAGATTAACTTTAATTTCCACAATATATACTTATTCTAACGTTTGTTCAAGTGTGTCTCTCAAGTTTTTATCTCAACAATTGGTATTAGAGCCAAAGTGGTTACTTTTTGAAGCAAAACTCTGATTTTCAAAAGGCCTTCTATACCACTGAAGCTGATTTCTTAAAAGAAAACAAAAAAAAACTTAAAAAAAACAAGGAAATATGGCACAAGCATTATCTCTTAATGTTTCCAACAGTGTTGGTGGTTCTACTCGAGCCCCAATATTGGTGGCAAATGAATATCATCACTGGTCTCAGAGAATGGAAAGATACTTAAGGAGACTTGGTACAGATGTATGGCGATCCGCAGAAGAAGGACCACATGTCCCTGTTCTTACACCAGTTCAAACCGACAGCGCCACAACCAAACTAGGTGGAGGTCAACCAGTCATGAATCTTCCCACCAAAGACGATCTCGATAAAATGGAAAATGATGTTGTTGCTTTTTATGAAATCTCTTGTGGAGTTGCTCCTGACAACTTCGACATTATCATAAACTGCAAATCAGCAAAAGAGATCTGGGAGGTTCTCAAAAAATTATATGAGGGCTCAGAACAAGCTCAAGATAAGAAGCTCATAACTGCACTCAATGAGTTGAACAATTTCAAAGCTCATACTAGCGAAAGTTTGGAAGACTCCTTCAAAAGGTTCAACCTGATAGTCACTAAGTTATCTAATTTTGGCACCATCCGCAACAACCATGAAACAAACCTTCAGTTTCTTAATGGTTTGGGAAGACACTGAACTACTGCTAAGATGATAGTCCAAGGAGATAGAAATATTCATTATTTGTCTCTCTACAAGCTCTACGGGGAACTGCAAGCACAAGAATCCACTGTACTCAAAGATTGTGCTGACTACGGAGGACCACTTGCTCTTATAGCACAAGCTCCACACACTCAATCATACTCTCCCTCATATGACAATCCTATGCGGTCATATGAAGCTGACTATGAGTATGATGATGAAGAAGAATTTCAGAAGGCTATTGATCTTTTTAGCCAACAGTTCAACCGGCTACCACCTCCTTCTTTTCGTAAGAATCAGCAGTTCAACAAAACTTCATTCAACCGCAATTTCAACCCGCAGAATAGCCACTCTCGATATCCCAAAAGCTCTCGCCCACCACCGCAACCTCAGACTAATCAACCCAAAGAGGCACCAAATCCCATCAATCCAACTGACTTTGGTACCTCTTCAGAAGATAAAAATGATGTTGTAATTTGCCACAAATGCAACAAGCATAACCATTTTGAAAAAGACTGCAAGGCTAACATAGTGAAAGACGGAGCATTCTACCTTAGAATGGATCAAGAATTGGAAGAAAAGGAAAAGGCAAGGGAATACATAGCCCATGTAAAAAGAGACCATCTAGTTTGGTCATCCGGAGATGAAGACGAAGACATCAGCAACATCAAAGGAAAAGGCAAGATCTGCATGCTGGCAACTGCGGATGACGATGGGTCTACAAAGCTGGAAAAGAACTACTGCTACATGGCAAAGGATGGAACTCTAAGCATCGTCGAACAGGTAAAACTTATGATTCAAACTCTAAACTATAACATGCATGACTGTCAACCCTTCATAGACAATCTTAATGACACATGTGCTGCCATCCTTACAGACTATAACAAATCCCTAGATGAGAAGAACATAGCGTCCCAAGAAATGTTTCATGTAAGAGGATGACTGGATAACAAAAGACTCAATGTAGCTATGTTAGAAAAGGACTTAGAGTTAGAAAAAGATGCAAGAATGTTGAGTGAAACACAACTAGAGATAGCTTTGAACTAAAAAGATTTAGCTCAGAGTGATATTGTACGTTTAAATCTATTAATATAAAAACTGTTCAATGAAAGTGAAGCTATTGAAAATTGGTGAATAATGGAACCGTGGATAATACCTACAATTAGGGTTGGTCCAATGGATATCCTACCACAAAGGATTCCTCACCCCGGTTTAACAAAGATCGAGTTTATGTACCTCCGGACCGAAGGTTTCATTTCCCAGTCAATGACAAAACCTTTCCCTAAGACATCATAACTCACTTCGGTAGACTTCATAATCTAAGTAATAATTGTGTCATTGAGGAAATTGTGCCTGAAGTTTCGGGTCACAAAAGTGATCAAATTCCTATCTGTGGCACAATCTATCCTAATTCTCAGACTTCATCAGTTGTTGATGGGGAAATTGTCATAGAGAGTCCCGAATTCTCAAAGGACTTCCCATCTCTGCCCTCAAACCGCAGTGTCCCTCACTGCAGTCATGAGCCACATAAGTCCCACATCAATCCCACAGAAGTCCCAACTCAGTCTTATTATGCGGTAGTTAAATCATCCTTACCGTAGTCCTCAGTCAAAAGCTTTGTGACTCTTCAGCCAATTCATCATGAATTACCCATAGAAAACTTTGAAGTGTGTCAATGCTCTCAAAGCCCTAAATCTTCTAGTTCGGATGAATCTAGCCCTCGTTTTCAAAAAATTTCAAAGGTTTCCAGGAAACTGCAACTGAACACCAATGACCGCGGTTCTCCAAAAATCTTATTCAAAGAGGAAATTCGATCCCAAGGCAAAAATCGGCAAATCTTTTCAAAAAAAAAGCATGTCAGGTTTCCAAAATCCAAGAGTCCAGAAAAGTTTGTTTTCTCTCACTATTTTTCAAAAAACTCTCCAATCAAGAAAACATACAAAAAGGAATGTACAGTCGCAGCAGCCATCTCAAAAACATCTGACATAACCCAAAAGAGAGTACAGTCTTTTCGAAGCAATGGTTTTCAAATCTATTACTTAGATGACCCAAAATGGAAAGGGATTTTACCAACTCCAACACTTTTAATATCACATCAAAGTTTTCAGAAATCACTCTCCAAGAAATCCTTCCGTGCTCTCACATCTGCAAACCTTCCTTTTTCAAAGATCAACAACCCTCAGACTGCTCAAAAGTCTACCTCGTCATTTAGACCGCTGACCAAACAAAGTGTCAGGGTAAAAGACAAAATGCCAGCATGTCAGTGTCAGTGTAGTTGTCAAAATGGTTCATCTCATGTCAAATCTGGTTCTTTTCAAAAACCTCGTAACTTTTCCAAATCTCACAACACTCCAAAAACACACAAACACCCAGGACTAGGCATAAAAGTTGACACGAAACCTGTCCCTGCAACCTTGGTTCATGCATAAATCAGAAAGTCATCTTTTGTCACAGGCTCCAAACTAGTTTGGATGCTTAAACTAACCGTGTAATTCTTAGGCTTTGTGTAAGGAGGAACAAGAAGAAGAATGGTTAATCGACAGTGCCTGCTCCTTGCACATGAATGGAAGGTTAGAATACCTTCGGGATTTCAAACCAATTTGCAACGGTGGAAATGTCACCTTCGGCAACAATGCCAATGGGACAATCCGAGGTTATGGTGTTCTTACTACGGGAACTTCTCTATTCTAAAGGTTGCTTTTGTAGAAAGCCTTAAACACAATCTCATTAGTGTAGGCCAACTATGTAAAGCAGGCCACAGGGTTGAACTTGACAATGAATATTGCTATGTAATCACCAGCGATAGAAGCACTTGTTTGATCAAATCCAAGTCCGAAGGAACCATGTATCCTCTGGACGTCTCTCTGATCATTGGGAAACCGCAACTATGCTTTCTATCCAAAGCAGTATCCGAAGTCAGTTGGCTATGGCACCGCAAGCTAGCTCATCTTAACTTCAGATACATCAACAATCTGGTCACCGGAGAACTCGTCTGAGGTCTTCCAATCCTCAAGTTCAGCAATGATACACTCTGTCATGCATGTAAATGTGGCAAGCATTCCAAAGCAAGTCATCCAATGGTTATTGATTCTTCAATTTCTGAACCACTGGAACTCCTACACATTGATCTCTACGGTCCATCTACCGTATCCAGTCTTCATCACAAGAAATACATACTGGTTATAGTTGATGACTTCACTCGTTTCACCTGGGTCTTTTTCTTAATACTCAAATCCGAAACTCCGCAGATACTGATCAATTTTATCAAAGAAATTGAACTTCAGATCAAGTTACCAGTACGACGCATCCGAAGTGATAATGGAACTGAGTTTATCAACCATCTCTGAAATAGTTTCTTAGTTTCAAAGGGCACCACTCATAATTTCTCAGCTCCCTACACACCGCAACAAAATGGGGGTAGTAGAGCGAAGAAACCGAACTCTGGTAGAAGCAATCAGATCTAGGCTCAACTTCACACACCTTCCTCTCTACTTCTGGGCCGAAGCAGTGGCCACGACTTGCTTTGTTCAAAACCGAAGCATCATCTGCAAGCGTCTCAGTAAAAATATGTATGAGGGCCTAAACAACCGCAAGCCAAATGTTCGATTCTTCCATATTTTTGGATGTAGATGTTTTGTGATCAACAACACAGATCATCTTAACAAGTTCGCACCAAATTCTGATGAATGCATCTTTCTTGGATACTCAACAAACAAAGTTGCTTATAGGGTTCTTATCAGACGCACAAGGATAATAGTTGAAAGCTTCGATGTCAAGTTCGATGACTATTACGTCCACAACACCGCTCCATCAACCGAAACCAAAGCAATTGTAGAAAGTGATATTCCTGATTCTTCAGGGACACTAAACATAGTTGAAGTAAATGATGACGATCTCTTCGACCCTGTAGAAACAGCCAAGTTATCCAAAGTTCTTGTGTCCCCATAAGCTCAACAACAGTATGCTGACGTATCTGGTCCATCTCTATCCGATGTAGTATCACTCGATACTTCCACCTTGCCGGTTAAGGGGGAAAGCTCTACTCTGGATCAAGTGACAACCATCGATGTTCCAGTACTTGATATAGCTCCAGTTCCTATCCGCAGAGAATCCTTACCATCGAATGTCTCTTTTGACTCAGATGATGAAAACATAAAGAACATCGACACATGAACAGACTCGAAGATTATCACACTTCCAATAATCCAGGGGGAACCTTCTCAAGTTCAAAGGGAACTTCTGTCCGCAATCTATGGGGAACCTTCACCATCTGCCCAAGAAAACTTTGAGACTACCTTTCCAATTCAAGACAATTCAGCGGGCTGCTCACATGTCTAGGGGGAACTACCGTTCCCAACCGCAGATTCTTCAGATATCGTAGACATTCCTTCCACTGCAGCCGCTGACCACCTTCAACCCCATCTACACGTATGGGCAAAGGACCATCCACCATGTCAAATCATCGGAAACCCATCAGCAGGCATTCAAACTCGATCTTCACAAGACTTATCCGATAATTGTCACTATGCAACATTCATGTCTTTGGTCGAACCCAGAACCATCAAAGAAGCATTAAAGGAGCCTGATTGGATAGCAGCAATGCAAGAAGAACTGGAAGAGTTCAAAAGGAACAACGTATGGCAACTTGTTCCGAAGCCAAAAGGTCACACTATTGTTGGTACCAGATGGGTGTACAAGAACAAACAGGAAGAATCCGGTGCGGTAGTCCGAAACAAGGCAAGATTAGTCGCTAAAGGGTATAGTCAACTTGAAGGTGTTGATTATGATTAAACATACGCCCCAATAGCCAGAATGGAAGCCATACGCATCTTCTTAGCGTATGTTGCTCACAAGAATATCAAGGTACATCAAATGGATGTAAAAAGTGCTTTCTTGAATGGTGAATTGAAAGAGGAGGTTTATTTTCAGCAACCTCCGGGCTTCGAATGTCTTGAATTCCTAGATTACTGCTACAAGCTTGAAAAAGCAGTCTACGGTCTAAAACAAGCACCTAGAGCATGGTACGAGACTCTCTCTGAATTTCTTGTCTCTTCCGGATACAAAAGAGGAATGATTGATCCCACCTTATTTAGAAAGGCAAATGGTAATCACCTTATGCTTGTACAAATGTATGTGGATGATATCATCTTCGGATCGACTGATCAGGGGATGGTGGATGAATTTTCAAAGCTCATGACCAACAAGTTCCAAATGAGCATGAATAGAGAGATTAATTTCTTTCTAGGACTTAAAGTGAAACAAGTCCCTCAAGGGATATTCATCCATCAGGAGAAATATACCTCTGAACTACTGAAGAAATATTGAATGGACAACTGTTCTTCTGTCAAGGTACCCATGGCCTTCGGATATAAGATATTTGTTGATCCTTCCGGCGAATCAGTGGATCACAAGACTTATAGAGGAATAATTGGATCATTGATGTACCTCACTGCAAGCCGACCATACATTGTCTTTGCAACAGGAGTATGCGCAAGATACCAAGCCGATCCCAAAGTATCTCACATGACCGCAGCCAAGCAGATTCTTAGATACTTAAAAGGCAGCAAATCTCTAGGCCTCTGGTATCCCGCAGGGAACAACTTCAGCCTTGAAGCATTTACTGATGTGGATCATGCTGGATGTAGATTGGTCAGAAAAAGCACTTTCGGTGGATGTCAATTTCTTGGTGGAACACTCGTCAGCTGGTCATCAAGGAAACAAAGATGTGTCTCACTGTCCACCACAGAAGCTGAATATGTGGCAGCAGCCAGTTGTTGCTCACAAGTCTTGTGGATGAAAACGCAACTTATGGACTTCGGATACAGAATGCTGCGGATACCGATTTACTGTGACTTAGAGAGTGCCATAGCGATTTCTCATAATCCTATTCATCACTCCAAAACAAAGCATATTGAACTACGGTACCACTTCATTAAAGATCACATCCTGAAAGGTAACATTGAACTAATTTTTGTCCATACTCATGAAGGGATTGCTGATGTATTCACAAAGGCACTTGACTCTACAAAATTCAACAGTTTCTTACAAATGTTAGGAATGATGAATCCGGATTCGCAATTCTTCTTGAATTGATAGGTACCGCAGACCACTCATGGTCACCATTGCGGTCCTAACTGAATATATCTATCTTACACAGTTATGGCATATCTTGTATACTGCAGTACATCTCTTGTACCGTAATATACGGTATATACCGCAACTATATATTATACTTATATTTCAAGGGTTCTTTTTTTTTGTTATTTCTGATTATGTTCCAAGTGTTCTTCTCAGCTTCTCCTACTGCAGTTATCTAACTACTCATCCGCAATGAGGTCTCAATCCGCAATGAAGTTTTAAACCGCAATCTCAGTGATTGAACTTTCAACTACTTCATAAACTCGTGAAACAATGTGTGCTATTTAATGATCCTTCATTAAATAAGAAAAACATTCTCAAAAATATTCGTTTTGTCGCATATGATTGTTTCAACTTCTTTTTTCAAATAAACCTTTTGTTAGACCTATTTTAGGTGTGATGCCAAAATAAATCCGTTTCCCATAAAAGAAATCTTTTTGGAAAATCTTTTCCTTAAACTGTCTTTTCCACTTACCCCATAACGTCAAATCCGTTACAAATTCCTCCTTTATTCAACGGTTTGTCACCCCCACCACACGTTCAGCAGACATGGGGTATCGAGTCTGACACTTCATTAAATGCTCCATTTTGAAATAAACAAAAAATAATAATCTTTTGCAAAAACAAATTTGTGGCAGATAATATTTTTTTTAATATTTTTGTTTTTACCCTTAATCACCTTTTAGGGTAAAAACAATAACTTTTGGAATCCGCCACTATAAGCCTTTTTCCTTCTCCAAGAAAGCTTTACGCTCTCTGATCTCTCAAGACGAACTTCATCTTCTTCCCTCTTGCAACCCAAACTTTTTCTGCAAGTTCTTCAACTTCTTTTCAAAATGGTGAAATCTGGAATCTCGAAGAAACAATCGAAAGCATCAGCCTCTGTTCAACCCACCGGTTCCGATTCTGCTACTCGGAACCAATCGCCTACCATTGCATCTAGCAATTTTAGGGCAATCTTCGATGATAACTCTTCATACAATGACTCGATTCGCCTCATGATCAAGTTCATCTCCAATCATCCTCTGTTTGGACCTTTCGACGCTTTCACTGACGTGGTTCCCATCTCCACATTGTTCAAGTGCGCCTTTTCTGTACATCGGCCTCTCAACAACCTTCAAGAAGTTCATCTGAACTTAGTCGATGATTCTTTGGTCATCTTGACCAAAGACAAGTTTCTTAATTCAATCAACTTACTGGTTCATCCCTCGAAAAAGTTCTTCTCACCCAGTGTCACAGATATCACCTCCACCTTGTATCAAATGGGATACCAGAAGCAAATCAAGGGCATAGGAGAATTCAAGAAGAACCAACTGCCTGCGGTATGGAACTTTGTGTGCCACTATGTGATCCGCAACCTTTCAGGAAGAACCGAAGGCATCGACAACATGGGCCTCAAGCTTCTTGAGCTCGTATGGAGCATCTTCTCAGGCCACGATGTTAACTACAGTCAAATTCTTTGGGATGATCTTCTTCATTATATCCCTAAGGAAAACCCAACCGAGCTTACCTTTGCAAGATTTTGGGCTCTCTGCGTCTCAGACCTTCATTCAGACGCCAAGGTCAGTATGGGCAACGACATCAACCTTTTCATCACCCGCAATCTCAAACGGTACAATCCCTCTAAAGATCAATCTATTTTTGGACCAATCAGACGTTTACCCATCCACATTCTGACTACGGTGGGACTTGAGACCCAAATTGTCACGGACCACATCGAGGCTACGGAAGGTATTGACCCATAACTTTCTACCCCGCCTCTTCCTAGTCAAAACATTTTAGTCTCAACCACACCCAATCAACCAGAGTGATCCGCAGTCCCATCTTGTACTAATCTCTCCAATACCTCAAGGCTCAAGCAGCTAGTTTCTCCAAAGAAAGGCCCCCGCAGCAAAGGAAAAACACTTTCTACTGATAAAACCCGTAGGAAACAAAAAGTATCCAAGAAAGCCAAAGCTCCCAAGGAAACAGAACCCTCAAAGAAAAGAAAAATCCAACAAGTTGTATCATCAGAAAGTAACTCTCAATCCAATCACTCTTCTGACGATTTTGATCCTAACTCTGCTCTTATTTCCACTCTCAAGAAAAGGAAAACCAAATCCACTAGCCAAATGCATGACCGGACCGATACCGAAGTCTCTCAAAAGACTCTGGTAGTCCTTGGGGTCCCCGCAGACCCATTCGCTTCTACCCTCTCCATCCACTCTAACACAGAAAGTGTGCTAGTTTCATCTCAACGTGGAGACTCACCCCCAACTAGATCCCAAGAGGATCTAATTGGTTCTTCTCGCCCTAAGGTCTCCAGGGATTCCAGACTACATTTCTTTCAAGAATCGGAGTTGCGCTCCATTTTAGACTCTGTAATCCAAACACTTACCCAACCGCACGGCGATTCTTCAACCCATGCCAGAACGGAGCCGAGGCCAAACTTGACCATGGGTCAAGGAGACCAAGGAAGCTCCAGAAATCCTACTCTACTTACATCAAATCCAGGTGGTTTAGCCACAGTGAGCACAAATGTGCAAGGATCTGTGAACCCGAGGGACACCTCGGTTCGTTTTCAAGGATTTGACGATGTCGAATCAAATGATTCTTGGAGGCATTACACTCCAGTCTCAGAATCTGACATTCAGAAATATGCCGCTTTCCATAGGGCATTTCAGACAAGAAAGGATCAACAAACCAAGCAACTTCAACAGAAGCAACAGGATATTGAAGTCGTAGCTGTAACATCCCGTTCATTGATTAAATAAGTAGATAAAGATTTATAAATAGATAATAGTTCTAAATTAAATAATATTGAGCGGGGTGTTGGAGTTGTAGAGCAAATTGATATAATTATGGATTTCGAGGGTTAAAGTGTAATTTCCGGGCCACTTTGTAAATATTTCTAGAGGCGAGGGCTGGTTGGTAATTGTCAGAACTTCCATTGTAATGAATTATTAATGATAGGGGGTTGATTGGTAAATATGGTATTTAAATTGAAAGAGAAATTATAGGGAGGGACTAGAAGCGGATATTAGAGAAAAGTTTGAATAGGAGCACGAGATTAAACTCCATCCGTCCGTTTCCTTGCATGGAGTGGAAAATCCTAACCCTAAAGCATGAGACCAGCCGCTACCCTCTCTACACTCATCTTCCAGCCGCCGCCACCATGTCATCGGCGACTTCACCATCGACACGCCACCATTGCTTCTGACGCCAGGTGACGTGTGTAGTCGAGGAAAAACCCACCGAGACCGACGATGTGACAGTGGGAAGACCGGACGAAGGGGTGCTGTTGGATCCTGTTGTTGCGTTGCCACCATCCGCCACCGGGACGCCATCATGGCTGCGGGACGACATGAAATCGTTGAGCGTCGCAGGCTCGCCGGAACTGTGAGGTGTGATCATGGCCTCCGTTCGTTGGGAAGAAATCAGCCTCGGTCCCCTGCTGTGATTACTTCCTTCCCCTCAGCTTATTCTGTCACTAGGCTGCCGTCTCCATCTCTTTTCCAAACAGTAGTCGCAACAGACCTTCTTCTCCTTCGACTGCATTGTGCCGCCATGAGGGTGGTCGTGTGCAGGTATGGTTTTTCAATGCTGGATCATGATTTTTAGCATGCTGGGTTGTGTTGGGGTATTGTAAGCGAGTTTTTGGATCGGAAAAATCCTCCACCACCACCTCAAGGTGGTGGATGCCACCCATTTCTGCCTTCTGTCGTCCTTTTGCTGCCACCAACCACCGTGGGAGGTGGTTGTGTGCGTGTGTATTTTATGTGTGAGATTGTTATGCACTCTTTGGGCAGGAACCACCACCACCACCATTGGAAATGGTGGCTGTCGCCAGCCCGCTGCCATGAGCCGCCATGACCACCACTACCCGGGGTGATAGTGGGTGGTGCTTGGCATAGTGAACCCTAATCGGCCCAAATGCTTGATCTGGGCTTGTTGGATGGTTATTGGGCTAGAAAACCCTAATTTTGGGTTTGTTGGTTTGGGCTTATTGGGACCCGCATTTGGACCAGTGGACTGAAGATATAACTCATGGCAATTCTATTGTATGATGGCTTAGTGTAATAATGGACTTAATGGGTTAAGTAAGAAACACTTAACCCTAATTGTCATTTTATGTGAAAACCCTAATTTTTGCTTAGGCCTTAAGTTGGGCCTTTTTATTGGGCTTTGGTGTTTAGGCCATAGTTGAGCCATCCAAGAGCAGTCATGTGGACTAGAATATTTTCATGGGCTTTAGGGTAAGGCCCATGTGAGGGTTTGGGCCTAATTTGGAAAATTGGGTCATAGTTGGGCCATTAGAGGACTTTTTGTGAACCCATTCGGTATTGGGCCTTGGTGGGCCCATTGGGCTTGGGTTATTTCTGGACCGGATTGGTGGACCATATTTGGACCTAATGTGTGAAGGTTTGGTCTTAGATTCTAATGGGGTTAATTATGGGTTTGACTCAGTGTTAAAAGCCGGAGTACAACAGCAGCATTTATAGGATCTGTCTGCCATCTGAGGTGAGTCTTCTCACTATACTTACCCGTATTGTAATTTATGTGTGACCGTAGGGTCTTATTCGTGTTATTGACCGAAGGGTCTTAATTACATTATTGACCGGAGGGTCTTAGTACATTGTAGACCGGAGGGTCTTTGTACATTATCGACCGGAGGGTCTTATTTGTTTATAACGTGTTATGTGTTATCGTGCATACTGTCTTTGTGACTTATGTTGTTATAGTAATTTGTGTATATGTTGATCTTATGTGTTTACTTGAGTTGTGCACTTGTCTGTGTGATACATGTATGCTATATTATGTGATACTGAGACCGGACCGGAGGGTCCAACGAGCTGTGAGACCGGAGGGTCCTCACTGAGACCGGACTGGAGGGTCCAACGAGATGTGAGACCGGAGGGTCCTCACTAAGACCGGACTAGAGGGTCCAATGAGATATGGGACTGGAGGGTCCCACTGAGACACATAGAACGGAGGGTCTTACTGAGTTAAAGCTTCGAGTGGCTAATGTGTTGTATGTAGTATTTTTGGGAACTCACTAAGCTTCGTGCTTACCGTGTTATGTGTTATGTGTTTCAGGTACTTCTCAGGATCACGGGAAGGCGCCGATTTGATTGTACACACGAGATGGAGTTGTGTTCGAGGATCCTGGATTTTATTTAAATAATTATGAACACGTGTTTTTGATAATTGATATAGTGAGATTTTTGTGATATGTGTTGTTGATGTTTATGTGATTTTAAAAATGAAAATTTACGGTGTTACAGTAGCCAAATACTGGGCCAACGCCATCAGCAATGCTAATGTGGTTGCCACAATCCTCAAAGTTCAGAACTGGATGGAAGAAATGGCTGAGACAATCCGCAAAGCTCAGGCCAATCCAGTTGGTGCAGGTACATCTAAGCCCCCTCCAACCACTGCTGACAACAACTCTCAAGAGGATGACACTGCAATTGAAGTCAGTTCAGCACCAACCTTTGGCTTCGATGACTTCAATCCAAATGAAGTCAATCAATCGGAACAGTCAGAAGATGTTATGATGTTTTTCGATGAAGAAGAAGAGTCTAGCGGATCTCAGCACTCGACGTCAAATCCCAAAGAAAAGAAGAAGAAAAAGAAACATGCAGTCTCCCGAAAAGAATTTCTATCTCTACCAAACAAAGTAGATCAGATTCTGGCTGCAGTCAAATCTTCTCAACCGCAATCTGAAAGATCATCTGGCCCGCAGTCTCTCATCGACCGCATCGAAAGACTGGAAGCCAGATAGCGTCTTGCTGTAGAAGGCATCTCGCTCAAAGTAGAAATCGGGATCCGGGCTCTAGACAACAACCGCAAGGCTGATCATCAACACTTCATTTCTACTGCTGAAAAGCTCATCTCTGAAGTATTCTCCATCAAATCGGGTCTTCAGACCATCATTAAAGACAAGTATGCTCAGTTTCAGAAAGTTGTAGAAGAAACGCACAATGCGTATGAATCCGCAATCTCTGTTCTACAGTCCACAATCAACAATCTCCGCAGGTCTCTTTCCTCCAACTTTCATGGTCCTGACATCCTGCAACTCACCAAGGAGATCCATCGATTGCTCTTCAACCCCGCAATCCCAAACAACCAACAACTGGCTGATGCTCTCAAAGCTCAGTTTAATGAAGTTTGTGGAAAAATCGACGGTCTTCGTCAATGGCTTGAGGAAGTACCAGTGGCTCCTCCTTCAAGAGGGGGAAGTGAAGACTCAAAACAAATCTCTCATCAGCATTCCCATCCGCACTCACATAGAAGATCTCCCATCATCAATAAAAAAGTTCCTACTCCTCCACCTTCACCGCAACCTTCTCCTCACAAGAGTCCAAGTAATCAATCTCCACCGTAACAACCACCAGTTCAAACTCCACCACATTCTCCTAAAAGACCCGAGACTCCCCCTCACTTCAAAAACTTAGCTTCCCACATGTCATCAGATCACTCAAATGACTCCACCGCAACCAAACAAAAGAAAGCGGACTGGAGATCAGCTAAATTCGCTGAGATGATCTGGAGGGAAAATGGAGTTGATATTACTATGGATGAATCCCTCATCAACTCATGGGTCAATCCGCACAAAAGATTACAAGATGACGATTACAAGCCTAACCTCACATACGTAGAACCCCCTATTGACGGTTATTGGGACATTCCTATCTCTCCCAATGCAAAATACTTTACTGTGTTTAAACCCATTGACCGAAGTATCCCCGATGATAAGAGGTTACCCTTAGAATTTGAGAGGCTCAATAGATTTCATGCCAAACATGGGTCATCTATAGAGAAAATCTGGTCAAATGACAGACCCTCTGCATTCAAGAATTACAAGCCTCAAAAGTTCATGAAAGCAGAGTTCATCCAGTACACTTTCACCAGAAGAAGATCAGACTATGTCTGAACCCAAGCTGGCTTCCCTTGCATGAACCTGAAAGAAATCTTCCTGATTGCAAAGGTATTTCAAAATAAGTCTGAAAAGCACCCAAGGATGAAGACTGCTTTTGAAAGGGCTTGTACCTTTCTCAAAGAGACTGTGTGTGACTTCACAAGGATCGATGCTGATATCCACCCTACTCTTGCTCAGAAATTCAACCTTCCTCCTCTTGAACCATCTCCGGTCCTACCTGAACGTTTTCGATAAAGATCCATTGGAGCAACCAACTTCCCAGATCTTGGAGTCATCTTCAAACGATTAAATGATGAAACTAAATACTTCATCCCGATGACTGTCATGAATCGTATGACCCGGAAGCAGTTGGAGGTTATTCAGGCTGCAGTCAACAAATCCAAACATACGATTGCTGAAGTGAAGTTTGAGATATCAAGGAGGATCGCATGGCTCAAGGAAGTCAGGAAATTCTGTTAGATTCTTATCAAGTTCCTCAAGCTCAACACTTGAAAGAAAAGTTGAATAGGTCACTTACGGGGAAATTGTTGAAACATTAAGTGACCCTCTTAAACTAAAAAGAGATCCGTAGTTACTCATGGAACCACAGTCACCCTCTCCCTACAGTCAGATCAACAACCGCAGTCTTTGTCATCAGTTTCTTAGATTCAGTCTTTTATCTGTTCTTTGTATGAGTACTTTCGTTTATCCATAGTGCCCTGCGTGGCAACTCAAACAAATTAGGTTGTATATAATCTTCAAGACTCTATAAATAGAGTTCTTTATTTCTCAATGAAAACACCTCTCTTACGCATCTTAAATTGTATCACTTATCTTTCTCTCTACTATCTCATCACATAAATATAATCGTAACTCCTTACAATCTCTCTTCGGAGAAAGTCTTTCTAGACTTAATCACTAAGTTTGATCTCACTCACTAACTTGGTCTGACTGCAGTCCTTGTTAAGAATCAACTTAAGTGTATACTTGATATATTACTTGTTGTCTTTTATATTTCCTTATATTTCCGCAACTAATCATCTAACTATCTAACTCCAACTTATATTGTTGTTGAGCTTTATGATCCTTTGAGATTAACTTTAATTTCCTCAATATAAAACTTGTTCTAACGTTTGTTCAAGTGTGTCTCTCAAGTTTTTCTCTCAACGTAGACCATCATCAAGAAAACTATAATCCTGGCAGAGAATTAGATACACCCTACATAGCATCTCACACATACATTGATGAAAACAATCAATAAGAGCATGAAGGAAATGAATACAATACATACATGTGGCATCAACTGACAGAAATCAAATCCCATTGACGTGTGACTGCAGTGCTTGGCTCCTCACCGCAGGAGCCTCCACTCTACCCTCGTGACCATCAACAATCCTAAGAGTGGCTGGAGCAGGTATGCTCACTTCCCTTCTCATTAACTCCAGACAATCGACCTTCATGTGGCCCACTTGGTTGCAGTGAAAACATAACAAAATTGATTCTAGAGGGTACTCCCTACCGAGATGACCCATATGACCGCAAATGAAACATCCCTTCCTTATTTCCCAAAATCCTCCCACATGGGTCCTCCCACACTTGGCAGAATGGCCCTGGCCCTACTGGCCTCCTAAACGCGAACCTTGAGTCCTGGGCCTCTTCACCTGGTCTACTACGGTTTGAATCTGTTCTGCCTTCATCTTCCCAAGGTGCTCCAAATCAATATCCCACTAACAGGCTCCAAGAATCACATACTTCAGGGTCTTGCACCCTAACACGCTCACAAACTCTCATGCCAACGACTATACTATAATAGCTGGCACAACCTCCACCCTAAGCCGAGTCACAAACTCTTCCCAAGACATAGTCTCCAACTCAGTAGGTGTAGTAGATTGTGCAATCAATTTCCAATAGCTCCTTTCCGTGTGATACAAAAGATCCAAGGCAAACTGAATCTTGGCTCCTATGGGATAAGGACTAGTGAGGAAGACACCTTCCATCTCCTCAATCCAACGTGAACTCAAGACTTTGGTAGTCTTCCCAGCAATTGGCCCTTCACCCGAGCCTGAACCGGAACCTGAACCTTCCTCATGTGTGCTCATCACCCTTCTGAAAAAAAAAACATACACATGATCAAAACATATGCAAATAATCCTCATCTACCGGTTTCCTAGATTCTCTGTGACTCTCCTTGAGTCGATTATGGATCTTGGGTTTTCAATGGTACGGGCCCAATACTACCTTCCACACCTCTCCATACTTTCCTCAAGAATCATCTCGAATCCTCTAAGTCATGTTCTCATGCTGGTGTACCAAGTACTCGCTAAGCAGTGCATCTGAACCCGCTAAAAACACTACCTAGGCCCTCCAAGGTTCCCGACCTCACCCTGCCACCAGCTGCTGAAGAACTCCCAATAATGTCAGCTAACCACTTCATGAATATAATAACATACCGTAAAGCTTATATAATCCTTCAAGTAACATGCTCAACCCTACAACGGTTAGAATCAAATGAGAGTTGCACAATAGAGCCAAATCCATCACTCAAAGATTATTTAACCTTTGCAACATGTGACTTGACATATTCACGTAATAGTTATCTCACATCACCAAGAGTTCCACAAAGCACAAAGAAAGAAACATTCGTGCCGTAACACTCCAATCCATAGTACCAACAAGGAACATCCGAAACTCAATTACTACAACTTCTGCTAGTAACTTCCACTCTCACTGTTGGTTGCCTTATGCATGCAAATTATACACAATATAGGATCAAATAGACTTTCGAAAAAAGACTCTACCCTAGGACCACAACCAAATGAGGAACAGGAAATAAGGCCAAATCAGTAATTATAAGGCTATATGATCCTAACTGTATATAATTTATAAAGCATACACTTAACAATTACTTCTACTAATACATATTTCCAAATCTAGCATGAAATTCCATAAGCTCAAACAATCAGGCATATAAAGGCATCTCTCCTAACATGGAATCCTTTGTAGATCCTTATCATTAATCTAGCATGCAATTCTCATAACATATATCATAACAAACATGTATGAGTATTCTGGGAATCACTTACTTGAGCTCGACCAATTTCACGCATCACACCCCCTTTTCTTATAAAAAAAATCATTTTATAAAAAATTATTTTCTTTCAGAAAGATTACCACTTCCTCAATTTGAGTTGAGACACACCCGAGAGTATGCCCGAATCCCTCAAACCAAGGCTCTGATACCAACTTGTAACATCCCAAAAATTTCAAGGTAAAAAATTCATTTTTAATTCAACCATAAACACCATTTAGTATTACCAAACATTCAAAAGTATTTTAAGGTAAAAACAGTTATCAGAGTACAATCCCAAAATCATAAAGTTACGGAAACATGAGTGGATGCAGTGCAGTCATGTCGGGCCCTTCCCTTTTGTACCGGAAGTACCTGAAACCATAAACAAAAAACCATAAGCACAAAGCTTAGTGAGTTTCTCCCAAAATACCCCATACCATACAAACATACAGCCAAACATATTTGGGTGCTTGCAATCCCTTTCGATCTATTTCAACCGGATACTATCAAACATATCTAGGTGCTTGCAATCCCCTTCGGTCTATTTCAACCGGATACTGTCAAGCATATCTGGGTGCATGCAATCTCCTTCAATCTATTTCAACCGGATACTATCAAGCATATCTGGGTGCTTGCAATCCCCTTCGTTTTATTTCAACTGGATATTGGGTCTATTTCACCCCTACCCCTACCACATAATCTCATAACAAAAGAATCACATAGATATCAAACAATTAAATGCATAAGTCATAACAAACAATTAACACAAAGACAATCATTATACTACACACATAACTTAGTGGGCATACAGTGGTGCCTTCGATCCACCGATAAAATGAAGGAAATCACCTCACACTGGTGAATATCTCAGATCAAAGCTCGGATTGCTGATCCGGAAAATCCCCGCGCTAACATCATCAAATAATACCCAATTAATAATTGGTCCATAACCCATAGCTAGAATCCTAGTCCGATTGTCCAACACTCAAGGTAAAAGTCCATTTTATCCCTTTCCTTTAATTGGCCCAAAATCTGAGGCCCAAACCAATAACACCAAAAAGCCCAATATGTTCCAACTTCCTTATTGGGCCCAAAAGCCGAAAATCATATCTCACGTCGTGACCAGTCCTTGGTCACGTCATGAGAGCTCACCCGATCAGATCCCAACTCAACACGACTCAAACTAGCCAAATTAGTGAAGGAATAACACCTGATCTGACCTCACGACGTGGGCAACCTATCCTCACGTCATAAGCCCCAATAAGCTCATCAGAAACGGGACCGACTGCTCCTCACATCGTGAGATCTTGCGTCTCACGTCGTGAGAACAATCTGATGCCAAAAATCTAACCTTTAAGTCCTTAATCCATTAAGCCTTAAACTCTAACTTTCCATAAGGTCTTGTAACCTCTTAATACACTAGATAGTCGATGCTTTTAAGACATATTTCCAATACATGTATAGATCTCATTTAGGCCCAAAGTTGAAGAAAAGACATCCAACTTTCATGAAATACTCCAAAACTCAACCATTTCCTAGATTTCGACTCAGTGACTCTCCCAAGGCCCTTTTAACTCATAAAGTTGCCAACTTTATGGTTTTTATTCACTCAACATGCTCAATCAAGAAGAAAAGTGGGACAAAACTTAGATCTAGCCTTATATAACCATAAAGGTAGGAGCTTTATCACTTATAATGGTCCATAAACAATGTAAGGTAATGTTGATGATGATTCCTTGCAAGCCACAACACAACACCACCTGCTTCTTCTTTTTTCCTCCTTCTTCCAATCCAAGAAAGCTCCAAAACCACCAAAGATCAAGCAAGGATTGGCACTAGGTTTTTTTTTAGGTGAAAGAGGGTTTGAGGCTGATAAGAAACCCTAAAATGAGGTTAGAGATGCTTAAATACGAAGGAGACCCAAAAAGATCATGGGCTTGGGCTGTATCGCTCCTCACGTCGTGAGCTCTTATTGCTCATGTCGTGAGCTCGGTCTCAGACAAAATCTTCATGCAATGCATCTCACGTCGTGAGCCTCTATGTTTCACGTCGTGAGGTTCATTTTTCTCCAAAATGAAACCTTTTGACCCCTTGAAACCCTAATTCGATTCGTCCTGGAAAAACGGGTGTTACTCCCTCTCTCTCTTCTCTCTCTCTCTCTCTCTCTCTCTCTCTCTCTCTCTCTCTCCCTCTCTCTTTCTCTCTCTCTTTCTCTGCATAACCTATATGTCACACTCCTATTGTCTTGTCAATTTTTTCAGCCACTTTGATTTTCGACAATAACCTTTTTTTTTTTTGATAAAAAAATTTCTTAAAAAACAAAGTTCTTAAAATTTAATTCTCTACAAAATGAGTATAATTATTAAAAATTGATTTTTTTTTTTAATTTTAAATTTAAAAAAAAAAACCCATATTTTTTTTTCCAAAAATCATGAAAATTTAAGGGAAACTTCTACTCAATATACTAGCGATTTTATAAAAAGAAAATTAAAAATAAGTTTTTGAAGTGATCATATTTTAAGTTTAATAAATACTAGTTTTTATAAAATATAACAATTTTTTATACAAATTCAAAAAAAAAAAAAAAAACAAATGACAAAATTATTCCTAATACTATTTTAATTAGTTTGTAAAACAAAATTTTCATAAAATATTATTATTTTAAGGAAACTTACAGTTTGTTTAAATGAATTGAACTTTTTATAAAAATAAAACATGGAAATTTTCTTTCTTCAAATTAAAAATCATTTCAAATATTTATTATATATAATATATTACGAACTTTTTGAAAATAAAACTTAAAAAATAAGGTTATTTAGATACTAAACTTTATTTTAAAAGATTTATGTGGTTTTAAAAAAATGTTGAATATAATATGATCTAAAACGAAAAGATTCAAAATATTTATGATTCAAAAAAGTTATGATTCAAACATGTTTATGGTCTTTAATTTGTTATGATATAAAAATATTTTTATTCAAATATTTTATGATATTAATTATATATTTTATGATTTAAAATGTATAGTGATCTAAAATTTATCACGAACAAAAATTGTATTTAATTGAATATATTATTGATCCAAAATCACGTGATTAGAAAATGATATCATCCAAATTACTATGATTGAAAATAAATTGATATAAAATTTTATGACACAAAAATAATATAATCCAAAATTAATATAGCCAAAAAATATTATAATATTTAATATCTTTATGATTCGAAACTTTCATAATTGTTAAACATCAAAAACTTGAACCCGTATTTAGTTCAAAAAATTAAAAAAAAACACAAGTAACTTTAAAGATGTACTAAATGGACGATGAAAACCTAGCAAATCGATTTAGATGCAAATCGAAAAATTGGTTGTGAAAACATACACATACGAATAATGATCCATATAAAGATTGGTGATTAAAAACCTAGAAACCGGTTGTGAAAACACACAATAATGAACATACACATACGAATCTTGATCAAGATATAGATTCTTCAACGAAAACCTTGTAATAGTAGGAGAAGAAAGGAACAATTTCTAAAAAATGATGGGAGGCATGATTTTGAATATCGATTTCCGGGTTGTTTCCAATGCGAGGTTTATTGATCTCTAATCCATGTCGTTGTCGTTCATGGCCACCATGAATGTGCATATGTCCGGTGACTTTCATTAGTTGCCACTTTGAGTTTTCTATTTCCTACATATGCCTTCATCAGCAATCGCTCATGAGCTTTATTTGTTTCCTTCAACTTTCTAGGTTTTCACTAACTTTGAGTTATTACGAGGAAATGTAATGATATAGAAAGGGGGTGTATGGTGGATGGGTTATTTGAATATGAGGTTTATGTAATCAATTTCGATTTTTGGTGTTGGGCATAGATATCTTTGATTCGGGTGTTTGTCGATTTCATATTAGTTTTAAAACAAAATTCGTTAGAGTGCTCTTCACTAGAAAAAGTATTGGAGATCGGTATAAAGGTGATGAACTTAGTATGTGAAAATATAAGAGAGAGAGAGATTATTTATTTGTTTTTATTTTGTAAATATTAAAATATATGTTAAAAAATATAAAATAAAAAAAATTCAAGTCATTTTTAAATTTATCAAGGACTAAAACCACCAAAAAAAAAAATCCAATTACACTAATAATATAAATTAAAATTTTTATACTAGTAAAAAAATACACATGTTTTTACAAACCATAAGACCAAATTCGCACTTTAATCTATTTTTTATGCAACAAAATTTCCAAATATCATTTTTTACACACGTCAACAGGTGTATCTGAATTTGATATACGATAAGTCAAAATTGGGTTTTTATTTGACTTTTACAGATAGCCGCCTCACCCGAAAATCAAGAGCCCTTCTGATCGGCGGCACTGCCGGCGGAGCCGTTATTAGGTCTAGATTTACTCCTCCAATTCTCCTTCAATATCGATTCAATTATTGTTTCTTCATAGACGCCATCAGCTCATCACTGTGGATCACCCCCTGTTCTCCTAACCCTAATTGTAATCTTAGGGTTTGCGATTTGTGTTTCTCTTTTCTTGTAGGGGGTGATTGTTGAACCAATCCAATCATTTTTTGACAAAAATGGTGAGGAGTTGCGTTCAATCGTTGCTGAAACTGGTCAATTCGTTCATCGGAATGTTAGGGATCGCGATGATCATTTACGGCTTGTGGATGATTAGGGCTTGGCAGCGGCAAATGGACGGCTCAGATTACCCTACTCCATGGTACAACATCTCTTTCACGTTTTCACCGAGAAAAAGCTTTTACTTAATTGTTAATTGATTACATTATTTCTATCTAATCTAGTCAAACACATTCAGTTCATAATTACGATTCGATTGGGTATCAAACTCCCTGATTTTATGCTTAATTTGAATCATAATCGAAAAAAAAGATGGAAGTGATATGATTGCAAGAATCTTGCTATGTGGAAAACGATGAAAAAGCTTTTCTTTTTCAAAAAGTCAGGCTGTTAAATGCTAGCATTTATGTCATTCTCAACTTTTATTTATGAGGAGGCTTCATGGGGTCTGTAGATTGTGGTCAGTTTTGTTGTACCTTTTTAAAAAAAAATTTTATTAAAGTTTGATGATTAAATTTTAAAGTATATATAACATCCTAAAAATGCGGAAATAATAACTTTAAAAAACTAAATTTTAATGACATAACCAAAAGATCCCCGAACATGAGAGTGTCCTAACAATAAGGAGTTGACAATACATTACATAGGTTTTTTTTTTTCTTGGAAAAGACCTAAATACCCTTTCTTTATAACTTTAACAATGTAGGTTCATATACGCCACGCTTGGACTTGGTGCAACTTTGTGTGTGATCGCATGCTCCGGTCACATCGCCGCAGAGACCGCAAACGGATGTTGCCTCTATTGTGTATCCTTATTTTAACGTTACTCTATAAAAAAATTATTTTTTCAGTAACCCTGAGCTGACCCACAGAACCTGTTCCAAAAACATCATCTCAGATGTAAATAAGTGGCCCGCCAGATAGCTGACATAAAAGTCCAGAGCCCACATTGGATATATATGACAATAGTGCAATAGTTTTAGTAGAAATGAATATTACGATTAATGGCCTTAACATGAATGTAGTATTTGGTCTTTATCTTTTTGCTTTTGATGGTGGAAGGTGCGGTCACAACGGATGTATTTCTAAACCGGAATTGGGAAGAGGTACTTTCTAGTGACGAAAGCTTTACAGTTCTTTACCCATAATAGCAATGTACTTACATTTATTATTTTCTTTATATAATATTATTATTTTCATGATTTCAGGACTTTCCGAAAGATCCAAGTGGGAATTTCCATGAGTTTAGGGATTTTATTAAGGAGAATTTCGATATATGCAAATGGGTCGGCTTGTCCATTCTTGGTGCTCAGGTTCGTGTGTTGACGTCATCTAAAAATATTTGCGGCGTTTAGTTTGTTAAATATACCGAAATATTTTTTAATTTTTTTTTTAGAACGGTAATTTAAATATTTTTAATTTTTATTTTTATTATAATTAATGGCAGGGGTTGTCTATATTTTTGGCACTCATTCTCAAAGCTCTTGGGCCATGGCCATATCATGAAGTAAATTATGATAGTGATGATTATGCAACCATTGAAGATTATCCACTTTTAAGAAATTACCCAAATCAACCCCGTTATGTTGTTGGTGCTCCGGTCTATGGCACTAGATGATTTTTGATATGGACAATCAGGTAGCTTTTCAGTACAGTACAGTATAATTTTATACTGTGTTTGACATGTATTGGACTGTAATATATATTGTTGTGACTTGTAATGGATAAAAAAAAATATATATAAATATTTTGGTATTATGGGTAAAAAATAAAGTACTTCCATCATGGTTTTTAAATTTGTAGGTTGTTACATGGAAACATGTTGTGGGAGCTTCGGGAAGATTCGTTATTTGGTTAAGTGTAAAACGAAAGATGTTTTGTTCGTGGAAGGTTAAATAGAATTTATTCAAACATATTTAGTGTAAAATGCTGTTAATTATTTATTATATATAGGAAATTAAAATTGAGGTAGCAATTAGCATTCTGTTATATCATGTTTTGTTCGTTTGAAAAAAGAGAATTAGTTTTTTAAACATGTGGGTTTATTTTGCATAATTAGACATCTGAAAAGTTAAATTGATAAATTATGATCATTTCGTGTGTAGGAGTTCATTTTGATTTCAATTTTGTATCGCCCTTATATATGTTTTTAGGAGTTCATTTTTATTTCGATTTTGTATGTATTATATATTTCGGTTTTTGTGTAACTTTATTGTTTTATAAATTCGTTTTTACATATTTATTACAACTTTATTTTGAACAGGTTCACAATTCTGTTTTTTACAAATTCGCTTTTTAGAAAATTGTAAAATCATGTGTTGTAAAAAACTAAAAACAAATTTGTAGAAAAAAGAATCATAAAAGAATATGTAAAAACGAAATTGCAAAAAAAGAATTTATAAAAAACATATTTATACAAACGGATTGGTAAAAATGAATTCTAAAAAATGTATAAAAAGAAAGTTAAAAATTTAATACACTTGTTTTACTAAAAATGAATTTTAGAAAATGTATAAAAATAAATTAAATAATTAATACAAAACAGTTTTACTGAAAACTAAATTTTATATAAAAAATGAAATATTAAAAAATAGATTAACTTTTTTTCAAAGCCGAGTATAAATATGGTACGAAAAATTAAAATCTAGTATAAGTTTGATTTTTTTGGTAAATAAGAAGTATCTTGACAAATGGTATATCGTTGGGTATAAATTGTAATATATAGAAAGAATGTGATTGAATTATGTTATGTTTGTAAAACTAATGGAAAAATTAATTGACTGTTGGGAAGTTAGTGGTTGAAAAAAATTTCGATTGGTAAAACAATGTTATAAAAATCATTCGACGGTAGTTCGAAGGTAGACTGATGTTAAGGGATTAATTGATCTTGATGCGGATTAATCGGAGACCATAGATTATTAATAAAATATTAAAATTAATCAAAGATTAATATATTTTAAGAAAAATAAGTACTTCAGAATATGAAAATAAGAGAATTCGTAATTTGAAAATTTGAAAATACCAAAATATGTACATTTTGGTATAATATTTGTAATTTTGAAAAATTTGGGTTAAAAAAATTTAATTTTTTCAATTTTTTTGACTATTTTTTTTTTCTTTTTTTGCCTTTTGTTGACCGATTAATCCTGCCTAGATTGATTAATCCCGCCAAACCAGATTAATCCTTAATTTCCATCAAACACACTATCGTAGTCATTTGCAAAATGCCAAAAAATTGTACCCTTCAAGAATATTTCATTTTACTTCTGCATAGTAAAAAATATGATTTTTTTTTTCTTTTAAATTAATGGTAATACTTTATTTCATTACACATTTTATGAGAGTATTACTACATTAAATAGTCCTATGATGCATTTGCTTTTATATTTGACTAAAAATTGCCTCATTGCTGTTTGGTAGGGAACAGGTAATTTTCAAATTGTCTTTGCCAAATTAATAAGTTTCAATGTTTGTTTTGCGGGGGATTAATCTGTAATTTTTTTTATTAGACTGACTATTTTTAAAAAAAATTTAAACCCATGAAACATTTGCTATAAAAAATATTGACAAGGGGAACTTTTTCTTAAATTGCAGGGAGAATTCTGCAATTTATTTTCTACAAATGGACTAAACATGGCAGGATACAAAAGTATTATGGTGAAAGTGTAAAACCCAAAAACTTATTACACATGGACAATTTAAGTAAAAAAAATACATAAGGAACTTTTATATAAAATACGAGGACAATTTTTGTAAATTATTTTTCTACATACAGACCAAACTTATCAAAAAACTAAAGTATTGTGGCACATGAACAATTTGGTAATTTATTTCCTACAAAGAGACCAAACGATAACATTATAGCAAATATTTCAAACCTAAAAAGTATACTATTTAAACAAAATGAACAATTTCTGTAAGAAAAAAAAAACTGTATAAGGATCTTTTCTATAAATTACATTGATTGTTTTGTAATTTATTTTTTAAATAGGAGCCAATGGGCATATTAAAGTATTACGGACTAAAATATAAAACCATAAAATATACTATTAATAAGACACTTGCTTTTTTATTATATATAATAAAATAATTCGTGCATTTCCAATAGTCCAATCTTTTGAAAAAAAGATGAATTGTTGCGTCAAGTTATACTTTTACTTTTTAGCAATCATATACATAGTATACTTTGTTTCAAGTCTTTCTTTCTGATTTTGCAAGTTGAGAATTTATTATATCAATTTCGATAAATAAATAGACAAAATTTCCCTTTGTATATCTTAGTTCTTATCACTCAAATTTATTCATGGTCAATTAACAAAGACACAATCAAACACTATATGTCATATACGTCTTGATTCATCCCAAAGAACAAGATGTAGAAGCATGTCTTGTTTTTCTAAGAAATATATATATATATATATATATATATATATATATATATATATATATATATATATATATATATATATATATATATATATATATATATATATATATATATATATATATATATATATATATATATATAACATACCATTTAAAATTTGATTTAATTGATTTATTGTAACATTAACAGGTGTGCGAGAGACATGTTATTGGACACAAAATTAGGCAAAATTCCATAGAAATAGAAAGGTGATTGAACACTTTAAAAAGGGAAGATCGCAATATCGCATAAGAAAATCTTTATGAAAGTTTGCTTTTTTTTTTTTTTTTTTTTTTTTTTTTAATCTTTTTTTTAGTCTTTCTTTCTTTTCTTTAGTCCCTTTGATGGAGGAGGGGATGTCTTTTCATTAAAAGCATGGTTCAGGTTGTTAGATGCTTTGATTTTGATGGACAACCATGTTAAGAATATCAAACCTTAAGTATCGAGTCCTCTTTCTTATATGATAGATATAAAGTACTAAAATAATCAAAAGATAGCTTGATAACGAATATATATTAATTTTCATAACAAAAGTTTAGTAAATCTTTTTGAACCGAAATATATTGCAATTAATAGGAGCCAGTAAAAGAAATATGTCACAATGAAAAGATAGATAAACTTGCGTTATACAACCAACCAATCAAATTACTTTGTACAAATTGCTCCTACTAAAAATCTAAAAAAAAAGCTTTGCGAGATAACTTTAACAAAAATTACTTTGTACTTCTGAAAACACCACATCGCTCACAAAGAAGTAACAACGACCATATCAAACACATCTTTTTGAACCATATTCAGATTTGTAGTGCCCAACTACTTTAGCAAGTGTTACAATATGGCGATTTGTAACCAAACATCCTTAGTCATATTACAAGAAATGAATAAATAATCTCATGTTTCGCTTGCAAAGTCGTAAAAAGGACAAAAAATTGAATTCACATCAATCATTTTATCCATCAAACTTCATTCTAGTAGGAAGATGATTTAGACACAACCTCCAAAACAAAATGTTTGATGGGAATATAAGAATTTAAACTAGCATGCAATTTTAATGTACAAAGTCGCACTATCTAAACACGATCTAGTTGAAGCTATCGAGAAAGAACCATTTGAATCAATGTTCCATGCCCACGTATCCATCTGATCCAAAATAAATACGATTGAATCAAGAGCTTCATCTCATTCTTATGCATAAGTTTGCCCCTCTCCATTTAGCAATCTTCGAAAATAATTAGGCTAATCTTCCAACTTTAAACGATAGCTAACCAACAGCATTTTATTCAAATCTAATGAATAAACATGATTTTTTTTGTTATTTAACGCCGTATCCCCACTCAAATATCTTCTCGAAAAACAGTTTGATTTCCATTACACTTTTAGGCTACAAAACGAATCCAAATGTACCCCGTTACTAGCTAGATTATAAATTTCTTTCATAATGTTACTCCAAAAACCATTACTTTAAGCCTTGAAAGGATATTCATGTAAGCACCTCAGCACTTCTCATAATAATAATAAATTCTTTCATATCCCTCTTAAATCCTTTCATCCGATATCCGGTGGCACTACCTATACCTATTGTAACAAATAAGTCTTCAATCATAGAGATAACATGTTCTTTAGTTCGAGAATTAAAAGAAGAAAAGGAGCATGCCAATCATCTTTTTTAAACTCACCTAAGGTGGAATGTTTCCCCTATAGTGATCACTATAATAGGTTTTAACATCAGATTTCAATCGTCTTGGCCTAAAAAAACTTCAACACTTGTTGGAATATGTTTCCCAACAATTGTAACAACGTTCGGCTATGACTGAAACACCTCTCATATGAGCTATTTGAAATAACTTTTTCTCAATTAATAAACATAATATTTCAAAGTCTAAGTGTGGAATAAGGTCCCAACATCATTATGTAAATCGATTTAGTAGTTTGATAATTTTAGAAAAACACGAGGGTGCATCGGTTACATCAATATACAAGTTAAGTCAAGAAGTTCTAAATAACATAAGTAGTATTCTAAATGTCTAATGCATCTCCCACCTCTAATCTTTCTTAAACTTCCTAATTTGAATACATATCAAAATATGTACATTAGGCTTGGAAAGACTAATGAGCATTATCGGGGTTCTATATTATTGAATGAAAGGAACTTTCACTTTCCATACACAATGTAAATCCCAAAAACATTTTCAATACATAGAGTTAGTATCAATTTGTATTTGGGGAAATAAGCATTTCAAAGACAATAACACCACTTACAACACGAGGCAACTTATCATGTAATGTCTGTTTTTCGATAAGTTATTTATTAATTTTAATGGTTTAATATTGTGGGATTTGGCTGGCTTCGTGATACGACAAGGTGTTGGTCATGGCGTGTGCCATCTGTATTAGTCGAGATGCGACCTAAGTGGGTTTCAACGTGTGGCCACAAAAGCTTGAAACCCTAGGTATCACTTTTTGGAGCATATTTAAAGGCTCTAACTTTTAGAGTTTCCTAATTTCACCAGCCTCCATATCTTAAAGAACACTAAAAGCAAACCCTAGCCTTCTCTCATCCCCTAGTGGTGTTTTAATGCCTTGAGTGTGAAGTTTGAAGAAGGAGAAGATGTCTTTACTGCTCTAGAAGCAAGATCCAAAGAAGTTTCAACCTTCTCATCATCTTTTAGACCTTTGTATGTTATAAAGCTTCAAAATTTATGATCATTATGTATAGATATAGTGTTTTGGAGTTTGGGGAACTCTAAGGATATAGACTTATTTGAAGATCCTTTTTGGACACCTAGAGGTGAAAATATATGAAAGACCCACACTTTCATAAATATAAGCATTATTACTCCAAAACATGCTGCATGCATATTTATAAACAATATTTTAAATTAATAGTTTGATTACAAACGACTGGATACAAACCGACTAAGTTTTAAGTATATTACATAACTACCCAGGATATTAAAGTTTTATACAAACGTAAACCCAAGTACAAAAGTAATAGCGTAAACTATTCTAAATCTTCCGACAGTATATGACTATACTGGTTACTTATCTCCTGCAATTGTTAAACAATGAGAGGGTAAGCGGTGACACTTAGTGAGTTCAATAATAGATACAATATAACGTTATGCCACATATATACTTCCATATGGCAGAAGCAAAGAGGAACAAGGAACAACAAAGGCATATGTGAATCATGCGACAAGATTTCCATATCAATCGATGATTTGATTCAATGATATATAATCAATGAGACGTAATAGTTTCAATACTTGATATACATCAATAACGCTTTGGCCTAAATGGCATAGAAGACACAATTTCTGATTAAACATTTTGGTAGATTTCAGGCTTTTAGCCATATCTAACCTTCTACCAATGCCATAGAATAGAGATCATTCTCATACGAGACATGCTCTACATGGCCAGAGGCTACATACCAGCCCTATCTAACCTTCTGCCAATGCCATAGAATAGAAGTCATTCTCTTACAAGACATGCTCTACATGGCCAGAGGCTACATATCAGTACCACCGTGACTCTAAGTCCTTTCACTGATCACATGGTCAAAGGTATAACTTTGCTACCAATATAGCATGGAATAACAACACGAGATAATAACACGGAAAAAGCACATATCACATATAACACATAACATACAATTGTTCCTATATATTGAACTCACCGTGAAATAACCGGGGGGGGGGGGGGGGGGGGGGGGGTTAAGGTATTAATTTGGGCAATACTTCGACTCTAAATATGACTTTTTGTGACGAAATCGGGGATTTTTGTTGAAAACCGGCTTTACACGGGCAGAGTTTCGACTCGAAATATAATTTTCTCGGGAACTTCGGAGTATCGGGACTTGCTTCGGGTGTCGGGGATGATACCGCGACTTTAGGGGGGTTAAAAATGGGCTAAAGAAGGTTTAGAGAGTAAGAGATATCAGAATTAGCAAACAAATCCCGAAGGCTTCGTTTTCTATTTATAGGGTGAAATTTTGATATTCACGACATGAACTATGTATGTTCACGTCGTGACTTCAATCCTGGTCACCCCTAGGCTTGTTGTGTGTCTTCTAGGCTCGAAATGTGTCGTTCAGCTAGTTCACATCGTGAATTCTATGTTCACGTCGTGAACGCAATCAGGTCTCGAAGTTTGTGCTCCGAACTTCAAAAATCCATATCTTTCGCAAACGAGATCCGTTTTTTACATTCTTTACATCCACGCGTAGGTGAAATTATGCTCTAGAACTTTCATATAGACTCCATCGGCTAATTTTGACTTTATTTTTAATATTATATTTTTAACAGGTCGGGACAGGAAAAGTCCATTAATAATTCATAACTTCTTCATCCGACGTTCGTTTTTGTCTGTCTTTTTACTGTTGTACTACTATTGATGAGACCTTCGATTCTCATTTAGGTTGTGTCGGCTAAAAGTCACTCGATCTTTATTTCGAGTTTTTAGCTATCTAACGCTATTCTGAAACTTGAAAAAATCATAACTTCCTCATACGAAGTCAGATTTTGACGTTCTTTTTATGAAAATTTTCGGTTTATCGAATACTACGACTTTCATTTAGAACATATAGGCTAAAAATTAGTTTATCAAAAACTCACTTTTTACATCATTTGGCGTCGTGCCGGTTCTGTCGCGGATCTTCGATTGGTCATAACTTCTTCGTTATAACTCGGACTTCGATGAGGTTTTGGCCTAAATGTTTCTAGCAAAATTATCTACAAATTTCAGTAATAAAATTTTATTTGTTTCAAATTTTATATTTTTGTTAAATTTCAATATTTGATTTTTGATTGGAATCTCATAAGACTTCCAATACCTTCTGAGTGATTCTAAACATAGTTTTACTTTAATTCTAGTAAAAACTATCTGTTAGAACTCAATACTCAAAACCATATAATATTTTATTATATTATTCACTTTTTAAAATTACATAACACGATAACTGAACGTGTATGTTACAATAGAGTATGCATGAGCTCTCTTTGAACTATGCATGAAGCTTTAAGCCTTTTTGGGCTCATGTTGGATATAGGATTAGTGTTTGTCTTGTTAGAATCTTGGATGGGGATAAAGTTGGAAGTTTTATCCATTGAGAACCTCATTTGAAGGTTTCTAGAAAGTTATGGTTTCTATCTTAAAGGATTAAACACTTAATGGACTAAGTGTTTCTGCCCGGAAAGCGCAATGCGGCCTAGGCATGGTCACAGTGTGAAGGCTGGTTTGGCTTCAATACTATTTTAGACTTTGGTGGTCGTGACTCGACCTAAAGCTGGTTGCGGCGCGCCTAGCCGTTGACCATTCAGTTTTTACCATTTTGCCTTTTGGTTAAACTTTTATGGATATGAGTATTAGACTAAGGATTGGCCTATGTTTGGTATTAGGCAGTTCGTGTTAGCGATTTTGTTTCTAAAGAATACTTTTGACATTTTGGTTGCTAGATTCATGTGAGTTTTCTCAGTACCCTATGTGTGACATTATATGTCCTTTTGTGTGGTAGGATGCATATGTGTATGGATAGTCTACTGATAAATGATTACACTAGAATAGTTTTTTGTTGTGGTAATTGGATGGTCATATGGGAAGATAGTCGTGAGCCTTCAGGCCTAATAGGAGGATTTTTAGGAATCTAAAGTTTAGTTGGGATAAGGGCCCACTAAGGTGTTGATTGTGAGTAAGCTGGGTGTCTATACGTCAGCTAGGATGTTGGTTGAGTGGCTACTGGCCCACTAAGGGTTTGACTGTGAGCTTATTGTTGGTATGCATTGCATGTATGATTGAACGTGTTGTATGTCGGGAAACTCAATAAGATTTGTGCTTACATTTTAAATTTAAATATTTTTAGGTTGTTTTGGTAAGAAAGGAAGGGCGTAACACGACTTTACTCGCATTGGTGTTTGACTATGTTTTGAGACTTCCACTAATTCTATGACATGCCTCTGATTTGTTACTATGTTGTTATGATATTTCAACAAATACATTTTATATACTTTTTAAAAAGATGGTTTTTGGTGGTCTAATTCTTATTTATATAACAAAAATTTTAGTTGAATATTTGGGACGTTACAAGTTGTTATCAAAGCTTTGGTTTGAGGTATTTGGACGACAACGAGCGTGTATATGAAGTTAGACTAAGGTCCGCAAGATTTTTCTAAAACTTCTTCAAAAATATTTTTTATAAAAGAAGGAAAGATGCAATACATACATTCATCTGGAACTTAAGAAGGAAAGTGGTTACCAATAGGCCCATATTGTTTTGTATGCTATTTATCCAGTTGACAGATATGCATGCTAGAATATAGGCTAAGGATATGCTCTAAAATGCATGCTAGATTGCCTGTTTGGGGAGGTGCCTTAATTTCCTTATATGTTGGTTGTTATTTTCCACTTGAAGTCTATGTTAATATTGATATATTGTTAAGTGAATACTTTAGGGTTATACTTAGTTAGAATCAGATAGGCTTAAATTTCTTGATTTGCGCTTAGTACATGTTCCTTTTTTGGTTATTGCCTTAGGGTAGGGTCATTTCTTCAAATTTCTATCTCGTTCTTGACTACGTATAACTGTGTATTCATAAGGCGACTCATCGATAGTAGCAAAAAAATTGTTCGACATGCGAGAGGTGGGGATCCTAATGAATCTAGGAAGATTAGTGGTATGTACATGTGTAGACATATATGTGTACTGGCTGTAAGGGGCACTTGGAAACTTCGATGCAATTCTTGGAACAAGTACACATATGTGTGGAAAGTAATACGGGCCTGTACTATCGGGCTTGAATACTTTAGGGTTATACTTAGATCAGATAGGTTTAAATTTCTTGATTTGCGCTTAGTACATGTTCCTTTTTTGGTTATTGCCTTAGGGTAGGGTCATTTCTTCAAATTTCTATCTCGTTCTTGACTACGTATGACTGTGTATTCATAAGGCGACTCATCGGTAGTAGCAAAAAAAATTGTTCGGCATGCGAGAGGTGGGGATCCTAATGAATCTAGGAAGATTAGTGGTATGTACATGTGTAGAAATATATGTGTACTGGCTGTAAGGGGCACTTGGAAACTTCAATGCAATTCTTGGAACAAGTACACATATGTGTGGAAAGTAATACGAGCCTGTACTATCGGAAGCACATGGTATGTATTGGATCGAGAGGGGTCATAATGTTTAGAGGAGTTGGTAGATAGGTAATAGTATAGGGATAGTGTTATGGTTATGTTTGTGTTTACATAATGGTGGCTACTAGACATGGATATGATACTTCTGGAGCAGGTTTGAGTGATGCAAACTCGTGTGATTTGGTTGCTTCTGAGGTTTCTTGGGTCATACTCGAGGAGTTACCATATATGTTTTGTAGGATAAAGGATGAGTTGATCACTATATATGTTCAATGAGCATTATGAGCCAGCGCATGCAATGGTATCTGCTCTTAAAATTTGGAGACATTATTTGCATTGGTTAAGTATAACTTCTACACATATAACAAGAGTTTGAAGTACCTTATGAATTAGCAAAATTTGAATATGAGGTAACGGAAATGGTTGGATGTGGTGAAAGACTACAACTGTGAGGTACTTCATCACCCGAGTAAAGCTAATGTATTTGCTGATGCACTAAGTTGGAAAACGACTACTGTACCTCTCTATGTATTGTGTTTGAGGATGAAAATGGTAAAATCTTTGTTAGAGATGATTGAAAGGGAATAGACCGAGGCGGTCAAGGTTGAGAACCAGAAGAGAGAGAGTGGGTCAAGGTCCAAGTTTCTGCTTTGGTTAAAGATAGTCGAGATTTATTGGCACATTTTATTTGGGTTTGGGTTATGTTCATTGGTGGGACTCATCATATATTGTTGGAAAAGGAACATAAATCTAAGTATTTTGTCCATCCTAGTGCGACCAAGATGTATAGAGACTTGGAAGAGGATTACTAGTGGCCCTACATGAAACAAGATGTGACATTCTATGTTGAGAAATTTTTAACTTTTTGGATGGCCAAGGATGAGCATCAGAATCTACATGACAAGCTTCAACCATTAAAGATTCCACTGTGGAAGTGGGAGCATATTACTATGGATGTGATCACTATGTTAACAAAGACTACCAGGAATATGGATGCTATTTGGGTTGTTGAGGATATATTGACCAAGCGTGCTCACTATATGATGATTTAGGAAAGTTTCTCATTTGAGAAACTAGCTGAAATTTATGTCAAGGAGGTGATTGTCCGTCAAGGTGTATCAATTTCAATGATTTCAAATAGAGTCGTCAGGTTCATTTCACAATTTTGGAAGAGATTTCATGACGATTTGGGTACCCAGTTACATTTCAGCATGACATATCATTCTCAGAAGGATGTCTAGAGTGAGAGGATGATACCAACATTAGAGGATATCTTGTAGGCTTGTGCCATTGACTTTGATGGGAGTTGTGATTCGTATATTCCATTAGCAGAGTTCTCCTACAACAATAATTTCCAATCGAGTATTGGTATGCCTCCATTTGAGATGTTGTATGGGAGGACATACAAGAACCTGGTATGTTGGGGGAGACAGGTCAGATAGTTATGGGGATCAGTGATATTATGCTCAAGACTACCATACTTATTCAAAGAGTCTGTGAGAGACTGAAGACTACACAGAGCCGATAGAAGAGTTATGCTGATAGGCGACGGTCTAATTTGAAGTTTTCAGTTAGGGATTATATTTTTCTTAAGGTGCCACCTTGGAAAGGGGTTACCCAGTTTCAGAAGCGGGGAAAGTTGGGCATAAGGTATATTAGACGCTATTGGGTCATTATACATGTGGGGAAGGTGGCTTTTCGTTTGCAACTTCCGGATGAGCTCATTTAGACAACATTTTTTATGCTTCCTAGTTGAGGAAGTGTATATCAGACAAGACAACGGTGGTACCGTTGGAGGATATCCATGTTGATGAGATATTGAGTTATATGGAGAAGCCACTCACGGTATTGGAAAGAAATATGAAGACCTTGCAAAACAAGGTGATCAGGTTAGTGAAGGTGCAATAGAGGCACATGCATAGTTCCGAGTGGACTTGGGAGCCCAAGAAAGAGATTCACAGACACTATCCAGAGTAGTTTGCGGAAGTGGAATTCAGGGAAGAAATACAAATAAGTAGGGGAGAGTTGTAACAATTGTTTCTTGGTATGTAATTTATTTATTTTAATAGTTTATGTACCGATTGGTTCCGGTATGAGTTTATTCCTCCAAATTGTTGATTTTTCTTATGGGACTTGGCGAGTTGAAAGCTTCAACTTGACGTGTTGAGCTGAATTTGGCCGCAGGAATTAATTAACCAACATGACGATATGAGGTGCCTCAACTCGGCATGTTGGCGGATAGGAAGGAAACCCTAATTTTTAGGGTGTTGCACCCTATTTAAAGGCCTTAAGTCCCTTGGCTGGCCTCCCTACCAGCTTTCTCTGTCCAGAAAACCCTAAAAGTGTGTATCATCATCCTTGTGAGTGTGTGGGCTTGTGGAGGCCTTGAGTGTTGATCTTTTTGTTCACTTTTGGAGAAGCTTTGAAGATTGAAGGTGCATAGCTTGGAGGGAAGACTTAGATCAAGAATCTCCCCACTTGTTGTAGTCTTTTGGAGGTATCAAGTCTATACCTTGCTTGTTATTATATTATATCTCTTTGTTTTGGAGTTTTATCTCTATTTTGGGCTCATGGTTGGATTTTCCAAGAAGTTGAATGTTCCAGGGCTTGTCATGTTAGATCTGCCCATTTTATGACCTTATTTGGCTTAAAGTTGCAAGCTTTACTAGGCTCTTGGTCCCTTTCATGAAATAAGTTCCTTATTTAGCCCTTCTTGAACCCTAGAGCTTCTTTTTAGCAAGAATGGACGTAAAGTTGGAAACTTTACGTGATTTTCCAGCCTTTGGATGTTGGATATGCATCTTGGGACTATGTCATTGAAGATTGAGGACTTAATGGGCCAAGCCTCACTCTAATAAGTCTTGGGTTCGGGTTTGACTCATTTTGGTGGTTCATAAGGGTAAAGTTGGAAACTTTTCCCTTCCAGACATCATTTTGGTAGAGATCTGTGATTTGGAGCTCCTAGATTCGATGGAAACAACTTAATGCATTAAGCTCTTGGATTTCGGGTTAACTCGGCGAGTTCATTAGTAAACTCGACGAGTTGATAAGATTTTTCCCAATCATTGCAGAAAATGGGGAAACACGACAATTTAAAGAACAACTCGATGTGTTGGGTCAACTTGGACCGTAGACTTTGACTTCTAACTTTAGGTTTTGACCAAGTTTAACCTATAAGGGGTTTTGGGGCATTTTGAGTGGTATTTAAGGAATTGTTTCTATTTTAGGGCTTGTGTAGAGATGATATTCAGAGTCAAGACCTAGTCATCTATCATTCAACATCCGAGGTGAGTATTCTCACTACACTCATGGGTTGAAGGCACCAAGGCAGGCCCATTATTTTATATGAGATGCTAAGTATTGGAGTATGTAATGGTTTGCTATTTGATCTATGTATGGACTTATGTGAAGACCATAGTGGGATCCCATGGCACTTGACAAGACCATAGGGGGAGCCTATGTCATGGGGATACAATACCATTGGGGTAGCCCATTGCATTCCAATTGAAGACCATAGAGGGAGTCCATGGCAAACTTGTATGTATGTATGCATGACATTATGTGGTTATGCGTTTTATGTGTTTCGGGAAACTCACTAAGAGTATGCTTACAATTTTGTTGGATGTTTCAGGTACTTCCAGCTCTAAGGGCAAGGGCCCAACTTGATGGTGCGACATGCATCCTCCAGTATTTCTGCATTAGTTTTTGATACTCTAATTTTAAAATGATGTGGTTATGTAATGGGGTTTTGGAAATAATTGTGGTTGTAATTTATAGTTAATTAAATGAAAATTTTTCTATAAACATTTGGTCTATTACAGTTTAATATTATGTGTTTTGGTTGACTTCGCTATGCGACCAGGAGCTAGTTGCAACATGTGCCAACTATATTAGTCATGAAAGGACCTTAAGTGGGTCGTGAAGCATGGCCACAACACATCAAAACCCTAGTTCTCAGGTTTTGGACTCTATTTAAAGGCTCTAAATTCTATGGTTTCCTCATTTCACCAGCCTCTATAACTTATAGAACCCTAAAAGCAAACCCTAACTTCCTTTAATCCCTTTATGGCGTTATAGTTCCTTGGGTGTGAAGTTTGAAGAAGGAGAAGGTGTCTTTAGTGCTAGAGAAGAAATATCCATAGATGTTTCAAAATTATCATCATCTTATGGATCTTTGTAAGTTACAAAGCTTCAACCTTTATGATTCCTATTCATAGATATAGTGTTTTGGAGTGTCTATATGTATTTTGGTTTCATTACTAAATGTTCCTTGGAGTTTGGAAAACCCCAGGGTTATAAAACTGTTTGAAGATCATTTATAGTCACTAGGAGGTGAAAAGAGAGCATGCATGATCTCTCTTTGAACCATGTAATAGTCATTAACCCTTTTTGGGCTCCTTTTGGATCCAGGGTTAGTGTTTGTCAAGTTTGAAGCTTGCTTAGGGATAAAGTTAGAAACTTTATCAATTAAGAACCTCATTTGAAGTTGTATAGAAAGTTATGGTTTATGTTTTAAGGGATTAAGAACTTAATGCAATAAGTATTTGTACCCAGAAAGCATGACGCGAAAAAGGCATGGTCGCAACACAAAGGTTGGTCCGACTTTGTGACTATTATGGATTTTAGTCGTTGCGACACGACCACGAACTGGTCGCAGTGCGCCCATCCGTTGACAATTGGCTCATTGACCGATTTGACTTTTGGTCAAACTTTGATGGATGCGAGTATTAGACCGAGGATTGGCCTCTATTTGGTATTAGGTGGCTCATTCTAGCTGTTTTATTTATGGAAAGTACTTTTGAGATTGTGGGTTCTAGATTCATGTGAGTTTCTCAATATACTATGTGTGACCTTATATGTCCTTTGTTTCGTAGGATGCCTCTGTTGAAAAGAGTGTCCAAAATCATTAATTATTGATAATATTTCTAATAATACTAGGATCCCTTTGAGCTTCCCTCATGACCCACTTGAAAAAAAAAGAATTTAGGAGGAATTAGTTTATTATTTTTTCATGGCTTGATAAATGAATTAGAAATTATTTTAGAATTATTTGGGAATTAATTAATTCAAAGGATTGAATGTTAGTTAATTAATGGTTAGTTAACTGGAATATTATAGAAACCTTAAAGGGATAGGGTAAATTCCTTAAGAATTATCTACGATTTGAGTTTTTTTGGGGAAAAGAAACTAAAGCCTATAAATAGGGTGTTAGGGGATCACAACCTAATTTCTCATTCCCTTTGGAAATTTTCGGCTCTCTCCCTCTTCTCTTTGAGGTGATCGATTTTCTTAACCCCTCTAGGGTTAGTAGAAGTTTTGTTCTAGCCTCTCTCATATTTTTTTTTTGCTCTATGGTGTTCTTGGGTATAAAAGAACATATGGATTTTGGTTTGGGTCCTTTCATCCAAGCATGGTGGCAAGGAAAAGGTCTCAGGTAAAAAGATCATTAACATCAAAAGAGGTAGGTACTTTCTGTCTCATTCTTTTAGTAGTTGAAGTAATTACATGAAACTTTGATGTTCTAGGTTGCATGAACAAATAGGAATTATAGTTATCTTTTCGCTGCGCATAATAATGTGTTTTAGATGTAGTGTAACACTGTAAATTTTCAAATCAAATTTTCATTTTTAAAATCACATAAATCCCTTTATCACATTTCTCAAAACCACAATTGATTAAACTATCAAAACACAAATCAACAAATGTTTTATAATATCCCAGAATCCTCAAAACATAATCTTTAACTCGTGTGTACAATCAAGCCGGCGCCTTCCCGCGATCCTGAGAAGTACCTGAAACACATATCACACAACACGATAAGCACGAATCTTAGTGAGTTCCCCCAAAATACTACATACACAAATAATAAGCCACTCATAGCTATAGCTCAGTGTAGACCCTCTAGTCATGTGTCTCAGTGAAGACCCTCTGATCTCACAGCTCGGGTTGGACCCTCCAGTCTTGTATCTTAGTGAAGACCCTTTGGTCCCACAACTCGGTTTGGACCCTCCGGTCCTAACTCAGTAAGCACAGAATAATATATAGCATAAATTACAAAGACAAAAATGTATAATATCACATAACTCGGTATAAGCACATAGGACCCCCCAGTCCATAACTCAAATAAGACCCTCCGGTCACACAGTATTACCACTCAGGTAAGTATAGTGAGAAGAATCACCTCGAAAGTAAGCAAGTAAGCCTCGTACCCCTCGAATGGTCTAGACTCCGCCTACATGTCATAATCATCTCTAATTAACACATTATAATCTCAACTCTAAAAAGTTAGGATAACCCCTTCTCTAACTCTTGGAAAGGGTGAAAGACCATTTTACCGCTCCATGGTCTCCATAATCCATGTCTTGACCAAACCCTAAAAGTCAACGGAAGTAAAAACTCGAGTCAACAGTCTATGTTGACCCAACTCGTCGAGTGTGTCTATGCGACTCGTCGAGTTCCTTTGTTTTCTCTGAAGTGTCGGGAAAATCCAACTCAACTCGTCAAGTTGTCCCACCAACTCGCCGAGTTGTAACACGTCCAGGATATCGGGGAAAACCCTAGCCAACTTGTCGAGTCGGCTCACCAACTCGTCAAGTCCCTTCATTCCATTTTCTCATTCACACGAATTTAAGCAGAACTAAGGCCTCATACTCTAGATCTAGCCTTCTAAGGCTGAAATATCACGTAAAGCTGCAAGCTTTATGTCCATGCATGGCATCTAAGGCTTAAAATGCCAAAACAAGCTCTATAGAGGGTTTAATGCATGGAAGCTTACCAATAGCTTGATAAAGCTCGGATCTTTGGGCTCATGGGACCTCATATTGTCCAGATCTGGAGTCTCAACTCCTTGGCAAGCTCAAACAACTCAAGGACCAAAAGATGGATAAAAAAAGGCCCTAAACTCCTTAGAAAGAGATCTAACAAAAGAAATGATCAAGGTGGTAGCTTTTTACCTCCAACAGAAGCTAGCACTGAAGAACACTGGATCCAAAAGCCCCTTCTCGCTCCAAGCCTTGTTGCTCTTCAACATGCTTCCAAAAGTGCACTAGAATACCCAAAATTAGCCTCTCTTTCTCTCATACAAGGATATAGATCGATTAGGGTTTCTTTCAGAGAGATACGGTGGTAAGGGAGGCGAAAATGAAGGCTTAAGGTCCTTTAAATAGGACACAAACCCTGAAAATTAGGGTTTTCACACTCAGCTCCTACTCGTCGAGTTGGGGTCCTCCAACTTGTCGAGTGGACTCTAAAAATCCTGTGGTCATTAAACTCTCTACTCGGCGAGTTGGTGCCTCCAACTCGTCGAGTTGCTCTGACAACATGAATAAAAATTAATTAAATAATTTACCTGGGATTTGGGATGTTACAATTCTCCCCTACTAGAATCAGACTTCGCCCATGAAGTCATCCTCCGAAAACAACTCCGGGTACTGCTGCCGTATCTCGCACTCTGGCTCCCAAGTCCACTTAGATCTCTTCCGATGCTGCCACTAAACCTGAACCAAGGGCACCTCTTTATTCCTCAAGGCCTTCACATTCCTATCCAAGATCGCTACCGACTTCTCAATGTAGTTCAGGAGATCATGAACCTGAATGTCCTCTAAAGGGACCACTGCCGTCTCATCGGCTACACACTTCTTCAACTGGGACACGTGGAAGGTGTTATGAATCTGGCTCAACTCTGCAGGCAGTTCTAACCAATAAGCTACATTTCCTACTCGTGTGATCACTCTAAAAGGACCGATATATCTATGACCCAACTTTCCCCCCTTCCTGAATTGGATCACCCCTTTCCATGGGGATACCTTCAGGATCACAAAAACTCCGAACTGGAACTCTAGCTTGGATCGTAGATGGTCTGCGTAACTCTTCTGACGACTCTGAGCCGTCAGTAACCTCTGTCTGACCTGCTGGATCTGCTCTGTCGTCTTGAGCACTATCTCAGTGCTTCCTATCACTCTTTGTCCTACCTCTCCCCAATAGATGGTAGCTTGGCACCTCCTCCCATACAAAACCTTAAAAGGAGGCATACCAATACAAAAACAGTTACGCATTTGGTTGTAAGTTAGACATTTTATTTAGTCTCCCACCTTAGAGTACTTACAATTCACAAGATAAACACGAAAATTTGACATAACAAGATTACCCCCAACTATTAGGTAGTACCTATTCGTAAGCACTACAAGTTGAATTTTGGGGATGAAATTCTTTCAAAGAGTGGAGAATGTAACAATTGCCAAAATTGTCACTAAACGTCGATTCCAAAACATGACGAACATCACATATAAAAAGAAAAAATAGGTAATATTTGACAATATATGACATTTTCGTATAAAAACATATAAGAAAAAAATGTCAAATCATCCACAAACAATAAAAATAAGTGTGCAAAAAGTAGTGTTATTTTATATTAACAAAAACATATTTTGAAATTACACGTCTCCATAATTCTAAAAATATAAACTTCACAAAAATCAGACTTCATATAGAGACATTATGATTTTTCTAAATTCTTAATTTAAACCTAAATACAAGATCACGGGCATAGAAAATGCAAAAAAACGGAGTCCGAACGGGGACGTTATGATATTTGTAAAATCATTTAGAGTACTCTCATTATAAAAATAATGGGCTAAAATTAATTCGGAATTAGCCAAAACAATCTAAATGAAAGTTGTAGTACTTGTCGCTAGTTACACATAGATATATAGAACGTCGAAAATGAAGCTCGTATGCAAAAGTTATGAATTTTACAGATGCAACGCGCAACACGAATAGCCTTCGCATCGCGTGGTCTGACACTCAGATTCACGGCAAATTTCACAGATGTGCTCCCACAAGAAGCCGACACGTGTACTATGGGAATACATGCAAACTATTGCTTATATAATTATCACTCATCTTATTATAAATCAATATTTTATAAGTAGTCGTTATGCTACATAAATTTTGCAGATAATATTATGTCAAGTCGTTATTGTGCCCAAATAATATTAATAGATAGTTACTATACATTATCATTAATCTGCCAAACTTTCATAGATATCATTGTAACTAGTTGTTACTCCACCTGACTTTTACGAATAAGCATTGTAACCGGTCGTTACTCTGCCCGTTTATTCTTAGAGTAAATAGAACTATATATATATATATATATATATATATATATATATATATATATATAACAACACACTAGAATCATGTTTATACTTTAATGGGTAAACAAAATAGATGGTAAATGAGACAATAATTCATCACTTTAGCTAATTAGTTTTAGCTAAAACCCCCAACTTGTAATCGTTAATCTTAAGTGGGCGGGAGAGTTATGTATATATTTATACGGGATAGACACTCCCACCTGCGGTTACTAGCTTCAACCACGACGGTCAAGTCGAAAGCGGGGATAACTGTCTAAGATTTTACAACATCCGATGAAGCGTCGTGTAGGGATATAATATTACGTCAAATAGCTTGAAAATGGGAACTCATTATGACATTGTCCAAAAGCGTTATAGGAAGTAATAATCATAAATTCCCTAATGATGGAACACTTAATAACGATAATAATATACATATATGCGATATTTATACTACCGGTGACAACCAAAGAACGAAAGGGTAAAATCAACTTCTGAGTTAAAAGCATATACTAATCATATAGGTAGCCATAAATACCAATATACATTTTAAAACACAATTGTCAGTACTAAGTACCCTTTTATAAAAGATACCCTTGGTTAAAAGTGTGTCAACATTGAAGTTAAAAATACTTAAAATTACTAAATTAGTTAGTATAAATAGTATTTTCAAAACATAATATGTCAAACCTGTGAGCTCACCAACATTATGTTGATGTTTTTTAAAACCGCATGTATTCTTAGGAAACCAAGAGATTAAAGTTTGCACTCCCTGAAGCAACTAGTGAATAATGGGACTACTAGAAGTTGTTATCCGTATCATATGTTGTTATGCCTAACTTTTAAGGCTCTAATTGTTTATAAATTCTAGTACTTCAAAAGATTTTTCAATGTAATAATTAATTCATAATGGAAGTGATATTTATATATGTTATACATTGTTTTGTATTGTTCAATGCATGTTCGATACCTATAATCCAACGTCGAACGTCGCACAACCCGGCATATTTGCAGCCGTCTGGGGGTGTGACAAATTTGAATGTCACTGCAAAGCTCCTACAATACCATAGGGATTCTACGAATCACCACCTTAAAAATACCTAGGTTTATCGTTCACACAAGTTTTTGTTTGTTTGAAAGCTTTGAGCTCCGATGGTCGATAATAGCCTAATACGACTGAACCAATGGCGGTAACATTTTTTATGAAGTTGATTTGTAGGTCCCAAAAAACTAGAGAAATATAGACATAGAGAGACGCATGAGTCTTTGGTGTCAATTTATTGATGGCATATCCCAAACACCTCTTATCTTCATAGAATTTTGGTATCGGATCTGCTAATTGATTGAGAAAACAAGGGGTGGGTCTCGATTTATCTCTCTTCTTTGCTACCAAATTACAAACAAGGAGACCCCCAAAAACCTAGTTCTTTCGTATTTTTACAAAAACCTAGTTCTTTCGTATTTTTACAAAAGCCTTGTTTATCACATTTGAAGATACTCCCTTTTGGATTTGTATAAGCTGAACAAAAAACAAGATAAAGGTTGTGTTCTTAATTTTGAGACAAAAACCATGGGAATTTCTTAATCTTGAGACCAAAAACCACCGAAATTTTTTGATTTTGGACCTTCTGTGTAATTCGAAATTTTTTTGGACCCTATGTACAGTTTTTTTTGCAAACCACAATGACCAAATTTGAAGTTTTCTTAAAAAAAAACATAGTTTATTTTCTGGCATATATTATCTCTTGTGGTAACGGTTTCAATGTGGAGCTTTGTTCATAGCAACTACTCTCAATCCCTTTACAATTTCAAAAGCAGGTTTGCTTCAGCAGTTTCATCTCAGGCCCACATGAACCCCACAAAGATAGAGGCAAGACAAACCACATGCAGTTTTATAACATTATCAAAGTTGTTCATTATTATACAAAATAATATCTTCAGATATTTACAAGAAGAAATACCTTGTTTTGCATAAGATAATAACCAAAAGTATAAACAACGGTTCAAAAACAATCAGTTTCTTTTACTCTTAACTAAATCCGGAGATCATAAGTAGGTTATTAATTCACATTCGGGCAGATAATTACAATCATCTTGAGACTTCTGTTTATGAATGCATGGCTGTATATATGTCATCTAAAACCTTTAAACATGATGATAACCAATCAAACTGTACATTAACATGTGCACTTAATATTATATAGTGTCCACTTTATTTTTTGACGTGGACTACTTCATCTTTTATCATGTACTTCATATATATATAATGTAATGTATACTCAACTAAAGTGCATTCTATGCTATATAATGTGCATATTTTAGATATTTAACGTATTCTGTGGTTAATGTATATATGATAATATGAACATAGCACATATCGTGGCTATGAAGGCTGGTATAAGAGATTGGTTTTTGTGAGTAGAGTGAGTGGTCCACTTACGGACAATAAATATACACATTATTCACAACCAATTAAAGCTTTATGACCCCTCCATTTAAGTGCGTATAGTGACCATTGAGGGAGTGGTACCATCAATATACATTAATTGTTCTTTTTGTTTTAATGCCAGTTTTTCCAAAAAGAAAATCCAGACAATATATTTAGGTGTAAAGTAAAATGTTGTTTCTTTACTATTAATGAAAATCCAGTATTTACATCGAAGTAAAAAACAAATAAGCTATGATATTCGAAAGCCGAACATTATTTTCAAACGAGTTATATAAAAACAGATATTAAGTGATCATAAATTATATTTTTCTTATAAATTCGAACGTACATAAAAACGATTATTTAAATTATTTGAAAAGTTTTGCAATATACTAAAAGAGAAATTTAGTAGTTAATATATTCAACCAATGAATAAATTTATGTTTGAACAACCAACACCACTATTTAATATTGTTTAAGATTATATATATATATATATATATATATATATATATATATATATATATATATATATATATATATATATATATATATATATATATATATATATATATATAAAGAGAAAGAGAGAGATAGGTTCAAATCTTTTTGACAACTATTGTGTGCATAAATGCACCAATAGGAATTCAAGAAAAAATAAATACTTAAATAATCAAGATAAGGCTAGATATGTAATTTTGCATATAAAGTAAATAATAACCAAAATTAAATCCCTTGATTTATGGATCAAATCTCTTAAATGAGACCACCGATTGCCCCTTTTCTTTAAAATAATCGTCTACAACCTACAGATCGCTACCAACTTCTCCTCTGTCGCCGTCTCTGTATATAAGGAACGATCGAATGAGAGCAATCAAAAATCAAGGATACTAGTGAGGGTCAAACAGATCCGCAAGGAGGGCTGAGAAAGGGACTTCGATCCTCATCATCGACTTCATTAGATCGAGAAGGCATCAGGCGATTGAGGGAAGTCAAATGGTGGTCCAGTGGTTCAGAAATCGTGATGGGAGGGAGGTGGATAGGACGGCTGCAAATTGAGGACGGACTGTTGATCCTCGGCCATCCATCGTGGCTTCCCATCTCGTTGTCAGCGAAATAAGTTGGAAGAGAGAAGTAAGGCAGATCAGTAGCTAGTATGGGTGTTTGGCTTTGAACCTTTTGGTATGCATTCTCGTGGGCCAGTCTTTTGGGGCTTGCCTTGCACTTTCTGTTGCTGCACGCAATCCTAAGATTGATATTCTCTTAGTTTTGGCCAACTCAGGTGTGTGTGTGTGTGTGTTTCAACTGATCAAAATTTTCTTTTTTCCACCATTACCATATGCGGTTAACAGTGGGTCACAGTTTAGTCCATTGATACCCTTGTTAGAAGCCATGCCAAAGGAACTTGGTGCCAGCCTGCATGATATGCTTAATCTGATCACAAGTAATTTCTTGAAAGCTATATATGTTTTTTTAGGGTCATAAAAAGATAAAGATTGTGTAAAAAATTAGTTATTTTTCTTTTACCTACAAGCATGGCTACACAACAAAGAGATACAAGGCTCTCTGAGGCTCTTGTAGCAATGTTCTCCGACCTTCCTATAAGCTTTAAATAAAACTTAACAGATTTTGGCCGGTCTTCCTCTTATTATATATATTGGATATAATTATTAACTTTAAGTGTTAGTTTTTTTAGATAATGATAATAGCTCTTTTTGTGCTATATTCATGTGTAATTGTGTTTGTGAAACAAAAAACAAGAAATTTGAGATGAACAAGAATTGTGTTTACTATGATGAAATACGTACAAGCCAAAATTGGAATGTAAAAACAGTCTGTACATCTATAATAACAAATGGGTCAAAACTATGTTTTTGGCTATTGCCTTATTTCCATAAATCAAATATGTTGCTGGAAATTATGTTTATAAGAAAACTATTGCAAGTAAATCAAATATGGTTTTTCGCTTGTTTAATGATAATGCCTAACAAGTATTTGTTGAAATGCCTGAAAGAGAATTTAAATAATTTAACCTTGTGGTATGCATTCTGTAAGAATGACTAGCAACACATGTTTTATGTAATTGTTTAAAAAGATAATTAATTTGTCTGTGTATTATTTTGGTTCAATTTGTGATTTTTAGTTCCAATTTCTATTGTCCCTCGTTATTATATATTTGAAATCTAAAATTATATTAGCAGTAAATACAATACTTTTGAATGTATTCTATGTATTCTATCAGAATGTATCTACCAGAATAAAATCGATGTATTTTGCCAGAATGTATTATATGTATTCTGTCATATTTTATGTATTCTACCAGAATATATTAAGTGATAGTTAATTGCAAGGAACATGTTTTTAACAATTATTGGTTTTTGTTGTATTTGTGATAGGAATGGATGGAAGAAGGCGTTGAAGACCTAATAGGAATAACTTGAAGAATAAATAAAGTTTGATCATACTCACAATTTAAGAATATTGTTATTTTTTAAGATTTTTAATCTTTTTTGTTGATATTCTTTTAGAATATGTATAATTATATTAAAATGTATAAGGATTTTAGTCTGTAAGAATATGTATGAATTTGTTTTTAAGTTCGGATGTATAAGAATATATTAGAATGTTGTTATTTTTCAACATCTGATTCAAGAATTTTGTTTTTCTTCAATAAATATTTTATTAGAATAAAATTCTGAAAAAACATCATTCTAACAGAAATATATTTACTAGTTTATGGTTAAAATTCTATCATTCTGATAGAATAAAATCAGAATTTTAATTTTAAATTAATTTAAAATATTCAGATTTTTAAAAATAAAGGAATTAATTATCCCTAAAAATCCGAAAATTTCCTTTTTTAATATAGGCTAATTGACTAAAATGCCCTTATGCTTAAATTTGTGTGATTATATGGTACATGTTATCCTATTTTACTTAGGGCTGAACATGGTACGATACCAATTGATTTTTACTCAAACCATGTACCATACCAACTATAGTTGGTATAATTTTTTTGCTACTAGTACCGTACCAACTATACTTGGTAACATCTTGTTTTGCTACCAACAAGTTTGGTTGGTACAAATTGGTAATGGTATATTACCAACTTTGATCTAATTTTCAATTGTAATACTTAAAGACCAGTCATGATATGAGACACTTTTCTCGTCTAGTAATATAAATTAGTAAACTAACTATTCTAGTTGCTAAAAAATTTTAATAAGCAACTTTTCAGTTTTTTTAATCTAATGTGGTAATAACTATTGACTAAGTCTAATGTCTAATATCATATTTTTAAAATCATAAACAGTAAACACTTGACATTTAAAAATACGATTTCGACTATATATATATATATATATATATATATATATATATATATATATATATATATATATATATATATATATATATATATATATGAATTGGTTGGTACGGTAATACCGTGGTATATAAAATTTAATACCATTACCATACCAAGTTTACTGAATTGGTATGATACTACCAGCTACACATGTTGGCTACCAAATATATTGATAACCAACTTTCTTGGTTCGGTTGGTAACATGTTGGTTGGTTCTCCGTGGTACATATTTGATAGCCCTAATTTTACTATCATAGACCCTCAGGTCATGACTTTTGATTATATTTCATCCAATGGTCCAGATCTATGCATTTTGGCACACAATAGTTACTAAAAACATAATAACCTAACTATATATATATATATATATATATATATATATATATGCATTTTTTAAAATAACGGTTTTTTATATTTTTTTTGGTTTTCCAAAGAATAGCCTTTAGACATTGCGTCTTAGGCTATTATTGGGTTCTCATAAATTTTTGAGCTCTCTCTTTTTATATATATATATATATATATATATATATATATATATATATATATATATATATATATATATATATATATATATATATATATATATATATATATATTTAGAGAGAAAAAAAATATTTAATCAAAAACACCATAAACTATTGAAAAATCGAGAAAAGAACTCAAGTGTTAAATGATATTGATATATAATATGAAAACACAATTATTACAAAGAGAGATGAAACTAGACTTTTTTCAGAAACACCAAATTTTCCAACGGCGTGATCAAGAACAATAACGGACAAACCAAAATTCATGGTCTTCTAATATATTGTACCTGACAGATAAAGGTGAACTGTAGCGACCCGGATTTTCTAACGTCAAACCTAAAGCATTATCATAGTTATTTCTAAAAATTTGCATAATTCTATTAACTGATAAAAATAAAAACATTTTATATCTTAGACAACAATCACGGATTCACAATAAATTATCAACATAAAAGAACAATAAGGAAATACAACTAAGATAACAACCTTGTCTAAGTCCTTGTACTCATGTCTTCCGTTCTAGAACCACGGTTGATGTAACATGAACCTACAAAACATGAAATATATCTACAACATAAAACAAAAATATCCGGTGAGTTCTATTCTTTCTATGTTCATGTTCATCTACTCATTCCATCTTTCATATTCTATCCTTTCTTGATCTCGTTTATCTCATGCTCTAAATTTTAAACGCTTATTCTCATGGCATAGACTGCCAATCTTTCTTATCATCACATTTATCTCTTTTCTTTTATATCTTATGATACCTTAGCATTCTACTCTCTCATTCTCACACTCTACACTCTACTTTTCTTCTCCAATAGCACATACTGCTATTCTTCCCACTCATCTATCTCTTTTATCTTTTTTGCCTCTTAACAATTTGATCTCATGCTCTCCACATATTGTATCGTTGCTTAACCTCTGTCTCTTCTATTCTCTACTCTTAATCTTCCCATCTCCCTCCATACTCTATCTCATCTCCTCTTTCCTCTACTCTTTTCTATAATATATGTATACTCTTCTCTTGCTCTTATTGCTTAATCTTATACTTCTCTTCTTGATCGCTCACGAATCCTTTGTCCTTCTCTTTCTGTCTTGAATCCCTTCACGGATTCCTTACTCTTTATCCCTCACAAATTATCTCTAACTTCTTGAAAGAACGCCATTACCTTATTCCACTTGTGGAACCTTTTATCTATCTTTTCTAAACATACACAATCTTTAATTCCCGTAGGAATCATCTATCTACATCCCTAAATGGATCATATGTCTATGTTCCCTAATGAACCATTATCACATTCCTATAGGAATCATTCTCTATATTCTCAAAGGAAACTTTACTTTTTATTCCCGAAGGAATCCCTATCACTTGTCCCCAAAGGAACATCTATCTCCTACCCTCGAAAGATCCATCTTTCTTTACATCGCTCTATTTATTATACGACTCATCACATAACATATGTCCCATGGAAATTATATATCTTTCTGTCTTTAAGAGATCTTCTAATAAACGTTTAGGACTTAACTCATTAAGTGCATATTCTTCATCTATGTTTATTAACATAAAGGTATTCTACACAATACCATCCATGTCTAGACATAGCTACACACATATTTGATTATACTACGTATAAACATTCTCTATCTCTATCTGAATCTCTTAGGTATCTACAAATAACACTTCTCATCATCTAGTCATACATAGGATTATAATACATAAAATCACATTCTTTCTTTATCTACAGTAAAGGGTAATCCTCATAACACTTTTGTTCTTTCTCTATATATCTTTACATAGCTTGGCTACACACACATCCTCAGATACATGATCTTAAGTGTATGACCACAAGTACATAATCTTACATAGGATTATAGTACATATAATCCTCTTCTTTCTTTCTCTTTATCAAGCTTAGATACATGACTCTCACATACAACATATACATATATATATATATATATATATATATATATATATATATATATATATATATATATATATATATATATATATATATAACAAAAAAAAAAAAGAGTGAGAGTTATAACTCACCATATTAGTTAGTGATGACTAATACCCTTCTTGGTTCCTTTCTTCTGTTGATCTATCTTAGTTTATACTCTTGATCAAGGCCTATTCACACAACATATAAAGTTCCTTAAAACTTGTCTTAGCTTATTAAGATCTTATCTACTTCTAAATGTCAAAATGATCACTTAATAGATCATAATTCTAACATTTCAGTCTCTACTTCTAAATTCAGTACAATCAATGAACTAAGCATCTCATACTACTTAATTCATCATAATTTAACATCTAATGCATCGATTAAAATAATTGATTGTTTGGGGCTTCAAACCCTAACTTCACACATACAAATTTCACCATTGAAATCACACATAAATGTAACATCTGAATCTAAAGGTACATTTTATTTTATTAAAGTTTGGCTTTTGACAGTCGCCGCAACACGGGGAAGGATCGCCACGGCATGGCGAGGCATTTTTGGTCGCGAGTTCTTTAGATTTGCAACGGTATGGTAGGCATAGGCCACGACGTGTCCGCTTTTGGTGACTTAAACACTAATTTTCCAGATTTTGAAGCCTATTTAAAGGAATGAGGAAGCTAGTGTTTGTTCATCCTCAGCCCCCACGACCCTCCTTAGCTCTGAAGAAACCCTAATTCCTTTTCATCCATTATTGAAGCTTACTTTGGTGTTTTTGGGGGATTTTGAAGGAAAGAGAAAGAAGGAGTATGCCAAGGATCAACAAGCAAGTCCCTATTTCTCTTCTTATCACGTTTCTGGACCTTTGTAACTGTCCAAGAATGCAACTTTATGTTGCTTGGTTGCTAAATATTGAGTGTTTTCCCATTCTCTTCTTTTTCTTGTTAGTTGGGATGGTGAGATCCGATAAAGGTTGCAACCTTATGAATCTATGGGTTATTTGGAGTAATTAATGGTTTGGATATGAAGTATGGTTGATTGATTGAACCATGCATGGGATTTTGGTCATAATCCTCATTTTTTTCCTAATATGAGCTCAGACAATGCATTAGACCTTCATGTCTGTAAAGCACCAACTTTTAGGTTATTTTTTCTGTTGGAAACTCTTTTGGAGTTGATGGAATTAGAATTTTCGAGATTAAGTGCTTAATGATTATGGCCATGTCATGTTTTGCCTTTATTGGACCTAAGGTTTAAGATCTTGATCTATTTAAGAGTCATAAGGGATAAAGTTGGAAACTTTATCCATCTAGACCATATAACCGACCAGATCTAAGCATTGGAGCTCTTGGAATCGAAGGAAACGGTTAATCCATTAAAGTGTTTTGAACCTAGTGCCCACGATGTGGCCCTAGGTTGCCACGATGTGGCGACTGGGTACTTAGCGTCTGTAGTGTCATTTGTGGGTTGTTATGTGGTCAAGTATATCCACAATGTGGCAAGTAAGTTAAACTTAACTTGGACTGTTGACTTTTGGTTTAAGATTACTTTTGGTCAAACTCCTAGTTTTGGTAGGAGAGTTAAGAGTTTAGCTTGTATGGCTATCTAGGTGGTGTATAGCATTTGAATTCTCAACAGCGAGAGTGGTAGTAGTTGATTATCATCTGAGAGGTGAGTCTTCTCATTGTACTTGTGGGTTGAAGGGACCAATGTTGGCCCATATAATTGTCTTATGTAGAATGCTAGTTGTCTTTGTGACTCTGGCAAGAATGATTGGGTTGAAATAATACCCTAGGGATGGGCCCATTATGGTATGTGTGGGTTGAAATATACCCCAGGGTTGGGCCTATTATTATATGCTTGGGTTGAAATATACCCTAGGGATGGGCCCAGGACTAAAATGTTGGTTGGTATATACCCTAGGGTTGGGCGCATTGATTAGTATGGTGTGTGGTATTTTGGGAAACTCACTAAGCTCTGTGCTTAAGGTTTTGTAGTTTAATATTTTTAGGTACTACCAGTTTGAAAAGGAAGGGCATGGCATGATCACACAACATCCCTCTCGTGATTCCACATTTATGACTATTTTACTCTGATGATTTTGATACAATGTATTGAGATTAATTTTGAGACACCTGATTTATGAATTGATGATTGTTAAAATAAACAATTTATCACTATTTTTGGAATGTTACAAGTTGGTATCAAAACCTAGGTTTGAGGGATTCAGGAACATTCTCAAGTGTGTCAGAACTCAAAATGAGGAATTGATAATGTTTTCAAAAGAAAAATGAGTTTCTAAAAAGGTTTTACTAAGAAAATGGAGATGATGCGTGCAATCATCCGAGCTTAAGTAAGGCGCTGTTTGTTTGGGTCTTAATGCCTCTTAAAAAGAGACACGTCTGAATTTATAACATTCATATCGTTTGGTTGCAACTTAATTTATCATCTAAACTGCAAAAAGAGATCTGAGCGAATCAGAAGTAAACCTAAGTCTGAATTTTTTTTGTTTGACACACTTCCTAATATGCCCCGACCTAAACATGCTTTCCCTCTTCTCCTCCGCATCACTTGCTTCATCCGCCTTCTCAAGTTCTCCATATTGTTCACATCTTCGACCATGTCCCTCCAGGTCACCGCCGTCGCCAACCCTTGAGCCAGCTCCACCTAGTTCCCCCGTCAATCCTTACACCCTTCTCCGATAAATATGTCGCCGCCAGTTTCGCTGCCTCCGCCAGCGACTCTGATCTGGGATTGCAGGTAACCTTTACTTTTCTTTTTCTCATGAAAATCGATTTTTATACATTGATTTGTTCTTTTTTTTTTCCCTGAATTCGATTATCGGCTGGCCATGATTCATATGGTCTGACCACTTTATCAGTATACCTGGTTTGATTTTGGGGATAATTATTATTTTATTTCCTAAATTGGAGTACATTCTGTTCAAAATCTATGTTGGATGAAATTTTTTTAACGGAAGGCCTATATGTGAAGCATTTGCACAAATATAACAACAACCCAACATCTATGATGTTCATGTCAAGTAGTTTGATGAGGTTTGTATTGATAAACACAAATTAGGAAGGTGATAAAGTTTTCTTTTAATGGTGTTTTGTTAACACTTGATACTTCTTTTATATAGGATCCATTAAGGTTAGATGTTGTTAAAAGCTTTTCATATCATGGCTTTCATCTTCGTTTGGAACCATGGTCTCAGGTTGTTGCGACCCCTTACCCCATGTGTGTTGTGTGGTATGTTTTGTAATGCATTTTATGTTAAAAATTTGATTTTGTATGACATAAAAGCAGTTTTTTATACATAGAGTGTTAATAAATGATATATTTTTTTATTGGGTATTTAGGTGAAATGGATGAAGATTTTGCAAGCTTATTTTTCGGAAGTTGTCAAAGTTGGTTGTCATTTATGTCTCAAACATTTGGATATATATATATATATATATATATATATATATATATATATATATATATATATATATATATATATATATATATATATATATATATATATTGAAGACTCAAAACCCAAACTAAAGTATACCCCATCTTAAAAGATCAAAGCTCAAAAGTCGGTGGGAAAATTTTTAACCTTCAATGTCAAGTATGTTATATTTTAACTTTGAAATCCTTGGGACATAAAGAAAATGATTGTTATTTTTGTAAATTTATCTCAAAAGATCATTACAAATTATTGAATATAAATTTGATTTATGTTAATTTGGATTTTATATAGTGTTTACATTTCTTTTATTATTATTCAACAAAAAATAATATAAAAGGGTAAAATGGTCATTTTCATAATTCATCACAATAATTCAGATGTTCCAACGAAACAATATTTGATAATTCATATCTTAAAAAATCAGACCCTCTTAGAAATGTAGACCTCTTAAAAATTCAGATCTTAAATATTCATATTTTGCCAAAAAGCCCCTAAGTAATTCCCAAAATACTCATACCAATGTATTATGACTAGTATCCATGTTATGTGAGTTTCATGCTAGAGTATGGCTAAGGATACCTTCAAGAGTCGTATGCTAGAATTGCATGATTTTTGTGATGCCTTATAAGCTATAGGGATTGGATGTTATGTATTGTTTGGGAGTTATATCGGCTCAGTTAATTGCTAAGTGTATGCTTTAAAAATTGTATACGACTAGGATCATATAGCCCTAGAATGATTGGTTTAGCCTTATTTCCTATTCCTTGTTTGGTTGTGGGCTTAGGGTAGAATCATTGATTCGATAGTCAATTTGGTCCCATTTTATGTATAATTTGCATGCATAAGGAAACCAACAGTGTTGGTTGCGGTTCATAGTTTTCTAGGGCGGTGAGTAGAGGATTCCTAGGAGAGCGTAGGGAGTGCCCAAGTAGGATTTGTATGTTGCTTAGCATAGGGATTGTGTGTTTATGTGTTTAGTAGGGTGACTTACAGGATTCGTGATGGTTCTTGAGGAAATTCCAGATAGGTATGGATGGTAGTATTGGGCCCGTACTACTGAAAACAAAGGATCTATACTCGACTCAAGGATGGTCTTGGAAGTTCTAAGGATCCTGTAGAGTGGGAGTTCCCTTGAGTTTATCACATCAGATATTACTCGAGGAGCAGCTTTTGGTTCTAGTTCTGGCTCTGGTGCAGAGCCGATTGATGAGCAGCTTTGCGAGTTTATCACATCAGAGATTACTCGTGGTATTATAGAGGCAACCCTTGTGTTTTTCGGTACCATAAAGGAGGGGATTATGGAGATTTTGGATGAGTGTCTTGGAGCCTTTTGGGTGGAGATCGTGCCAGGAAAGTTAGGAGCGCGGAATCCATCTTTCAAGGAGTTGAAGGCCTGTGGAGCTCCAGAGTTCATTGGGGCTAAGGACCTCATTGCTAGCCGTCGATGGATTGTTGACATGGAGAATTCTCAACGTACGAGCTTCTACCCTGAGAGGGCGAAGGTGGGGTTTGCATCCTGCCTTTTGAGAGATAGATCCTGTTACTAATGCGAGGAGGTCAATCGTGCATTTGGATCTACGACTATGGTGGCCATTACTTAGAAAGATTTTATGACTAGATACTAGGAGGAATTTGAACCGACTATTGAGGTGCAGTAGATGGAGAGGGATTTCTAGGACCTTCGCCAGACTATTGAGATTGTGGTGGGGATCACTGCTAAATTCTGAGAGAGGTGTTTGTTGGTTCTATAATATGTTGCAGATAAAGAAATGAAGAAGACGAGATATCATGATATGTTGATAGATGATATAAGAGTGTTCATGAGCTTTTCAGGGTGCAAGACCCTAAATGAGATGATTACTAGAGCCCGAGAATGAGAAATTGAGTTGGAGCTTCGAGCGAAGTGTGACAACTCGAAACTTATCCCGTTTCCGTTACGCGATTCTGTTAATAAAAATTCAAAATTTGTTAACTTTTCTGTCAAACTCTTTGGTTTATTAAAATAATCTAGTTATATTTAATTTAAATATTTATGATTCGGAATCAAAAATCAAACATTTTTGGTCTAAATGGGATTACGATCGTAAATGTGTTTACGGCCGTAAACTAGTTTACGACCGTAAACCCTGTTTACGGTCAGTGACGAGTGGACCCCATTTGTCACCTTATAAATACGATACCCCCACTCTCCTTAGAACATTTTCTTCCCACATTCTCTCCTCTTCTCTCTCTAAGTTCTTCAACCGTAAACTCACAAACACGCTTTTAGACTTCAGGAAACGTCGGAGAACACCTTTTGGAGCACTTTGGAGCGTCTGGAATCACTTCTCGCATCGAAATCTGCATTCAAAACCTCGTTTTTCGAGTTTACGGTCCGAGCTTCAAAGATCGTAAACTCAGTTCTTGAGTTTACGGCCGTAAACTCAGCCACCTGCTGAAACCGTAAACTCATTTCAGAAACCGTAAACCCATCTTCAGAGACCGTAAACTCGAGTTCTAAGGCTGAAAACCCATTTCTTCGATTCAAGCAATTCTTGGTAACATTCCTCAACCGAATTCAAGTGTTCTTATGACACTTTATTTATCAAAATCGCTAATTTAGATACATATACGTATTTATTTGATAATAGGATTTCGTTAAGTGTCACGTGCAACAACTCGGGAACCTTCTTTTCAGTCAACAACTCGACGCAACAACTGTGAGTTCATACCCCTACATTTTTCCGCATTTTTAAGGTTTTCAGAGGGGGAATACAAGCTAAACATAAATGTTTTCTTATAAGCTAAACATAAATGTTTTCTGAAATATACATAAAACTTATGCAAATTTCATACTTTATTTCCGTTTTATACTATGTCGAGCATAAGGGACGTTTTCGCTAAAATTGCATAGTTTTTATGGATACGCTATTCGCTACGTTATACATGCAAACTATAATGGGTATATAGTTTGGGATTTCTCTAAAAATTTATCAAGCGTAGAAACTTTCTCTACTAAACATATGCACCGGAACAGAAACCGTTTACAGTTTATATCACTATTTTATCATGATTTTCATAACTGTAACTTATCACTATACGCGGTATACATTCGGATTTTCACTACGGTAGAACGCTACTGCATTACGTGTAAACTAGATTGTACGATACTATGAGGTGATACTTCACTACTGTACCCTTAGGTGTACAGGGATAAATCCTACCACTGTATAACCAGAGTCTCCTGGAGGGAGAGCGTGAGATTTGTCAATAGATCTATTCGGGACTGACAATCCCACATCTGGACTGCTAGCTACAGCTAGGCAGGCACGCTTGAGATGTACAAATGTCATTTAGCATCAACTCCTGAAGAACGTTGGAAAGGTCACTAGTCATATCAAGCATAGTTATACGACTCACATTATGTATAAATCAACGATAGTTTACCAACCTGGTTTTCTTCAGTAGTTTTATTTATACCAAATAGAACTAAACACATTATGCATACTGGACGAGCCAGTTTTTTTTCAAAACCGAATCATTTATGCTACGGTTTTACATTTAAATACCCATACTTCATGATTAGCTTTAGCTAGCCACATGAAGTAGTATTTTGCATATCTCTACAATTTTCAGAAACAAACATTCATGGTTGTATACGAAATCGATCTCACTACGTTTTTCACTAAAGAAAATATCGGATTTCCTTGAAACTACATAATCATTTTGGCTCGCTCATCAACAAGTTTTCATTACAAATTACTGCTTATGAACTCACCAGCTTTATGCTGATATTTTTCAAACTGCTTGTATTCTCAGGAAATCAGTGGACAGGTACTTGCTGGATTTTCGAGGAACTGAAGCATTACGAGTTTTTAAGTTTTTTTTAATGCAAAACTATTGGTTGTGTTACTATGATTGCTATTATTCATTGGTTGTGATGCTATACATGACGTCCTCCGCCCCGGAACGTTTCCGCCATCGGTTACAGGGTGTGACACGAAGCGCAAGCCGAAGCAGGTTCAGACAGCAATGGGTTAGGTGAAGAGGCCCAAGGTATCTGATTCACAGCCTAGTGGCTAGTAGGGCTTGATCTGTTGTGGCAAGTTCGGAAAACCGCACAGTGGGGCATGTCGAGTAGCGGGATCAGGTTATTTTAGATGTGGACAGACTGGGCATTTGAGTAGTGATTGCCCTCGAGTGCACTAATTTTCTTTCATTGCAATCAGACTAAACTTAAAAAGGCTAATTATTTGAGGCTGATGGGAGGAGCAGTGGATGAGCGTGAACCATCCAGCTTGAGGATTACTGATGGCCGCCAGGGCAAGGCGGAGGCACCTGAGGTGAAGAGTAGGGAATTCCAATTGACTACTGATGAGGCTCGAGCAGCATTAGATGTGGTTACGGGTATGTATCTTTATCATATATTTTATTGCTTTGCTCATTTATGTTTATGTTTTATCTGATCATGTATACAAAATTTGTTAGTCAATGGTATGATTTCTCATGTTCTATTCAATTTGGGTGCTACCCGATCTTTTGTATCTCGTGCGCATAACAAGAAGTTTAGTGATGCTCCTGAGATTTTGGATTATCCATTGGAGTTGGAGATCATGGGTGATCATTTTGTGAGTTTTTCAAGGGTTCATCGAGGATGTGTTCTCTACATGTTGAGCAAGAGTTATTCGATTCATTTGGTTTCAATTCCTCTGCGAGGGTCGAAGGTTATTGTGGGGATGGATTGGTTGGCCCCAATGAGGCCATGATTGATTGTGAGAACTAGTTAGTGAGGGTTGAATCCCAAGTAGGGTATAACTGGTTATTCATGGCGAGGGTGTTCAACGTGGATCGACTCTCTATTCAGATGTGAGAACTAGGAGATATCTCTAGAAGGGTTGTTATGCATTTTGGGCCTATGTGATGGATACTCGAGTTGAGGGAACGACAGCCGTGGGTGATGTACCCATTGTACAGGAGTTTCCCGATGTGCTTCTTAAGGACTTACCTAGAGTACCCCTCCAAGATGCAGGTCGAGTTCTGGATTGATTAGGTTCCCGGAGTGGCTCCGATAGTCATGGCACCGTATCGTTTAGAACCTCCGGAGATCCAGGAGTTGTCTACACAGCTGCAGGAGCTGCTAGACAAGGGTTTTATCAGAACGAGTAATTCGCCATGAGGAGCATCGATCCTGTTCGTGAAAAAGAAGGACGGTTCACACAGGATGTGCATTGACTATCAGGAGTTAAATAAGTTAACGATGAAGAACCTTTATTCGTTCCTGAGGATCAACGATATATTTGACCAACATCACGGTGCATATTGGTTCTCTAAGATTGATTTATGATTGGGTTACCATCAGATGAGATTCAGAGACGAGGATGTGCATAAGACAACCTTTAGGACTTGTTATGGTCATTACGAGTTTGTGGTGATACCATTCGGGCTCACGAACGCACCAGCAACGTTCATGGATCTGATGAACTGGGTGTGTAGAACTATGTTGCATTAGTTGGTGATCATGTTTATTGACGATATTCTGGTCTACTCCAAGACCAAGGAACAACACGAGGATCATTTACGGGAGGTATTGGAGACCCTAAGGAGGGAGAGGCTTTATGTCAAATTCTCTAAGTGCGAGGTCTGGTTACACGAGGTGCAGTTCTTGGGGCACATCGTTAACCAAAAACGTATATTGATCAATTCAGACAAGATTGGGGTGGTGATGATGTGCGAGGTTCCGAGGACGCCATCTGATAATCGTAGTTTTCTTGGCCTGGTAGATTATTATCGGAGATTTATCCCGAACTTCTCCTAGATTGTAGTGCCATTGACCTGCTTGATGAAGAAGAGTGTCACTTTCTGATGGGGGACTGATAAGTAGGTAACTTTCGAGAAGCTGAGAAACAGATTGTGCAAGGCTCCAATTCTCACTCTTCCTGAGGACACGGATGATTTCGTGGTCTATTATGGCACATCGATTTCGGGATTAGGTGTAGTGCTAATGCAAAGAGATCACATGATTGCTTACGCTTTGCGACAACTGAAGCCTTATGTGGCAAATTACCATACACACGATCTGGAGTTGGGGTTGTGGTTTTTTCCCTGAAGATTTGGAGGCATTACTTGTATCGGGTCAAGTGCATTATCTATACTAACCACAAGAGCCTAAGATACATGATAGATCATTTGAATCTTAATATGGGGCAAAAAAGGTGGTTGGAAGTGGTGAAGGACTATGACTATGAGATTTTGTATTGCCCAGGGAAGGCTAGTGTTGTGGAAGACTGCTTGAGTCGTTAGGCCGTGAGTACGCATATCAGAGATTTATGTTTGAGGATGGTTATTGTTTCTCCTCTGTTAGATATTATCAAGAAAGCTCGGGTAGAAGGGTTGAATAAGGAAAATTTGAACAATGAGCAAATCAAGGGTTAAATTCCTTTATTTGTCAAGGATATTCGCGGATTACCAACTCAGTGTGGTAAGGTTTGGGTCCTGGTTGCTGGTCAACTTAGACAGACACTAATGGAGGAGGCTTATAAATCAAAGTTCTAGATCCATCTGGGGGCCACGAAGATGCATAGGGATTTGAGGTTGAGTTATTGGTGGCCCTGTATGAACAAGGATGTAGCATGTTTTGCGAAGCAGTGATTGACTTTTCGGAAAGTCAAGGCCAAACATGAGAGACCCCATGGCAAGATGCAACCATTACCTATTCCCGTGTGGAAATGAGAGGAGATCACCATGGATTTTATCACGAAGTTACCGAGGACGACACGTGGGATTGACTCTATCTAGTTCATCGTTGATAGATTGAGGAAGAGTGTTCATTTCATACCGATCGCTAAGAGTATATCTACTGAGAAGCTGGTCGAAATTTACATCCGGGAGGTGGTGGTTCGGCACGAGGTGCTAGGTTTGGTGGTTTCAGATCGAGATGTTCGCTTCACCTCCAGGTTTGATGGAAATTACATGAGGTTTTGGGTACTTAGCTACATTTCAGTAGAACATATCTCCCCCAGATCGACGGACAAAGTGAGAGGACTATTCAGATGCTCGAGGATATGGTCTGGGCGTGTGTTCTTAATTTTGGATGGAGTTAGGATACTTATCTTCCTTTAGCCGAGTTCTCATACAACAATAGCTATCATACAAGGATTAATCGACCTCTCTTCAGAATAAGTTATGAGAGGAAGTTTTGGACCCTGGTGTGTTAGGGAGAGGTCATACGTCAGATGATGGGGAGTACTGAGGTAGTACTCAAGACCACCGAGTTAATTCAATTGGTTTGCGGTCGGCCGTTGACCGTGCAAAATCACCAGAAGATTTCTGTTGACCGGCGACGAAAAGACCTCGAGTTCCTGGTGGGAGGTTATGTGCTTCTGAAGGTGTCTCCATGGAAATGTGTCATCCGATTCTGGAAGCGGGGAAAGTTGGGCCTCCGATATATTGGTCCCTTCAGGATTATCGCCCGGGTGGGCAAGGTTGTGTACCGGTTGGGTGTTCAGATCTGCTCAACCAGATCCAAAACACATTCCATGTCTATTAGTTATGAAAGTGTGAAGCTAATGCTTCCACAATGGTTCCTTTGGATGATATTCAGGTCAATAAGCGTCTGAACTATGTAGAGAGACCGATCGTTATCGTTGAGAAAAAGAATAATCCCTTGCACAACAAGGTGGAGGGCTTAGTTAAGGTGTAATAGAAGCACCAAGGGGTTTAGAGTGGATTTGGGAGCCTGGGGAGGATATGAGGGAGCACTATCGGAAGTTATTTGCAGCAGCGGACTTTAAGGACGAAGTCTTATTCAAGTGGGGGAGACTTGTAACATCCGAATCTAAGGGTACATTTTATTTTAAATATTCTTATCTACTGATCTATTCAATGCTGGAATCCGACCCGCTATTAATGTGGGGATCTCTGTTTCCAGAGTGGGGTCTGCAGCTCAAATTAAAGCTATGAAACAAGTAGCCGGTAAATTAAAATTGGAACTGGCACAATTCGCAGAATTAGAAGCTTTTGCACAATTTGCTTCTGATCTCGATAAAGCTACTCAGAATCAGGAGCGACCTCTCATCATCTTACTTTCGGCTCTTGGAGTAAGGGGGGGAAGGGCTGAGTGCCGGTCCGCAGATCCATTCTTCTATACAATAAATCCCCATCTCGTAGCACCACCACGACACCGATTCCTCGACAAAACCCCCGATTTCCCAAGAGTGCGGCTGCCTCCATTATGTTGTTGCTAGCAAATACCACTATTTTTGGTTATGGCTCTCCCAAATCGTTCCCGCAGGAGATCTAGACCCTTCTTTTTCTGATCCTTCGATAAAAAGATTCATTCTCTTCATAAAAAATAGGAAGTAGAACCAATAAAACCAATAAAGATGTCGTTTTCCATTCATACCTGGGGTATGGGGTTTCAAGTCTTTTTCCAGTCAAAATTGACTAATAGGCAATCCGTCTACAACAAACAAGTGGGAGAGGCAGGATTCGAACCTACGTAGAAAAACTTCAACAGATTTACAGTCTGTCGCTTTTGATCACTCGACCACTTTCCCCTTCCCGGGCCGAGGCCCCCCTTCGTAGCTTCTGGCGAAGCTGCGAGTTCATGAACAAGTGAATGAACAAGCCACGTTCATCCCAACAAACCCATGATGAACATAGAGGAACCCGATGAGGGAAGTGGGACAATGTTCAGACCTTGGCTGTCACAACAAGCAACCAATTAGTTCCAGTCCCAAGGGTGGGTAAAACGAGGCCTCGACGGATGGGAACTCCTACTCTGATAGGGTCCCGCGGCTTCAATTAATTTCATTTTGATTATAGGGAAAGAAAAAGCAACGAGCTTCCATTCTTAATTTGAATCATTACCCAATCTAATTAGACGTTAAAAAAAATATTAGTTCCCAATACGGGAAGGCATTCTCCCAGGAATGTATTCTTGATTTTTTAATGAATCCTAAATGTTACCATTCTCCATTCCATAATGGAGATGTGTGTGTATAAGAAACAGTATATTGATAAAAAATTTCCCAAATCAAAAGAGAGATTGGGTTGAAAAAAAGTAAAGGATTTCTAATCATCTTGTTATCCTATAACGAAAACGAACATAAATATTGAAATTGAAATGGAAAAAGAGAGGCTAGAGAATCTGTTGATAAGTTTATCTGTATCCGAGGTATCTATTCGGTTTGTACTATAATACCTTGTTTTGACTGTATCGCACTATGTATCATTTGATAACCCCAAAAATCCTCTACCTTTCATTTAAATAGAATTTCAAATGGAGAAATTCCAAAGCTATTTAGGGCTAGATAGATCTCAACAACACCACTTCTTATATCCACTTATCTTTCAGGAGTATATTTATGTACTTGCTCATGATCATGGTTTAACTTGATCGATTTTGTTGGAAAATGCAGGTTATGATAATAAATCCAGCTTACTAATTGTGAAACGTTTAATCAATCGAATGTATCAACAGAATCATTTGATTCTTTCGGTTAATAATTCTAAACAGACTCCATTTTTGGGGCACAACAAGAATTTTTATTCGCAAGTAATGTCCGAGGTCTCTTCAATCATTATGGAAATTCCATTGTCTCTGCGATTAATATGTTACCTAGAAAGGAAAGGGGTAGTCAAATTCGATAATTTACGATCAATTCATTCAATATTTTCTTTTTTAGAGGACAACTTTTCACATTTAAATTATGTATTACATATACTAATACCTTACCCAGCCCATCTGGAAATCTTGGTTCAAGCTCTTCGCTATTGGATAAAAGATGCTTCCTCTTTGCATTTATTAAGATTCTTTCTCCATGAGTGTCATAATTGAGATAGTCTGATTACTTCAAATTCAAAGAATGCCAGTTCTTCTTTTTCGGCTTTCAGGGACTAGGTAGGGTGGATTACAGTGCTAGGGGCTAAGGTTTGTCCATTGGGATTGGGCATGGACGAACCTCGACTGGGCATCGCTCTCGCACTCCTCCCATCCGCGAAGCTGAGGCGGGAGAAAAAGCATAACTCCCCGGTCTCATAGGTTACCTTTCGATCTTCCTCCCCCGTGACGCTCCCAAATCGATCGCTATCCTTTTCTTGCTTTCTTGTTGTCTTGAATTGTTATAGAGCGGCTTTATATCAGGTATAGTTGGTAGGATGAAGTGGGATGAAGCCTTAGTGGGTATAGCAAGTGTGACGGGGAGGTGGCTCGGGCGTAGTGGGTCTGGACGCCTAGCACGTGTTCTGGGGATTTTGTAAAAGATTGGAAATCTTTCAACCTAAATTTCAAATAAAGATTATATTATAATGGTCGAAGCAAGACTTCCCGATTCCCTTCTACTGCTAATGTCTACTGATTGGGTCTTGAATTTCTTTGGCATAGCCGGCGGCGGCTAACTAGTTGTGGAAAGTCCGGCAAAACGGGTCGCCATTTCGCGGAATCGAACGCCCTAAGAGGAAGATTTCATTTTCTTTCTGTTACATGGAACGAAGTTGATCCATGGTTATCGGGATATCTATGTTGAAAGAGAACCTAACCTGAAGAGTCATTGGTTTTGCAGGTCGGTATACACGAGGGTACATTAGTCTTTTGGGAATTGGCAACATTGACAGAAAGGGGAAAGGGTAGGAATACACTTTTTAGAAGAGAACCTGAAATGAAAGGTCAGATAGTGAAAGATGAACAAGAAGCCACAACTCGAAGGCTAATTCATGCTTTGCCAAAGAGTGATGTTATTTTACTTAATATCCCAAGTTAGGAATAAGATCACAGCTTATCCCGCCACAAAGCGATTAAAATATCTTTTCCATAGGCGCTAACTCTTACTTAAACAGCTTCGCTTCCTTCCCCAGATGCATGAGATGAAGGAAAGCGAGGGCGAAAGGAAGGCTTTGACTAACTCCTTCTAGGGTGTAATTCCAAGCTCTCGTATGGCTATGAGACTCAGAATCAGGTGTCCCACCTTAGTAAGCTTTCAGGAAAGTCAGGACTATTTATTGCCGCATCAAGGAAAGATGAAATATTTTCTGTTAATACTCTTTATTCCCACATTTTTTGAATCCAAGGAGTTTGATATCCATCTAAAAAAAATAGAAGAGAGAAAGTCTAATTCCACATCTATTAGGGGCACTAAGTATATGGTGTAAGTCCTTGATGTGTTAGCTAGGCCACCTGCCTGAAGCGTTGAAGTTAGAAAATTATGGTTGCTTGTTGATTGATTCGGCGTAACGAGTGATAGAGATACCTTACGAGGGTTTAAGGAAAGAAGTTCGTTCAGGATGTTAAACTTTTTTCAATCGGGCTGTGGACCCAAAGACATTCAGATTGATGAGACTTGGGAACGACGTCTTGCGTTATCCATAGATAAGAACGAATCAGATCGACTCGACTGATATGATAGATGGAATGGTAGCTTGTTTTATGATTTAGTTAGGACTCTGTCTCCCTTTTGTGATCTTCCGCCCTCCGGTTGGGGAAGGTCCGGAAAGCCCTCACTCCCTCTTTTTCAAAAAGAAGCCCCGCTCAACAAGGGGCCCTCTCTGATAAGGAAGAAAATGAAAGAATCTCAATTTTACGACAATGATTACTGATTCAAATTGCTGCAATAAGCCGACTCTCCGCTACGAGATTTGCGAGGACCTTTGTTACCGCGCCCGAGCTAGCACTAGTTCGTACCTCGTTCGACTATTAGATCGAATAGACGTCTTATTAAACGGTCTTTTTCTTTGACGTTACATGATCAGCCGCCGATGAACGCATGTGCAAAGTAAAGTTCATTTGCCATGCCCCCGGCCCCGGCATAGGAATGAATGCCCACGGTGGTTGTGCATTCTGGCGTAACGTAATAGGAAGACTTGTGATTTGGTGAGAGTTCTTGATGAGGGCTGATCCATTCTATCATAGAACGAAGTGAAAAAGGAAAAAATGACATTATATATATAACATATTTAACATAGTTAAAGATAATTATAAACAAACCAAATCCTATTTTTTTATTCTAATTAGAGATACGGCTGAAATAGGATTTTAGGGATAAGAAATAAACTAACCAAACCATGGATAAATCCAAGCGAACTTTTCGTAAATCCAAGCGATCTTTTCGTAGGCGTTTGCCCCCGATCCAATCGGGGGATCGAATTGATTATAAAAACATGAGTTTAATTAGTCGATTTATTAGTGAACAGGGAAAAATATTATCTAGACGAGTGAATAAATTGACCTTGAAACAACAACGATTAATTACTATTGCTATACAACAAGCTCGTATTTTATCTTTGTTACCTTTTCTTAATAATGAGAAACAATTTGAAAGAACCGAGTCGACCACTAGAACTCCTAGTCTTAGAGCCAGAAAAAGATAGGTTTACTCTTTATTCACTTGAATTCGAATTCCCATCCGAACTCAAACGGGGATTGATATTTTGTTGGAAGAATCCAAGAATCCGGATTGAATTCTCGTGTCGTAAGAAAACAAATAATAATCTGGGAAGAATAAATTTTTTATTTAACTTGTTGATTCATATTTATTTTGACTACTTTCTCATATTTTATCATATTCTATTCATTTTTATTCGACCTTCCCGGAGTTCATTCTCCGGGCAACTCCGTTTAACCGGTGGATTCCTTCCAACCTACTTCTTTTATGATCTCATTGGAAATCATATAAAGAAAATTCCTATTTGATATAGCTATTTGTGCAAGTATTTTACGATTAAGAAGCAACTGTCTCTTGTACAGTCCGTTTATTAATCTACTATAACTATATCATACCCCCTTTCACGAATTGCTGCATTTATTCGAGTGATCCACAACCGTTTTAATTTGGCACATGAGGTGGTGGGTTTGGCTAGGTAACATAATGGAAATGTATCGGACTGCAAATCCTGGAATGACGGTTCGACCCCGTCCTTGGCCTCGAGGAGTGGTGAGCAGCACAGAACTTGAATCAATCTTTTGGCATATAATATAAGGGGCTAGAAATCCACAGACAACATTCTGGAACTTCCAAACCAAAGAAATGCAACAGGAAATGAAATGTTACGCTTCAATAGAATGAATTCGGTAGTATTCTACCCTATGGTAGATCGAATGTAACAGCCCAAAATCTCAAGTATTGTTAAATTGCATTTTAGGGTGTTTTAAAGGAGGGACTCGGCGAGTTGGAGCCAGACTCGCCGAGTAGGGTCGCAGATTTGGTCGCGGGTTCGCGACTGGACTCGACGAGTCCAGGTATGGACTCGGCGAGTCGACGCTGTTCAGCAGAAAACCCTAGCCGTTTCGTATTGGGTCGTATTTAAGGGTTGCATGTCGTCATTTCACGTCTTTTGGCCGATTGTGGAGAACCCTAGACGACTGTGGCATTTGGAGCAAAACTTGAAGGCCATTATTGACTTTGAAGGAATTGTGGTGCAAGAAGAGGGAGGATTTTGGCCAAAGGAAGAGCAAGGGGGTCGAGTTCTGAGGTTTGGGGACACAGAGAGTATGTTTTCAGGTAAGGTTTCGGATCATTCCTGTTATTTTGATGTGTACTTGAATTTAGGGTTTATGAAACCCATTTGGAGATTTGATGGAGTATTGTGTTGTTATACAAAGGTTTCTACCCTAGTAATAGGATGATTAGAGGTCCAGAAGTCCCCATGAGTGTGTATCTCGGGAAAAACGTACCTCAGGAAGCAGTTGGATCGACTGCATGGCGTGGACTCGCCGAGTCGGATGATCAGACTCGGCGAGTAGCTTGAAGATTCACTAGGACTCGCCGAGTTGTTCTTCAGACTCGGCGAGTAGCTTGAAGATCTACTGGAACTCGTCGAGTCGTTCTTCAGACTCGGCGAGTGGTGTCAGGATGCTTATACTCGTCGAGTTACCCTTTGCACTCGACGAGTCCAGTCAGGATTGACCGTTGACCTGTATATATATTAGAGGGGTCAGTTGCCTTGTTTGATAAGATCATTAACTAAGGCTGTGGTATTATAGGGAACCTGCGGAACTAGCGGATTGTGTGCGAGTAGCTCGAAGAGGTTATAGCCTACGTACTACGAGGTGAGTCTTCTCACTATACCTCACCCGGAAGGGTTTGATTGTGTGACCGGAAGGTCAAGTATGTTATGTGTTATGGTTATATGCTATGAATGGAAAGTTAGCTGCTACGTGTGATATACATGCTTATATATGGGCCGGAAGGCAAGGTATTATGTGACAGAAAGGTCAGGTATGATATGTGATATATGTGCTTTATGTGTTAGAGTATTTGTATTATGTGTTATATATGTGTACGGGCCGGAAGGCGATTATCTTGTGGACCGAAAGGTCCGGGCCGGAAGGCAATGTTATGTGGATCGAAAGATCCGGGCCGGAAGGCGATATTATGTGGATCGAAAGATCCGGGCCGGAAGGCGATATTATGTGGATCGAAAGATCCGGGCCGGAAGGCAATGCTATGTGGACCGAACGGTCCGGGCCGGATGGCGTATGTGCGTAAGGTATATTGGGGAACTCACTAAGCTTCGTGCTTACGTTGTTTATGTTACGTTGTTTCAGGTTCTTACAGTAACGCGGGATGGCAACGGTTCGATTGTACACACCGAAGAAAGAGTTGAGTTTTGGAGGATCCTGGTCTTCTTTTATAATGAAAATGAAACTACGTTTTGTAATTTGAATGTGAATAAGATTTAAAACAAGTGTTTTTAATATTAAAGTGATTAATTAAATGAAAATTTTATTTTTGGAAATCTGGGTGTTACAAATTGGTATCAGAGCCTTGGTTTGAGGGATTCGGACGCGCCTACGGGTAAATCTGGACTCAAACTGAGGAAGTAAGAAAAAGTTTTCCAAATAAATGGTTTTCTAAAAGTGAATAAGAGTTCAAAGAGAAAGCAAGAAAGAGCAGTGTGTACAATCAGCCAGAGCCAGACGGTGATTTCCCAAAATACCCTTACTTTTGTATTATGAAATATCTATTATGCACTTTATGAGACATTATTGCATGCTAGAGACAGGCTAGGTATTTCACACCTTAGGACTAGAGTGGCCTGATTTGTGATGCCTTAGTCTAGGGTTGCTGTTATATGTGCGTTATGCTCTTGTGTGTATGTGATGAGTGAGGGTATCTAGTTAGAACGCACGAGGGATAGGGCTACAGAGTACAGTAGCACATCCGAGGATGAGCCGAGAAGGTGGAGCTATCACAGCTAAGGAGTCCTATGTATGCTTCGATGCTCGAATGCTGCTTGCTTCGTGCTTTGTGGAGTTCTCGATGATGGGAGACAGCTACTAAGTGAGTATGACGATACTCAGGAGGTAGATGTTTGGCATCATCAGGAGCTCTTCAGCAGCTGATAGCAAAGAAGTGGGAGGACGGCGGAATGGGCTAGAGATTAAACCTAGCCAAGATGGGTGCGCGGGTAGAGTAGAGGATTTCGCTGGGAAGCGAGTGTGCAAGATGGGATTGGTGAAAAAGAGTAGGTCGATCAGCTATTTAGGAACTCTGGGATGGTCCGTGTGGAAAGTATGGGTAGATGTGGCAGGTAGTATGGGCCCGTACTACTGAAAGCAGAGGACCCATACTTGATACAGGGAGCATCCTAAAGGTCCTAAGGAACAGATTGAGGGGTGATGTTATGGTTCGGATACCATACATCGGAGCGGATACAGAGTGATGTTATGGTCCGGGCACCATACATCGGAACAGATTGAGATAGATGTTGTGGTTCGAGTGCTATACATTGGAGCAGGTTGAGGAATGGTGCTATGGCTCAGGTACCATACACCGAAGCATGTTGAGGAAGGATGTCATGGGATGAGTACCATGGTTCGTAGTGGATGATGCTTGTGGCTATCTTGTTATCCGGTTACCGATCGGACGAGCACAAGCGAGCGGGATGCGAGGATTCGCGAGATCCGGCGTGATGAGGTTGCTGCATTGTTGCGGGTTGAGTCGCCAGAATTGTTTGGGTCGATCAGGACCACTATGATTGAAGTAGTTTGATGAGCGATATGCGGCTTTCGCAGAAGCGGCTGCCGCGGCGGTTACAGCGGCTGTAGCAACGGCAAAGAAAGGGACTAGTCGGGGTTTTCAGTATCGGGACTTCTATTATGCGAAGCCTCCCACATTCGATGGAGTTCAGGACTCAATTGTTGCTATGAGATGGTTATCAGACATGGAGGGGTGTTTCTCCACGAGTTTATGCCCTACTGATTAGAGGGTGGGGTGTGCTCTGAACCTGTTGAGGCTCGGGGCGAAGGATTAGTGGAGATTGTCCACGAGGTCATTTTCTGATGCGCAGAGGGCTGCGGTTTCATGGGATCAATTCAGAGGGATGTTCAGTACTCGCTATGTTCCGCGGGATGAACAGGAGAAATTGGCTCGGAAGTTCGCTAAGCTGAGGCAGGATTTGGAGTCGGTGACTGAGAGCACCGGGATGTTTGTTGAGAGGGCGATGTTTTGCCCTGAGTTCGCTTCGGAGCAGGCTCAGATGCCCGATTTTCGGGTAAGCTCAAGGGGGTATCAGACAGTTCGTGTCTGCGCGGAGGTGCGAGACCCTGTTGGAGTTGCAGAAGGCCGCCATGTGGCGTGAGTTAGAGGTTAAGTTGCAGTTGCGTGAGCTGGAACAGGCCCCGATGCAGTCGCAGTCGGCGCCGAAACGGTCCATGACCGTAGACGTTGAATAGCAGGTTGGGTTATAGTGGTAGCAGTGAAGAGTTCAGACGAGTTTTGCAGTGCGGAGAGTTATCGTCTGTATTGAGAGTAAGTCCCTGTTCTTGGGACAAATCCGGCGTTGGATACGGGTTGATGAGTTGGGATGAGAGGAACGATGATGCTGCGGTGCAGTCTACGAGCCAGATATGTTCTCGAGCAGTGCAGGTGCTTAGTATTAGATCAGTATGGGATTTGGAACGATTAGAGGCAGCTGTGATGAGAAGTTCTTGGAGAGTTAGCTAGAGGATCAGAGTATAGGGGATTGATTGACTTCATAAGGGGAGGGACTATCGGGTGTTGCACAACACTTTTCTGGAGCAGGTACGACTTCGTTGGTGAAAGATAGTCGTGGGTTGATTGTATACCAATTGGTGTTGGCTCAAACTCTAGTGGGGGAGAACCGGGTGCAGTATGTAAGAAAGTAAGAATTGTCAGGAGTAGTAATAAGTGGAGTATAGAGATGCAGTAGGAGAGCATGAGATCATAGGTGTCGATGATCGAGTAAAAAGGGGTTACATCGGAGCTTGCGGGTCCGGTGGTACATGCCGCAAGTGCGGAAAGGAGAGGCACTGTGCGCGGGACTGTTGGCAGTCAGTGCCAATTCGGGATTTGAGGAGGACAGAATGAAGCGGAGCCCCAGAGGGCTCAGGGTCGTGTTTATCTGCGTGCGACAGAGGGAGACGGAGCAGTGCCGGAGGCAGCGGCATGTATGATGCTTTCGGGATGTCTTAATTGTCTTGCATGGATGTGGCGTATTGTTTGTGCTGGTATCTTGTATGGATTTCGATGCGGTATTCGTTGTTTCGCGGGTCGGGCATGGTTATGGATTGGTGCTTCAGGTTTTCGCTTTGGCATTCGTTATTCCCTGATGGTTGGGTATGGTTGTAATTGGTATTTTAGTGTCTGTAGTCTTGTGCGGTTTTCGATGTGATGTTCATCCTTTGGGCAGATTGTGAGTTTGGTTATGGGTTGATGTCGAGGATTCCCTTGGTTATCGTTCGTGAGGGTTGTTAGGGGAGATGCGGCACTGGGTTGATTGTCGGGTAGTATCTGCAGTTGTGGAGTAGATAATTGAAGGATCAGATTCTTTTGAGCGGATTGATCAGGGAGGAGAGATGTTTTGCTGAGGGTTGCTTATGCTTGTGGGAAGCAGACAGAGGGTAAATGTTCTCTTTGTGCAGGATAGTTCTGAACGGTCGTTAATGACGATCGGTGGCAGTTAGTCAGTGCTTTAGTGGGGGAGAATTGTAAAATTCTCCGGGAGATCGATGAGTATGTAAGGGTGCTTAGCTGTTGGGATTCAGCAGTGTTTGTCAGCGCAAAGTATAGGCCGTCGAGAACGGGTGTTGAGCATGCGGGGCGGGATACAGACCTAGGGTATTCGATTGTGGAGGCCTGGGAGGACGCCAGAATCAAGCTTGAGTAAGTAATCGGAATTTTGCGATCAGAGTATTGGTACGTTTGAGGTACGTGATGGGTTGTACTGCATTAATTCCACGGGATTATGTTGTGCATGTTTCTAGAGCTGGAGCCGGAAGGTTCCAGAGTTAGAACCTGAGGGTTCGCAGAGTTGGGTGTACGGACCCACAGAGATATAGCCTCGAGTGGCTAGTATGTGTTATGAGAGTCGGTCCAGTCATGCTGGAGACTCTGTTGGTATTGCGGGATCAGTTTGAGATTGTGGATTGTGTACGTTGCAGTGTGATTGCATTGGAAGGTCTGGCCCCAGGTTAGCGATCTTGTTTAGCTGAGGCTGTGATTTTGACGAGTGGAGAGAGTACATGGGATTGAGAGCCCCTGCAATGAGAACCAGAGCATGGGGATAGTGGTTACGCAAAAAGGGTGGTGTCGCTTGGGGCGAGCACCGTGGCACCGGTTGGAGTGGCATTATGGCCAGGAGGGTTCCTTGGGAAAGGAAAAGAGGAAGGTGTGTAACTCCGAAGGGGTGCAAGTTCACGAAAGTGAAAGCTGCAGAGCAGAGTTATAGTTAGGGTATTTCGAGTATGGTTTTGAGCATCGTGTTCGCGGCAGTGGAGTAGGAACCCATCCGGTTGGGATGTTTGTTGAGGCTCAGAAGGGATGCATGGAGAGAGAAAATTTTAAATTTGCAGTGTGAATCTGATCAGAGTGTAGGGTGGATGTAGTGGTTCATCTTGGGAGATGTTCGAGGATATCATCAGTGTATCGGGTCTTCCAACCTACGAGTGTTGGGGCTAGTTCAGCATGTGTATATGATGGCAAGAGAAGAATTTGTGAGAGTTACTCTGGGAGTGGGAATGGATCTCTCAGTTGGTCTGGGATGGACAAAGTGGGCTTTGGATCGGGGATCCGGTGGTTCAGGGCTTCCTAACCCTCATTGTTCGAGTGATTGTTGGGGTTTAAGAGCAGAGTTGCATCTTGGGTGGTTCTCGGTTACAGAGAGTGATGAGCAGCTCAGAGTTCGTACTTTAGTTGACAGGGCAGACTCAGCAGGTTAAAGAGAGTTAGTGATCGTCTAGAGTTAGCAGAAAAGTTATGCAGGCAGACGCCGTTATGAGCATGTGATTCCGGTCGGCGATTTCGTATTTCTGGCGGGATGTTTCGATTTAGGATGAGGGGTAAATGGGGGGCCCCGGTATGTTGGGACTTTTCGTGAAGGTGCGAAGGTAGGAAGGGTGGCCTACCGTTTGGAGCTGTCAACGGGATTGGATCGGATCCATGACACTTGTATGTGTCGCAATTGAAGGGGTGTATAGCGGATGAGTCAGCAGTGGTTCTACTAGAGAACGGTTAGGTGAATGCGAGCCTGTGTTGCGTTGAGAGGCCAGTAGCCGTCGGAGATCGGAAGATCAAGGTTCTGAGGAACAAGGAGGTACCTCTGGTATTGGGTTCAGTAACGGCCTCGGAAGAGATCGGAAGTGTCTAGGGAAGCCGAAACGTGTGATGCGGGAGCAGCATCCAGAATTATTTTCAGAGCGAGACTTCGAGGGCGAAGTCTAATTCTAGTGGGGGAGAATTGTAACAGCCCAAAATCTCAAGTATTGTTAAATTGCATTTTAGGGTGTTTTAAAGGAGGGACTCGGCGAGTTGGAGCCAGACTCGCCGAGTAGGGTCGCAGATTTGGTCGCGGGTTCGCGACTGGACTCGACGAGTCCAGGTATGGACTCGGCGAGTCGACGCTGTTCAGCAGAAAACCCTAGCCGTTTCGTATTGGGTCGTATTTAAGGGTTGCATGTCGTCATTTCACGTCTTTTGGCCGATTGTGGAGAACCCTAGACGACTGTGGCATTTGGAGCAAAACTTGAAGGCCATTATTGACTTTGAAGGAATTGTGGTGCAAGAAGAGGGAGGATTTTGGCCAAAGGAAGAGCAAGGGGGTCGAGTTCTGAGGTTTGGGGACACAGAGAGTATGTTTTCAGGTAAGGTTTCGGATCATTCCTGTTATTTTGATGTGTACTTGAATTTAGGGTTTATGAAACCCATTTGGAGATTTGATGGAGTATTGTGTTGTTATACAAAGGTTTCTACCCTAGTAATAGGATGATTAGAGGTCCAGAAGTCCCCATGAGTGTGTATCTCGGGAAAAACGTACCTCAGGAAGCAGTTGGATCGACTGCATGGCGTGGACTCGCCGAGTCGGATGATCAGACTCGGCGAGTAGCTTGAAGATTCACTAGGACTCGCCGAGTTGTTCTTCAGACTCGGCGAGTAGCTTGAAGATCTACTGGAACTCGTCGAGTCGTTCTTCAGACTCGGCGAGTGGTGTCAGGATGCTTATACTCGTCGAGTTACCCTTTGCACTCGACGAGTCCAGTCAGGATTGACCGTTGACCTGTATATATATTAGAGGGGTCAGTTGCCTTGTTTGATAAGATCATTAACTAAGGCTGTGGTATTATAGGGAACCTGCGGAACTAGCGGATTGTGTGCGAGTAGCTCGAAGAGGTTATAGCCTACGTACTACGAGGTGAGTCTTCTCACTATACCTCACCCGGAAGGGTTTGATTGTGTGACCGGAAGGTCAAGTATGTTATGTGTTATGGTTATATGCTATGAATGGAAAGTTAGCTGCTACGTGTGATATACATGCTTATATATGGGCCGGAAGGCAAGGTATTATGTGACAGAAAGGTCAGGTATGATATGTGATATATGTGCTTTATGTGTTAGAGTATTTGTATTATGTGTTATATATGTGTACGGGCCGGAAGGCGATTATCTTGTGGACCGAAAGGTCCGGGCCGGAAGGCAATGTTATGTGGATCGAAAGATCCGGGCCGGAAGGCGATATTATGTGGATCGAAAGATCCGGGCCGGAAGGCGATATTATGTGGATCGAAAGATCCGGGCCGGAAGGCAATGCTATGTGGACCGAACGGTCCGGGCCGGATGGCGTATGTGCGTAAGGTATATTGGGGAACTCACTAAGCTTCGTGCTTACGTTGTTTATGTTACGTTGTTTCAGGTTCTTACAGTAACGCGGGATGGCAACGGTTCGATTGTACACACCGAAGAAAGAGTTGAGTTTTGGAGGATCCTGGTCTTCTTTTATAATGAAAATGAAACTACGTTTTGTAATTTGAATGTGAATAAGATTTAAAACAAGTGTTTTTAATATTAAAGTGATTAATTAAATGAAAATTTTATTTTTGGAAATCTGGGTGTTACATCGAAGGTCCTGTGCCACTTGAACTCAAATCTATCTTACCTTCAATCCATCGTTGTCCAGCCAAGCCAGCCCATAACAAAATGTTAGATCGGCTGACACAACCGAATTGGTTGAGGAAAAGGAAAGGCCAACGACCAAGCACTCCCGCCCCCAAAAGCGGAGACAGAAGAACCGCCAGGTTCTCGAGGACACGTCTGAAGAGAGATATCCTATTGAAGTGAACGTTCACAAAGATCGGGAAGTAGTAGCCGTAAATCTATCCACTCGTGTAGTTTTAGGCCGCATATGTCTACTTTTCTTTAATATGGAATTCAAATCAGATCCTAGAGTTTAACCACTGGGGGAGAGTGGGTGAGCTTGCTTTCGAAAGTTTACAGTTTCCCAACTAAAAATCACCTGCTTGTTTATAGACTGAACTGATCTATAAAAAAAAGATAGAAGCGAGGAAAAGCCCCTTCGCTGCTCTCTCTGTTTTTAACCTAGAGCGGGATTTGAACGTATTAAATTTTGGCTTTTGAGAGTCACCACGGTGTGGGGAGGCATTTTTTTCGCGTGTTTCTATTGACCCGCCACGATGTGGAAGGGTTAGGCTATGGCGTGGTCCCCGTTGATGACTTAAACATTAATTTTCCAGGTTTTTCACCAAATTTAAAGGAATGAGGAAGCTAGTGTTTGTTCATCCTCACCCTCCACCACTCTGCTTGGCTCTGAAGAAACCCTAATTCCTTTTCCTCTATTATTGAAGCTTACTTTGGTATTTTTGGGGGTATTTTGAAGGAAGGAGAAAGGAGTATGCCAAGGATCAATAAGGAAGTCCCCATTTCTCTTCCTAGAATGTTTCTAGACCTTTGTTAGTGTCCAAGACTCCACCTTTATGTTGCTAGTTTGCTAGATCTTGAGTTTTGTCCCATTTACTTCTTATTCTTTTTAGTTGGGATTGTGGGACCCCATAAATGTTGCAACTTTATGAATCTATGGGTTATTTGGAGTAATTGATGGTTTGGATTTGAAGTATGGTTGATTGATTGAACCATGCATGGGATTTTGGTCATCATCCTCAGTTTTTATCTAATATGAGCTCAAGACATGAATTGGACATACATCTCTGTAAAGCACCAACTTTTAGGTTAGTTTTGGTGTTGGAAACTCTTCTAGAGTCGATGGACTTCTAAATTTTGAGATTAAGTGCTTAATGATTAAGTCCATGTCATGTTTTGCCTCTATTGGACCTAGGGTCTATGATCTTCATCTTTTGGAGAGTCTTAAGGGATAAAGTTCAAACTTTATCCATCTAGAAAATAAAAAGGACCACATCTGAGCATTGGAGCTCTTGTAATTGAAGGAAACGACTTAACCCATTATGTTGTTTTGAACCTGGTGCCCATGGTATGGTCCTAGGTTTGCACTGCGTGGCAATTAGGGATTTAGCTTCTATTTTATTGTTTACGATCCACGACATGGCAAGTTAACTAAAGTCATCTTTGATCGTTGAATTCGTTTAAGATGACTTTTGGTCAAACTCCTAGTTTTGGTAGGAGAGGTAAGAGTTTATGAGTTTACTTTTGTATGGTTGTATAGGTTATCTGTAGCATCTATATTCTTGACAGTGAGAGTAGTAGCAGTTGATTATCATAAGAAACTTTTCAGTTTTTTTTAATCTAATGTGGTAATAACTATTGACTAAGTCTAATGTCTAATATCATATTTTTAAAATCATAAACAGTAAACACTTGACATTTAAAAATACGATTTCGACTAGATATATATACATATATATGAATTGGTTGGTACGGTAATACCCTGGTATATAAAATTTAATACCAGTACCATACCAAGTTTACTGAATTGGTACGGTACTACCAGCCAAACATGTTGGCTACCAAATATATTAGTAACCAACTTTCTTGGTTCGATTGGTAACATGTTGGTTGGTTCTCCATGGTACATATTTGATAGCCCTAATTTTACTATCATAGACCCTCAGGTCATATATATATATATATATATATATATATATATATATATATATATATATATATATATATTGAGAGAGAGAGAAAAAATATTTAATCAAAAACACCATAACTATTGAAAAATCTAGAAAAGAACTCAAGTGTTAAATGATATTGTTATATAATATGAAAACACAGTTATTACAAAGAGAGATGAAACTAGACGTTTTTCAGAAACACCAAATTTTCCAACGGTGTGATCAAGAACAATAACGGAGAAACCAAAATTCATGGTCTTCTAATATATTGTACGTGACAAATAAAGGCGAACTGTAGCGACCCGGATTTTCTAAAGTCAAATCTAAAGCATTATCATAGTTATTTCTAAAAATTTGCATAATTCTATTAACTAATAAAAATAAAAACATTTTATATCTTAGACAACAATCACGGATTCACAATAAATTATCAACATAAAAGAACAATAAGGAAATACAACTAAGATAACAACCTTGTCTAAGTCCTTGTACTCATGTCTTCCGTTCTAGAACCACGGTTGATGTAACATGAACCTACAAAACATGAAATATATCTACAACATAAAACAAAAATATCCGGTGAGTTCTATTCTTTCTATGTTCATGTTCATCTACTCATTCCATCTTTCATATTCTATCCTTTCTTGATCTCGTTTATCTCATGCTCTAAATTTTAAACGCTTATTCTCATGGCATAGACTGCCAATCTTTCTTATCATCACATTTATCTCTTTTCTTTTATATCTTATGATACCTTAGCATTCTACTCTCTCATTCTCACACTCTACACTCTACTTTTCTTCTCCAATAGCACATACTGCTATTCTTCCCACTCATCTATCTCTTTTATCTTTTTTGCCTCTTAACAATTTGATCTCATGCTCTCCACATATTGTATCGTTGCTTAACCTCTGTCTCTTCTATTCTCTACTCTTAATCTTCCCATCTCCCTCCATACTCTATCTCATCTCCTCTTTCCTCTACTCTTTTCTATAATATATGTATACTCTTCTCTTGCTCTTATTGCTTAATCTTATACTTCTCTTCTTGATCGCTCACGAATCCTTTGTCCTTCTCTTTCTGTCTTGAATCCCTTCACGGATTCCTTACTCTTTATCCCTCACAAATTATCTCTAACTTCTTGAAAGAACGCCATTACCTTATTCCACTTGTGGAACCTTTTATCTATCTTTTCTAAACATACACAATCTTTAATTCCCGTAGGAATCATCTATCTACATCCCTAAATGGATCATATGTCTATGTTCCCTAATGAACCATTATCACATTCCTATAGGAATCATTCTCTATATTCTCAAAGGAAACTTTACTTTTTATTCCCGAAGGAATCCCTATCACTTGTCCCCAAAGGAACTTCTATCTCCTACCCTCGAAGGAACCATCTTTCTTTACATCGCTCTATTTATTATACGACTCATCACATAACATATGTCCCATGGAAATTATATATCTTTCTGTCTTTAAGAGATCTTCTAATAAACGTTTAGTACTTAACTCATTAAGTGCATATTCTTCATCTATGTTTATTAACATAAAGGTATTCTACACAATACCATCCATGTCTAGACATAGCTACACACATATTTGATTATACTACGTATAAACATTCTCTATCTCTATCTGAATCTCTTAGGTTTCTACAAATAATACTTCTCATCATCTAGTCATACATAGGATTATAATACATAAAATCACATTCTTTCTTTATCTACAGTAAAGGGTAATCCTCATAACACTTTTGTTCTTTCTCTATATATCTTTACATAGCTTGGCTACACACACATCCTCAGATACATGATCTTAAGTGTATGACCACAAGTACATAATCTTACATAGGATTATAGTACATATAATCCTCTTCTTTCTTTCTCTTTATCAAGCTTAGATACATGACTCTCACATACAACATATATATATATATATATATATATATATATATATATATATATATATATATATATATATAACAACAAAAAAAGAGTGAGAGTTATAACTCACCATATTAGTTAGTGATGACTAATACCCTTCTTGGTTCCTTTCTTCTGTTGATGTATCTTAGTTTATACTCTTGATTAAGGCCTATTCACACAACATATAAAGTTCCTTAAAACTCGTCTTAGCTTATTAAGATCTTATCTACTTCTAAATGTCAAAATGATCACTTAATAGATCATAATTATAACATTATTTCAGTCTCTACTTCTAAATTCATTACAATCAATGAACTAAGCATCTCATACTACTTAATTCATCATAATTTAACATCTAACGCATCGATTAAAATAATTGATTGTTTGGGGCTTCAAACCCTAACTTCACACATACAAATTTCACCATTGAAATCACACATAAATGTAACATCTGAATCTAAAGGTGCATTTTATTTTATTAATGTTTGGCTTTTGACAGTCGCCGCAACGCGGGGAAGGATCGCCACGACATGGCGAGGCATTTTTGGTCGTGAGTTCTTTAGATTTGCCACGGTATGGTAGGCATAGGCCACGCCGTGGCCGCTTTTGATGACTTAAACGCTAATGTTCCGGGTTTTGCACCCTATTTAAAGGAACGAGGAAGCTAGTGTTTGTTCATCCTCAGCCCCCCATGACCCTCCTTAGCTCTGAAGAAACCCTAATTCCTTTTCATCCATTATTGAAGCTTACTTTGGTGTTTTGGGGGGATTTTGAAGGAAAGAGAAAGAAGGAGTATGCCAAGGATCAACAAGCAACTCCCCATTTCTCTTCTTATCATGTTTATGGACCTTTGTAACTGTCCAAGAATGCAACTTTATGTTGCTTGGTTGCTAAATATCGAGTGTTGTCCCATTCTCTTCTTGTTCTTGTTAGTTGGGATGGTGAGATCCCATAAAGGTTGCAACCTTATGAATCTATGGATTATTTGGAGTTATTGATGGTTTAGATTTGAAGTATGGTTGATTGATTGAACCATGCATGGGATTTTGGTCATCATCCTCAGTTTTTACCTAATATGAGCTGAAGACATGCATTGGACATACATGTCTGTAAAGCACCAACTTTTAGGTTAGTTTTGGTGTTGGAAACTCTTCTAGAGTTGATGGACTTCGAAATTTTAAGATTAAGTGCTTAATGATAAAGTCCATGTCATGTTTTCCCTCTATTGGACCTAGGGTCTAAGATCTTCATCTTTTGGAGAGTCTTAAGGGATAAAGTTGAAACTTTATCCATCTAGACCATAAAAAGGACCACATCTGAGCATTGGAGCTCTTGTAATCGAAGGAAACGAGTTAACCCATTATGTTGTTTTGAACCAGGTGCCCATGGTATGGTCCTAGGTTTGCACTGCGTGGCAATTAGGGATTTAGCTTCTATTTTATTGTTTACGAGCCACGACATGGTCAAGGATGGCCGTGACATGGCAAGTTAACTAAAGTCATCTTTGACCGTTGAATTGGTTTAAGATGACTTTTGGTCAAACTCCTAGTTTTGGTAGGAGAGGTAAGAGTTTATGAGTTTACTTTGTATAGTTGTATAGGTTCTCTGTAGCATCTATATTCTTGACAGTGAGAGTAGTAGCGGTTGATTATCATTTGAGATGCGAGTCTTCTCACTGTACTTATGGGTCGAAGGCACCAATGTCGTCCCACTTAATTGTCTTATGTAGAATGCTAGATGTCTTTGTGACTCTTGCATGAATGATTAGGTTGAAATAATACCCCAGGGTTGGGCCCATTATCATATTTTTGGGTTGAAATATACCCCAGGGCTGGGCCCCTTATTTTATGCTTTGGTTGAAATATACCCTAGGGCTGGGCCCAGGATTGTATGTTGGGTTGGAATATACCCCACAGTTGGGCCAACTGATTAGTATGGTGTGGGATATTTTGGGGAAACTTAATAAGCTTTGTGCTTACTGTTTTGTGGTTTAAAATTTTTAGGTACTTCCAGTTCGAAAGGGAAGGGCCCGACGTGATCGCACAACACCCCTCCTCCCCCATAATTTCGCATTTATGACTATTTTACTCTGAAGATTTGATACATTGTATTGTGATTAATTTTGAGACACTTGATGTATGGATTGATGATTTTTAAAATGAAAAAATTGTATCATTATGTTTAGGATTTTACAAGAAATCTTGTTCGAAGCGTATAAACACTATCAATGACATCAGTTAACAAGCTTCTTAAGGCTAATCAATCATATCTAACTAAAGTCTATAAATCACCATTAAACCACTGAGGTATTAATGATGAAGGAGATTACCTCACAACCTTTTGATGTATAATCCAAGCCATAAGTACCCTTAACCACCACTAGACCCTCCTTGATCCTTCAAATCACCGGAACTTCTCTATAGGGGTGTTTTGGGCTGCTAATGACGAGAATAAAAGGCATAACATCCTTTTATATGATGCGACACTATGTCGTGGTGGTCTGTTTACCGCGTTGCAGTGGCAAATTAACCTTGGTTAATGACATCCATTTGATTGCTACGTCGTGATGATCAACTTTCCATTCGTGGTGCTCCTCCTCCACCAGCACCCTACTTTGACCATCGCACTGGGCACCCATATAATTCATTGCGAGATATAGTAGATTGCCTTTATTTCTTACGATGAACTCCTACCATGTGGTGGCAATTTTTCACCGCGTCTCCATAGTTGCTTAACAACAGCCCCTGGCTGATTCCATTCCAACTTTGGGACATTTATCTTCAGTCTACAAACTTTCATATCTTTTTCATTTCTATCACATTTTCTATTATCTTTATATCCATGCGAAGGTGAGAAGATACTCTACAATTTTTTAAGTCATTTCTCACTGACTTAGTATGGGTCTTAATTTGAAAAAAAAGCCACAAAGTTCGCCCAAAAACATAAAATACCCATTTTACCCTTTTGACCAAAAATGCATTTTCTCATGCATTCTTTCTCTTGAACTTACTCATCTAATATCTTCTTAGTGACATAAACTCTTAATGGCTATTTTCATGAAGTCATAACTTCATATTCTCATCTTTTTCTTATAATTGACCATTTTACCCTTTTGGTCAATATTGGACTAAAAGTCAACTTTCTCTAAATTTCTAGTTCTTAGAATCTACCCCCATTAAATAGATTTCACCACTTGAAATATTTTCGTATTCTCTTGATCATTTAATCACTTAATGACTCATTTCAAAGGCTATTCTCTTCTTTAGTCTCTTAACCCGAAATTGCAATCTATTTTCCTTTTCTTTGCATTTTCAATGAAATGGCCAATCTTTCTTCATTTCTATACTCTAAATTCTTGTTAGCGGAAGTTTACTGCTCCATCTATTCTTGTATAATAACATTACATACTTAGCACCATTTTTCATCTTTTGTCCCACTTTTCACAACCATGTACATCAACTTATCACCTTTGATTCTTTTTCTCGCATGTGTACTACCATACTTGTTAATCATCTAATCTTAGGTAAGTTACCATTTCTCATGTACTTCTACGATGCCATACTCACTCTACAACATGTGAGTACTCACTACTTCTCTAACTCTTAGCGAAGTATTATATCTACTTACTTCACTATCTTTCTAAAGTGTTATATCCACTAGAACTCCTTTCTTATCAAGCTATAATTAGTGCTCGTGCGCTAACTTTCACATTCATATTTCTTCTACTATCAAGACACAAAGTCTCAATCTATGCATGACATGTTCTTCTTAAATACCGTGTTTATCTTTCTTGTCCCACCACACAATTCTAAGGTAGCTTAATGGTTCCATTAGATTGACGTAAGTGCAATGTATATGTAGAGCCCATACATCTGCATGTACACTATACTTATATTGATTTAATCTCACCATTACATACCCTGATTAACAAGTTTTCTTTTTTCTTTTCTCGTTCTTCACTTGATCCCCAGGCAGTTCAATGATTTCATTGAATCATAACAAGCACCATGTTCCTGTAGTGTCCATACACTACATGTGCACTATACTTATCTAGATTCAATTTCGCCATTTCACTTATTGGTTCATAATTCTCATTTCTTACATGGTGAACACTTCTTAATTTACCATGCTATTAGTTTTTCTCTTCTAACCCACTTGATCCTTTGGTAATTTGTTGGCTCTATTGGATTGCAATAAGTATCATTTATCTGCAGCGCCCATACACTGTACACACATCATACTTATCTAGTTCCAATATTTCCACTTTATTACCCGATTCACATATATTATATCTCTTTTCTCATAACCATTTCTCTACTTGAAATTTTAGGGTACTTATCTTCACTACTCCTCAGCTGCTATGATTTTCTCAATTGTTTTTACTAACTCTTTTCTTACATTGGGAAGTTACACACTCCTAATGTTTTCAACTTTTCAGTTTTAGATGACAGTTAGTCATGTCATTCTTCTCTAGGACTCTACTCCCAACCTTAGACTCTTCTCCCGATTCTGCTATCTTCCCACCTCTCTATACAATTTCTTACTCTCTTTCTAGTTGCCCTTATTACACATAAGGTCAATCTTTCTTCTTTCTCTGACTGTTATTCACAAGTACATTGTCATAATACAAACATGTCTACACACTTTCACGGTTTCATATTTCCTCACTATAGGAGCTACATATCCACTTATTTCTCTCTTATATTCACACTTCCAAAGTGTCCTCTTATTCTAAATTCTCCATGTCTTTTACTTCCTACAAAAGTATTGACCCATTTTCTCGTGTTCCTTAGTTGTTAACATAACTTTAGAACATTCTATCTAACCTTCTATTTCTCTTAAGTTTCAATCATGAAACTCATTGCACCAATTTCTCTTTAATACCGTATCTATCTCCTCTCCCATCTAATATATCTCTGGTCAATGTTATCCCTATAGCATCAATGACCTGGTGTAAGATGTACTCTATACATCTCATACATTGTCAAAATAGCAATGGAATTTCATTTTGGCATGGCCATTTCTCTCAGGAAATGTCACTCAATTCTTGTAGTCATCATTACACTTCTTTACTCTTTACCTCTTTCTAAGATATACGTAATCTATCTTTCTTTTCTATGTATGGGTATAAAAACCATGTTGCTCTTTCTACCATTTATGTCCCCATTTCTATCTATATATCTTTATGTACCTCTTTCCATTCCCTTCCTTTCTAAATCTTTACCAACTCTACTATTTGGGACACATACTCTATCTAGTCTCCGTTTACTATCACACATCATTTCTAACACATCTATTTTTCATTATACTATAGTATCATTCTTTTTACATACTCTTGGCATCTCGTTACATAAAGAGGTTATTCTTGTCATTTCACAAAATGACATTTCATTCTTTCTTATTGCCATTCTTGACCCAAACTTTCAAGGTTGGTTAATCTACTAATCTTGTATTGTTCAGGGTAGTTATCTTCACATATCATCAGTTTCATACTTTGATCTCTTAGCATGGTTTATTCCAAAACCAGCTTATACTCTCTACTTCTCATTTATCTTGAATAGCTTAAGACTGGGAATGGATTCACCAAACCATATTCACTTAAACTATAGCCTAGATACCAATTGTAACGAACTAGATTTCCTTACATCTAATATAAGGGATAACCAAAGTTATTTCTAAAAATTTGTGGATTTCTATTAACTCATAAAAATAAAAACATTTTATATCCAAGGTAATAATCATGATTTTACATTAAATTCTCAACATAAAAGAACAACAAGGAAATACAAATAAGACAACAACTTAGTCTAAGTCCTTGTGCTCCTGACTTCACTTCTAGTACCATGATTGTTGTTACCTATACCTGCAACACATGAAACATTTCAACAGATGATGCATAGTGGTGACCATCGTTACAACATAGTTACAACCTTTGGCAATATTACTATTAATAATAGGCTCCTTTTAGGTTACACACAAGGTAACAAATAATCAATAAATTACATGGGAATATTAGAGGTACTTGATTTGTTAATTAACTAATAGTCTTTAATGAATTAAGTGAAATCTAAAAGTTCTGGAATGTGTAGCAGGATAAAATTAGATAATTTAAGTAGTCATATAATTACCATGTATATGGATATATATTAGGTGACTAGATAATTATCTTTTAGGGTTTTATATTCATCCTTTTAAATAGAGAGCACTATGGACGAATTTAAATGATGAGTTTTATCAAAAACCTATGAAAAATTTGTCTACCTCTCTTCATTCCTATAATCACCCATATTCCAGTTAACAAGTCATGGTGGCTTCATGGCCATGATGTGGCATCGTTGTTTACAACAACTACGAATTTTGGAGCCTTCGTTCATGGTGTTTGTTACATGGTTTGTTGTTTGATGTTGCTAATCTGAGTGCCTTGGGTGTGACAACAAAAGAAGAGTTCTACGTTGGACTCTTAAGATCTCATCAAACAATCAAAGATTTGTGAGGGTTTCTACAACCTTAAAGGAATGATTTATTGAATATTAAAGTTACATTATATAGGTTGTTCAGAGATCTAGTTTTTGGGCATAATGAGGATCAAGAGTTATTGCTTTCGTTGTCCCTTATATGCTATCTAAAGATACTTAAAATCCATTAGTGGTATCAGAGTGGTCTGTACGTTTTCCGTTCTTGTATGTTTAACTGAGCTTGCATGCTTAGATCTATTCTGGTTTCCACATGTTAACTGTTTTTTAATTTTTTTTGGCAACTAAACTAATTGAAAAATCAATATTGCATGAAAAAAAATCATTTTTTTTGATGTGGTAGGTCTTCCTCCACGACATCGTGGCTTTGATCTTAAAAAACGGTTTCGTGTTGCACCACATCATGGAGTGTAACCCTATGTTCCAGGTATAAGTATTTTTGTAATTTTAGGCATTTAAGACATAAAAATATAAGTTTTTCTTGGCCACGACGTGGTTGTGATAGCACCATGACGTAGCAACACTTGATGGAAACGAGTCTTCATTTAGGGCGCAACGATATGGTAGGCTATTGGTCATGACCTGGCAGCCGCCAGTATGCAAAACCCTAATTTTTTGGGCTTTAAGCCCTATTTAAGGATGTGATGGCTTGATATTGCTCACCTTCAGCCTCCATCACCTTCATTTCAACCTAATCAAACCCTAGCCTCTATTGTTGAGTTATTGAAGGTTTTTGGTTATTTTTTGTGATATTGAAGGAGAAAAAGGTGTCCCTTGAGTAAACATCCATCAAGCAAGCTCCCTCACCACCTTGTAGCACATATTTTTGACCATTATAAGTCCTTAGCTTCCAATATTTATGTGTTATGCTTCTGGATCTAGGTTTTTATGCAATTTTCTCTATGCTTTAGGAGAGTGTGAGTGGATGGATTCCATAAAGTTGCCAACTTTATGGATCCTTGAGGTTTCTTTCAGGATTAGTGATCCAAATTTGAGTTTCAGATGGGTTTTGGCACATGATATTTTGACCCCATTTCAATCATTATTGTGACCTAGCTTTAGAAAGACATGCATCGAACATGCATGTTAATAAAACAATGATTTTTATGAATCACTGGGTGTAAGATAGCTTTCTAAAAAGTATAAATGTGTAGCTTGAAGGATTAAGAGCTGAATGCTTTAATTTGGTCAAATTAGGTCCCATGACGTGGTGGTTTGGATGCCAGAATGTGGCGGTAGGTAGTATCATGATTTTTTTTGTCACAAGGCTACCATGATGTGGCTAATGCTTGGTCACGACGTGGTGGTCAGCTAACTAGACTTTTGGATGTGGAATTTGACTGTTGAGCAAGTTCGCTCTTGGTTAACTTGAGGGTTTTCAGAATATAGATTGAGGATGTGCCTCTGATTTTGTATAGGTGACACGTAGGACCATTCTTTGTTCCGTGAGAGTTGTGTTGTTGTCTGCTAGCCTACAAGGTGAGTATCCTTATGTGTAGGATTTTGGTATGTTGTGATGATCTGTTAGACTGTTAGTTATGTTATGACTACATGTGTTTGTTGGTTATTGTTTATTTGTTTGCATATGTCGACATATTGTGGTGGGGTTGAGGCGGTCATGCTTTGTGTTGTAGGACAAGATACCCGAGCGGTTCAGATGTACTATACGCATTTCGAGGCAATCCATTTAGACTGTAAACCAAATAAGAGCGGTCTAGGTGTACTGTAAGCCTTGCGAGGCGGTCGAGTTAGACTGTAGGCTCATGTGTGCATGTATTATATGTGTATTGTTGTGTGGGGTATTTTGGGGAATTCACTGAGATTTTTCCTACAGTTGTGGATTTAAATGTTTCAGGTACTTCAGAGGATCGGGGGAAGTCGAAGGCATGATTGTACAAATCATCCTGTTGATTTGGGTTTGAGAGATGTTATTGATACTATGATTTTATGGTTATGTTTTGAAACGATGAATTAGATTTCTTATTATTTTATGGAAAATCATTTGAAAATGAAACATTTTTTCTATGGTTTTTGGGACATTGCATGGAGAACTCTCATCTACAACATGGCGACACTGTTCATTGATTGCTTCATTTAATAGATAATGTTAGTTTCCTCATTGCTCGCCCCTTAAGTTATATGCGTTGATTTAGTTCAACATGAAAATTTGTTAAATTTACTAAAGTTGGAAAACATTATGCTTGTTGGTTTAATTAGTCATTTAATTGTTTAATTAATTAATTAAAATTCAAAGAATAAGATCTTGATAGAATGTATTAATTATTGAAATTGCATCCTCCTATGTCCAATTAGAATTAATAGACATTAAATGTTAAATGGTTTAAATTATGCCTTCTATATATGGTAAATTTTCATTTATATATTTAACATTATAATACAAACATGGTGTCCTCTCATGTGCGAGAGCATTGTCAATCTCAACATAACTAGGCTCACTTACTCTAAATGCTAAAGTTTAAAGAGGTCTCTTTGAATCCTATTGAGTCGGATTTTAAGTGGCATTTAGTGTTCGCCACCCTCACCGCCATTTTATATTTTGTGAGTAGAGTTACCAAAAGGGTTTGATATGACACATGGCTTGTTAAAAGTAATAGCATTATAAGTATTTAAAAAATCCCATTTTATATAAATTAAAATGTGAATCTTATGGTTCTCATGGAAACTACGTCATGTAGTAAATATTCTTTTGGCATTATGCGTGTGTGGTTTACCGACGAGTCAAATAAGAATATTGTCGGAAAGAGGTATATGGTAATCAAGGTTCTCAAGCGTTATGTGAGTCGAATATCGTGTATCTTTGCATTGTCGGTTCACCATTTGGATTCTTGATCCTTTGCTAATCTAATCACTAGTGCTAAATGAGCATAAGAAGAAACTAAACTTGCTATTTACATAGTGTCAATAAATCTTGAAAGATCTAGCAATCTCATAAAAATAGAGATCAGGAATTGTTTGTCTACCTAAATAGCTTCTTGGTGTGATTTTCGGCTAACCCACTTCACATCATGGAGTGAAATATGGATCCTAGCCTTGTTTGCAATAATATGATAATTGGGTAATTATTCATTAAGAAACAATAAAAATAAAACCAGGATGAAAATTTAACTAAATTATGTCTTAAAAGTATCTACTAAAAGTTAACTGCTATAAAATCCTCTAAAAGTATAAGCTAGAAGGAATGGTCAATCTTTTTTGTGGTTTGAGAAGATTTGTCTTATACAAAAAGAAAGATTGTGCCTTTAGGTTTAGGAAGGAGAAAGTATCAAATACACTTACTAAATCGATAACATTGTTGCTATATGGAATTCCGTCAAGTTAGGAGTTGACATAAGGAAACATAATCAACTCGCTAACTTATTAATGTTAATAAAATAAGGTGATTCTGATTAAGTATGAGCAACTTAGAAAGATCCATCTTAGCAAATGTTAAGTGTACAAATTGAATCAATATGGAATTCCATCATGTTAGGAGTTGATTATGGGGGTATAATCAACTTGCCAGTTAATTGGCTATTTTCAGGCGATTCTAATATGAGTTATTTGGAAAGATCCATTACGGAACTACATTGCATGTTGAGTACCTTTGGAACTAACATGGAAAAGTAGAGAGACTCCGAGCTTCAAAGAAAGAAGTACATTGATAAGTTTGAATAAATGTATAATTCTATCGATTACGAATTGGAAATGACCAGGTGATTCTGACTAATCATGAACAACTTGGAAAGATCCAGTGTGGAGTTGCATAGCATGTTGCGAACCTTTTAGGATTAATGTAGTTAAGCATAAAACTCAAAGCTTCAAATTCTCCTATGATTACCTATCATGAAACAAGTTTCAAGAAGAAGAAAGCCAATTTTCCATAAGCAAAGAGGATGTTCAAAGATGGTATACCCAATAGCAACAACAAGTGCGAAGGACAATATGTAGGCCTATTCTAATACATATTCTAATAAGTTACGTTGATTACTAAGAAAAGGACTAAGATAAACACAAATGCCCGATTTATTTGAAATAAATTAAAACCTAAAGAAGAAATGATTGATAATTGATAATGAGGCCCTACAATAATTTTAAAGATCAGTAGTCAACTCGTTCTTCTAAGTGTTTAGCCTATAATTAGAATAATAAATCCATAACACCATTGGTATGTTACCTTAAATCATTAAGTACACGTTACACGATGAGAACTAACATTTGCAAGAATGTGTAGTGACCAAAACGGAAGTAATAGAGTATAACATAGAGAAGTGATTATGATCAAGGACATCAAATCAAGTCCCTTTACTATCCTTAGGATCATAAGATGACGTATTCTACCAAAATGTTAAGTTTGTGGTCATATGATTGAATTTTTTATACAGTTTCTTGTAAGATAGTTCTGGCTTATTTCAATAAAGAACATTTCACATTTTTTATTTTTTAAAAGGAAATCATGAAATCATTGAAACTAGTATAGTAACAATATTTCAGAGGAGATTTGTTGTTGGATTAAATGCAATCATAGAATCATATTCTTGGACATATGAATAGGCATTACAAAATATCTATTTGGATCGTATTTTGGATTTCATTTAAATCTAAGTCTTATGATAAATGGAAATCTTATTTGTCAAGAATGATGACACTAACACCATATAGTGGTACAATATCTGTTGGAATTAGTTTTCACTATTTGGTAGTTAATATTAACCACGATGCATGTTGATCCAAATATGTTTAGATCCACATCTTGAATATGTGAATTAGAAGTGCATCACCAAATATTCAATTTGATAGAATTTTAGAAGTAATTAAACCCCAAGTATTTTGACGGGTACATTTCACATAATATCAGGATAAATGATAAACAAATGATCTCGTGATATTATCAGATGTTGGAATAAGTTCAAGCTAATTTTCCGTTCAGATTAGTCACAAAACAAAATTAAGAGACAACTGGGAAAAAGATAAGATCTCACATACAATGGGATAGTGAGGATTTTGCACTACAAGAAAAAGACCCTTTTACGCCGTGCAAAACACGACGCTCTTTGATTTATTTTATGCATTAGAGAGCGACATTAAAAAAGTGTTATCTCTTCAAAAATTTTAAGGATTTAGGTCGCGCATTACTGAGTGCCCTTAAATTAGTGTCTCATGTAAAAATATTAAAAACACGGAAGGCACTTGTGCGTCTTCTGTGAATGTCGTTTTATATTTTTTTAAAGAACCGCGCATCTCGGAGGGACAATGAAATCCCCAAATTTTTCAAACCCTCCCTTCTTCTCCCTCGTGTCCACCCCTTTTTTCCTCTTCTAGCCTCAAATTAAGGATCAATTGCTTCACATCATGTTTTAGATTAAGGGTTTGAGATATCTTCCAAATCGACCCTCACACTAAAATTATGGATCAATTTTTTAAACCCCCACCTTCTTCTCCCTCGTCTCCACAAACACATCGTCATCGGATTCCTTCGCTTCTTAGGTGCTCCGAATTCTCCATTGCTGCTTCTTCAGACTTTCCTTACACAGTGTTGTTCATGGGTTTAGCTTAATCCTTTACCAGGGTTAGCAAACACCTTTATCACCTATTAATTTCATATATATCATTGACCGTTTCTTTCGATTCTTCCCACCACTCCAATCTCTGGTTTTTATTTTGTTGCCACCCCTCCCCTCTTTCAATAACTGTTCTTCTTCACCACCTTCTCTTTTTCTTCTTCTGCGAGGGTTTTCGGAATAACTTTCTTCATCCATAAATCCGGCCTTGAACCACCACAATTCTCGCCTCCATCGTCGGCAGTGAGAGTGATCTACTTGGACCCTGAAAAATAGAGCAACGAAGGGGAAGATGTGGTGGTGTTCTTGTGTCTAATTGATTTCAGCCCCCTCGCGAGCACACATAGTTCCCATCGAAAATTATGTTGCCCTCACTGTCTCTTATATCAAATACCTGTTACACCTCCTTCATCAATTCATCATTTTTCTTCCCCATCGGTTACGGCTCTACTGTATCGATGCTTTCTCGACGTTCTGGTTACTAACACTGGTGGTGGAAGAAGAAGGTGGATCGGCGGTACCATACCAAGCGCCTATATAGGTAAACTCCAACTCTCTCTCGATTTCTGCCTTTTTTTCCAGTAAAAACCGATTAATTTGAGGTTAGTTAGGGTTTTTCCCTTGCTCCTCAGTCCTCGACTCTTCTCAGCGATTTTTTTTGTATGCCCCACTGACTTTGGTGAGCTCTCAACCAAATTAGTTGTCTGAGTGTTCAGTGACTGGAAAAGAATATATTTTGTAGGGTACTAAAATGTGTATCTCTATAGATTTGTAAGGTTGATCTTACTTTGATTCTTCATAACCCCTTCCCTAGTTCTCATTTCTTTATCATACCTTAGTACTACATTCATCATTGTTCTTCTACTGATCTGTGAAGCAATTTGCTTTGAACAGGTTCTTTCTGATGGATTACTTAGACAAGCTACATACACAACAACCACACTTGGTACATTTAGGTACACCATTAATGGTTCGTTAACCAAAAAAACACAGATTTATTGTTTTTTGGTTGTTTATGTGACTCTTTAATTACTTGATAGGATTCTAAGAAACAAGGCACTTGAAGCCAACGATAGAAAGCCATTACCTTTATATCAAAAATCTTTTTGCGTGCTGATAGCTGGTGCTATCGGAGCCTATGTAGGAAGCCCTGCTGAGCTAGCACTCATCCGTATGCAAGCTGATTCCAGCCCAACATAGTAACTACACAAACCCATTCCATACCCTCTACAGAATCACTACAGATGAAGGAGTTTTAGCTCTCTAGAAAGGTGTTGGTCCCACTGTGGTTAGGGCAATGGCATTGAACATAGGCATGCTTGCTTCCTATGATCAAAGTGTTGAGTTCTTCAAAGACAATCTTGGTTTTCTGAAGCAGCTACAATTGTAGGTAAGATCAAGGTGTTGTTTCCTTTTTTTAACTGTGAGAAGAGTGCAGCAGAGTCACGAAATCCAGCTTCACAAAATGTAGTGATTCTTATATTCAATAGGTCTGTGGAGTCTGGGTTTCAAAAGGAGATGGATATGGCGTCATCAAGTGGGGCCCATGTTTCTGCTAGACTTGTGATTTCACAAAACCAAATGGGTTGTATGTTGGGTAAAGGTGGGTCCATAGTTGCAGATATGAGAAAGATGACTGGTGCTTTTATAAAGATAGTTGGTGATCATCAAGTTCCTAAGTGTGCACCTGAAACTGATCAAGTAGTGTTGGTGAGCACCATTTCTTGCATTTAACCAATTTACTATACATACAAATTATCTGTTATAATTTTATTTTTATTTTTAAGAAAAGGTGACAGGAGAGATGATAAATGTAAGAGATGCTTTATACAGTGTTACTGGAAGACTAAGAAACAACTTATTCTCAAATAAAATGTCAAATAGCCATGAAACTGGAACTGTAACAAAAAGGGTACATATACACACCATCAATCTTCTGTTGCCATGTCACATTATCCTAATCAGCATAATACTAATTTAACTCAAGCTATGGATAATCTCAAACTCTCAAGTAGTAGCATAGATCGTCCTATGACACATGGAAAATGGCACCTTCCGGTATTATTCTTTTTTCTTATTTCTTCTTCCTATTTTTGATGTTTGAGAATTGAATTGTTCCTTTATTTATTGCAGATGGGACAGGATATTAGCACAGGGTTAACTTCTGTAGGTAGATCTGTTGCTATAGTGAGTAACATGAGTGTGGAAATTCTAGTACCCTAAAATGTCATTGCTTTCGTTTATGGGGAGAATGGAAGCAACCTTACTCGTTTAAGACAGGTAATTGGAATTGGAATTCTACTTCCATATACTTTTCTATTATAGCATTGAAAATCGGTTTGTTGATTGCTATAAATCAATAAGCATTTTGGTTTTATGTAAAAGCAGATTTCAGGTGCAAAAGTGGTTGTGCATGAGCCACGTTCAGGAACAAGTGATCACAATGTGGTTATTTCGGGTACTCCCAATGAAACCCAATCTGCTCAGAGCCTCCTTCAAGCATTCATACTTGCAGACCAATCATAACAAATAACCAAAATCACACAATTTATCTTACATATAGCAAAAACTAATTTCATTACGTCTTTTGTCTTTTTGAAACTAAGCCCAATGAATCATGCTGCTTCTTTTAGTATTATCTCAACATTATCATGATGTAAGCCAGCCCCCCTCCCCCACCCCCAAATATGAATTATTCTTTCATTTTCATTTTATACATCTTATCTTTCTGTCTTCTTTCAGGAACCACCAAATTTCATAGTTTGAAGATTCGTATAATCAATAAACATATCTTCATCGTTTTTCTTGTGCAACTACTGTGAGGAAGGAAATCTCTGATGAGACTGATCGTGAGACAGGACGAAGCAAATAGATTTCATCAGTTCATATATATATATATATATATATATATATATATATATATATATATATATATATATATATATATATATATATCTCAGTATCTATTCTCCTAATCGTGAGATATTTAACCTTTTACTTAAAGATAGTATTATTAACTTTAAGTTCTTTACTTATTAACAGTTAACTCACTTAATAATGTATGATGTTGACAGTTGTGAACTTAACCCTGGTCGATCTTCCTGGTTTGACAAAAGTAGTTGTTGGTGAGTTTAGCATCTTAAATTATTATTCTTATTTTTTTCAATATTAGATAACTTCAAATTGGGATGTAGCAAATGTGTCCCCAATTTCTGGAAGATTGTTTGTGTTAGCATTTGATGATAAGGATTAGGATGCATTTATGTCTTTTTTTATAACTCTTTTTATAAAAAAATATTTATATATCTTTTTTTTTATAACTCTTGTTTCTTGTCGTTTGCTGCCAAGGTATACATTATTCTTATATAAAATGAAATTGTAAATTTTTATATTCTTTTTTATATAAATCTTTTTATATTTTATAAAAAAAATAGGCTGTGGGAAAGGTGTTGCCAGAGCTAAATGGAAAGCTTACTGGAATGGATTTTAGGGTTCATGGTTTGATGGGTTTAACCAACCAAATAGTCTTACGTTATGTTCCACAATTGCCCCTGTTACAGGCACGATGCTCTCAACTAGTCGGCCATCAAATCTTTTGAATACATCAACTGGTATGATGATGATGTAATACCTTTTCTTATTTTGCTCGCTAAAAGACATAACTGTGATGAAATTTGGGCACACAATGCACTCAGAATGCTATCACGAGATGATTAAGCGTAATAAGTAAGTGAATCTAAACTTGTCCTGGATTAGTTCATTTCCAAATCTTGTGAAATTTTAGCTAAATTTCAATGGATATTATTACAGATACTCTTGTCCCATATGCTCAAAATCAGTAATGGATATGTCTATGATGTGGAGAGACTAGATGAAGAGGTGCAACTATTGAATCTGTGACTGTGAAAATTTAATTCTAAACAACAAATTCTTGATCATCTTTTGTTTCTATAAGTTGGTTTGTTTTGTAATTCTCAGATTGAAGCTACTGTGATGCCTGAAAATTACAGACAAAAGAAGGTATTATATTACGAGTTTCTTGAATTTTGAATCTTGAAGAGATTGAAACAGTAGAAGTGAATGGATAATTGTGAAAATTGCAGGTTTGGATCTTATGTAATGAGTGCAATGACACTTCAGAGTTTCTTGAATTTTGAATCTTGAAGAGATTGAAACTGTTAAGTTTTAATGTAGTTCTTTCTCCACTTCACTTGTGTTGTGTGTGGATTGATTGATTTGGGGAACAGAGAGGCTTCCAAATATGAAGAAAGCTCCTACTTGAGGATACTTTTGGACAGCAGAGATGCGTCAAGGTAGCATAACATATCTATTTATTGTTGGAGTCTTTATATATTAAGTAAACAAATTGCTAAAAAATTACAGAAAGTCAACGCCTCCAACGTGAAGTATAGATATACTTCCAATAATTTTGATGGTTTGCAATGCCAAAAATTTTCGTTTCTGATTATCGTCTTCTCTTTCTATTGCCATATGCTCACACAAATTTCTGTAGCTGATTACACATTCATTTAATTATGCAGGTTTTGAAGTTTTTGATGGAAAAGAATAGTGTTAATGCTATTCATAGAAAAGTATGTTGGTATTTTAGGAAATTTGGCTAATAATTTAGTTAATTATATAAAAAATGTTGAAATGTTACATTTGTCTACTATTGGAATGATTATTTGTATGACATTAAATTTTGTGCAATGTATTGTATTTTTTGTATACGGTATTTCATTTTTTTATTATGAAAATGCATATTTAATTTGAAAATTAGTATATCTATAAGTAATTTTTAAAAAAAAAAATTAAAATTACGATACACAAAAATATGTGTCGTCTTTATTTATGACATGACCTTTCTTGACAGGGGCTTCCTTGATACGCATTGCGTGTCATAAACACGCGCGTCGTAAGATTACGACACACAAATGCGTGTCGTCTTCCTTTATGACAGGGCCTTCCTTGATACGCATTGCGTGTCATAACCGCGCGTCGTAAATGCGCGTCATAAATGCGCGTCGTAAATGCGTGTCGTCTCTCTTTATGACAGGGCCTTCCTTGACGCGCATTTGTGCGTCGTCTGAGCGTTTTACGACGCGCAATAAGCGTCGTAAAAGGATGTTTTTCTAGTAATGTTGGTCAAAGGTTAATGATCATCTAATGGTATTCTAAAATAGTTTCACAACTCAAACAAAAGTATTGTCATAAGCAATATAATTGGATAAAGACAAAATCATTAGTTGATTTGTAACTAAAGATTCGTATTGTGCCTACAAAAAAAATTCATGGATTGTACCATAAATGAGTATTATAAGTGTCTCTGGTATTGTACAAACTAAGAAATTTGTTATTAAATGATCTTTGAAATGGGCTATTTCATTGGACGCCCCAACTATATTTTTGGAAACTCTCTGAAAACAAAGTATTTGTTGCTCTAAGATCAGTCTCTCGAAAGAGAGAGCTGATATCCAAAAAAAAAACTAGTAGGAGCCATATTGATCTTGATAGGACTCGAGAATCAATTGACGAATAACCCAATGAAAAACACTAGTACTTAATTATAGGTTAATGCCTAATAAGTAAAATGACATCCCCCTACCTCTTCCACATAGATCTAATAGAAGACATCATGGACCTCATTGACTCCATGTCACATAGGAAATGGGTCATAGATAGATTGTAATCAGAGTCTATCAACTCACGAAGGCTATGGAAGGCTCAATAAGCCAAAATTGGAGGAGTCTATGAGGAATGACATTTAGTCCATGTATGCTTGAAATTTAAATTAATCCAACACTTAGTGTATATAGATCTTAAAAAGATGACAATAATGGATAGGAACACACATATATTCAAACCAAGATGGGTTTTGAAAGAAATGTAGGCTAGAGAATCCCTTTAACGGATTCTAATAAACATCTCATGTTTGGATCATTTTCTTTGATGAGAAATTGATAATTTGAATGACAATAAAAAAAGATAGTTTGTATAAATTTTAAAGCTAGAGCGATCGAGTGATGTTTTCCCTTGCATTGAAATAGGAAACGATGTCCTAACTTTGATAAGAGTAAAAGCTTTAATTAGCTTAGGAAATGATTCATTTTGATATATATGGGATGAACAAGAAAGTATACTTAGAGTCTATGGAGATAAATCTAAGTGAATCATTGATTTAAGCCAAATACTTGAAATCTTGAGGAAACTCAAGATGCAGAATTAGGGTTAAACATATGACTCTTGGATTTCTACACTATAAATGTATACCCTAAGCCCTAAAATCGGACACCCTTGTATTCTAAGCAGAGTTAACTTATTTTAGAGTCTCATAAACCTCTCTCATATTCATCTAATTGTTTATTGGTGTTTGTGACTTGTTTGAGGCATCACACTTGAGTTGCTAAGCTCTTTCAATGCCTTGTTCTACAAGCCACTAAACAAGGTAATCTTCTAACTAGTTTTTATGATTCAAATATCACCTTTGCATGCTAGTAAGGCTTCATGCTTTGGAAAAAGAATATTGCATGTATAATTAGAAAAAAAACATAGTTCCAAAGGATTAGGGTTGTATGTGCACCATAGGGATGTTAGAGTACATAAAACTCATCACTCGTATAAGAGACATGGGTGTTTTCTGTTATATAGATTCAATTGTATTGCTTTAAAAGTTAAAAAATTATGATTTTTGCTGTCTGACTGCTGGACTTGACGAGTCGCCTGAGTGGACCTGACATGTTGACTCATTTATGACCATGAACTCGATGAGTCCATTGCCTGGCTCCACGAGTTGGATCACCTGTTAGCAAAATTTTTGAGTTTTTGGCCTGTTTTGGATAAGGATCATTACCATAAACTGTTTTGGATTAGGATCATTACCACAAATTGTTTTGGTTCATAAAATTTGTTTTTAATCATATGGTAATAGTTATCCTCATTGAATAACATGATGATTGTAAAATTTTAAGATAATTGCTTGATTTTGTGAAAAACTAATTATTTATAAATTTTGGAATTATTTTATATGACTAGTATTAGGTCAACTTGGTAAATGATCAATTATATGATAGTTGTATTAGTTAAAATTTGATCTAAAAGTTTCTTGAAGAGTTTCATAACTTGTCCTCAAGTTATGAAATATCAAAAGTCTCATTCATGAAACATTAACTCTTTAAGTTATAGAATTCCCAAAGTCTTGAAGAGTGTCATTACTTATCCTCAAGAGGTTTTGAAGTGCTTCAAAACTTTCCCTCAAGTTTCGGAATTTGAAAAGTCTCATTTATGAAACTTTAATTCGAAACCCTAGAATTTTAAAAGTTTAAAATTTAACCCTATACTATTATAATATTAAAGTTTATTACTTATATATATGTATACGACGAGTCACTGTTACCGTTATTAGGCATCATTCACGAAGCCGGTCTATAAGGGGGGTATAAGGAAATTGCCTGTAACATGGCGATTGAATGGGTGTCCATTCTCACCCACCGCTTCCTTGATTGGTGGAGGGTCGTTAGCCGAATGGGTCGGATAAGAAATTAATCCTTATTAATAAGTATAATGATATTATAAAGTAACTAAACTTTTATAAATTCCCAATCTTTGTTACTTAAGGAAAAATGTGAAAATGGTGCTATTCCATGGAAAATGCATTTTGCACCATGATAAGTCGTTAGTGGAGCGTGAGTGGTTAACCGACACACTAATATTTTGCAATTAGATTCCGACATCCCTCTTCTGAATTGTAGAATATTGTGCTGGATCCTAGCCTTAATATTTCATTTGGGTGTTATATTAAGGATCTTTATCTAATCCAAACTTTGTCTTTTTTTTTTTTTTTCAGATGTCTAATTCAAACACTGCTTCAAACTCAATTGCTTCTGGCTTTTTCTCCCTCATGAACTTATGAGGGAGGGTCATTTTGATGGATCGAACTTCAATGACTGGATTCGAAACATTCGAATGGCCATTCGCTATTAGGACAAAGAATATGTCCTCGATAAAGAGCTAAAGGAGATTGATGAAAACACTGCTACTCCCGAACAAATTGTTGAGTATAAGACTCATGAGAGGTACACGACAAAAGTGTTGTGTATCATGATTGCTACCATGACCGCTGAGATTCAGAAGTCGTATGAGGACTTTTGGCCTTATCAAATGCACCTATATTTGATGGAAATGCACTATCAAAGTGCTCGGCAGGAAAGGTATGAAATCATTTCCTCCATGGTCACAACCAAAATGAAGGATGGAGACTCTATCAGGGCCCACTTGCAAAAGATGCAAAGGTTTGTGGACCGATTGTTGAAATTGAATGTCAATTTAGATGAAGAGTTGGCCATTGACATTATTCTACACTTTTTGCCTTCTTGTTATGAAACATTTAGTAAAACTTATCATATAAACATGGAGGAGGTCACTCTAAGCAAGCATCAAGGTCTTTTGAGAACTGCTAAAAGCAGTTTGAAAGGCAAATATGTTGTACCTACTTCTACTGTTGTTGCCCATGTCTTGGCAATTGGATATGGGAAGGGAAAGAAGAGGAGGGCTCCTTCTAATATCCAAGAGGAAAGTCCCATGATGGATCCTCTTCTAGTGGGACCAAAGTTGGTTCTGCTAAACCCTCTTCCAATCCAAAGGAAGAAGAATCCTTCCAATGTCATGAAAAAGGGCACTGGAAACGAAGCTGCCCCAAATACTTGCAGGACATAAAGGATGGGAAGATCAAGCCCACCTTTATAGGTATTTACACTATTCAGTCTAATAACTCATCACATGCTAAATCTTGGGTCCTTAGTAGTGGATTAAATTTAGAATTGAATAATTATTGATACTCGTCTGATATGGCGTGAAATTTTATTTCTTTTCATGGTTTGTATGAATAAGGTTTTACTTTTTCATTTAATAATAAGATTGGAGGTATTAATGCTTATTATAATGGTAAAATTTATTTTGAAGCATTGCCTTGTAATGGTATATATGAAACTATGATGGCTATACATAACTTAGGAAATAATGTGTTGCATATCAATTCGTCCAATTGTTTGGATAAAGCATGCTTATGGCATTGTCGTCTTGGACATGTCAATAAGAAGCGCATAGCCCAACGCCAAAAGGATGGAGTGTTGGAGTCATTTGACTTAAAGTTGGATTGCACATGTGAATCTTGTTTACTTGGAAAGATGACTAAGTTACCCATCACTGGTTCTTATACAAGGAGGGTTTGTTGGATCTCATACACACTGATGTTTGTGGACCCTTCAGATCCGCCAAAAGGGATGCTAACCGCTTCTATGTGACTTTTACTGATTATTATAGTAGATATTGGTATATCTACCTAATCAAGCATAAGTCAGAAACCTTTGATAAATTCAAAGAGTTTAAACAAGAAGTGGAGAATCAATTGGGCAGGAAGATAAATATGCTCCAATCCGATCGAGGTGGTGAGTATCTTAATATCGAGTTCCACGACTTTTTTAAGGAATGTGGAATTCTTTCACAACTGATGCCACGTACGACACCACAACTTAATGGTGTGGTTGAGAGGCGCAATCGTACCTTGTTGGACAAGGTTCGTTCCATGATGAGTCGAGCTTCGTTACCTATCTCATTATGGGGGTATACCTTAGAGACTACCGCCCATATCCTTAATCTAGTCCCAACTAAAAAGGTTGCCAAAAAACCTCATGAAATCTGGACTGGGAAGGTTCCCTCGTTAGCACATATGAAGGTTTGGGGTTGCAAGGCTTTCGTAAGACGAGAGACTCACGACAAGCTCGAACCTGGTAGCGAGCGATGTATTTTCATCGGCTACCCACAGAATTCCTCTGGATATCTCTACTATAGACCAAGTGACAATGTTGTCTTCATTGCGAGGAGAGGGGTTTTCCAAGAAAGAGAAATCATATGACAAGAGGACAGTGGGAGGCAAATTGACTTTGAAGATCTTCAAGAGTTAAGGGATGAAGGAACCTCAAACACAACACTCAACCCGAGGAGGAAACTCCAGTTGAACCAGTTGACGAGTCCGTACCTCTGAGACGTTCTAGTATTGTTAGTGTTCCAATTGTGTTATATGGTTCTCATATAATAGTTGGAGGCGATACGTTTATTAGTGATAGTACATTGATAAATTTGGATGAACCTAACAACTACAAGGAAGCCATGTCAGGCCTTAAGTCTACGAAAAGGAAAGAGGAAATTGACAGAGAGATTCAATCCATGTATGACAATAAAGTTTGGAAATTGTTTGACAATGTACCAGGTCGTAAGATGGTCGGGTGCAAACGGATCTTTAAGAACAAGACGGACATGGATGGGAAAGCACACACTTATAAGGCGTGTTGGTTCTAAAGTTCTTTACTTAAACTCCTGGAGGTGACTATAACGAGACCTTCTCACCAGTAGCAAAGATTAAATCTATAAGGGTGATGCTAGCCATAGCTACGTTTCATGATTATATAATATGGAAAATGGATGTCAAAACCGCTTTCGTAAATGGGAAGTTGGATTAAGATATTTCCATGAGCCATGCAGAGTGTTTTGTCAATGCAAGGTACCCAAATAGAGTGTGTAAGCTTGAGAAATCCATTTATGGATTAAAGCAAGCATCTCGCGGATGGAATCTTTGTTTCGATGAGAATGTAAAAGAGCTTCATTTTTCAAGAAGCGAGGATGAGTCATGTGTATATGTCAAAGCTAGTGGGAGTATAGCCTGCCTTCTTGTATTGTATGTAGATGACATACTGCTCATAGGAAACGACATCCCAACCTTGCAGGAAGTTAATTCCTAGCTTGGGAAGTGTTTCGCTTTGAAGGACCTCGGAGATGCTTCTTATATTCTAGGGAGAAGGATATTGAGAAATAGGAGTAAAAGACTAATATGACTTAGTCAAAGTACCTACTTGGACAAGGTGTTGAAATGTTTCAACATGGAGAACTCCAAGAAAGGAGAATTACCTATCCAGAGCAATACCAAATGAGTAAGAATCAGAATCCGGGTAACGATGTTGAGATAACAGAAATAAGTCGAATCTATTATGCTTCTGCAATTGGCTCGATCATGTATGCTATGACATGTACTCCCCCTAATGTTGCCTTTGCTTTGAGCATGGTTAGTAGATATCACGGGAACCCTGCTAAAGATCACTGGACTACAATAAAGAACATTCTTAAGTACCTGCAGAGGACTAAGGATGGGTCCTTACCCTTAGTGGGAGTGATGACTTTAGAGTGACATGGCATAGGGACACCAACTTTTAGACCGAAAAAGATAATTTCCACTCTCAGTCGGGCTAGGTATTTACCTTAAATAGAGGAACAGTAACTTGGAAAAGTTCCAAACAGGAGACTGTAGCTGATTCAATGTGCGAATCAGTATATATAGCAGCAAGCGAAGCGTCGAAGGAGGCAATATGGCTAAAGAACTTCATCGGAGACCTTGGAGTTGTACCAACTATAAAGGAGCATATGGAGATTTTATGTGGCAATGAGGGTGTGGTCGCCTTAGGTAAGGAACCAAGGGATCTATTGGGTTTATGTACTCTAACATCCCTATGGTGCACATACAACACTAATGCTTTGGATCTAATTTTTCTCTAGTTATACATACAATAAAATTATCCAAAGCATGAAGCCTACAACTAGCATACTATTTGACATTTGAAACACAAAATCAACTAGAAGAATACCTCTTAGTTGTAGCATATATAATTTGGCCTTTCAAGAGCTTAGCACCTCAAGTGTGATGCGTCTAATGGAATCACAACACACCATGAACAAATGGATGATAATGAGAGAGAGGTCATGAACACACAAAATCGACCAGGGTTCTACTTGGAATCCTTACATGCCAATTTTGGAGCTAAGAGGATACACTTATACTGTGGAATTCCGAGAGTTTAAACTTGTAAACCCTAATCCACTCCCTTGGGCCTTTATTCCAATAATCTATATGATAAGCCCTTTGGACTTAATCTTCATGGAGTCCACAAAGATTTAGTCCACATAATCTTCATGGATCATTAGCCCAAACTATAAGTATCATGGATTTACTTATTCAGTCCCCGTTAATTCCAAATTAATTATTTTGATCACTAAATTAATTCCAAATTAACTCTTGATCAATAATAATTAAATAATATTATTTCTCAATTAGTATATTACATTTATAATATATAAATAAATCACAAATAACCTCTCTCTCATATATCCATCATATCAAATTGCCCTGGTGAATGCAACCCAAAAGGACCATGCCACTATCGGGTCAAGTACATACCAATTATAGTTATGGGCTTAGACACCTAATCCAACAGTCTCCTACTTGGATAAGTCTAATAACTATTATTGCAAGTACGACTCCAAAATCCGATTAGCAATCGTAGTTCTCAAAAGCCGTTGCTAAACTCTGATCTGATCAGTAACACGTCCTTTAGATAAAGGATCATATATTCCTCCATTCTAGATATCGTATGGACATGAGATATGGATGATAATGATTCTCTCTGTCCATGTGTTATTTCCCGATTTCCGATTTATGTCGACCGACTAACTGAACAAATCCAATTAGTCCAGGCTTGGCCTAGCACTTAGGTTTGTCATCACTAAATCATCTAGGGGCACACATATATCGCATTTATCCCTCTTAGGATAAAAGGAATGGATAAACTTTGAATCATATACTTGCTCTATTAACTCATCAAATCACACACAATAATACGTTTTATAACACCAAGTTACTGGCATGATTACATATTATCAAAGTGCAACCGACTTGTAAACTGCAACTACATGTCTCCGTTTCAAGAATATAAGATATTATCGTCTCACAATCACCCGTGATGAATTCCATCAAGAGATTCACATGAGCGTGGGTTTATTCCAATACTTAAATCTTATTTTAGGAGTACTCACTGTCATAAACTTGTGCTATGTCTAAACACTTTAGAAAATCTACAGTCAGATTCATGACAGTCCTGCCTCAATACCTAGTTCCAAAGTATGATCGACTGTGGATGGTTTGGATAATCTTATTATTCGGGAAGTCAAAACATGCGAAGTGAAACACAAGAATAATCGAATCCAATATGGTCTCAAAACTTTTGAATATAAATAAAACACCTTTTATTTAATCACCATATTGATTACACATTACTCATTATATAACGTTTCGATTAATCAACTTAATACTTGAATTAAAACAATAGTTATCCCATGCTCCGAGCATGCAAACTATGTTTACCTATGGTCCTTACTTTGTGAAATAGATCAATTGAAAACATTTCAATAATACTCATTTCACAATTCCAAATCCTTAGTGTAAGAACACCTAACTCTTGCCACTATCATGCAATGATCCTTTTTGTAATGTTGAGGTACAAAAGTCATAGAGACTTTGCCAACGATATTACAAAGTATTCCTTTGGGGATTGATAAGAAGACATTTCCAAGGAAGCGAAGTCTCAAATTCAAAGTATATTCCTTTGAACATCCTTCGTGCATAAATAGATTCTTAATATCCATCTCCCATTATGGAAACATTTCCATATATGCCATATGACAACTCATTATTAATAGAATTCTGTCTATTCGTAATAATGTTAATATGGTCCTTCCATTATTATAATTCCAACTACAAGCGATCAATCCTTAACGAACCTTAGATCGTCCTTGACATTTGTTTAATAACTTTAGTCGTATTCGATTCTAGTCCTTTTCCCTCTTAATGCACTAGGCAGTTGGAAACTTAGAGCACATGAATATTATAGCATATGCAATCGATCCTATATTCGAAGCATATGGGACACGATTCATAATGTCTTACATAAAGACATGATACTTGACCAGTTTTTTGCTATAATATTTCCATATATATTATTTCCAATGTTGAAATATTTCAACATGGTATTCATATATATCCATGACTAAGTTTGATTAATACTTCAATCTAAAGATTTATATTCGAAATAAAGTATAAGTGTCCTCTCCGTTACTATAGCGAAACAACTTTTCAATCTTTGTAACTTTGCAAATTAGAACTTTGTTTCTTATAAATAGTTTTGCTAACTTGCAACACTTCACATAATAATCATGCTCCAACTATCATGATAATTATATTCTTACCAGCATAACACTTATGCTCCCACTAGCTTTGACATGTACACAGAAATCAGCTGGACTTCTAAAAATCAATACTTATTGAATTTCTTTCAAAAGTTTAGATTTCCAATACGAGCTGCTTCGATAAAGCCTTTATTTAAGCTCGTACACCTTTTATATGAAACCTCATATATATGTCTAAACTGTTTCAGAACTTACGACAGTAAGTCCCAAATGTTCAAACTATTTGCCATTTCTCACAATTCGATAAATAAAGAGGAATGTTGTACTCATAACGGAACTTGAGAACGCAATTAACACAACTGCTAACTCCCTAAAATCTACTTGTGAAAGCGTTTCCTCACAATCCTTTTCATGAATCAGAAAGAAACCTTATGACGCTTAGATTTTATGGTGTATGTGTTCGTATCCATGTGAAACTTTCATTTACAACTATTATCATTAGATATGGTCTATGGCAAATTGAAAATCATATGGACTTGAACTTGTTCAATCTTAATTTCTTTCCACTTGGCAGGACGAGGGCCTACCATCTCTTCCAAGTTGTTGAGAGATAACCCTTGCTGATTGTGACAACCCCTATATTTTCCAAAAGCGATGTAACACTCAAAAGTCAAATACAACGAAAACTATTTGGAATCAACGAAATTAACCTCAAAAATAAAGTGTTCAAATATCTAAATTGGGATGCATCAAATATAGATATCGTGCCAAGGTTTCCAAAAACATAAAGAACATTTGAAACCGAGTTATATTGAAGAAATTATAACCACGCGAATATTTACGACACACCGTTAAAACATTATTTAACGTAAAAAGTGAAATTACAATAAAATGCATTTTAGCCTTAAGGATCTAAATAAAAGTTGTAGAGTTCGTTAAACTGTAAACGTACATAAAAAGATCGCCCAAATTGGACCTCGTATGAAGAAGTTACGAATTTTCTAAGTTTCGTAACAGTAGTAGAGGGCTAAAAACTCGAATTGAAGATCGAGCGTTATTTAGTTATCGCAACCTAAACGAAAGTTGAATACCTACACAATAGGAGTAAAATGATAAAAACACAAACGAAAACCGACGTCGAATAAAGAAGATATGAATTTTTAACGAACTTTAGCAGTCCCGGCCTATTAAAAACATATCATTAAAAATAAATTCAAAACTAGCCGACGGAGTCAAAATGAAAGTTGTAGAGCATAATCTCACCTACACGTGGATATAAAGAACGCGAAAAACGGAGCCCGTACGCGAAAGTTACGGAATTTAGAAGACGGAAGCCGGGATTACGCCCAACGTAATATAGGAGTACACCCAGCGTACTTAGGAGCAGGGTCGAGTCCCATCGGCTGCAGCTCTACGCCTAGCTAGACTCGAGTCGTAAGCCATGACGCAAAGTTACCCCCAATGTAACCGAAGTACGCCCAGCGTACTCCGGTGGTACGCCCGACGTACTCGACTTTCCAGCACTATAAATAGAAGGCATGACCTACGGGTTTTAGCACACTTTCTCTAAACTCTCAATCACTCTCTCATACTTTCAAGATCCAAAAGCTGTCCCGACGCCCTCGGTTTCCACATCTGAGCCCCCGACGAAGATTCTACACTACCGAGATCCCCGAAGAGCTCGAAGACGCAGCTTTCCGCGGTCGAAGTTCTGCTCGAGTCTAGCCCCACTCTCTTCAAACCAAACAAGTGAGTTCATACCCCTACCTTTCAAATCTTTTCATGTTTTAGGGGGGAAATACAAGTATAATACAAGTAAAAGTATCGATTTATAAACATAAAAGTAACATCTATCTTATTGAATTATCGATATCAACATCTTTACGTATAAAGAGCTATTATATCATCAAGTTATTTTCACTAAATGGAACATAGTTTCTGAAAAACTATAATGGGTATAGTTAGCAAGTTATTCGTACATTTTTACATATACATCTTGAAAAACGAAATACTTTCAAATGAAGTAAAGTCTTTCTTATCGTAAATCTATTTATACTAAGCAATGTGAGATATTCAAACTTCAACGTACTCTTATGTATGCTTTTCAAGTCCTGTATTATATACCATAATCTCTTGGAGGGAGAGCGTGATACTTGTGTATAGATCTATACGGGGTTGACAACCCTGCACCTAAACTGTTAGCTACAGTTAGACCGGCAGGTCTGGGGTGACAAATGTCATAACACTACAACACCTGAAGAATGTTGTTACAGGCAGTCAGTGTCATTAGTATGGTTATAAAACTCACATGAAAGTATAAAAACAAGTTTGATTTACGAGATTCATACATGCATTCATTATTTACATTATTTTGGAACACCAAGTTTATCATTATCATTCAAGTACGAAAAATACTAACGCAATCCAAACTTTGGGAACTTTTCAAACTATATATAGAAAATATTGGATTTTCTGAAAACCGCGTTCATCGATTTTCTACCAAAAAGACATACTTTTCAATACAAAACACTTATGAACTCACCAACTTAATTGTTGACACTTTTTCGAAACCACTTGTATTTCTCAAGGAATCAGTAATACAGGTAACCACCAGCTTTTGAAGAAGGAACGCTAAGGACGTTTATTATTAAACATTTATATCATCATATTGTAATATTCTTTTGCAAATATGTATAACGCAACAATATACGTTTTTATTATATATATGATGGTTGTGTTACTTTCTTTACAATATTCAATTGTTGTGATACTAAGTGAAGTCATCCACCCCCGAATGTTTTCGCGATTCTGGTTTGGGGGTGTGACAGATTGGTATCAGAGCATTGTTTATAGTGAACTAAGTATATTGAACCACATAAGATATACAAACTATAAATGCAAAGGGGACCAAAAACCCTCTGACAAAACGTTTTCATAAACAATACATTTTCTTTTAAAAATATACATTTTTACTCACATGTATTAGTCTCGTATCATGACAAGTTTTCTAAAAAGTATTAAGGCAAGTTGCGACACTACGATTGGGCCTCGGGGTATGTAATCAAATCGAGAATAAATATAGCCTGATCAACTATATTTATCCTGGATTTGACCAATGTACGTTGAGGAATGGTCGTAGTGGACAACAAGCCAAAAACTTACCAAATAAAATTATTTTAGATTTGTCAATTTGAAATACTATAAGAGTATTGTTATAAATAATAGTACAATGAAAAACTTGTGCTCCGTAAGATATAGTTAAAAGTAGGATGTTGTTAAATAGAAATTTCTTTTCTTATGAAATTCTCATACCTCTATCCTAGTACAGACAAATGGTCGGATTCCATTTACCGGGAGATTCCTACTACCCAAAACAAGGCAACAGCGGTTGGATAGAAGAAGACCTGGAGGAAGACCCGGAGGAAATCGAAGAGGAAGTCGAAGAAGAATTCGAAGTCGAAGTCGAAGAATAATTCGAAGTTGAAGTCGGAGAGGAATTCGAAGTCGACGAGGAGGTCGAGGAAATTACTAGTGGAACAGACTCCGAGCCGGAAGTAATCGACCCTCCCATCCCTCATCCTCCCGAAATCAGACCATATCAACGGGGACCCATTCCCATGTGGGGAAGCCACCTCTACTACTGGATCCGCCAACTAGGTGTACGCCCTCCTTTCGGCATGTGTCGAGATTTTTACAATGTCAGTGGGGGAGGCTCAGCTGATTGAGCACTTCCTGTTATTGTGGGCACTATAGCTACCCAGAACTACCATGCGGACAAGAAAGCAGCCAAAGTTCGCGAGATCAATGCTGTTACACAGGGTAACGCCGCAGACATCCGTCATCTGGAAGGACTAGACGAAAATACCCAAATCTACACAGGGACGCTTCAGAATCAAATGGTGACAGCACTAGCAGAAATAAGAGAGGTGAAAGAACAACAAGCAGATTTTGAAAGGTGCCTGATGGGGGTCAAGCAGTTGGATGTCGAATCCAGCTCCAAACGTACAAGACGCCGCAAGTAGAACTTGCTCAACTCCAACAATTTTGATATAGCATAGGACCTCGGATAAAGTTTTTCTCTGATTTCCTTTGTATCTGTAATCGGAGACCTCTACATAGGTCGAAATTTTCCTAAAACATGAAGCATAATGTAACACACCTTGGGTGTGACATATATATAAACATGAAGTACTTCTTTATATACCTCTCAAAACTTATGGGATTAACTAAATTACTATACCTACCTTGAACCCATAAACTAAAGTCAAAACAAATTACAAGATACAACTAACACACGATTGTCAAAACATTAGAAACTTATAGTATTCATTCTTATTTTCTCTACCAGAACATGCCTCCTCGTAGATCAGCATGCAAAAACTCAACTTCAAATGAGCAACAACGGGTCGGGAGGAGGAACAAACAGCTTTACAAATGACCAAGGTCAAGGCCGTTCAGGGTTATGCACTTACAAAGACTTCACCAATGGAAAACCTATTCCATTTTATGGGACTGGGGGAGTATTGGCTCTATCCCAATGGATAGAGAAAACGGAAGCTGTATTCGAAATTTGCGCATGCCCTGAAGAAAGCGAAGTAAAATTTGCTGCTTTTACATTCTCTGAACGCGCCCTGACATGGTGGAACGGCCACGTCAAGACACTAACCCTAGTGGTGGCGAACTCCATGGGTTGGGAAAACTTGAAACGAATGCTCCTTTGAGAGTACTGCCCAAGAGGCGAGATTCAGAAGCTCGAACAGGAACTGTGGGGCCTTTCGATGGTAGGCTCGGACATCGCAGGCTACACCAACAGATTCAGCGATCTGATAACACTTTGCCCAGGGATGTTGATCCTGGAAAGCCAAAAGGTGGAGAGGTACATCTGGGGACTATCACCCCAACTTCGAGGAAGTGTGTTAGCTTCCAAACCCATGACCTTCGACAGTGCCAAGGAACTGGCTCAATCTCTTGTTGATGATGGTGTCTGTTAAGGAGTCACGGCTATCATGGCTGAACCAACCAAAGGGAACAACAACAACGAAATCAATGCCAACAACAACATCAAGAAGAAATTCTGGAACAAGAGAAAGGGGCAAACTTCGCAAGAACCTTCAAAGAAACAAATGGTTGCGGTTTATGCTGCTACTGCTCCCACCACAACTCCTGCTACCCTTGCGCCAACAAAACAATATGCAGGGAACCTGCCAAAGTGCAGCAAATGACACTACCATCACCATGATAATTTCCGCGAGATGCACTGTAAGAACTGCGACAGGAAGGGGCACACAACCCGTTTCTGTAAGGCACCAGCGCGACAGTTACTCAAGTTCCTGGTACTGGGATAAGCCAGACATGTTATGGGTGTGGAGAAACTGGGCACTTCAAGAGGGACTGCCCCAAGACAAGGAACTTTGGCGGTGTTGGGAGAGTGCTGGCAATAGGTCAAAATGAAGCAATAGCCGACCCAATGGTGGTTACGGGTACGTTTCTCCTCGACAACATTTATGCATGCATACTCTTTGACTGCGGTGCGGAGAGAAGTTTTGTGAGTCATAAATTCAAACACTTACTTAATCAAAGACCCCAACCACTCAATAAAATATTCACTGTAGAAATGGCTAACGGTAAAACGGAAAGCACAAGCGATATGTACGTAGGGTGCACATTAAATTTAAACGAACACTTATTTCAAATCGACCTTATGCCCATTTCGATAAGAAGTTTTGATGTAATCATCGGTATGGACTGGCTAAGTCTTCACCATGCCGATATTCTTTGTCACGAAAAGGTCGTTCGTCTCAATCTGCCAACGGCGAAACTCTTGTCATATATGGAGACAAACCTAGTTCAAATTTACAAATGATCTCCTGTATTAAAGCACAGAAATATCTTCGCAAGGAATACCATGCCTTTCTAGCCCATGTAGTAGACCAGAAACAAGAACCAAAGAACATTAAAGACATTCCGGAAGTCTGCAACTTCCCAGATATTTTCCCAGAAGATCTTCCAGGAATTCCACCAGAGCGCCAAGTTGAGTTCAGAATCGACTTAATCCTCGGAGCTACTCCAGTAGCAAAGTCGCCTTACCGTTTAGCCCCAACCGAGATGCAGGAACTGTCCAGTCAATTAAATGAGCTGCTGAGCAAGGGCTTCATCAGACCGAGCTTCTCACCATGGGGAGCACCGGTCCTATTCGTGAAAAAGAAGGACAGATCATTTCGCATGTGCATCGATTATCGGGTGCTGAACAAACTCACGATCAAGAACCGATATCCCCTACTGCACATAGATGATCTGTTCGACCAACTACAGGGAGCAAGTTACTTCTTAAAGATCGATCTAAGATCTGGTATCACCAACTGCGAGTTCTGGAAGGAGACATCCCTAAAACGGCCTTCCGAACACGCTATGGTCACTACGAGTTTGTAGTGATGCCCTTCGGGTTGACTAATGCTCCAACAGTGTTCATGGACTTGATGAACCGAGTATGTCGTCCCTTCCTGGATAAATTTGTGATCGTGTTCATAGATGATATACTCATCTATTCAAGAAGTCAGGAAGAACACATCCAACACCTCCGCCAGGTTTTGGAAACATTGAGGGAAGAGAAACTTTACGCAAAATTTTCAAAGTGCGAATTTTGGATCCGAGAAGTGGATTTCCTAGGACATGTAGTAAGCAAGGAGGGGATACACGTGGATCCTTCTAAGATCAAGGCAATAGAGAGTTGGACGACTCCAAGAACCCCTACAAAAATCCGGAAATTTTTGGGACTCGTCGGGTATTACCGAAGGTTCATACAAAATTTCTCCAAGATTGCCAAGCCACTCACCACCCTAACTCATAAGAGTGTGACCTTCGACTGGGGAGAAAAACAAGACAACGCGTTTCAAACGCTAAAGCGAGCCTTATGTAGTGCGCCCATCCTAACTTTGCCAGAAGGAACGGAGGACTTCGTGGTCTATTGCGATGCATCAAACCAAGGACTTGGGTGTGTCCTAATGCAACGAGGGAAGGTCATCGCCTACGCCTCAAGGCAACTAAAGACGCACGAAGTGAACTACACAACGCACGATCTTGAGCTAGGAGCAGTCGTCTTCGCTCTAAAGATATGGAGGCACTACCTCTACGGCACGAAATGTACGATCTTCACCGACCATAAAAGCCTCCAACATATCCTCAACCAGAAAGAACTCAACATGAGACAAAGACGGTGGGTAGAACTACTAAATGATTATGAATGTGAGATTCGATATCATCCCGGAAAGGCTAACGTGGTGGCCGATGCACTCAGTTGGAAGGAATACTCGGGCCGCAGAGTGAAGTCTTTAACCATGACAATCCATTCACACCTGTCCACACAAATCATGGAAGCCCAAATAGAAGCCTTAACACCTGAAAATGTGGCAGGGGAAGCCTTAAGGGGAATGGATAGGAAGTTTGAAGTCAAGAATGATGGAGTTCATTACTTCATGGATCAGATTTGGACGCCGAAGTTTGGCGGATTCAGAGAAGTCGTCATGAACGAAGCCCATAAAACACGATACTCCATACACCCCGGCTCCGATAAGATGTATCTCGACATCAAGAAACTGTACTGGTGGCCGAACATGAAAGCCGAAATGGCTACCTACGTGAGTAAATGTCTGACGTGCGCCAAGGTCAAGGTAGAATACCAAAAGCCCTCGGGATTGTTGCAACAACCAGAAATACCCGAATGCAAGTGGGAACGTATAACCATGGATTTCATAACCAAACTACCCAAAACGGCAAGCGGAATCGACACCATCTGGGTGATCGTCGACAGGTTAACTAAATCAGCGCACTTCCTACCCATCAAAGAGACGGATAAATTAGAGAAACTAACTAGGACATACCTCAAAGAGATTGTACGACTGCATGGTGTGCCCATATCCATTATCTCGGACTGAGATAGTAGATTCACCTCAAGGTTCTGGCAGTCACTACAAAAAGCTCTAGGAACAAGACTAGACATGAGTATTGCCTATCACCCACAAACCGACGGCCAGAGTGAGAGAACCATAAAACCCTAGAAGATATGTTGAGATCTTGCGTAATCGATTTTCGCAAAGCATGGGATACCCACCTACTCTTGGTCGAGTTCTCGTACAACAATAGCTACCATACTAGTATCAAGGCTACCCCGTTCGAAGCCCTCTACGGTCGTAAGTGCAGGTCACCTCTGTGCTGGGCCGAAGTGGGGGACACACAACTAGCAAAAGGACAAGCAACAGACAACACGCTCACTGGACCAGAAATCATAAGGCAAACTACGAAGAAGATTGTTCAGATCCGGGAACGTCTAAAAGCATCAAGGGACAGACAAAAGAGTTACGCGGATAAAAGACGGAAACCCTTGGAATTCCAGGTTGGAGATCAAGTCCTACTAAAGGTCTCGCCCTGGAAGGGATTAATACGCTTCGGGAAGCGTGGGAAACTGAACCCAAGATACATCGAACCATTTGAGATCCTTGCCAGGATCGATCCAGTGGCTTACAAACTTAGATTACCTTAGGAGCTCCACAACGTACACCCTACCTTCCACGTATCAAACCTAAAGAAGTGCTTGTCCGATGAGACCCTTGTCATCCCTCTAGACGAAATTGCAATAAATGAGAATCTCCAATTCATAGAGGAACTAGTAGAGATCATGGATCGGGAAATAAAAAGGACTAAACAAAGCCGCATACCTATTGTAAAGGTCCGCTGGAACGCCAAGCGAGGACCTGAATACACCTGGGAACGCGAGGATCAGATGAAAAAAAGTACCCGCATCTTTTTCCTAACCTGTAAACACTAGCTTAGATTAAATTTCGGGACGAAATTCCCCTAACGGGGGGATGATGTGACAACCCCCATATTTTCCAAAAGCGATGTAACACTCAAAAGTCAAATACAACGAAAACTATTTGGAATCAACGAAATTAACCTCAAAAATAAAGTGTTCAAATATCTAAATTGGGATGCATCAAATATTAGATATCGTGCCAAGGTTTCCAAAAACATAAAGAACATTTGAAACCGAGTTATATTGAAGAAATTATAACAACGCGAATATTTACGACACACCGTTAAAACATTATTTAACGTAAAAAGTGAAATTACAGTACAATGCATTTTAGCCTTAAGGATCTAAACAAAAGTTGTAGAGTTCGTTAAACTGTAAACGTACATAAAAAGATCGCCCAAATTGGACCTCGTATGAAGAAGTTACGAATTTTCTAAGTTTCGTAACAATAGTAGAGGGCTAAAAACTCGAATTGAAGATCGAGCGTTATTTAGCTATCGCAACCTAAACGAAAGTTGAAGACCTACACAATAGGAGTAAAATGATAAAAAGACAAATGAAAACCGACGTCGAATAAAGAAGATAAGAAATTTTAACGAACTTTAGCAGTCCCGACCTATTAAAAACATATCATTAAAAATAAATTCAAAACTAGCCGACGGAGTCTAAATGAAAGTTGTAGAGCATAATCTCACCTACGCGTGGATATAAAGAATGCAAAAAACGGAGCCCGTACGCGAAAGTTACGGAATTTAGAAGACGGAAGTCGGGATTACGCCCAGCGTAATATAGGAGTACGCCCAGCTTACTTAGGAGCAGGGTCGAGTCCCATCTGCTGCAGCTCTACACCTAGCTAGACTCGAGTCGTAAGCCATGATGCAAAGTTACGCCCAACGTAAACGAAGTACGCCCAGCGTAACGCGTACGCCCAGCGTACTCCGGTGGTACGCCCGACGTACTCGACTTTCCAGCACTATAAATAGAAGGCATGACCTACGGGTTTTAGCACACTTTCTCTAAACTCTCAATCACTCTCTCATACTTTCAAGATCCAGAAGCTGTCCCGACGCCCTCGGTTTCTGCTTCCGAGCAACCGACGAAGATTCTACACTACCGAGATCCCCGAAGAGCTCGAAGACGCAGCTTTCCACAGTCGAAGTTTTGCTCGAGTCTAGCCCCACTCTCTTCAAACCAAACAAGTGAGTTCATACCCCTACCTTTCAAATCTTTTCATGTTTTAGGGGGGCAATACAAGTATAATACAAGTAAAAGTATCGATTTATAAACATAAAAGTAACATCTATCTTATTGAATTATCGATACCAACATCTTTACGTATAAAGAGCTATTATATCATCAAGTTATTTTCACTAAATGGAACATACTTTCTGAAAAACTATAATGGGTATAGTTAGCAAGTTATTCATACATTTTTACATATACATCTTGAAAAACGAAATACTTTCAAATGAAGTAAAGTCTTTCTTATCGTAAATCTATTTATACTAAGCAATGTGAGATATTCAAACTTCAACGTACTCTTATGTATGCATTTCAAGTCCTGTATTATATACCATAATCTCTTGGAGGGAGAGCGTGATACTTGTGTATAGATCTATACGGGGTTGACAACCCCGCACCTAAACTGTTAGCTACAGTTAGACCGCAGGTCTGGGGTGACAAATGCCATAACACTACAACACCTGAAGAATGTTGTTACAGGCAGTCGGTGTCATTAGTATGGTTATAAAACTCACATGAAAGTATAAAAACAAGTTTGATATACGAGATTCATACATGCATTCAGTATTTACATTATTTTGGAACACCTAGTTTATCATTATCATTCAAGTACGAAAAATACTAACGCACTCCAAACTTTGGGAACTTTTCAAACTATATATAGAAAATATTGGATTTTTTGAAAACCACGTTCATCGATTTTCTACCGAAAAGACATACTTTTCAATACATAACACTTATGAACTCACCAACTTAATTGTTGACACTTTTTCGAAACCACTTGTATTTCTCAGGGAATCAGTAATACAGGTAACCACCAGCTTTTGAAGAAGGAACGCTAAGGACGTTTATTATTAAACATTTATATCATCATATTGTAATATTCTTTTGCAAAATGTATAACACAACAATATACGTTTTTATTATATATATGATGGTTGTGTTACTTTATTTACAATATTCAATTGTTGTGATACTACGTGAAGTCATCCACCCCCGAATGTTTCCGCCATTCTGGTTTGGGGGTGTGACACTAATCAATGAACTTTCACTGATCAAGTTGCCCTGCCTAATGCAAACAATTGAAAACTCATAGAACTCACATGCATAGTCAACTTCAACTGGAATGGCACAGAAAAAAGAATATGTCAACACGATAAGTTACAAACCTGAAGTCGTGTGCTAGTGATTAACGATAGGTTTACTCTTGATTAGTTCCTGAACTTTTCAAGATTTTTAAGACTCCCACTGACCTCTTGAAATATAAGATTCTCTTGTCAAGAAGCATTCCTTGAAAGACAAATATTCAATAGTTAGTGCCGGCTCTTATCAAGAAAAATACTTCATTTAATTTGGTCTTAGTTGGTCTTTGTTTTATCCAAAACATCACAACTACCGCTTTCAAATGTGCAAGAGCAAGAAAACTATTCTACTCCACATTTCATGATGTGTTACAAACCCTCTTAGGACACGTCACTCAAGACAGAATCTTAGAGTATGACTCTATGACTTGATTTTAGAACGAAGTGTGACTCATCTTCAGTATTTAACCATTTCAACAATTCCTGATTCCACTTCTTAGCCATACAAGTTCACTAAGGTGTTCTTAGAGGATCAATCGTGATATGGTTTTCATAATCATTAATATGATCATAAAACACGATACTAAAGTACTCTCCTTTCCTATCAGATTGGAGAAACTTTTATCATTCTGCCTAATTGATTCTTCTTTTTCGTCCTGCTATACATTGAAACTTTTTCAATGATTCAGAATTATACTTAATCTTATAAGCATAATCATATTCACTAAGATTTTAGTAAATCATGACGAATAGTCTTATCGTTCTTTGTGTTGGACCTGATCAGTGCACAACATTGTGTACTAGATCCCCAAGTCCTTCACTTGACTCACATATATATATATATATATATATATATATATATATATATATATATATATATATATATGTGTGTGTGTGTGAACAAGGAATTAGTCTTATTTTCCCAAAGATGAAGGTTCTCATTCATCATACAATACAAGTTGCATGATTCTAAGTTTCTGTCCAATTGAAACTTGGTGATCAAAATCTTTCATTATTTGGTAAATTTAGACACTACCACAAATGAATAAATTAAATCCATATTTCTAAAAATAGAAAGATACAAACATCAATTTTCACAAATGTCATTGCAAGGAAATATAAAAAAAGATAAAAAAAAAAAAAAAAACAAATCATTATTTGTAAAACACGGAAAACATTTCCTTACAATGCAAGTACATATGAAAACTATGTTTCTAAATATTCCTTAGCAATTTATCATAACTCCTAATCACCAGCTCAAAATTCTGATCATCGAATCATGCGTTCGAAATCCATCTCTTCGTGATCAGACTCGACCTGCTCTTTCTTTAAGCTTTCTTTATCTTCTTTAATCCTACGAAACATCAAAATGTGATCTCATCACATCATGTATTAAGAATCTTCAAATAGGAACTTAATAGATTTAGATAGTGGACTTACCTGAAGTAGAGTCAAACCCTTTGACTTTACCATCCTTGTGGTCTTTCAGGTAAATATGACAACTTCGCATCCAATGCCCCTTCTCTTAGAAATAGAAACAAACAGACTTCGGAATGGCACACAGGATAATCTCAGACTTAGCCTTTGTCTTTACCATTTGGTCAAACGGTTTGACCCTGGTCGATCCCTCTCCATTCAGAAGAGAAAGCTTTTCTGGACTTCCAATGTCGCCATTGTGAATGTCCATGGATGTTTGGGAAGTAGATCTTGCAATCAAGTTTGCTTTACCAATGTGCCAAATCATTGATGATTCAGCAACAATAAGCAAATAAGTAAGATCAATAAGGGTCATTTCGTCATCTGTTATATAGTAGTCTTTAACAAACTGACCGTACGACTCGGGAAGTGACTGAAGAACCAAATCAACAACCAACTTTCTCTAGAAAACGACACCCAACATTCCCAGCCTCTCAATATGCAACTTCATCTCCAAAACGTGATCACATACATACTTTCCATCTTCGTGTTTGCTTGCCAATAGGGTTTGAGTGACCTTGAACTTTTCAAGTCGATGACCATGTGGGTTAGGGAGAATTATTGAAGGAGGTGGAGGAAGTGATGTATGATTCTTGGGAACATCATCTTCATGAGGAAGACTTTTTCCAAAAGATTCGGGAATACCATAGTTTTCAGAACTAGACATCTACAAGGAAGAAATTCAACTTTAGTTGATTTAATCCATAATATAATACCCAAATGAAATATTAAGGCTAGGACCCAACACAATAATTCACAATTCGGATGAGGGATGTCATAAATGTAATCCAATTGCAAATTATTTGTTGGTTGGTAAATCACGAATAACCAATTCCACCATCGAAAAAGAAACTTTAAATGAATTAAGTTTTAAATGAAATTCCTAGATATTTTGAGATTCATTGAACTTTTCAATGGCATGTTAATCTCGATTATGCCCTTCAAGTTTATGATGGGGATACCAAGGATCACAAACAAGGTGTGAATAACCATGCAAATTAGCTTGGTTCTCTCGAAGTCATTTATCACATAATCAATGTGCCGGTTAACCACACACGCTCCATTGATCTATGATAAACGTCGAGCTACCATTTTTTACCTTTACTAGTCTAAGTCAGTGTGCCGGTTAACCACACACGCTCCACTAATGACTTGGCAAGGTGCAAAATGCAATTTCATGGATTAGCACCAAATTCACATTTTTCCTAAAGTAACTAAGATTTTGAATTTATAAAAGGTTTAGTTACTTTATATTTCATTATACTTTTAATGAGTATTTAAGTGTCCTATCAAACCCATTCGGCTAACGACCCTCCATTGGTCAAGGGTGCGGTGGGTAAGAGTTGATACCCAATGGCAGTCATTTTACAGGCCGCTTCCTTAAACATCCTTTATAGACCAGCTTCGTGAATGAGGCCTACTAACGGTAAGACTGACCTTTTTACTTATACATATATAATATATTAATTTTTTAATTTTATATAGTATAAGGGTGTATTTTACACTTGTAAAATACTAGGTGGTTTAAGCTATTAATAAATTATACTCTTAATTTAATTAATTTAAACTATATGATTATGGATTTATTAATTCTATTTTAATTAAACACTTTAATCAATTTAATAAAGTCCATAAGGTGTAATTGAACTATTAAAAGGATCAAGGTTATTAAAAAATTCAAAATTAAAAAGCATTTAATTAATTTTTAAGTTTTGAACCTGAGAGTTGCATCTTTTTGAAACCTGTCAATTACTAGATGTTTTAGAATTCATTATTTCAAATTAAAACCTTAAATTAAACTTTTCAAATTCAAAACTTAATTCTAAATTTCTTGTATTCCATACTTGATGGCAAGTTTTGTAACTCTTTAAAAAACTTTTGAGTTCCAAAACTTGATGGCAAGTTTTTATAATTCTCTTTGGTCATAAAAATAGACTTTCCAAGTACCATAACTTGAGCGCAAGTTATGAACCTCTTCAAAGCCATTTAGATAGAATGTTTAACTAATAAAATAATCATAATTTTATCCTTTTACCAATTTGACCTAATGCAACTCTTATAGCAAGATAACTTCAAATCAAAGAATTACAAACAATTAGCTTATAATATAAACTAGTAATTATCTCAAGATTTGACAATTTATCTTTTAATTGGATGAGGTTAATCACTACCACATAAAAAAATTTAGATTTTATGATATAAAACAATTCATGCTAATGATCCAAATGTTGGGTTTTGAGCATTCTAACACTCCTAAGTGTACATGCAACCCTAAATACCTTGGATCTATGTTTTCTCTATTATACATGCAATTATGAACTTTGCAAGGTATTATCCTATCTAGCATACAATAATTGATACTTGGGTAATCAAATGGATATAATACATACCTTTGTTGATGTAGCTTGTCTTCATGAAGCTTGAGTGCCTAGTGCCCCAAGTGTGACACCTCAAATGGTTCACACAACACCAAATACACTTGGAATAGATTAGAGAGAAATCCACACTTCATAAAACCGGCTAGCCCTTTCACATCTATTCTTGTGCCGATTTTGTGAACAATAAGATCTTTATATAGTGTCACAATTAGGGTAAACCCTAATTGTCATGGCTTTCCATTTCCTTGGATCCAGGGGTTCAAATACACCATGGAGCATCCTATGGGTTTTAGCCCAACTTGATAATCCATGGAGTCTTAGCCCACTACACAAGTATGGATGATTTACACAATCAACCTATATATTTACTTAGTCTTCTTTTGATCACTTAATTAATCCTAGATTATTTCTTCATCAATGCTAATTAAGTAATCTTATTAATATATTAGAACTGATAATATATTTACAAACCTTAAGTGTTATTTCTCTCATTATAGTCTATCCAAATGCATGATGCCATGTAACCTAAATGGACCATGTCGGGTCGGGTCAAGTCTTAACAATTATAGTTATGGACTTAGACATTAATCCAACAGTCTCCCACTTGGATAAATCTAAAACTATTATTGCGTATGACTTCAAGAACTGACTGGAAATCGTAGGTCTCAAAAGCTTCTGTCGAACTCTGACCTTGTCGATGAACTCTGACCTTTGTCATTGACTTGTCCATCAGATAAGGGATCATATATTCCTCCATTCTAGATATCATATGGACTGAGACATGGATTATAATCATTCTCTCCGCCCATTTGTTGTTTCCCGATTTCCGATTTTTGACAACTGACTAATTGAACAAATCAAATCAGTCCAGGCCCGACCGAGCACCTACATTTGTCATCACCAAATCATCGAGGGGCCCACATATATCACTTTTATCCCTAAGGTAAAAGGAATGGATACACATCGACTCATATGGCTTTTTCTACTACATGGTGAATCATACACAAAGCCACGATTTATAACATCGAGTTACCAATGCGTTTTCGTGCATTCAATGTATAACCAACTCATAGTAACAACTCATATCTCTAGGTTTGAAGAATATAAGATATTATCATCTCATAATCACTCATGATAAAATCCATGAAGTGATTCCAATGAGCGCGTGTTGAATCCAATCCTCAGAACTTATGAGCACTCATGAGTGTTGTAGCACCACCTTGTCCAACATCTTAGACCTCTACAAGCCCAACCCATGACAGTCTTGATTCATATCTACTTCCAACATATGATCGACTGTGGATGGTTTGAATAACTTAGTCATTCAGAACAATGACCTAGTTATTCTGGAAGTCAAAACATGCAAAGTGAAACACAATAATAATGGAATCCAATATGGTCTTAGAACTTATGAATATAAATAAAACACCTTTTATTTATCACCATATGATTACACATTATTCATTGTATACTATTTCAGCTGTCAACTTTATTCTTGAATTAAAACAATAGTTGTCCCATGCTCCAAGCATGTACACTATGTTTTCTAAACACTAGTCATGCCATACACCAGGTATGCATACTATGTTTTTCTATGATCTTTACTTTGCGAAATAGACCAATTGAACATAACTCCAATGATTCTCATTTCACAGTCCCAAATCCTTACTAAAAATGCAAGAATTCCAAATTCTTGCCATTTACCGAAATCTGTTAGATTCTAAATTTATATGCATTGATCCTCTTGTAATGATTAAGCACACAATCACAAGGACTTGACAAGAAACATTACAGAGCATTCAAGAGGAGATCAACTCCTTGGAAACATCCTTCTTGCATTAAGTTTTCCTAATCTTACACAGATTGAATAATTTCTAACTTCGAAACATTTCCATACTCCATATTGACTATCACTTCTAAACAAGAGCTGTCTCCTTACAAATTATGTCAATATGGTCCTTCCAGAATTAGCACTATACTTCCAACTGTCCCTGAGCAACCAATCTTTGGTAAACCTTAGATTGTCGTCAACAATTTCTTAATCCTTTTAGTTATATCCAATGCTAGACCTTTTCCCTTCTTAATGCCCCAGGCATTTGGAAAATTTTAGAAAGGATGAATATACAACATGTAATCGATCCTATATCCGAAGCATATGGGACACGATTCATGATGTCTCACATAAAGACTAAACCAGTCTTTTGCTATAATATTTCCATTTCAATTTGCCAAGTTCTCATAATTCAGATTATGAAAAGGGATGTCGTAATCATAATCGAATTTTAGAACGCAAATAATGGACCCATATATAGAATTTTCTTATGTTGAACCATTCCAACATATCATTCATATATATATATATATATATATATATATATATATATATATATATATATATATATATATCTATATATATATATATATATATATATATCTATATATATATATATATATATATATATATATATATATATATATATACTTGACTAAACTTGATTAAAATCTCACTATTTAAGCTGTTAGATTTGAATTGAAGTATAATTTCCTCTCCCTTAATTATAGCAAAACAACTTTTCAACCCTTGCAACTTCACGAATTGAAACTTTTGGTTTTCTATAATTAACATTGCTAACTTGCAATACTTATTATTATAATTATCATGCTCCCACTAACATGGTGATTATTAAATTTACACTTATACTCCCACTAGGTTTGACATGTACTCACAAATCAGCTGGACTTCTAGAAATCAATACTTTATTGCCTTTCTTACCAAAGTTCAAATTTCTGATACTAGATTGCTTTGATAAAATTTTATCAATATCATACACCTTATCTTAGATAGCTCATAGGTGTGTCTAAACAATTTTGAGAACTACGAAAAGGGATGTCGTAATCATAGTCTCGATTGTTTAGACCTTTGCCACTTCTCACAAGTCCATGTTAGTGTGTCAGTTAACCACACATGCTCCACTAACGACTTTGAGAATGCAAATATCACAATTGCTATCTAGCTAAAATCTACTTAGTGAAAGTGTTTCCTCACCATCATTTTAATGAATCAGAGAGAAACCTTATGACACTTAGATTTAATGATGTATGTGTTCTTATCTATGTGAATTGTCAAAACCATAGTCACAAGACAAGGATAATGACAAATCCAAACTCATATGGACTGAACTCATTACTAATTTCTTGCCATCTGGCAGCTCAAGGGCCTGCCATTGCTTCCAAGTTGTTGTGAAACCAATTGAGAACTCTAATAAATCATATGCAAAGCCAACTTTAAGTGGAATGGGCACAGAATACGTCAACACGATAGGTTATAAACCTCAAGTCGTGTGCTAGTGAATAAATTCAGGTTTTATTCTTGATTAGTTCTTGAGACTTTCAAGACATTTAAGACTCCCACTATCCTCTTGACATATAAGACTTTCTTGTCAGATATTCAAGAGATAGTGTAGATTCTTTATCAAGACAAACACTTCACACAATTGGCCTAAGTTGGTCTTTGTTTTATCCAAAACATCACAACTTACCAATTTCAAATGTAAAAGAGTAGAAAACTTTTACTCTTACATTTGACAAGTGTTTTAAACCTTCTTTAAGACATGTCACTCAAGTTACAATCTTAGAGTATAACTCTAAGAATTGTTTTTGGAACGAAGTATGAATCATCTTCTTGATTTAACCACTTCAACAATTCATAATTCCTCTTCTTAACTATCAGAATCCATTTAGAGGATGAATTGTGATAAGGTCTCAAAATCATTAAGATGGTCTTAACACATGATACTAAAGTACTCTCCCATCTTTTCAGATTTGAGAAACTTTTATCTTTCTGCCTAAGTTGATTCTTCTTATTCGCTCTGCCATACGTTGGAATCTTTTCCAATGTCTCAGAATTACACTTAATCTTGTAAGTATAACCATATTTACTGAGCTATAGTAAATTATGACGAATAGTCTTATTGATCTTATGTGGTGGACTTAACCAGTGCACACAGATGTGTACTCGATCCTTTAGTCCTTTACTTGACTCACACATCCATGTGAACAAGTAGTTAGTCTTAATTTTTCCAATGCTTGAAAGCTCTCATTCATCATGCTATACAACTTGCATGATTCCATGTCCCTATCCAACTGAAACTTGGGTGATGAGAATCTTTCCTTATTTGATAAATTCAGACACTACCACAAATGAAAGAATCAAATTCATATTTCCACTCTTGCTCTTAATGGAATCTTATAAGCAACACAATTTTTCACAAATGCCATTGTAAGGATATTTAAAATAAATAAAATAAATTTTTTTTCCTTTTATTTTAAAAACCAATGCCCCTTCCTTTGGCAATATAAAAATATGGACCCTTTGGTCAACCGAGTTGACTATGGCTGATCCCTTTCTATTGGGAAGAAAATGCTTTTTCTGGATTTCCAGTGTCATCATTGTCAATGACCATAAAGTTTTTAAGAAGTTGACCTTAGCAAATAGATATGATCATTAAGGGTCTTGTCATAGTTTGTTTCATAGGTGTCCCAAAATAACTCAGTATGTGATTTAGAAAGTAGTCGAGCCACCAACTTTCTCAAGACTTTGACACCCAACTCTCCCGGCTTGTCAATATGTGACTACATCTCCAAGATGTGATCACAAATTGACCTTTACTTCCCAATATGGCTTGAGTGACCTTAAACTTTTCAAGAACTTAAGGGTTAGGGAGAATAATTGGAGGAGGTGAATGAAGTACGATTTCCATGGGACATCATCTTCATTTAGGAAAGCTTGTTTCAAGAGATTTGGGAAGATCATAAATGTCTAAACCAGACATCTTTTGGGAGGTATTCAAGATAGTTAATTTAAAGTCCTTAATATAACACCCAATATGAAATATTAAGGCTAGGACCCAACACAATACTTTTATAACTTGGAAGAGGGATGCTGTAATCCAAGCTATAAAATATTTGAAGGTAGGTGAATGACGCTTCACCAATTTCCACCAAGATAAACGAAATGTATTATTAGCTTTTAATTGGCTTTTGAAACTCCTAGATTCTTTTGAGATTCATTGAACTTTTCAAAGGCATGTTTCAATCTCGAGTGTGACCTTCAGGTTTTGTGAATGGGATGCCGAGGATCACAAAACAAGGTGTGAAGTAACCATGCAAATATACTTGGTACCCTTAGTATTTACCCCTTAATCAATGTGTCGGTTAACCACACACGCTCCACCGATACTATGATAAATATTAAGTTACCATTTACCTACCTTGTTAAGTCCAAGTTAGTGTGTCGATTAACCACACACGCTCCACTACTAGCTTAAACAAAGTGCAAAGTGTAATTTCATGGATTAGCACCTTATTCACATTTTCCTAAGTAACTAAGATTGGGTATTCATAAGAGTTTAGTTACTTAGTATTTATCATTAATACTTTTAATGAAGGGAGAATTCTAGTCCTTCTCCTACTCGTTCGGCTAACGACCCTCCACCAGTCAAGGAAGTGGTGGGTGAGAGTGGACACCCATTAAGCTGCTATTTTATAGGCAACAACCTTATACCCCCCTTATAGACCGGCTTCGTGAATGAGGCCTACTAACGGTAAGACTGACTTTACTCTTATACATATATATATAAATATTATTAACTTATAATATTATAAAGTATAAGGGTTGAATTTTAACTTTTAAAATTCTAAGGGCTAACTTGCAATTAAAGTATTCATAAGTGAAAACTTTTCAAATTCCAAAACTTGAGGGCAAGTTTTGAAACTATTCAAAACTAATTAATTCCAGAACTTATGGGTTTAAAGTAGTTTTAATCCTAAAAATCTTCAAGTTCCATAACTTGAGGACAAGTTATGGAAGACGTTAAATTATTAAAGAATGTAACTTTTCTTTATTTTGTATCTTATGGAATTAATTAAGGTTACACATTTTATTACTTAATGAGGTGACTCTTGAACCTCCATAACTTGAGGACAAGACTCTTCATTTTTTTGTAACCATTGCCAACTTTTATGAGTTTTATGAAACTTAAATGTGACTTTTCATATAACTTGAGGACAAGTTACAAAAACACATTTTAGAATCAACTCTTAGATTAAAATGGATTGAAAACACATAATCAATTAATTTTTCTATTAATCTAAGCAACTCATAAGAACAAGATAATTCAAATCAAACTTTTTCATGTAATTAGTCTAAACCTTAAACTAAAACAAAACATGAATCTATTGACAGTTATCATTGAAATTGGATTAGCATGAACACTACCACATCAAAAACAAGTTTATAAGTCCAAAAACATCTGAGGGTAATGTTTCTAGTCCAATTCTAGCCAAAAAAGTTGAATATATGCTGTCTGGGGGTCCAACTCGTCGAGTGCATGAACCAACTCAGTGAGTTGGATGCATTTTGCCTTGGACTAGTCGAGTCCCTCCATGGACTCGGCGAGTCTGCTGAGCAGACAACATAAAAACTCGATTTTCAGCCAATTTTTCAAGTGAGTTGGATGCATTTTGCCTTGGACTAGTCGAGTTGGATGCATTTTGCCTTGGACTAGTCGAGTCCCTAATTGTGACACTATATAAAGATCTTATAACAAGAAAACAAGCCTAGGCTCTGATACCACTGTTGGGTTTTGAGCATTCTAACACTCTTAAGTGTACATGCAACCCTAAATACCTTGGATCTATGTTTTCTCTATTATACATGCATATATGAACTTTCCAATGTATTATCCTATCTAGCATACAATAATTGATACTTGGGTAATCAAATGGATATAATACATACCTTTGTTGATGTAGCTTGTCTTCATGAAGCTTGATTGCCTAGTGCCCTAAGTGTGACACCTCAAATGGTTCACACAACACCAAATACACTTGGAATATATTAGAGAGAAATCCACACTTCATAAAATCAGCTAGCCCTTTCACATCTATTCTAGTGCCTATTTTGTCAACAATAAGATCTTTATATAGTGTCACAATTAGGGTAAACCCTAATTGTCATGGCTTTCCATTTCCTTGGATCCATGGGTTCAAATACACCATGGAGCATCCTATGGGTTTTAGCCCAACTTGATAATCCATGGAGTCTTAGCCCACTACACAAATATGGATGATTTACACAATCAACCCATATATTTAATTAGTCTTCTTTTGATCACTTAATTAATCCTATATTAATTCTTAATCAATACTAATTAAATAATTTTATTAATATATTAAAACTTATAATATATTGACAAACCTTAAGTGTTATTTCTCTCATTATAGTCTATCCAAATGCATGATGGCATGCAACGCAAATGGACCATGCCGGGTCGGGTCAAGTCTTACCAATTATAGTTATGGACTTAGAAATTAGTCCAACACCAAATCCAATATTAGCCAAAAAAACCCTGAAAAAGTGCAACCAGCATATCCAAATCGTCGAGTCAGATACAAGACTCGTCGAGTTGGCTTGATTTGTGGTTAATCGTCGAGTCAGATCAGAGGACTCATCGAGTCCACTGCCTAGAGCCCAGTTTTTCAATTTTTCGAGCTTTGAACAAATAACCAATGCATCTATAAAACAGAAAACAACCCATGCCTCTGATACCACTTTTAGGTTTTATGTACTCTAACATCCCTATGGTGCACAAACAACCCTAATGCTTTGGATCTTGGTTTTCTCTAGTGATACATGCAATAAAATTATCCAAAGCATGAAGCCTACAACTAGCATACAATTTGATATTTGAAACACAAAATCAAGTAGAAGAATACATCTTAGTTGTAGCATGTAGAATTTGGCCTTTCAAGAGCTTAGCACCCCAAGTGTGATGCCACTAATGGAATCACAAGACACCGTGAACAAATAGATGATAATGCGAGAGAGAGATCATGAACACAAAAACTCGGATAGGGTTATACTTGGAATCCTTGGGTGCCAATTTTGGAGCTCAAGGGTTAGACTTATAGTGTGGAATTCCTAGAGTTTACACTTGTAAACCTTAATCCACTCCCTTGGGCCTTTAATCCAACAATCCATATGATAAGCCCTTTGGAAAAAATCTTAATGGACTCCACAAAGATTTAGTCGACATAATCAACATGGATCATTAGCCCAAACTATAAGTATCATTGATTTACTTAATCAGTCCCCGTCAATTTAATTAGTCTATTTTGATCACTAAATTAATTCCAAATTAATTCTTAATCAATACTAATCAAATAATATGATTTCTCAATTAATATATTGTAATTATAATATATTAATAAATCATAAACAACCTCTTTCTCAAATATCCATCGTATCCAATTGCCATGGTGAATGCAACCCAAAAGGACCATGCTACTATCGGGTCAAGTACATACCAATTATAGTTATGGGCTTAGACACCTAATCCAACAGGATCATGGAAGGTCCAGGCACATCGATAGAAAATATCACTTCATAAGATATCGGGTAGAAGAAGGACTCCTCGTAATGAAGGGGGCATCGTCAGAGGAGAACCCAGCAGATCCCCTTACAAAGGGATTGAGTAGGGTTAAGCATTTGCAGCACGCTAGGAGTATCGAGCTGAAGGACTATATTAGTTTTAATGATTGGATAGACATTTAGAAACTTGTAATAGCTAAAATGTAATTGATATTTTATGATTGAATAAAAGGAGTTTCATTTATAAGTAAAGGTACTATCTTGTGTAAATTATTTACTGTTGTTTCATTTTTGCATGTTTTGACTTCCAGAATAATAAGATTATTCAAACTATCCACAGTCGATCATACTTCGGAAGTAGGTTATGAAAGTAGACTGTCATGAATGGGTTTAGACGTTGCAAAAGTTTGCTACAAAAATTTATGAGTTCTCTTGAAATAAGATTTGAGTATTGGACTAAACCCACACTCACATGAATCACTTCATGGAATTAATTACACGTGATTGTGAGATGATAATATCGTATAGTCTTCAAACCAAGATATATGAGTTGTTGATTATGAGTTGGCTGTCCATTGATAGTACGAAACCACATCAGTAACCTGATGTTATAAAACGTATTATTGTGTATGATTTAATCAGTAATTATTACAAGCATATAAGTCGATGTTTAGCTATTCCTTTTATACTAAGAGGATTAAAAGTGATATCTTGCGCCCCTCGATGATTTTGTTTTGACTTAGGTGCCGGGCCCAGTCGGAGCTACATTGATGTGTTCAATTAAGTTATATGTGAAATAAATCAGAAATCGGGAAACAAACTACAAGACAATAAGTATGACTATGTTCCATGTATTTGTCCGCATGATATCTTGAAGAACAGAGGACTATATGGTACCTTATCTAATGGACACATCAGAGTTCGACAACGGATTTTTGAGAGCTATGATTGCTAATCAGATTTTGATGTTACATTGACAGTTATAGTTATTAGACTTATCCAAGTGGGAGACTATTGGAGTAGGTGTCTAAGCCCATAACTATAATTGGTATGTACTTGACCCGATAGTAGCATGGTCCATTTCGGGTTGCCTTCACCAGAACAACTTGATAGATGGATATTTGAGAAAGAGGTTAATTTTGATTCATTAATATATTATAAGAATAATATATTAATTGAGAAATCATATTATTTAATTAGTATTGATCAAGAATTAATTTGGAATTAGTTAAGCCATCAAAAGAGACTAACTAAATTAATGGGGACTGATTCTGTAAATCAGTGATACATATGGTTTGGGCTAATGATCCATGATTGATTTGTAATGGGCTAAGCTTATGAGTTAGTCCATGAAGTGTTAATCCAAATCAATTGTTGGATCATAGGATTATGTCTAAGAATTAGGGTTAAACATATGACTCTTGGATTTCTACACTATAAATGTATACCCTAAGCCCTAAAATTAGACACCCTTGTATTCTAAGAAGAGCTAGCCGATTTTAGAGTCTCATAAACCTCTCTCATATTCATCTAATTTTTTATTGGTGTTTGTGACTTGTTTAAGGCATCACACTTGAGGTGCTAAGCTCTTTCAAGGCCAAGTTTTACAATCTACTACACAAGGTAATCTTCTAACAAGTTTTTATGATTCAAATATCACCTTTGAATGCTTGTTATCCTTCTTGCTCTGGAAAAATAATATTGCATGTATAATTAGAGAAAACTTAGACCCCAAGCATTAGGGTTGTATGTGCACCATAGGGATTTTAGAATACATAAAATCCATCAGAATTTAGATGATGAGCTTTCTCAAAACCCTATTTGAAATTCAGCTATATCTCTTCATTTCCATAATCACCCATATTCCAATTTCCACGTCATGATGGCTTCATGGCACGACGTGGCGTCGCTAATTCCATCAACTACAGATTTTGGAACCTTCATTAATGGTTTTTGTTGCATGGGTTGTTGTCGGATATTGCTGATCTGAGTGCCTTGGGTGCGACTACGAAAGAGAAGTTCTATGTTGGAATCTTAACCTCTCATCAAACAAATAAAGATCTACGATGGTTTCTATGAGCATAAAAGGTATGATTTTTTGCGTATTAAATTTCCATTAGATAGGTTGTTCATAGATCTAGTTTTTCGGCTTAGTGAGGATAAAAAATTGTTTCTTCCACTGTCCCCTTTATGATGTCTAAGGATCCTAGAAACCCATCATCTACAACATCATACAACAATGTTTGGTGAGTTATATTCTTTCTATTTTCAAGTTCATATACTCATTCCATCTTTCATACTCTAACCTTTCTTATTCTCTTTTATCTCATGCACTACATTCTAAACTCTTCTTCTTACGACATACACTGCTAATCTATCTTATCTCAACACATATATCTATTTTCTTCTGTCTCTTATCATAACTTAGCATTCTACTCTCTCATTCCCATACTCAACACTCTACTTTCTTCTCCAATAGAAAATAATACTATTCTTCCCACTCATCTATCTCTTCTATCTTTCTTAGCCTTTTCTCAGGCTCATCTCATGCTCTCCACATACTCTATTTTCGACTCTACCTCTGTTTCTACTCTACTCTACTCTTAATCTTTCTATCTTCCTCCATACTTTATCTCATCTCCTCCTTTCTTTACCCTTTTATATGCTCTATGCATACCATTTTCTTTCTCTTCTTGCTTCATCCATTACTTCTCATCTCGATCCCTCACGGATCTCTATGCTATTGAAAGAACTTCATTACCTTTTTACAATCATAGAACCTTTTCTCTATTTTTTCTAACCATCACCCTCTTTAATTCATGCAGTCTATCTATGTCCTCCAAGGGATCATCTATATATCTTCCCTAAGGAACCATCATCTCATTCCTGTAGGAATCATGCTCTTTATTCCCAATGGAATCTCTATCTATTATTCCCAAAGGAATCCATATCACTTGTCCCTAAAGGAACTTCTATCTCTTGTCCCTGAAGGAACCATCTTTCTCTTCATGTATGTCTTTATTTTGTGACTTATCTGTCACACCCCCAAACCAGAATGGCGGAAACATTCGGGGGTGGGTGACTTCACGTAGTATCACAACCATTGAATATTGTAAAGAAAGTAACACAACCATCACATATATAATGAAAACGTATGTTGTTGCGTTATACATAATAGCAAAAGAATATTACAATGAGATGATAAATGTTCAGTAATAAAACATCTTTAGTGTTTCCTTCTCCAAAAGCTGGTAGTTACCTGTATTATTGATTCCCTGAGAAATACAAGTGGTTTCGAAAAAGTGTCAACAATTAAGTTGGTGAGTTCATAAGTATTTTGCATTGAAAAGTATGCCCTTTTTTTTGATAGTAAAGCGATGAACGAGGTTTTCAGAAAATCCAATATTTTCTATATATGATTTGAAAAGTTTCCCGTGTTGGAGTGCATTAGTGTTTTCCATGCTTGATTAATAGTGATAACATTTGTATTGGCAATAAAATGGAAAGCTGAAATGCATGTATGAATCTCGTAAATCTAACTTGTTTTTATACTTTTATGTGAGTTTTATAACCATGCTAATGACATTGTTGGCCTGTAACAACGTTCTTCAGGCGTTGGAACTGTTATGACATTTGTCACCCCAGGCCTGCCGGCCTAGCTGTAGCTAACAGCTTAGGTGTGGGATTGTCAATCCCGTATAGATCTATACACAAGTATCACGCTCCCCCTACAAGGGATTATGGTATATAATACAGGACTTAATAATGCATACTCGAACGTACGTGAAGCTGTCTCACATTACTAGGTATAAACAGATTTACGATGATAAAATACTGTACTTCTTTTGAAAGCATTTCATTTGTCGAGATGTATATGTAAAATGTATGAATCACTTGAATACTATGCTCATTATAGTTTGTCAAAAGTATGTTCCCATTTGGTAATAACAACTTGGTGATATAATATCCCTTTAAAACATAACGTTATTTTTGTATTAACACTCTATAAGAACGATATTATAAAAATAATACTTTGATTTGTAATTTACTTGTATTCCCCCCCCTAAAACATGAAAACAATTGAAAAGTAGGGGTATGAACTCACTCGTTTCGAAGAGAGAGGCTAGGGTTGAGCAGAACTTCGTCCGCGGATGGTTGCGTCGTCGGGCTCTTCGGGGATCTCTGCAGCGTAAATCTTCCGTCGGGGGCTCGAGTGCGGAAACGAAGGTCGTCGGGAGTGGTCTCTGGGGCTTAGAAGTATGGGAGAATGACTGATGAATTGTGAGGGTGTGCCAAAGTTCGAAGCTCATGCCATCTATTTATAGTGCTGGAAAACCCCGTACGCGGCGCGTACTTCCGGAGTACGCGGGGCGTAACATGGCGTCATGGCTTACGACTCGGGTCTAGCTAGCGTAGCTTGGGCGGGTCGATGGGACTCGACTCTGGGTCTAGTACGCGGGGCGTACTCCCAGAGTACGCGGGGCGTAATCCCTGCTTCCGACTTCTAAATTCCGTAACTTTCGCGTACGATCTCCGTTTTTCGCGTTCTTTATATCCACGCGTAGGTGAGATTATGCTCTACAACTTTCCTTTAGACTCCGTTGGCTAGTTTTGACTTTATTTTTAATGATATATTTTTAATAGGCCGGGCCTCCTAAAGTTCGTTAAAAATTCATAGGTTCTTTATTCGACGTCGGTTTTCGTCTGTCTTTTTATTGTTTTATTACTACTGAGGAGATCTTCAACTTTCGTTTAGGTTGTGTTAGCTAAATAACACTCGATCTTCAATCCGAGTTTTTAGCCCTCTACTACTGTTACGAAACTTTGAAAATTCGTAACTTCTTCATGCGAGGTCCAATTTGGGCGATCTTTTTATGTACGCTCACCTTTCAACGAGATCTACGACTTTTGTTTAGATACTTAAGGCTTTAAAATGCATTTTATTGAGATTCTACTTTTTATGTCAAATATTGTTTTAACGTCGCGTCGTAAATATACGAGTGGTTATAATTTCTTCAATATAACCCGATTTTGAGCGTTCTTTATGTTTTTGGAAACCTTGGCGTGATATCTAATATTCGATGCATCCCAACTTAGATACTTGAACACTTCCTTTACGAGGTTAATTTCGTTGTTTTTAGCTTTCGAGTGTTTACAATGCTTTTTGGGAAAAATAGGGTTGTCACATCATCCCCCTGTTAAGGGAATTTCGTCCCGAAGTTTACTCTAAGATTGCGTTTACAGTTTTGGAAAAAGATGCGGGTACTTTTGTTTCATCTGATCTTCGCGTTCCCAGGTGTATTCAGGTCCTCGCTTGGCGTTCCAGCGGACCTTTACAATGGGTATGCGGCTTTGTTTAGTCCTTTTGATTTCCCGATCCATGATCTCTACTGGTTCCTCCACAAATTGAAGGTTTTCATTTATTGCAATTTCGTCTAGAGGGACGACAAGGGTCTCGTCGGATAAGCACTTCTTTAGATTTGATACGTGAAAGGTAGGGTGTACGTTGTGGAGTTCTTGAGGTAGTCTAAGTTTGTAGGCCACTGGACCGATTCTGGCAAGGATCTCGAATGGTCCGATGTATCTAGGGTTCAGTTTCCCACGTTTTCCGAAGCGTATTAAACCTTTCCAAGGTGAGACTTTGAGTAGGACATGGTCTCCAACTTGGAATTCCAAGGGTTTGCGTCTCTTATCTGCGTAACTCTTTTGTCTATCTCTTGATGCTTTTAGACGTTCTCGGATTTGAACAATCTTCTCCGTAGTCTCCCTTATGATTTCTGGTCCAGTGAGCGTGTTGTCAGTTGCTTGTCCTTTTGCTAGTTGCGTGTCCCCCACTTCGGCCCAGCACAAAGGTGACCTGCATTTGCGGCCATAAAGGGCTTCGAACGGGGCAGCCTTGATGCTGGTGTGGTAGCTATTGTTGTACGAGAACTCGACCAATGGTAGATGTGTGTCCCATGCTTTGCCAAAGTCGATTACGCAAGCTCTCAGCATGTCTTCTAGGGTTTGTATAGTTCTCTCACTCTGGCCGTCGGTTTGTGGGTGATAAGCGGTACTCATGTCTAGTCTTGTCCCCAAAGCTTTTTGTAGCGACTGCCAGAACCTTGAGGTGAATCTACTATCTCGGTCCGAGATAATAGATATGGGCACACCATGCAGTCGTACAATTTCTCTGAGGTATGTTCTTGTTAACTTCTCCAATTTATCCGTCTCTTTGATCGGTAGGAAATGTGCTGACTTAGTTAACCTGTCGACAATTACCCAAATGGTGTCGAGTCCGCTTGTTGTCTTGGGCAACTTTGTTACGAAATCCATGGTTATCCGCTCCCACTTCCATTCGGGTATTTCTGGTTGTTGTAATAAACCCGAGGGCTTCTGATATTCCACCTTGACTTTGGCACAGGTCAGGCATTTGCTTACGTAGGTAGCAATTTCGGCTTTCATGTTTTGCCACCAGTACAATTTCTTGAGATCGAGATACATCTTATCGGAGCCGGGATGTATGGAGTATCGTGTTTTATGGGCTTCGTCCATAACGATTTCTCTGAATCCACCAAACTTCGGTATCCAAATTCGATCCATGAAATAACGAATCCCGTTGCTCTTGGTCTCAAGGTTCTTATCCATTCCCCTTAGGGCTTCTCCTGTCACATTTTCGGATTTCAAGGCTTCTATTTGAGCTTCCTTGATTTGCGTGAACAGGTGTGAATGGATTGTCATAGTTAGGGATTTCACTCGGCGACCTGAGTACTCCTTCCGACTGAGTGCATCAGCCACTACATTAGCCTTTCCGGGGTGATATCGGATTTCGCACTCGTAATCACTTAGTAGTTCTACCCATCGCCTCTGTCTCATGTTGAGTTCCTTCTGGTTGAGGATATGCTGGAGGCTTTTATGATCAGTGAAGATGGTACATTTTGTGCCGTAGAGATAGTGTCTCCATATCTTCAGAGCGAAGACGACTGCTCCTAGCTCAAGATCGTGCGTTGTGTAGTTCACTTCGTGCGTCTTTAGTTGTCTTGAGGCGTAGGCGATGACCTTCCCTCTTTGCATTAAGACACACCCAAGTCCTTGGTTTGATGCATCGTAATAGACCACGAAGTCCTCCGTTCCCTCTGGCAAGGTTAGGATGGGCGCACTACATAAGGCTCGCTTTAGTGTCTGAAATGCGCTGTCTTGTTTTTCTCCCCAGTCGAAGGTCACATTCTTCTGGGTTAGGGTGGTAAGTGGCTTGGCAATCTTTGAAAAGTTCGGTATGAATCTTCGGTAATACCCGGCGAGTCCCAAAAATTGCCGGATTTCTGTAGGGGTCCTTGGAGTAGTCCAACTATCTATTGCCTTTATTTTGGAGGGGTCCACGTGTATTCCTTCTTTGCTTACAACATGTCCTAGGAAATCCACTTCCCGAATCCAAAATTCACATTTGGAAAATTTTGCGTAAAGTTTCTCTGCCCTTAATGTTTCCAGTACTTGGCGGAGGTGTTTGCTGTGTCCTTCCTGGCTTCTTGAATAGATGAGTATATCATCTATGAACACGATCACGAATTTGTCCAGGAAGGGACGACATACTCGGTTCATCAAGTCCATGAACACTGCTGGAGCATTCGTCAATCCGAAAGGCATTACCACAAATTCGTAGTGACCATAACGTGTTCGGAAAGCCGTTTTGGGGATGTCTCCTTCCAGTACTCGTAGTTGGTGATAACCAGACCTTAGATCGATCTTTGAGAAGTAGCTTGCCCCCTGAAGTTGGTCGAATAGATCGTCTATGCGCGGTAAGGGATATCGGTTCTTGATTGTGAGTTTGTTTAGCTCCCGATAATCGATGCACATGCGAAAGGATCCGTCCTTCTTCTTCACAAATAGGACTGGCGCTCCCCATGGTGAGAAACTTGGTCTGATGAATCCCTTGCTTAGCAACTCGTTTAATTGACTGGATAGTTCCTGCATCTCGGCTGGGGCTAAACGGTACGGTGACTTTGCTACAGGGGTAGCCCCGGGGATTAAGTCGATTCTGAATTCGACTTGACGTTCCGGTGGGATTCCTGGAAGATCTTCTGGGAAAATATCCGGGAAGTTGCAGACTTCCGGAATATCTTTAATGTTTTTCGATTCTCGTTTCTTGTCTACTACGTGGGCTAGAAAGGCATGATATTCCTTACGAAGATACTTTTGTGCTTTAATACAGGAAATGATTTGTAAACTTGAACTAGGTTTGTCGCCATAAATGACAAGAGTTTCACCGTTTGGCAGATTTAAGCGAACAGCCCTTTCGTGGCAAAGGATATCGGCATGGTGAAGGCTCAACCAGTCCATACCGATGATGACATCGAAACTTCTTATAGAAATGGGCATAAGATCGACTTGAAACAAGTGCTCGTTTAAATTTAGTGTGCACCCTACGTATAAATCGTTTGCGTGTTCTGTTTTACCGTTTGCCATTTCTACGGTGAATATTTTATTGAGTGGTTGGGGTTCTTGATTAAGTAGGTGTTTGAATTTATGACTCACAAAACTTCTCTCCGCACCGCAGTCAAAAAGTATGCATGCATAAGTGTTGTTGAGTAGAAACGTACCCGTAACCACCGTGGGGTCCGCTATTGCTTCTCTCTGTCCTACTGCCAGCACTCTCCCCACACCGCCAATATTCCTTTCCTTGGGACAATCCCTCCTGAAGTGTCCAGTCTCTCCGCACCCATAACATGCCCGGCTTACTCCAGTTCCAGGAACCTGAGTAATTGGTCGTGCCGGTGCTTTACAGAAACGGGCTGTGTGCCCTTTCCTGTCACAGTTCTTGCAGTGCATCTCGCGACAAATACCATGGTGATGGTAGTTGCACTTGCTGCACTTGGGCAGAATCCCTGCATATGGTTTTGTTGGTGCAGAGGTAGCAGGAGTTGTGGTGGGGGTAGTAGCATCATAAACCGCAACCATTTGTTTCTTCGAAGGTTCTTGTGAAGTTTGCCCCTTCCTTTTGTTCCAAAATTTCTTCTTGTTGTTGTTGTTGGCATTGATTTCATTGTTGCTGTTCCCTTTGGTTGGTTCAGCCATAATCGCCGCGACTCCTTGACAGACACCATGATCAACAAGAGATTGCGCTAGTTCCTTGGCGCTGGCGAAAGTCAAGGGTCTGGAAGCTAGCACACTTCCTCGAAGTTGGGGTGATAGTCCCCAAATGTATCTCTCAACCTTTTGGCTCTCCAGGGTTAACATTCCTGGGCAAAGTGTTATTAAGTCACTGAACCTGTTGGTGTAACCAGTTATGTCCGATCCTACCATCGAAAGGTTCCACAGTTCCTGTTCAAGCTTCTGAATCTCGCCTCTTGGGCAGTATTCTCGAAGGAGCATTCTTTTCAGGTTTTCCCAACCCATGGAGTTTGCCACCACCAGGGTTAGTGTCTAGACGTGGCCGTTCCACCATGTCAGGGCGCGTTCAGAGAAAGTAAAAGCGGCGAACTTTACTTTGCTTTCTTCAGGACATGCACAGATTTCGAATACAGCTTCTGTTTTCTCTATCCATTGAGATAGAGCCAATACTCCCCCAGTCCCGCAAAAGGGAATAGGTTTTCCGTTGGTGAAGTCCTTGTAAGTGCATACCCCTGAACGACTTTGACCTTGGCCATTTGTAAAACTGTTCGTTCCTCCTCCCGATCCGTTGTTGCTCATTTGAGCCATTGCTGCAGTTACAGCAGCGGTTACAGCAGTCTGGAACATAACGGTGTCCATAATTGGAGGAGGTGGTGGAGGTGGTGTTGAAGTTGAGTTTCTGCGTGTTGATCTACGAGGAGGCATGTTCTGGTAGAGAAAAATAAGAATGAATGTTATAAGTTTCTAATGTTTTTGACAATCGGGTGTTAGTTGTTATTTGTTTTGACTTTAGTTTATGGTTTCAAGGTAGGCATAGAAATTTAAAACTCGAAATTTCTGAGAGGTATATGATAAGAAATACTTCATATTTATACATATAGGTCACACCTGAGGTGTGTTACATTGCATATCTTGTTTGGGAAAATTTGATCCTCCTAGAGATCTCCGATTACGGATACAACAGGGAAAACAAGGGAAAATAAAGGAAAAACTTTTATCCGAAATCCTAGTCTATAACAAAATTGTTGGGGCTCGAACAAGTTCTACTTGCGGCGTTTGGAGCTAGATTCGGCATCCGACCGTTTGACTCCCATTAGTCGCCTCTCAAGATCTGCTTGTTGTTCCTTCATCCCTCTTATTTCCGCCAGAGCCACTATCATTTGGTTCTGAAGTGTTCCCGTGTAGATTTGGGTATTTTCATGTAGTCCTTCCAAACGGCGGATGTCAGTGGCGTTACCTTGGGTAGCAGCATTGATTTCACGAACTCTGGCTGCTTGTTGGTCCGCCTGGTAGTTCTGGTTAGCTATAGCATTTACGACGACAGGAAGTGCTCGATCTGCTGAGCCTCCCCCACTGACGTTGTAAAAATCCCGACACATGCCGAATGGAGGGCGTACACCTTGTTGGCGGCTCCAGTAGTAGAGGTGGCTTCCCCAGATGGGGATGGGTCCCGGTTGGTCTGGTCTGATTACGGGAGGATGAGGGATGGGAGGGTCGTACACTTCTGGCTCGGAGTCTGTCCCGCTAGAAATCTCCACGATCTCTTCGTCGACTTCGAACTCCTCTCCGACTTCGACTTCGAAATCTTCCTCGACCTCTTCTTCGATTTCCTCTGGGTCTTCCTCCGGGTCTTCTTCTATCCAACCGCCGTTGCCTTGGTTTGGGTAGTAGGGATCGCCTGGTAAATGGAATCCGGCCATTTGTCTGTACTAGGATGGATGTATGAGAACGTTATAAGAAAAGAAATTTCTATTTAGCGACTTACTATCTATAATTTGTACAACTATTTTTAATAATACTCCTATAATATTACAATTGGGCGAAACTAAATTGATTTGTATTTGGGTAAGTTTTCGGCTTGTTGTCCACTACGACCATTCCTCGACGTACGTTGGTCAAATCCAGGATAAATATAGTTGATCAGGCTATATTTATTCTCGACATGATTACATACCCCGGGGCTCAATCGTAGTGTCGTAACTTGCCGTAATACTTCTTAGTAAAACTTGTTATGATACGAGATTTATGCATGCTTGTAAAAATATATATCTTTAAAAGAATGTATTTTGTTCATGAAAATGTTTCATCAGAGGGTTTTTGGTCCCCTTTACATTTATAGTTTGTATATCGTATGTGGTTCGATATACTTAGTTCACTATAAACAATGCTCTGATACCAATCTGTCACACCCCCAAACCAGAATGGCGGAAACATTCGGGGGTGGGTGACTTCACGTAGTATCACAACCATTGAATATTGTAAAGAAAGTAACACAACCATCACATATATAATGAAAACGTATGTTGTTGCGTTATACATAATAGCAAAAGAATATTACAATGAGATGATAAATGTTCAGTAATAAAACATCTTTAGTGTTTCCTTCTCCAAAAGCTGGTAGTTACCTGTATTATTGATTCCCTGAGAAATACAAGTGGTTTCGAAAAAGTGTCAACAATTAAGTTGGTGAGTTCATAAGTATTTTGCATTGAAAAGTATGCCCTTTTTTTTGATAGTAAAGCGATGAACGAGGTTTTCAGAAAATCCAATATTTTCTATATATGATTTGAAAAGTTTCCCGTGTTGGAGTGCATTAGTGTTTTCCATGCTTGATTAATAGTGATAACATTTGTATTGGCAATAAAATGGAAAGCTGAAATGCATGTATGAATCTCGTAAATCTAACTTGTTTTTATACTTTTATGTGAGTTTTATAACCATGCTAATGACATTGTTGGCCTGTAACAACGTTCTTCAGGCGTTGGAACTGTTATGACATTTGTCACCCCAGGCCTGCCGGCCTAGCTGTAGCTAACAGCTTAGGTGTGGGATTGTCAATCCCGTATAGATCTATACACAAGTATCACGCTCCCCCTACAAGGGATTATGGTATATAATACAGGACTTAATAATGCATACTCGAACGTACGTGAAGCTGTCTCACATTACTAGGTATAAACAGATTTACGATGATAAAAGACTGTACTTCTTTTGAAAGCATTTCATTTGTCGAGATGTATATGTAAAATGTATGAATCACTTGAATACTATGCTCATTATAGTTTGTCAAAAGTATGTTCCCATTTGGTAATAACAACTTGGTGATATAATATCCCTTTAAAACATAACGTTATTTTTGTATCAACACTCTATAAGAACGATATTATAAAAATAATACTTTGATTTGTAATTTACTTGTATTCCCCCCCCTAAAACATGAAAACAATTGAAAAGTAGGGGTATGAACTCACTCGTTTCGAAGAGAGAGGCTAGGGTTGAGCAGAACTTCGTCCGCGGATGGTTGCGTCGTCGGGCTCTTCGGGGATCTCTGCAGCGTAAATCTTCCGTCGGGGGCTCGAGTGCGGAAACGAAGGTCGTCGGGAGTGGTCTCTGGGGCTTAGAAGTATGGGAGAATGACTGATGAATTGTGAGGGTGTGCCAAAGTTCGAAGCTCATGCCATCTATTTATAGTGCTGGAAAACCCCGTACGCGGCGCGTACTTCCGGAGTACGCGGGGCGTAACATGGCGTCATGGCTTACGACTCGGGTCTAGCTAGCGTAGCTTGGGTGGGTCGATGGGACTCGACTCTGGGTCTAGTACGCGGGGCGTACTCCCAGAGTACGCGGGGCGTAATCCCTGCTTCCGACTTCTAAATTCCATAACTTTCGCGTACGATCTCCGTTTTTCGCGTTCTTTATATCCACGCGTAGGTGAGATTATGCTCTACAACTTTCCTTTAGACTCCGTCGGCTAGTTTTGACTTTATTTTTAATGATATATTTTTAATAGGCCGGGCCTCCTAAAGTTCGTTAAAAATTCATAGGTTCTTTATTCGACGTCGGTTTTCGTCTGTCTTTTTATTGTTTTATTACTACTGAGGAGATCTTCAACTTTCGTTTAGGTTGTGTTAGCTAAATAACACTCGATCTTCAATCCGAGTTTTTAGCCCTCTACTACTGTTACGAAACTTTGAAAATTCGTAACTTCTTCATGCGAGGTCCAATTTGGGCGATCTTTTTATGTACGCTCACCTTTCAACGAGATCTACGACTTTTGTTTAGATACTTAAGGCTTTAAAATGCATTTTATTGAGATTCTACTTTTTATGTCAAATATTGTTTTAACGTCGCGTCGTAAATATACGAGTGGTTATAATTTCTTCAATATAACCCGATTTTGAGCGTTCTTTATGTTTTTGGAAACCTTGGCGTGATATCTAATATTCGATGCATCCCAACTTAGATACTTGAACACTTCCTTTACGAGGTTAATTTCGTTGTTTTTAGCTTTCGAGTGTTTACAATGCTTTTTGGGAAAAATAGGGTTGTCACATTATCACATAACACATGTCCCATGAACATTCTATCTTTTTATATTTTCAAGGTATCTTCTAATACACATCTAGTACTTAACTCATTATGCACTTATTCTTCATCTATGCATGTTAAAATATAGGTATTCTACACAATACCATCATTCTCTAGACATAGCTACATACACTTATGATTATACTATGTATCATCACTCTCTATCTTCATCTGAAATCTTTAAGGTATCCACAAATACTCTTTCTCATTATTTAACCATACATAGGATCATAATACATAAAATCACATTCTTTCTTTATCTACTCTCAAGGTTATTAGTCATAATACTGTTGTTCTTTCTCTATATATCTTTACATACCTTTGTTATACACACATGCTCAGATATATGATCGTTAGAGCTCCTCTATAGGGGTGTTTGGGGTTACTTATAACGAGAATGAAAGGCTTCACAACCTTGAATCAGATGCAACACCATGTCACGGTGGCCAATTTACCACAGTCAATGAAAACCATTTGCTTTCCACCGTAGCTATCTGCTTTCCACGCCGCGGTACTATTCCTCCACTAGCATCTTACTTTGGCCACCTTGTCCTAGCAACTATATACAATGTCACGGTTAAATTACATTGGCTTTCATTCTTATGAGGAATTCCTACTACACCATGGTGATTTATCCATCGTCTCGCAGTAGTTGCTTGATAGCAGCCCCTCGGCTGATTCCATTCTAAGTTTGGTGCATTTTTCTTTAATCTTCAAAGCTTTATATATTCTTCGTTTCTAACCCATTTTCTATGATATTTATATCCACACCGAGGTGGGAATATACTCTACATTTTTGTTAAGTCATTTCTCATTGACTTAAAATGGATCATATCCTGTTAGGTGACAAACTCATATTCTCATATTTTTCTCATAATTATGTATTTTACCCTTTTAGTCAATATTTGACTAAAAGTCAACTTACTCTAAATTTTTGGTTATTACATGAAACCTATATAACAAGAGGTGTGGAAATTCTTCAAGTCCAAATTTGAGGAATCCCATCATAACCGACCCAAATTTATTAATCCAAAATTCAGGCGTATTAGCCTTGAAGAATGTATTGACCTTGAAAAATCGTTTAGTTTAGAGGATATCAAATTAGTGATTTGTTATAGTAGGATCGAGAAGTCCCCAGGGCCTAATGGCTTTACTTTCAAATTCCTATAAAAGTATTGGACCATAATGAGGGATGATATCATGCTATTTGTGAAACATTTTGAAACCGACAGCTAGTATGGGAAGGGCTGCAATTTCTTCTTTATTACATTGGCTCCTAAACTAAAAGACTCGTTGTCCCTAATCGACTTCCAACTAATAAGCCTTATCAAGTCTATATACAAGTTCGTCACCAAATCCCTAAGCTCTCAAATCAAGTAAGTAATTAGTTCAATTATTGATGTTACTCAAACAATGTTCATAGAAGGAAGAAATATCCTTGACGAGCCTTTAATCACCAATGAAGTTGGTTCTTGGGCAAAGAAAGTTAAAAGGAAGATGTTCCTATTTAAGATTGATTTTGGCAACGATTTCGACTCGGTCAACTATGGTTACCTCAACTCGATTATGGCACAAATAGGGTTCGAAAGTGAATGGAAGTCATGGGTCGCATGGTGTCCATCATCATCCCAAGCCTTGGTTTTGGTGAATGATTCCCCCACTAAGGAATATCCTATTTCCAAGGGAGTTTGGCAAGGTGACCCGCTATCCCCATTTCTCTTTGTTAATTCAATTGAAGGACTCGACATTGCCATACAGGACGCACGTGAAAAATCCTTATATCATGACATTCCCATTCTAAAGAGTGACTATTGCCTCTATCATCTTCTTTACGCTAATTATGCACTCTTTATAGGTGATTAGTCACCGAGAAACATCAAAAACTTCTCAAGAATACTTTGGTGTTTCCATGCGTCCTATGGTTTAAATTTTAATTTGTATATATCGAAAGTGTTTGATATTGGCGTCTCCGAGCGGGAATTAGATTGTAACACTAGGATACTTGGGTGTGATGTAGGCTCCTTTCCTTTCAATTATCTTGGGGTCTTAATGGGATCAAATATAAATCTCATTAAAATTTGGAAGCCCATAATTAACTGAGTTCAATCTAGGTACTCTTCATGGAAAGCTAACAAGTTATCGATTGTTTGGGCAATTCACCCTTATGAAGTCGGTCTTGGGAAGCCTAGCCATATATTATTTCTCAATCTTCAAGGCTCTTATTAGTGTTATTGAGTCTCTTGAAAAATTATGGAGAAGATTTCTTTAGGGTGGAATCGATGAGAAAAGAAAAATACAATGGGTCTCCTGGCCTACAATATTAACTAATAAAGAAAATGGAGGTCTTGGTGTCTTTATTGCGTGCATTTAACATCGTACTACTGGTTAATTAGATTTGGAGACTAAAATATGGTCAAAATCCATTTGTAAAAAATGTTATCATGGGCACACATAACCTACATAGAAAGTCATTGAAGCCATTGTCAAAAGATCGTCAAATAGAGGATGGAACAACGTTGTAAAGGCAACTCAGAACTTCAGACAGTGGGAGCTGCCCTAGATAAAATCATTTAGTGTGATTATAGGTAACGGGGAGGATAAAAACTTCTGGAATGAAATTTGGAAAGGTGCATCTTCCATCTTGTCACACCCCCAAACTAGAACGGCGGAAACGTCTGGGGGCGGATGACTTCATGTACAGTATCATAATAATTGAATAGTAGAGATCAAAGCATTACAACCATAGTATTGGATATTTAATATGTTTACATCGTACTCAAAAACATTGTTTACATGATATCAAATGCATGTGTCAAAAATGAAATAATGAGATGCGACGACGTCCCATCCACCAAAATTTCTTGTGATTACCTGTTTAATGGTTTCTTGAGAATAAAATTGATTTTGAAAATTATCAATAATTAAGTTGGTGTGTTCATAAGCATTTTTGTATGTGAAGGAGTTAGTACCGTTTCGTGTAAAATGGTAGTGTATACTTCTAGAAAATCCAATATTTTTTTATAAATGAGTTGTAAGTCTTAATCCAAAGACTATAGATGTAAGAAATGATGTACTGAAAAGTAGGGTTATGTAATTTTATCTTTATATAAAACTACTTGAATGTATGTTCAACTGTAAATGCAATGTAACGTCGATACCCTATGTGAGTTATTATAACCATAGTAATACGACATTTGTCGCCTCAAACCTGCTGGTCTAACTGCAGCTAACAATTTAGGTGTGCGGTTGTCAATCCCGTATAGATCTATACACAAGTTTCACGCTCTCCCTAATATAGACTCTTGTTATAATTCAAGACTTTAGTGGGTACTGTGGTAGGTACAAGGAAGTAGTGCCTCACAAGCCTGTATCAACCAGTTTACGTCTATAGTTCTAACAATTCGTTATCTTGTAAGCAAAATAATTATACCTTTAGTAATTATTTGTTTCTTCTGAAATGATAGTGTAGTGTTTGTACCTCCCACACTATACCAATTATAGTTTATCATGTTTTTCTGTCAAGAATGTTTATATAAACATTTATATAAACACATAGCAAATACTTTGTCTAGTTTCAAAGTGTAAGTCAACATCATGTTTTTGGGTTGCAACCCACAAAATAGTGAAATATTAAATGTATTCCTTTTTGTTAGAAAACTATATTTTGGTAAAAAGTTTTGTCACACCCCCAAACCCGAACGGCAGAAACGTTCGGGGGTGGATGACGTCATGTATAGTATGGCAACCATTGTATTACAGTAATCAAAGTAAACACAACCATTACATTAATAAAGTAAAAATATTTACATCAGTTTGATTCATGTTTATAGACACCAAAAAGTATGACAAAAGCAAAAGACGAGACTCTATACGCTCTGTCTTCTCAAAACTCGAGTAGGTACCTGTCTACTGATTTCCTGAGAATACAAGCAATTTTGAAAGAGTATCAACATAAAGCTGGTGAGTTCATAAGTATGTTTTGAGAGGATAAATCGGTTAAGAAATCAATGAATATATTCGTATGCTTCCAAGAAAATCCATTATTTTATAACATGTGTATTTTGTTACTGAATATCATTGAATGTGTTGTGCATTTTTTGATTGAATAAGAAATCTTTATTTACAAGAAAAACTCTGGTTATCCCCAGTATATATAATAAGTTTCGGAAAGCTTTGAAAACTTTAATATGTATAGTAATTCTATTATTTTATAATAAAACTATTTAAAATTATCATCATTCATACATTTATCGTATATTTTTAGTACCAAACTTATGAGTTGTTATAACCATACTTGAACATTGAATTTCCTGAACGACATTCTTCAGACGTCGAAATCGAAATGACTTTGTCACCCAGGCCTGCTGGCCTAACTATAGCTAGCAGTTATGGTGCAGGATTGTCAATCCCATATAGATCTATACACAAACTCACGTTCCCCCTCCAGGAGATTCTGGTTATAATCTCAGGACTTTTGTTAGTACTTAGGTAAGTATGCGAAGAATGCTTACTCATAAAATGTTGTACTAACGATTACATGTAGAATAAAATGAATCCATTGAATTTAACTTGCTGTCTATATACCTCATAAACTACACATTTAATAGGTTATATGTCTGGTTGCATTGAATCTATGATTTGTACCTTGATATGTTAATTGTTCCATAAACTATACCTATTATAGTTTATATGTTCGTTCATGAATTTCAAAATATGTTTTATATTGAAAGTTCTATGATTTTGATGAGGACTTCCCTTATGCTTTGCATAATAAAAAAGGGACAAAATATCCAAATGTTTTATAAACGTATAGAAACTGTATGATTGTATCAATTGCATCTGTTTTAAGTTTATTGAAATTCTTTTGTATAAATTTCATAACATTGTTTATGTTTGGCTTGTATCCCCCCTGAAAATGTTAAAAACAGTAAAGAAATAGGGGTATGAACTCATCGTTAGTTGTGTGCAAACGTCGAACCAACGAATTTGAATGAAGACACTCGAGTTGTAGCATGTGGCACTTAACGGAATCTAGGGCTTGATTGATTCGAGGAAATTAGGTTTTCAATCTAATTCACTGCTTAGGAAGTGTGTGCGGTCGTGAAGGGAGTGTATGGACGTGAACCGTGTACGGCCGTAGACTGCTTCTTGAATGGTGTACGGCCCTTGAAGGTGGACGGTCGTGAACGAGTGTACGGTCAATGAAGATTTGCAGTTTTGAAGGGTTTACGGTCCTACACTTAAGAACAAGGGCTCTTGAATCAATGAAAAACATGTTCTAGATGCTCCGAAATCACCCCCAATAGTGATCCTCGATATTTTCCGGAAGCAATAAGGGTGTTTTGGGGGTGTACGATCAAGAATTTAGAGAGAGAATGAGAGAGTGTCCGGTCAGAAGAGTGTAAATGAGGGGTATGGTCTCATATTTATAGGGGTTTTCGTGGTGGGTAGTGGGGTCCACCCGACGCTGGCCGTAAACGAGTGTATGGCCGTACATGGGTGTACGGCCGTGAACTCAAGTCAGGCCGTGAATGGTTGTTTTGATCGACGGAAACTTGAAATTTTGCATATTTTTTTGGTCCCGACTCATATATGAAGCCTAATTATATAACAAAATGAATTTCCAATCCAAAGGAATTCGACGAAACTCAATAAAATTCAAATTTTATTAACAGAATTCGAATAACGGAAACGGAAAAATCGTTTGGGTTGTCACATCATCCCCCCGTTAGAGGGAATTTTGTCCCAATATTCAAACATAGAATACAAATCATGGACCCGGGAAGAGATGGGGATACTTCTATTTCATTGAATCTTCGTGTTCCCAAGTGAATTCAGGTCCCCGCTTGGCATTCCAGCGAACCTTCAAAATCGGAATACGGCTTTGTTTTGTTCGCTTTACTTCCCGATTCATGATTTCTACGGGTTCCTCTACGAAGTGTAATTTCTCATCTAGTTCGATCTCATCGAGGGGTATCACAAGTGTCTCATCGGACAAACACTTCTTTAGGTTCGAAACATGGAAGACGAGATGAATGTTGCTAAGTTCTTGGGGTAAACGAAGTTTTTTATGCTACGTGACCGATCCTGGCGAGGATCTCGAATGGTCCTATGTATCTTGGATTCAGCTTTCCACGCTTTCCAAAACGTATCATGCCTTTCCAGGGTGAGAAATTCAAAAGAACACGGTCACCAACCTGGAACTCCAAGGGTTTTCGTCTCTTATCGGCGTAGCTCTTTTGTCTATCTCTTGAAGCTTTTAGTCATTCCCAGATTTGTACAATCTTTTCAGTAGTCTCTCGGATGACTTCTGGGCCCGTGAGAGTGCTATTGGGGACTTGACTCTTGACTATCTGTGTGTCACCCACCTCAACCCAACACAGAGGGGATCTGCACTTTTGAAATATATTTTGTTTCATCAACCCCCCTTGAAGGTGTACGACTATGAATGAGTGTACGGTCAATGAAGATTTGCAATTTTGAAGGGTGTACGTCCGTACACTTAAGAACAAGGGTGCTGGAATCAATGAAAAACGTGTTCTAGATGCTCTAAAATGATCCCAATGGTGATCCTCGATGTTTCCCTGAAGCAATAAGGGTGTTTTAGGGGTGTACGGTCAAGAGTTTAGAAAGACAAGGAGAAAGTTTCCCATCAAAAGAGTGTAAATGAGGGGTAGGGTCTCGTATTTATAGGGGTTTTCGTGGTTGGTGGTGGGGTCCACCCGACGCTGGCCGTAAACGATTGTATGGCCGTACACAGGTGTATGGCCGTAAACTCAAGTCAGACTCTGAATGGTTGTTTTGATCGAAGGAAACTCAAAATTTCGCGTATTTTTTGGTCCCGAATCATATATGAAGCTCAATTATATAATAAAATGACTTTCCAAACCAAAGGAATTCGACGAAACTCAATAAAATTCAAATTTTATTAACGGAATTCGAAGAACGAAAACAAAAAAATGGTTCGGGTTGTCACAAGTTTCCAAAAATCTTATAGTTTTGCAAATCATAAATTTTCTCATGATTTTTATAACATAGATCATGTGTTGTTCTTGTTAGTTTGACTTTTAAAACTAATATATCACAAATAATTGGATAAAGCTAGTGATAACTATGTCTCATGCAAATAATGGCTTATACTTTAACATAACAATGAAACATGTAAATATTTGTATGATAAACAATTTTGACTCGTATTCCCCCCCCCCCCCCCCTAAAACATGGAAAAGATTGAAAATATGGGGGGTATGAACTCACCTTGAGTGGATTTGTGGGTTGTTTGAAAAAGTGGTGTGAAGATCTTCAAGCCTAAACACTTGAGTGTGGTTGATGAATTTTCTTGGAATTGATCTTATCCTAAGAGTTTTAACACATAATAATGTGTGTAAATATAATGAACTAACATAAAATGTATATAGACACTAGGTTAACAAGAAAAGCTTACCAAAATTCTAGTAATAAACTTGAAGGAAGTAATTTCTTGGAGGATCAAAGACTTGTTCTTGAGAGAATTTTGGAGTTATAGTAAGGAGAAAGTGGGGTTTCTTTGAATGTGCACTGCCGTGCATAAAAAGGATGGGATGAGGTGATGCTTACCTAGTTAACTATTGGAGAAAATCTTGGAGGTTTGCTAGGTAAAAAATGCATGGGAAGTGGGTGAAACATCACCTCTTAAAGTCAACTAACCTTATCTTTTAATCCCTAAACCGAAATCATATTTAAAAGGGATCAACGTGGTGATTTCGGCCAAGGTATGACCAAAATCACCTTGCCCCCTTTGTGATTTCGGTCCTAACTCCCCCTCAAATGGGTTTTCGGTCATAGTAGGTTGCATCTTAGGTGTTTTCGGCTAAGGATGTTCTAGGTTGGGGATTTCGGCCTCCTTATAGCCGAAGTCTCAAAGTGGGTGAGGTACTAGGCTAAAAAATATAATGTAATGATTTAACTTCATGTTTTATGTTCCAACTATTTGGCTTTGCTTGACTTTTAAGTGTTTACTACAATCAAAATTTACAAAGTACGCATATATACATACAAATATACCTGTACAAATAATGCCCTTTATTGCTTTCAAAACTTTTATTGCAATAAGGTTACATTGTGGTTGTTCTTATAAATAGCTACATTTTAAACCTTGCCTAATCCAAAATTTTCCAGTTGTCAAATCAACCCCCCGTTATAGGGAATTTCATCCCGAAATTATCATCGTGGACGGACTCTTGCAACTAGAAGAAAAGTTTCGGTTATTTCTGTTTCATCTGATGTTCCCGCTCCTAAGTGAATTTAGGCCCTTGCTTAGCGTTCCAGCGGACCTTTGCTATTGTTATACGGCTTTGTTTCATTCTCTCGATCTCTATGTCCATTAATTCTGAAGGTTCCGCTATGAAGGGTAGGCTCTCGTTTACCTCGATTTCGTCGAATGGGACTACAAGAGTTTCATCGGTCAGACACTTCTTTAAGTTGAATACGTGGAAGGTAGGAGGTATGTTACTACCCTCCTTTGGTAGTCAAATTTTGTAAGCCACCAGGCCGATTCTAGCAAGGGTCTTGAATGGACCGATATACCTCGGATTTATGTTTCTATGTTTTCCAAAACGCACCATTTCGTTCTAGGGTGAGACCTTGATGCTAGTGTGATAGTTGTTATTGTATGATAACTCGATGAGCGGTAAATGGGTATCCCATTCTTCACTGAAGTCTATCACACAAGTTCTCAGCATGTCTCCCAGCGTTTGAATAGTCCTTTTATCTTTGACTGTCTGTTTGAGGTGATAAGTTGTACTCATATCGAGTTTGGTCACCAAGGACTTTTGAAGCGACTGCCCGAATCATGAAGTGAACCTACTATCCCTTTTGGAGATGATGGATATTGGTACCCCATGTAGTCGCACAATTCCCTTAATGTGTGTCCATGTTAGCTTTTCCATTTTTTAGGTCTCTTTTAGTGGCAGGAAGTGTGCGGATTTGGTTAATCCGTCAACAATCACCCATGTGGTGTCTAGTCCACCCGTCGCCTTGGGTAACTTGCTTATGAAGTCCATGGTTATTCGTTCCCACTTCCACTCGCGTATTTCCAGTTGCTGAAGCAAACCCGAGGGCTTTTGATATTCTTCCTTGACCTTCGTGCAAGTTAAGCACTTGCCCATATAGGTGGTGATCTCTGCCTTTATGTTTGGGAACCAATAAAGTCTCTTTAGGTCTAGATACATCTTGTCTGAATCAGGATGAACGTGGTATTTTGTCTTATTGGCCTCGTTCATGAAAACGTCTCCGTATCCGCCGAATCTCGGTATCCACATTCGATCCATGAATTGAAGAGCTACATCACCCTTGATTTGTAAGTTTTTACCCATCCCTGCAATGCCTTACCCACTAGGTTCTCGGGTTTTAGGGCATCTAGTTGTGCTTCATTGATCGTGTATGGACAGATGTGAATGGATCGTCATGGTTAATAACCTTACTCGGCGGCCCGAGTTTTCTTTCCGTCTTAGGGCGTCTGCTACTACGTCGGCCTTGCCCGGATGATAACGAATTTCACGTTCGTAGACATTTAGCAGTTCAACCCATCGTCCTTGTCTCATGTTGAGCTCCTTTTGATTGAGGATGTGCTGAAGGCTCTTATGGTTTGTGAAGATGGTACACTTTTTTCCGTAAAGGTAGTGTCCCTAGATCTTCAAGGCAATACCATTTCTCTTAATGTGAGGACATGTGTGGTGTAGTCGATCTCTTGAGTCTTGAATGGTCTCAGAAACCTCTTTCTCTGGAACTCTTAGCGGATGGTGTCTGTATTTTAGTCGCTGCTAAGCGGTATGGGGATTTGGCTATGGGGTGGCTCCTGGAATCAAGTCGATTCGGAACTTGACTAGGCGTACGGGTGGTATTCCCGGAAGGTTTTCTTAAAATACATCAGGAAAGTTAAAGATCCTTGGAATATTCTTGAATGTCATTCACACTTGAGTCTTATTCCTATCGTGGTCTAAGGAAGAGCAAGGTACTTATTTCCTAGGTACTTTTGATCCTTGACGCAAGGTATGATTCGGAGGTTTATGTCGGAATCGTCATCATAGGTAACAAGGGTTTTGTTATCTGGTAAGTTAAATCGAACGGCCTTTTTGTAACATGTGGTATTGGTATAGTGAGGACATAACCATAGCATGCAAATGATCATATCGAAGTTTGCTATTTTCTCTTGTATTAGGTCGATTCATATGTAATGTTTTCTTAGAGTTAGAGTGCATCCTAGGTATGTGTTGGTGGTGGTTTTAGTTCTTTCCCCTGGTTATTTCCACCGGGAAATATTTTGTGAATGTTTGAGGTTTTTGTTGAAGTATGCATTTATACCTTGTGACTCATGAGTCTCCTCACGTCATCTCTATTATAAAGTATATATATGTATAGGAGTTATTTGTGGAGGAAACGTACCGGTAATCACATCGGGGTTCCTTGCAGCTTCTTCATGTCCCGTGATTGGAAATCCTCCGACGCTGCCCAACTTTTTGCTTTTATTCTTTGGGCACTCCTTGCAGCTTCCTCCCCGCACTCGTAACAAGACTTGATCACCCTATAAGTTGCGGTTTGGGTGCCTCGTCAGGTGGGTGCCCTACAAAATTTGGCGGTATAACCTTTTCTTTGGCAACTATTGTAGTGCATCCCTTGGCATATCCCAAAATGATGAAAGCTACATTTTTTGCATTTTAGCAAGTTCCCAGCATACGTTGTCGTTAGCATGGGGGCAATAGGGATAGTGGTGGTATAGACTACCTTAGTTTGTTGTTTCTTGGAAGGATTTTATGTCGATCAGCCCTTCCCTTTGTTCTAGAACATTCATTTCTTGGGCAGTACTCCTCCACTGTCGTAGGAGGCCTTAGGCTTGGAATTTGGAGTGTCCTTGCACGAACACACTCGTTAGCTTCCTTGGTTTTCGTCATGCTTGGAAACATTGGCACCATTCATGTTTATGTTTGGGTTGTTAGTGTTAAGTTGTGTCATAACGGATGCTACAGCGGCAGCCACGGCAACATGGAATGTAGTGGGATCCATGCGTAGAATTGGTGTTGCGCCGGTACGCTGGCTACTTGCGCGGGGCTCCATGATTATGTTGTAGAAAAACGAATTTGTAAGTAACTTTGGTTGTTGCTAGTTGTATTCCATCTACATATAATCTATATGTTTTTTTGTATGATTCTCAATTGTTTCGATCAACATCGTTGTATTATACTTATGGTAGTATGTAGTGGTCGGTGTTGTACGAATTTTAGGTTACTATAATAAAATTGGACGTCAAAACGTTTAGTTGATTCGGGGTATGCTGGCTTCGAAGGGCGTATCTTACTTGATTTACTCCTACTGGTTGTGATATAGGGCACGATAAGTCTAACTCGTAGTAGAAGCAGTGCAGTCACCAACTTAGTATGCTATACCAGCTCATCATATACCTCGGTGACTTGCAAAGTGCCCTGCCATCTCAACAGCACACGAGTGGCCTCCTCCGCTGTGTGTTATGCTACGACTGTTCTAGCTTCAATTGTGATTACCCTCTCTTCGAGAGTCGAGTGCCTCTCCTGGTACTCTCTCATCTCCTGTAGTCGAGTGTGTGCGTTAGTGGTCTCAGTAGTAGCCCCTAGCTCCACGTTCTGATTTGCTGGCGTCCTGGTCTGGTCTCCGAGGTGTGTGATGCGCTGAACCGTGACAGGGAGGGCCTGGTCTGTCGGTCCTCCGTGGTGGAGGTTATAGAAACCTCTCTGCATGTCGTATGGTGAGCGTCGGTGATGCTGCCTGCTCCACCGCTCCAGGTCATCTGCACAACGAGGCGTGGGTCCCTGGTAGCCCAGACGATGTTTGGGAACTTGGGCGACGTAGGGTTGTTCAGTGACTTCGGACTCTGTGTCTGAGCCCACCTCTTCCTCTTCCTCGTCTTCTTCTTCCTCCTACTCTGGATCCTCTTCGGGAATCGTCTTCACGTTCTTCTTCCATTAGTTCCTTAGGATTCTTTTTGGGATCCTCTACGGTCCACCCACCATTTCCCTGGTTAGGAAATACGGGTCTCCGGGCTTGTGAAATCCTGCCATGACGTCTATCCGAGAATAAAGATTTGAGAAATACATGAAGGTTTAAGTTTATGATCCCATGGTATCCTAAAATACTACTATAGTATTTAATCTTTATGTTTGATTCTAGAGTTTCTGGGTATATAGGGTTGGTAAGTTTTAGATTCGTTACCCATCGTGACCACTCCTAAATACATGTTGGTCATATCTCATATAAATATAGTTGATCAGGCTATATTTATTCCAGAAATGACTACATAACTGCCTAGGCTTAATCGTAGTGTTTAATTATCTAAATACTTTTATATGCTCCTTATTTCGACACTGTCCTAGTATGTATGCATGTATGTATACTTTTTATAAAAATACATATATTTTCAAAAGTATGCTTTTAGTCAGATTGTCTTAGCCCCATTCGTATTTATAGTTTTAAATCTTACATGGGTGGATATACTTAGTTCACTATAAACAATGCTCTGATACCAATCTGTCACACCCCCAAACCAGAATGGTGGAAACGTTTGGGGAGGATGACTTCATGTACAGTATCATAACAATTGGATAGTAGATATCAAAGAATTACAACCATAATATTGAATATTTAATATGTTTACATCGTACTCAAAAACATCGTTTACATGATATCAATTACATGTGTCTAACATGAAATAACAAGATGTGACGACATCCCATCCACCAAAATCTCTTGCGATTACCTGTTTACTGGTTTCTTGAGAATACAATTGATTTTGAAAAGTGTTAACAATTAAGTTGGTGAGTTCATAAGCGTTTTTGTATGCGAAGGAGTGGGTACTGTTTCGTGTAAAATGGTAGTGTATACTTCTAGAAAATCCAATATTTTCTTATAATCCAAAGACTAAAAATGTAAGTAATGTTGTCTAAAAAGTAGTGTTATGTAATTTTATCTTTATATAAAACTAATTGAATGTATGTTAACCAGTAAATCCAATGTAACATCGATACCCTAAGTGAGTTATTATAACCATATTAATACGACTAGTGACCTGAACAACGTTCTTCAGACATCGGAACTGTTACGACATTTTTCACCTCAGAACTAGCGGTCTAACTGCAGCTAATAGTTTAGGTGCGGGGTTCTCAATCCTGTATAGATCTATACACAAGTGTCACGCTCTCCCTAATAAAGAGTCTTGTTATAATTTAGGACTATAGTGGGTACTCTGGTAGGTACAAGGAAGTAGTGCCACACAAGTCTGTATCAACCGGTTTACGTCTATAGTGCTAAAAATTCGTTATTTTGTAAGCAAAATAATTATAAATTTAGTAATGGGAAAACTCCAATAAAGTCCCTCCATATTGCACTCATAATCGATTTAGTCCTTATATATTTTTTTTATTCAATTAAGTCCCAAATAGCGGTAATCATATTCAATTTAACCTTTTGACCCCGTCAACAGGTAATCAAACATTCAAAAATTACATTTTTGGCCCAGATTTCAAAATTTATTACAAATTTGGTCCAAAATTTACACTTTTGGCCCAGATTTTAAATTTTTTTTTACAAATTTGGTACAAAATTTACCCTTTTTGCCCAAATTTTAGAATTTTATTATGAATTCATCCTAACTTTAGTTTTTTTTACAACTTTTTTTTTTCTCAAAAATTTGTTTCTAATATGTTTTTTCTTTTTAAACTCATATTTATACAAAAAAAAAACATATTTTCACATAAAAATCTTATTTTTTTCTATATAAAAACTTTTTTGTAAATAAAATATCTAGTTATAAAAATAGGTTTGGATTATTTGTTCTTTAATCACATTTATGTGAAAGTTTAAACTAGTTACATTATATATATATATATATATATATATATATATATATATATATATATATATATATATATATATAATATTATACTTTATTCATAAGATTTTTTTTAAGAAAAAGGTTAAAATCATAACTTTGATATATTTTTAATAACTTTTTAATAAATATATTATGTAAATAAAACATATCCATTCATGGCACGTGTCCGATCTAGGTTATGATTTTTTATTGCCAATTAACAGTCTAAACTCCTCCTACTGTTAAATTTGAGATCGGTCAAGAAATAGCCAACGGAGTCTAAATGAAAGTTGTAGATCTTGTTTTTACCTATGTGTGGATACAAAGAAAGTCGAAAACGGAGTTCGTATGCGAAAGTTATGAATTTTTGAAAATCGGTTGTTTTACCCTTTATGTACGATGGCACATGTCAGCACCAGGTTTTGCATTGGAGCCTAAGCAAGCTCACGAGGTGAGCACTAAAAACTCACGAGGTGAGTGACCCTTCAGCCTCCTATAAATATAAACACCCCTCTCCTTCATTCCTCACACCTTAACCCTTCATTCCTCTCTCTAGAAATTCTCTCTAGCCCCCGAAACCCCCCCCCCCCCCCCCGAAAAGCCTAGGGAACCTCCCTAGCACGAGGTGGAAGCCCCAGAGTGCCCGACGACTCCGAGAAGAAGAGCCTTTCGGCTCGGGAACGAAGCTCCAGTGGCGCCTGTTTTTGAGAAAAACCCGCTGTAAGTGAGCTATGCCTACCCTATCTTTAGTATAGCTTATGTTTTAATATAGTAACGTTATTAGGAACTTATAATGTGTATTTGGGCTATTATTATGAGTTATGTAAGAGTGTTTCTTAATGCTTATATAATAGTAATAATATCTAGACTATTAATTAGTCGCGGTTAACGTTAAACTAAACTCTAATGGTAATGATACTAGGTTTTGTCCGAGGGATATTGTTTTAACAGTAACGAAGTGTTGTCCGAGTACTGAGTCATCACCTTATCAGGTGAGTGCATAGTCCCTTTCATCTTACATACAGATATGAAGTATTTTAATATAAATTACGTGCTATGTGTGCATATTGTCTGAATACTTGTTGTCTATGCTGGGTGAAAGATTTTTATACATGTTTTAAATGATTTAAACTGTATATGTATTTTATATCTACAAAATGTGTCGGGTAAAGTATGGGTAGATGAAATAGTTGTTGTGTGATAACACGATGAAAGACATCAATGTTGACAGTGATCCAGTCATCTAGTGGAGTATAAATGATGACCATGGACAATACTAGACAGTCCAGTAGAACGCTAGCAGGCTCGTAACTTGTAGGTGTTTTTGAAGTACGTGCTCATTAGGTATTTTTGAACTGAGTGTGTTCACTAGGTATTTTGAACTGAGTGTGTTTACTAGGTATTTTTGAACGGAGTGTGTTCACTAGGTATTTTGAACTAAGTGTGTTCACTAGTTACTTTTGAACTAAGTGTTTACCAGATGTTTTGGACTATGTGTGCACCAATTATAATCTATAAGCCTTGGTAACGATGGATTTCGTGCCGATTCCTTAGGTTGATCCTTAGGAATAAATAAACGAGGAATAGCTGATTCTTAGGGTAGATCCTTAAGACTAAAGAAGATAATGGAGATGGGTAATTGGGTTGATTGTTTGATTGTTTAAACATAATAATTATATTATTGTGGGTTGAAAACCCTATGTACTCACCAGGTTTCCCAACCTGACCCACTCAGTTTATTTATATCACAGGTGTTGATATGAAGTCACATTACACTGACAGATTATAGAGATGTAGATCATTAGTGTAAATAAATGTAAGTTGCGTTTATGCTTATGTTTATGTATTGACGATGACATCCCAAGCATTTTAAAATGAATAAAATACGTTTCTTCGAAAATGTTTTGATAACGTATTTATCGTGTTTTTCTAGGAGCAAATTCCGCAACATTTTTATGAAAAGAAGTACTCTGATTTTTACAAAGCATAAACAAGACCGGTCTTTTCTGGCCGTGAAAATTCGGATGTCACATAGTCCCTAACAAAAAGGTTGCTGAAACACCTCACGAGATGTGTACTGGGAAAGTTCCCACTTTAGACCACATCAAGATTTACGGTTGTGAGGCTTTCGTGAGGCGTGAGACTCACGGCAATCTCGAACCTCGAAGTGAGTGATGTATTTTCATCAGCTACCCACACAAATCCTTTGGTTATTTCTTCTACCGACCGAGTGAAAATGTTGTCTTCATGGAGATGCAAGGAGTCTTTCGTGAGAGAGAATTCATAAGCCAAGGAAATAGTGGGAGGCAAATTGACCTTGAAGAACTTCAAGAGTCAAGTGGTGAAGGAACCTCAAACACTAGCAATCAAGTTATTCCATTTAGATCGCGTAAGCCAAACACCGCTCGAACTAAAATTCGAGTTTCGGGTCGTGCATTGCTAAGCCGAATTTTAGAAAAGTCATAACTTCCTCATACGAAGTCAGATTTGGGTGTTCTTTTTTTTTTATGTTCTAGGTTTACCATATACTACAACTGTCGTTTAGATTGCTAAGCCTAAAAGTCGCTCCAGCGTAAATTTACTATTTACGTTTCCCGGTGTCGTGCCGGTTTTGCCATAAAACTTCGACGAGCCATAACTTCTTCGTTATAACTCGGATTTCGGCGTTCTTTATATGTACGGAAACCTTGAGAAATACTCTACAACTTGGTTAAGACTATTTATTATAAATAATCATTTGTCAAAAAGTCATTTTCAACACTTATTGCCTCAAAATTGACTAGCCCGGATCTACGGGCGTTACAATTACCCCCCCCCCCCCCTTAGGATGATTATGTCCCGAAATCATCAACGAAATAGGGCTCACATGATGACTCCATAAGTTATCTCTTTATCCTTTGTTATAACCGTAACTTTGATGTTTCTTCGAACGAGTATCTAACTCTAAGACTTCCTGACTGCAGGCGGTGCTCGATGTTGCACTTGCTCCCTATCTCACGTTAGACTCCTAATTATGACCTTTAAGTCAAAATATCGATACTCATTGGATACGGACTTAAGATAAGTTCCTTTATTACTATCATGGATCGAAGTGTCATATTCTAATGACCTCTCATCGTATGTTGCAACGCTCAGACTCAGGTTTCTTAGAGTCAAATTCCAGAATGAAATATACCTTCCTTCATGCTCTAATGTGATAGAATCACATTTTAACATGTAGCATTTCTAGCTACTAACTTCTTTAACAATAAGCGCAATACTTCTATTAATCGCTTTGATTATCTCTCACTTCAATCTTCTGGATTAAGTAAGATGCTACATCGAACTTGGTTCTCTAAACGACGTAACATACTCACCGTAATCGGACTCAATTTGATATGACCACTAGGGTCTGAATAACAACAATCTTCTTAGTCATTACCGAAACGATGGTAACGACATGCTTGAATAAAACGGAATCATTTATTGGCTTATTGGTAACCTTGTGACTTTCCTTGATCCAAGCGTGAGTCCCGTGCTTCCGGTAGTATATGCATCTACTACCTTTCACACCTACTCATACTCGTCCCAAGTATTGTCTCGCAGTTTTCCAAGTCACAATGCAAGAAAATCACATAACAGTTTAACACATCAGATAAGAAAATGAAGGCTTTATTATTTCTTGAAACTATTACATAGGTGTTCAAGTCGACCCTAGACTATGCCTCTAATAGGCTACATCATATGATTCTATCTCTTTGGCTACCTCATAACTCGATCTTCGGGTATGGGTTCCTCATCCTTGGTTCCTCGCGTTGTTTTCCGCTTCGTCGAGGATCATGTGGAATGCCCTTGGTCTTGGTGGTGTGTTTGGCCTTGCTGCTTCATTCTTCTTTGGGCAATTCTTTGAAAGATGCCCCCTTCTTTACATTCATAACACAACCTCTTGTTGGATGTACACTTATTGGCGTAATGCCCAGAGTTTCCACACTTGAAACATGTCACTTATTTGTTGCACTTCCCACAATGCTTCTTCTTGCATTTACCACAACATCTCGCTTCACCTCCATCTCCTCCTCTAAGCTTTGAGAATTTGCTCTCCTTGTTGGACCTTGAAGATCCTTCAAACTTTCGCTTCTCTCCTGCCTTATCTTTTTCTAGACCCTTTTCTCTTACCTGGGCCTCTACGTTCTTAGCTACCCTAACAACTATTTTCAAGGTAGTTGCCATTTTGACCATTGGGCCAAAGTCATTGGGCAGTCCGTTAGCAAACCTATCAATCTTGGAGAGTTTAGTAGGCACCAGGTAGGGGAATAGCTGCATCCTTTCGGTGAATGCAGTGGCGTACTCATCAACCCTCATTTTCCCTTTCTTCAGGTTCTGAAACTCGTTGTTTAGGTCTATCAGATCTATCTCTGAGCAGTACTACATTTTTCAACTGTTCCAAGAACTCTTCCCATGACATCCTTAGGGCTTCTCCTCATGGCATCGTATCAGCCAATAGCTTCCACCAGCTCAAGACTCCAGTTTTCAATTGTCTGATAGCGAAGACGGTCTTCTATTTCTCGCTACAGTCGCAGCTCTCAAACACCATCTCCATCTCGGAGATCCAATCCATAATCTCAACAGGCTTTGGGCTTCCTGAGAGACTTGGTGGTTTCGCACCCAAGAAATACTTGTACATTCGTCCATCCTTGTCGTTTCTCCTCTCCGGGCCATCCCTTCGTTCACCTTGAGTCCCCACTTGACTCACTTGGCGGCTGTAGTTCCCTTCCTCTGACTGCTCGGGAATCAGCTCGGGTTGCTCAATGGGCATAGTAGGTTCGTCCCTATTCAACATCCGCCTCATTTCTTCTCTTTGTTCAGCCAACATAGTCCGAATCATGGCTTGTACTCCAGCCATGGTGATTGGCTCGGGTACATCTTCTACTACAATAGGTATCTGCTGAATCACCAGGGGTTGATTCCTATTCCCATTTGCATTCCCAGCTCCACTGCGGGTTCTTGCCATTTTGATCTATACACCGAATAAGGTGAATCTAGATCTTAATTTAAGATTGACGTCTTAAATCATCCTTATCACTCTGAAACGTTTATATGCTAGTTCTAATATCGTAGTTAAACGCTTAGAATCCTAAACACATAAGGTTTCCAGATCCGGTCGGCAATAGACCATAGATCCGATCAAGCTATGGCATAAAGCATAACAAATCATTTAGCACATAAAAGCAATTTAGGTATCATTCCTAAAATTAGCTAGTGCTCACACCTAACAATCATCGCTTAGCATTCTAAGTTTAAGTCTAGAAATAAATCTGTATTCCTAGTTCGCTTAAACTAATGCTTTGATACCAACTGTGACATCCCCATTTTTCACGGCCAGAAAAGCCATTTTGTTTATGCTTTGTAAAAATCAGAGTACTTCTTTTCATAAAAATGTTGCGGAATTTGTTCCCAGAAACACACGATAAATACGTTATCAAAACATTTTTGAAGAAACGTATTTTATTCATTTTAAAACGTTTGGGATGTCATCGTTAATACAGAAACATAAGCATAAACGGAACTTACATTTATTTACACTAGTGATCTACATCTCTTTAATATGTTAGTGTAATGTGACTTCATATCAACACCTGTGATATAAATAAACTGGGTGGGTCAGGTTGGGAAAACTGGTGAGTACATAGGGTTTCCAACCCACAATAATATAATTATTATGTTTATACAATCAAACAATCAACCCAATTACCCATCCCCATTATCTTCTTTAGTCTTAATGATCTACCTTAAGAATCAACTATTCCTCGTTTATTTATACCTAAGGATCATCCTAAGGAATCGGCACGAAATCCATCGTTACCAAGGCTTATAGATTATAACTGGTGAACACGTAGTCCAAAACATCTGGTAAACACTTAGTTCAAAAGTAACTGGTGATCACACTTAGTTCAAAATACATAGTAAACACTCTCCGTTCAAAAATTACCTAGTGGACACTCAGTTCAAATACCTTGTGAACACATTCAGTTCAAAAATACCTAATGAGCACCTAGTTCAAAAACACCTACAGGTTAAAAGCCTGCTAGCGTTCCACTAGACTGTCTAGTATCGTCCATGGTCGTCATCTATACTCCATTATATGACTGGATCACTGTCAACAATGATGTCTTTCATCGTGTTATCACACAACAACTATTTCATCTACCCATGTTTTACCCAACACATTTTGTAGATATAAAATACATATATACAGTTTAAATCATTTAAAACATGTATAAAAATCTTTCACCCAGCATAGACAGCAAGTATTCAGACAATATGCACACGTAGCACGTAATTTATATTAAAATACTTGATATCTATGTGTAAGATGAAAGGGACTATGCACTCACTTGATAAGGTGATAACTCGGTTCTCGGACAACACTTCATTACTGTTAAAACAATTTCCCTCGGACAAAACCTAGTATCATTACCACTAGAGTTTAGTCTAACGTTAACCGCGACTAATTAATAGTCTAGATATTATTACTATTATATAAGCGTTAAGAAACATTCTTATATAACTCATAATAATATCCCAAATACTCATTATAAGTTCCTAATAACGTTACTATATTAAAACATAAGCTATACTAAATATAGGGTAGGCATAGCTCACTTACAGCGGGTTTTTCTCAAAACCGAGTGCCACTAGAGCACCGTTCCTGAGCCGAAAGGCTCTTGTTCTCGGAGCCATTGGGCACTTTGGGGCTTCCGCCTCGTGCTAGGGAGGTTCTCTAGGCTTTTCGGGGGGTTTCGGGGGCTAGAGAAAAGTTCTAGAGAGAAGAATGAAGGGTTAAGGTGTGAGGAATGAAGGAGAGGGGAGTTTCTATTTACAGGAGGCCGAAGGGTCACTCACCTCGTGAGTTTTTAGTGTTCACCTCGTGAGCTTGCTTAGGCTCCAAGGCAAAACTTGGTGCTGATACGTGGCATCATAGATAGAGGGTAAAACAGTCGATTTTCAAAAATTCATAACTTTCGCATACGAACTCCGTTTTCGACGTTCTTTATAACCACACGTAGCTAAAAAGAAGATCTACAACTTTCATTTAGACTCTATCGGCAAATTCTTGACCGATCTCAAATTTAACAATAGGAGGAATTTAGACTGTTAAATGACTGCGAAGAATTGTAACTCCTTCATACGAACTCTGTTTTCGTCTATCTTTTTACCGCTGAGTTCCTATTAATGAGATCTTCAACTCTCATTTAGGTCGCGTAAGCCAAAAACCGCTCGAACTAAAATTCGAGTTTCGGGTCGTGCACTCCTAAGCCAAATCTTACTAAAATCATAAATTCCTTATACGAAGTCAGATTTGGGCGTTATTTTTTTTGTATGTTCTCGGTTTTACGTATACTACTACTTTCGTTTAGATTTCTACGGCTAAAAGTTGCTCCATCGTCAATTTACTATTTACGCTTCCCGGTGTCGTGTCGGTTTTGCCGTAAAAGTTCGACGGGCCATAACTTCTTCGTTATAACTCGGATTTCGGTGTTCTTTATATGTACGGAAACCTTGAAACATATTCTACAACTTGTTTAAGACTAATTATTATAAATAATCTTTTTTAAAAAGTCGTTTTCGACCCTTATTGCCTCAAAATTGACTTGCCCGGATCTACGGGCGTTACAGACTAGATTAAGGATATGGGCGTCTATCTCTAAGAAATACCCCCAAAATGAGATTGGTAAAGAAGGTCGACTCATCATGAAATGAACCATGTCTAACAAGGTTCGATTGAGCCTCTCAACCACACCATTTAGCTGCGGTGTCCTAGGAGGTGTCAGTTGTGAAACAATTCCACATTCCTTAAGATAGTCAAGGAACTCAATACTAACATACTCACCACCTAGGATCGGATCGGAGCATCTTTATCGTCCTGCCTAACTGATTCTCCACTTCTTGTTTAAACTCTTTGAATTTCTCAAAGGTTTTAGAGTTATGCTTGATTAATTAGACATAACCATATCTACAATAATCATCTGTAAAAGTCATATAGAAGAGGTTAGCATCCCTTATGGCAGTTCTAAAGGGTCCACACACATCCGTGTGTATGAGGTCCAACAAACCTTCACCCCAAGCACAAGTACCAGTGAAGGGTAACTTAGTCATTTTTCCAAGTAAACAAGATTCGCAACGATCATCTGACTTTAAGTTAAGTGATTCCAAGACTCCAGCCTTTTGGATTTGGCCTATACGCTTCTTGTTGACATGTCCAAGATGAAAATGCCACAAGGATGCCTTATCCAAACTAGTGGAAGAATCAATATGTAATACATTATTTCCTAAGTTGTCTACAACCGACACAGTTTCATATACACCATCACTAGGTAATGCTTTAAAATGAAGAACACCATTATAGAAAGCATTAATACCACCACATTCATTATCAAATTAAAAAGTAAATCCTTGATTGTACAAACCATGAAAGGAAATAATATTTATTTCCATTTCAGACGAGTAACAACATTTATTCAAATCTAATGTTAACCCATCACTAAGAAATAAATAATAAACTCCAATCTTTGTGATAGTTGAAGCTTTCCTATTCCTTATGGTCAATTTTATCTTCTCATGCTCCACATCCTCACATCTTTTTAGGCCCGACAAATAAGAAAAAATGTGAATTCCACACCCTGTATCAAGGACCCTAGAATTAGTATGTGGTGAGTTATTAGACAATTTAGTGTCAATACCTGCATGGGTGGGTTTAACTTTCCCATCCTTAACAACCTGCAAGCACTTGGGGCAGCTTCGCTTCCAGTGCCCGTTTTCCTAATAGTAGAAGCATTGAGTATCCTTCGGGTTGGAAGAGGAAGAGGCAGAACCACCTTGGTTCCACTCAAAGAGTACCCATCCAGAGACTTTCCCTTGGTACCCTTCGAAGGGGACTTCCTCTTTTTCCCTTTGCCTTGCCCGGTTACCAGAACAGGGGTGGTAATAGGAGTGGTAACAACATTCTTACCTTTGAGACTACTTTCAGCAATCCTCAAAAGTCCTTGAAGTTTGCTTAGTGTGACTTCCTCCTGGTTCATATGATAAGTCATGCGGAACTGATCTTAACAAGACGGTAAAGAGTGTAGAATGATATCCATTTCTAACTTCTCATCAAAGGTCACATTTAACTTTAGCAAACAGTTCACGAATCTTTGCATTTTCTGCAAGTGGCCCATGATAGACTCTCCATCCTTTATTTTTCTTTTTATCATGAAGGTGATGATTTCATACCTTTCCCGACGAGCACTCTGATGGTATCTTTCCATCAGGTCCTGGTGCATCTCATAAGGGTAGAAATCTTCATAGGATTTCTGGAATTCTGCTGTCATGGTAGCCAACATGATACAAGATACCTTGGTGGCATCCTTCTCATGGCTAGTGCACTGAGCAATCTCCTAGGGAGTAGCAGAAGACTCATCGATGACCTTAAGCACCTTTTCAAGGACATATTCGTTGTCCTCATAACAAGTGACCATCCTTATGTTCCTAATCCAATCATTGAAATTAGTCCCATCAAAGATGACTCTCCCACAAAAGTTCATGAGAGAGAATGAGCCAGAAGCATTGTTGGAAGACATCTGAAAATGAAGAAAGACAAGTTTAGATTCGATAAAGAGTCCTTAATAAGACACCCAAATGAAATATTAAGTCTAGGACCCAACACAATATTTTATAAATTGGAAGAGGGATGTCGTAATCCAAGCTACAAAATATTTGAAGGTAGGTAAATGACGATTTACCAATTTTACACCGTGAAAAAACGAAATAGATTATTAGGTTTTAATTGTATTGAAACTCCTAGATCTTTTGAGATTCATTGAACAATTCAATGACATTTTTAAATCTCGATTATTCCCTCAAGTTTGTGACTGGGATACCGAGGATCACAAACGTGGTATGAATAACCATGCAAATTAACTTGGTACTCTTAATTTTATCACCTAATTGATGTGTTGGTTAACCACACATGATCCACTGATAAACCTTAAGCTACCCTTTGCTACCTTTTGTTAAGTCCAAGCTAGTGTGCCGGTTAACCACACATGCTCCACTAACGACTTTAGCAAGGTGCAAAGTGTAATTTCATAGGTTAACATTAATTTCACATTTTCATAAAGTAACTAAGATTGGGAATTTATAAAAGGTTTAGTTACTTTATATTTATCATTGTACTTTTAATGATAATTATAGTCTTTGTCCTATCCGTTCGGCTAACGACCCTCCACCAGTCAAGGAAGCGGTGGGTGAGAGTAGACACCCATTAAGCTGCCATTTTATAGGCAACAACCTTTATACCCCCCGTTATAGATCAACTTTGTGAATGAGGCCTATTAACGGTAAGACTGACTTGATCTTATACATACATACATATATATATATATATATATATATATATATATATATATATATATATATATATATATATTATTAACTTATAATATTATAAAGTATAAGGGTTGAATTTTAAACTATTAAAATTCTAGGATTTGGAATTAATGTTTTCTAAAGTGACTTTGCAAATTCTAATACTTGAGGGCATGTTTTAAAACTATTCAAAACCTTTCATTTCTATAACTTATGAGTTTTAATGATTTTAATGGAAAAGACTTTTGGAATTCCATAACTTGAGGACAAGTTATGGAGTCCATTAAAGAGCATTTAGATCAACAATTAAACTAACAAGCATGTCAACTAATTTCTATGATCTATCAAAACTCGTAAGAATGAATAATTCATATAAACAATTTTCAAGAATCGTATGAACTTAACATAAAACTTGAAACTTTGACAATTATCTTTGAAATTGGATTAGCACAATCATTACCACATCAAAAACGGGTTTAAGAATATACAAACAATTTAGGGTAATGATCCTAGTCCGATTCTGGCAATAATACTCGAAATTCTACACTCAGGGCCTCCTACTCGTCGAGTGTAAGAACCTACTCGACGAGTTGGATTAACTTTCACATGGACTGGTCGAGTCCCCCCATGGACTCGGCGAGTTCACTAAATAGTGAGCAGAAAAATTGATTTTTTTAGAAATTTGCATCAACTATAACTAAAACAAGCCTAGGCTCTGATACCACTGATGGTTTTTGAGCATTCTAATACTCCTATAGTGTACATGCAACCCTAGAAACCTTGGATCTATGTTTTCTCCATTATACATGCAAATTTTCATTTTTCCAAGGATTCATCCTAACTAGCATATGCTTGAGGTATACGTAATATAAAAACTAGTAGAATGACATACCTTTCTTGTAGCTTAGATTCCTTAAGACTTTGTGAGTCTAGCACCCCAAATGTGATGCCTCAAATGCTTCACACAGCACCACCAACAACTTTGAATAACTTGAGAGAAGATTCTTATGCACCAATATCGGCTAGCCCTCACTAGAATCACTTAAGTATCGATTTTACAAGAATGAGGCTTCTTTATATAGTGTTCATATTAGGGTTACACCATGTAACTCATTCCTTTCCATATTCTTCATGATCCATGGGTTTTAACCTCCATGGAGTATCCATGGGTAACCACACGTGTTTAGCCCATCATGATGAACTATGGATCATAAGCCCACTATATAAGAATAAATGATTTACCAAATCAATCCCCATTTATTTAATTAGTCTCTTTTGATCACAAATTAATTCCAAACTAATTCTTGATCAATACCAATTAAATAATTCATATTAATATATTAGAACTTATAATATATTAATAAACCATAAATGTCCTCTTCTCACAAAAGTATATCCAAATGGTTACGATGCCATGCAACCCAAATGGACCATGCTAAATCGGGTCAACTAGATACCAAATATATTTATGGACTTAGACACCTTATCCAACAGTTAATCCTTGTAATCATCTGTGTCTATCTCATATTGGCATCAAAATCTCCTTATCTCAGTTCTCCTTCGAATTCGGGGAGAAATAGTTCGAATAATAAACCGTTAACAGTTGTAAACATGTTTCCTGACTACGAAACCGCACCATTATGCCTTTGTTCCTCTAAATAAGTCGCGGACTCCCTCTAACCAAGTTGCAGAGCCTTTCTCTTATAGAATTCTACTTTCACTTCCACACGGTGGCAAGCACGTTGTGACAATGGCCTTACCGTTGCGGTCCAAAGCATGTTGCCCTCTACTTACGACGAAAATTTTGTCATTTTTACTGTGTCGCAAATTGCATTTTGACAATGGCCTTACCGCGCGACGATTGTTGTACATTAGTAGACTCCTTTGCTGATTCCTATCTAACTTTGGTCAATTTTCTTTCTAACTTCAAACACTCATGACTTTTTCATTTTAAACCCGTTTTAAATGATCTTTATATCTACGTGAAGTTGGTATTGAGTTCTACAGCTCTATTAAGTCACTTCAGATTGAATACTTACCGGTCTTAATCTTTTTTTTTTTTGCACAGCAAATACAAATATATACTAAACTATTCCTAAATTATTAGACCTATGTCCACACTGAGACTTGAACCCTCGACCTCAAGGAGGGAGGACAATACCGCATACTGCTGGACTAGAAACCCTTTGGTGGTCTTAATCTATTAAGTCATAAAATTTCCACTAGTGGCATAAAATTACCATTTTACCCTTTATGGCCTAAGTGCATAATCTATTGCATTTCTTCTCTTGAACCCACTTACTCATCTCATAAAAGTGACTTAGAGTTATCTCGACTAACTTTATTAAAGTCAATTCTTTTCTAAATTATAGGCTCTTATACGGAGTATATAGTTTGATCATCGACATCCAAGATAGGTGTAACAAAACTATATAAGTTACAAGCAAGTTTGAAAGCAGAATATGAAAATCCTAGCCTTTAGGTGATTGACTATATAAATTTTAGAAGAACGATGGATGACATTATAGAAGACAATGATGCGTAAATGGTAGTCGATAAAACTAATATAAGGAAAGTGCATTTATAAAATTACACATTTAAGTATAAATATATAGATAGTATACTGAATGTTATAATCTATAGAGCCAACAAGAATCGACCCAACCAACCAACCCAAAATTAACAGGGTGGCTTGAAATTTGCAACCTATTTAAGTTAAATGGGTAAACCCGACTAACTCATTTAATTAACTAGGTTGTGTTGGATAAAAAATATAGCATATTTTATACCACCAACCCATTTAACTATAATATATATTTAGTTTGATAACTATTTAAATATTATCATATATTAGTCAAAGTATTAATTTATAAATACATTGATGTATTATTATTTATGTTATCAAAAAATGCATTCCTAATTCTTATCTCTTTTTTTTTTGCGCCGAAAACACTACTTACTCTCCAAAATTACTTCTAAATTAAATATCTTTTATGTTATTTGAACACCTTTTTGTATTTGTAAATTGAGATTGTGTTTTTCTCACACTTTGAAATTTTAAGTAAGTTTGAAACTAATTTAAGTGGTGTAATCGTAAATTAAATATATTTACTTTTTTTTATTTAAATGGTATAACCCATGTTTAACCTATTTATTTAATAGGATGGATTGGAAACTACATAAACATGTCAAACCGATGACAACTCATTTATTTGGAAAGTTGGGCTGGGTCGGAAATATCAACCAATTTAAATAAACAGGTTGGATTGTTTGAAATCTTCAACCCAATTAATAAATGGTTTGAACTCGAAATCAACCCAGATCGTCTCATTGCCAATAAGGAGTTTGGAGATGTCATCTCTTTTGACACAACATTCAAGACAAACAATCCACTCTAGTTATTATGGTGTATAATATAATTTAATAATTTGATTCATAGTCGTTTAAGAATATATATGATTTTCGTTCACCATGTATGTAATGGTTTTTGTTCCATTCAAAGTTTTTGCTGGTCATAAATTATCTAAAATTGTTAGAGTTGTGTTATTAAGCAATGAGACGATAGAATCATATTGGTGGTTGCTAGAATCATTTTAAAAAAATCATGGAAAACAACCAATATTTGAGTTAACATACAAATATTTCAGCCTCTATGTAGGTTGTTGATGTTGTATTACCTTATTCGAATCATAAATTGTATATCTGAAACATAATAAAAAAATTACAAGTAGAGGTATGTAATAAGTTTGAAATAGTAAGTGTGATAACAAATTATTCATTTATGAATTAAGTTATATGGATACAATATTCTTTAAATTTTTGCATAGTAATGGTTCGTTATTCATGTAGGAATAAGAATGAAATTGTGGATTTCAGGTCCCTATGGATTTTTTGAAAAACATATATTTTTCAAAACGATTCAACAAACTAGTTTGGAATGTATATGATATCGCCTTATTTATACACATATTTTGAGGTAATTATCATAATATTTATTAGCTTAATTGTTTTATTTAAAGATAAAAGATACTTAAAATGTTTTGAATTGGATAATGATAGGAAAATTCATGGGTTTGTGCAAAAGGAAGAGCTTGGGTCTAAATGGAGTTGATAAGGACGAAAAACGAGAAACTTCTCGAAAATACAAAGAAGCATGCCGCTAACTTCCCATGTTCAAAATAAGATTATGACATCCAAGATATCTAAACTGACTCGAATACAAATTCCTACTTTGCGACGCTACACTTCCATGGTCGCGTCTCGACGTTGCTAAGTCTACAAATACACACTTTTACAGCCCTAATTCGGTGTGTAACCCTTGGGAACTTTTCCCAACAGATTTGAAGGTGTTCCAAACATGTAGAAACCCTTTTGTGTCGATTTCGAAACTGGAGAAGCTCTAGGAGCAAGGTTTTGAAGAATCATGAGCTAGAAGCATTAGGATTTCACTTCGGTCGATTTGCTTAATGATCATGTCTAGCAGTCATTCGGTGATGTTTTTTCTTTTTTTATCTGTTAATTATGGGGTAAAACCCTAATGTTTTCAATATATTAGATGTAACCTAATAACTTAGTGTGATTTCATTGTTAAAATATTTAGTTTTATTTAATATATTATGATTGTTTGATCAAATAGATTATGTGTTAAAGATTTTCTTTTTATTATCTATTGTTGAGTTATTTATAATTTAGATAACTAATCTGATTGTATTAGCTTGAATCTTAATTAGTTTATAAACAATAAACTATTAGGGCTAGTGTTTGACCAAAACCTAGGGTTAGGAAATAATATTGTAATCTAAAACGTGTAAGAGAGTGTTTGTTAACCACTTTTGCTTATAATTTACTTCCACGACCATTAAAGTTAATTCATACATCAAATATCTCATACTACGTACTTAATTATAGTTTTTTAGATAGTGAATTGCGTGACCTTTATGTTTATTATCTTAAAAAGTATCCATTTTAGTTAATCAAACCAATATAACTGATAGGTGAATTTATGCACGTATTTTGCATGTTTAGTTCCGTCATTTCATACCATTCTACACCATAGTTATTGCATTTAGTTAATTAATTGGGCAACTACATATTTCATTGAGAATGTCAGGTACTTCACTATTTTTTTGATTTATTTTGCAGACATTTCAGAGCATGGAACTTAGATACTTGGAGCATGGGGTATAGAACTTGGAGCTTGGAGCTTTGGATCATGAAAAGAAGACGTACCGGTCATGCCATGGAAGAGAACATAAAGACATAACCCGAGTCATTGTCTCATTATCATTATAGCAAAGGACTACATTCGAAACGCGGTTCTTGTCACACCGAAACGGGTCGTGTTTGTCCTTTACCATCATATATTTGAGCAACATGACTCGTGGTGAGGCTATACTGAAGATGGAGCCACAGTGAAGACTTACTAGAGTTTTAGCAAAAAGCATGGTCCATTCCAAAAACACATGGTCAAGACAAATGGCCTTGCCAAAAACACATGTGCAAAAGGCATGGTCGTGCTAAAAACGCATGGCCTTATGGCATGCATGTGAGAACTTAATAAAAGAAGGGAGGTCGACATTTTATCAGGAGGATGGTTTCTGGAGTAGTTTTGAGTGATCTTGGGCGATTCTAGGAGACTTTTTGGAGCTTTTGAGAACGCCTAATCATTGCAAACACTTTTGATTTCATTTTTGTAAGCAATAAAAATTTCTAATTCCATCTTTCTCTTTGATTGATTTGTTCTTAGTCATGTGTGGCTAAGAAACCCTAGTTTTTAGTTCTTGTACAAAACATGTTGATTTCTTGACTTGTAGCATGTGATTTGATGTTTGATTTGTGATTCTATTCTAGTTATTATGTTCTTGTTTCAGTTAGAATCCTTAAATTTGATTTGTGTTTGATTGGTCACTTTCATGAATTGAATTTTTGTGTACTTAATTACCTTTTAGGGCACCTAATCGTTCTACAAAGTTAATGATTGGTAACAAACAACAGATTTTCTTATTGTAGAACATCTATCACATGTTTTCACACTTCTGAGCATATGAGAAGAAATGAACATTGTTGGGAAGCTTGTACAAAACATAATGCAGTTTTTCAATACAATCTAGGAGCGTGTTTAGGTTAAATTAGTAAAGCTAGGTCTAGTCAGTGAGTGTGTTTTGGTTAGATAATTTGGCAAGCGAGAGGTATTAGAGCGTGTTAATATCTTTCAGTATCAACTTAGGATAGCAATCATAAATTACATCAAGTCACAATCAGGTTAAATGACAACATTGAGAACTAGAATTGGAAGCCCTTTCACAACTTGTTTACAAATCAATTTAATTTTCTGCATATTTCAAAGTTAATTGATATTTACATTATTTGACTTCTGCAAACAAATCCCCCTTTGTGACCAAAGTGTCTTGCACAAAGAGGTATAGACTTTTATCCCATGTCTCTGTGGTTCGACCCTGCTTACCTTGTACTACTTTTAGTGCATTAAAGCAGTGTATTTGGAGTCTGTTGTATCCTTATCATTTCTTGGGTTTGACACTTTTAACAAATTGGCGTCGTTGTCGGGGATACGGTGTTACTAATTGTTTATCCCTAGATATTTTCGTGAAGGTACACCACTACCAATTGACTCGGAGATAGAGAAGACTACAAAGAGGTTAAGGAAGCAAGCCAAGCTTCGTAAGAGGCAACCGGTTTCCGATAATTCTTCATCATCTACCCCTCCAGTCATTAACATTTGCAAGGATATACCCCTCTCAAGTGTGTCCGCATCTGAAACAGAAAGTCCATCACCTTCACCTCAACCATCTTCACCTAGAAGTACCACTCCACCCTCTTCACCTACTCATAATATCTTGAACACTACACCCACGGAAGCTTCAACCACTACTCATACCATGGGAGATAACCAGGGCGGGAATCCACCTCCAAAATCCTAACCCGAACAAGCCCTTCGCCAATGTCCTAGGAAAGAGGTTACTCAACAACCTCTTTGCATCACCTATCTGGCAGCCACAAATCTTGAATTGAATTCCAGACTCATCCACTTACTCCCAACCTTTAGAGGCCTAGAAAACGAAGATCCCCAAAAGTTCCTCACAGATCACCAAATCAAGCTTAGGGCATTCCCCTTTATAGTGCAAGACTCAGCAAAAGATTGGCTTTATGACCTTCCACCGGGGACGGTCAACACATGGGTAGATTTTGCATGCCTCTTCTCAGACAAATACTTCCCATAAATGAAAGCACCAGCCCTAAGAAGAGAGATAATTGGGATCAAACATCACAAGAAAGAAGCTTTTCATACATACTGGGAGAGGTTCAAAAAGCTTTGTGCCTATTGCCCAAAGCATGGTATTAGTGAGTATCAAATCCTCTAATACTTCATTGAAGGGATGACTACTTGGTAAATAAGACTTCTTAATGCTTCAAGTGGATGATCTTTGACAGATACGACCCCAACTGAGATTCGGGATCTCATAAAAAACATGGTGTAGGATTCCAAGCATACTAGTCAAGATGCAGATTGGTACACAGATGCATCCCGAGTTGTAAAAGAGGTGTACACTCCCCAAATTGAAGTTCAACTATCTAAGTTGACCAAGGTGGTAATGATGCTTGCTAAGGACAAAGGTGTACAATCCACACCCCGTCCTTATGGTATTCTCACTCAAGTGGGACACCCGACTGATATGTGTCCTCAATTTCTAGAAGAAGAATTTGAAGAAGCAAATGCTATGGGAGGCTATTTAGGGCACAATCAAAGAATTTATGATTAGCCCCGAGACAATAAAGGGTGGAACAACAACCAAAACATGGGCTATCAACAAAGACAACCACCGCATTACCAAGCAAGGCCACCGTTTCCACAACAAAATTACCAACCGAGGCAACCACAACCTCCTCCTCAATAATTCGGGTCTTCAAGCATGTCCTTAGAAGACATTGTCAAAACCCTCCACAACAAAATTACAAACCAAGGCAAGCATAAAGAATCTTGAGCAAAAAATGGCACCTCTTGCTCAATCGGTGAGTAAATGGAGAATCAAGGAAAACTGCCTCCTAAAACCGAAAAGAACCCAAAGCATAATACTTGTGCAATTAGCTTGAGGAGTGGAAAGAAATATGATGGCTCAAAGATGCCCGGAGAAGAAGAAGAAGAAGAAGAAGAAGAAGAGGAGTTGGTGATAGAAGAACCACTAAAGAAGGATGAAAAGAAAGAAGAAATGGTGGAGAAAAAGAAGTCAGAAGAGAAAGAAACAAAGAACCCACCACCACCTTTTTCCATCAAGATTGAGCAGCAAAAAAAGGGAGAGAAGATAGTGAAAGCATAACAATGTTTCGAAAAGTTGAAGTCAACATCCCTCTCTTAGATGCGCTCAAACATGTACCTAGATATACTAAGTTCCTTAAGAAACTTTGTACATCTAAAAAGAAGTTGGGAGATAATGAGACAGTGAAAATGTTTCTGCAGTTTTGTAGAAAAGGATGCCCCCAAAGTGCAAGGATTCAGGTGTTTTCACCATTCCTTGCAAATTGGGAAACATTTATTTCCCCTGTGCTATGCTAGATTTAGGAGCTTCAATTAATGTTTTACCATATTTTGTATATAAATCTATTGGCATAGGCACTTTGACAATAACTGGGGTGATTATCTAACTTGCAAATCGTTCTATAGTACACCCAAAAGGTGTATTAGAGGATGTTTTTATGTGCTTGATATGGGAGATGATGACCACCCATCCTCGAGTTCCATACTTTTAGGTAGACCATTCTTAAAAATAGCAAGAACAAAAATTGTTGTCTACAATGGTACATTATTTATGATTCGATGGGGAGGTCATCAACTTCAATATCTATGAAGCAATGAGGTACCCAAGTGATGTTCATCGTATAAATTTTGTTGATATGATCTAACCTTTGACTCAAAAGTGTATTGAATGGACTAACCATGATTTGTTGGAGTTAGTTTTTATCAGGAATTTTTATAACAATTCAGTCACAGATATTGAAGGAAATTTCAAGTGAGATGAAGAGTTGCTAGAAGTTGTGGAGTTCATGGAAAAAAGGAAGAAAATGATGTATGATAATACCAATGTGAAATTGCCTATTTCTAACACAAAACTTCTTCCTTCTATTATGTAGGCGCCTAAGCTAGAATTGAAGACTCTTCCAGATCATTTGAAGTACGCATACCTTGGAGATGAGAAGAATTTGCTTGTCATTATCTCCAACAAGCTATCCATTATAGAAGAAGATGAGTTGGTGACTTTGCTGAAAAAGTATAAGAAGGCTATTAGGTGGAAAATTGTTGACATAAAAGGGTTAGTCCTTCCTTGTGCATGCATAAGATTCTCATGGAGGAAGACTTCAAACCAACCCAAGAGGCACAATGAATATTGAATCCACCAATGATGGAGGTGGTAATGAAAGAAATCGTGAAGCTTTTGGATGCAAGTATGATCTACCCCATCTCATATAGTAAATGAGTGAGCCTTGTACATGTAGTCCCCAAAAAAGTCGGGGTCACAGATGTTAAGAATTCTGAGGGAGATTTGGTGCCAACCCGTATGCAAAATAGGTGGAGAGTCTGTATTGACTATAGAAAGTTGAATGCCTCAACGAGAAAATACCATTTTCCTTTGCCATTTATTGACCAAATTTTAGAGAGATTTGCAGGTAAATCTCATTACTGTTGCTTGGATGGTTTCTCGAGTTTTCATCAAATTTTGGTAGCCCCGTAATAGCAAGAGAGAACCACCTTCACTTGTCCCTTTGGCACATTTTATTATAGGCGTATTCCATTTGGTCTATGCAATGCACCGGCAACATTTCAGAGATGCATGGTGAGCATTTTTTCTGAATATGTTGAAAATATCATTGAAGTCTTCATGGATGATTTCACAGTTTATGGAAACTCCTTTGATGAATGTTTAAGCAATCTAACAAAAATTTTGCAAAGGTGAATTGACACAGATCTTGTGCTTAACTATGAAAAATGCCATTTCATGGTGGACAAAGGATTGATTTTAGGTCGTATTCTGTCCCAAAAAGGCTTGGAAGTTGACAAAGCCAAGATAGATGTTATCAAGAGTCTTCCTTACTCGAAAAATGTTTGGGAAGTTTGTTCGTTTCTTGTCCATGCAGGTTTCTATCGACGGTTCATCAATATTTTTCAAAGATTACGGTGCCAATGTGTCAACTACTCCAAAAACATGCTGAATTTGAGTTCACTTAGCCATGCAAGGATGCTTTTGATCATTTGAAGGATTTACTCACCTCCGCTCCAATTCTCCAACTGCCTAATTAGGATCTCCCATTTGAGATCATGTGTGACGCGAGCAACACGGTTGTTGGGGCGGTATTGGTTCAAAAGGTGGCTCAAGCACATCATGTCACCTACTATGCATCTAAAACCCTTGATAGTGCACAAAGCAACTATACCACAACAGAAAAAGAGTTGCTTGCTATTGTTTTTGCAGTACAGTAGTTCTGGAAGTACCTCCTTGGAACTAAAGTGATCATATATTCAAACCATGAAGCTATAAAGCACTTACTTACCAAGAAAGATTCGAAGCCGAGGTTAATACAGTGGATGCTGCTTTTACAAGAGTTCGATATTGAGATCAAAGATAAAAGCGGGAAAGAGAACCTAGTCGCCGATCATTTGAGCCGAGTAGTTCAACCCGAAGATGCGACTCCAGTCCATGACACATTCCCAGATGAGCACTTGTTTGTTATCCAAACACCACCTTGGTATGCGGATATATGAATCTTCATGGTCACGGGGAAGTTCCCATCCGATCTCACAAGGTCACAGAGAGATTAGATCAAGAAAGATGCGAAAAGGTACATTTGGGATGAGGCGTACCTTTGGAAACATTGTGCAGATCCAGTAATAAGAAGATGTATTGAAGAACATGAGGTACAATCTATCCTCAACTTTGGTCATAGTTATGCTTGTGGAGGGCATTTTGGTCCTCAAAAAACTGCAAGGAAAATTTTAGACTGTGGATTTTATTGGCCTTGACTCTTTCATGACTCTTACACCTTTTGTAAAAGTTGTGAGAGATGTCAAATGACTGGTTCTTTGAGTTCCCGAAAGCAAATGCCTTTGACCCCCATCTTGGTTTGTGAAATATTTGATATATGCGGTATTGATTTTATGGGTCCTTTTCCTTCATCCTTTGGGAATTAATACATCCTTTTGGCTATTGATTATGCTTCCAAATGGGTAGAAAAAAAGGCAACAAGAAGTGATGATGCTATAGTTGTTGTAGATTTTGTCAAGGCTAACATATTATGTAGGTTTAGAACTCCAAAAGCCTTGATCAGTGACAAAGGCACACACTTTTGCAAAAAAACTCTTGGATCAATTCTCAAGAAGTATGGAATCCAACATCGGGTGTCCACGACTTATCACCCACAAACAAATGGACTAGTTGAAGTGTCAAATAGATAAATCAAGTCCATACTTGAGAAAACAGTGAACACAAACCACAAAGATTGAAGTTTGAGATTAGAAGATGCTCTTTGGGCATACCGAACTGCATATAAAACTCCAATTAGGATGTCATCTTATAGACTTGTGTTTGGCAAAGCCTTTCATCTCCCTGTCGAATTGCGCACAAAGCTTTCTAGGTTGTCAAAAAGATCAACATGAAGATTGATGAAGTGGGTGTTCACCGAAAGTTAGAAATTCAAGAGTTGGAGGAGATAAGAAATGACGCATTCGAGAGTTCACGCATCTACAAAGACAGGACCAAAGCATTCCATGATAAGTACCTCTCCCGTAAGACCTTTGAGATTGGTCAAAAGGTATTACTCTATGACTCTTGACTTAAATGGTTTTCCGGTAAGTTATAGTCCCGGTGGGTGACACCGTTCATTGTTACTAATGTATTTGATCATGGTGCAGTTGAGATTAAGAGTAACAAAAACTGGAAAAGTGTTCAAAGTTAATGGCCACGGGTTAAAGGTCTTCTATGAAGGTTTCCAAGAGAAAGACATGGACGTTGATAGCTTGGAACGCCTGGACTACATTGAGTGAATCTAAAGGGCAAAGTCGAGCAAAAGACTTGAAACAAGGGCGGCTAACCGAGAGGCAACTCGGAATATTTATTCGCATTTTCTTTATTTTACTTTATTTCTTCCATGTTGCAATGTTTTTGAGTCGTTTCGAGGGTTCCATACAAATAAGTTTCCTATCTAATGGTCCAGTTGGTTTTGAATAATAAAAAAAATCATCATTTTTGAGATTTACCGAAGAAAAACGCACAGGTTAGGCCAAAAACGAAAAAGCACGGTCATATTTTTTTTGTCCATGTTACTGCATCGAGGTTTTTAAGGAAAAAAAATTTGGCACGGACTAGCTTGAAAATGCACGGGTAAAAGCTCAAAACGCACAACCTAAGCCTTAGATTGTGCGCTACTATCGAGGATTTCAAGAAGCAAATAAAAAGATCACGAGCATACTCCAAATCGCATGGGTTGGAAGAATAAAACACACGGCCTAAGGGTAGACCGTTCTTCCACATCACAACTACTCTGCTCAAGAAAAAAAGCACACGGGCCTTTGTGAAAAATCGCATGGGCTAATAAAAAATACATGACCTACTTTACCCTAGACCTTGCGTTCCAAGTGTGTACTTAAACTAAAAACGTGCAGCCCCTGAATTCATCTTTGGATAGTTAGAACATCGCACGGATACATATCACGGACAAAATCAAGTAGCCCACAGCCTCGATCGAGCGACTTGGGTCGTGCGAATCGATAAACACAAGTTTATTTGATTTTTATCTAACCATGTGTTTCTCTTTTTTCTTCAATTAATCCAAGATTTAGGCATAAAGGTATGTTTTTTTAAGTTCCTAACTTCATTTCATTCATCATCTAGGTCGAATTCATTATTCAATGGGTAAAATCGAATTTCCCTTCATAAACCCTAGTTCTTGATTTGTAATGTTTGAATTGATTCTTGTATTGGGTTTCAAAATTCTTGTATAGGGTTTGAAGAACAAGCTTGGGGAGGTGCTTTTGGTAGGAATATTGGAAGCTTTCCTCTCCAATTGGGCATTCCACCACTAAAGAGTTCAAGCAATTTTGAGGTTGAAGATAAAGTGAACAATACAAGCCAACACCACAAATTCAAGCGTTCGAACGGTACATTCCTTCCATATCTCAAGTTATACGCATTGATTTTAAGATTTTTTTTGCTAGAATTGTTGTGAATCTGTTCTTGTGCTTTATATAATTGTTAATTCGTGCTTGTCTAGTTGTGTTCTACTCTTTGGTCACTACCTGTCAGTCATAAATTTGGTTTGTCATCATGCCAAAACGCAAAAATCCAAAGCCAAAAGAACAATTAGATTCCAAATATAGTGTCACCACCATTATTTACAATTGTCTTGAGCAATGTGACTGATTCCTTCACCTGAAGGACCACGGATATTCTCAGCAACGAATTGTAGATTTTCCGACTCTCCAAGAACTAGGAGTTTTTGTTGGCATCCTTAGGTTGTTTAGCAACATCAGTTGAGAGAAACTTCTCACTTTGGAACCAATGGAATCGTATGAAAACGCAACCATTGAATTCTTACAATCCTTGGAATTCAATGACAATGCCAAATGTCTCTCATTCTGTCTCATGCATTTGCAATTTTTACCGAGTCTAAACGATCTTAGTATGTTTGTTGGGATTTCTACATTCAATACTTATGGTCCCTAATTAGGCTAGATGTTGGAGAAAAATACGCGTTTCAAAACCCAAGCCAAAGCCTTTTGGAAGGAAATCACTGGACTTGATGTGTATGAGGCTCGATCCGCGAAAGCATCCCAAATCATCCATCCGGTTTTAAGGGTAGGTCATTGAATTATTGCTAACATTGTCTTCCCCCAAGAAGACGTTAGCAGATTCGGTAAGATGGAGCTAGAAATTCTTTGTTACATGGCCACTGGCTTTAAAAGACCACACTTTGGCGCCTTCCTGGCTTACAAACTTCTCAAGGTCTCCACTAGCGATTTCGGCCCTATCTGTTGTGGCGGGATTATCACTTATCTTGCCACCCACCTTACTTGTTCCTAGCTTTTTGAGAACAAGCACCCGAATCTCAAGAAAATCACGCAAGGCTCTAATACCATCACATGTAATGTCCTTGCAGCCTCATCTTTCTTTCGCAGAGAAAGTAATGGTAGTCACACATGGTGGGTGCAAGGTGAGCCACATTTCTGAGTTCCCGTTGGGGATTTCAGTTCCCTATAGCTCTAACAGGACGTCACTCAGACTCGGTGGTTCCTACCAAAGAATACTTCTTCAGATTCCATCCCACGTGCTCCTGCGCCCATCCTGAGAGCTCCTGAGTGGCTTGTTGTTGACCACGAAGACGACATCCCTATTCCCCCCGCTCACTCCACTGCTCGCACTGCAGGGGGATCCACTTCTGTTTCCCCGGTAGAGACCGCATGTTACTTCTACGCCCGACATGCGACTAAGTACTATGACACATACATGAGGCATTTTGATCACCTTGATCGAGTTGTTGCCGACATTTGCGTCGATTTTTCTGCTACCAATGCCTCCGTTCAGAAATTGACACAAACTACATAAGAAGCCATGCAGTTCATGTAATGTTGGCCCCCCCACGGTCAGTAGATTTCCCTCCCCTCTCCAAGCATCGAGGATGATGCTTAATCTTAATCTTAGGGAGGGGTCTTTGTACATTAGGTTCTAGTTTCCACATACATTTCATCAAAAAAAAATCCAAAATTATCTTATTTTCCTTATTTTCAATTTTTTCATGCATTCATTTCAAAGCAATAAAAAAAATACAAAAATGCAAAAAGATTTTGTTTTTAACTATTTCTTAGTTTTCCCAAAAAGAAAAATCAATCTAAAGGAACCTAATCTTCTTGAATCAGTTGAAGTGGTAGATTAGTCATGGCTTGAGATTAGAACCTGTTCATTTTTCATTAAAAATCTTGAAGCAATATAATCACACACGAACACGCCTCTCGAAGCTATTCGTGCAAAACAAAAAATGATAAGGTTATCAACACCGAAGCATAACGACAGGTATAGATTAGCCCTTGGAACACACGACCAGTCTTATGAGTATTAAGTGCTCAATCGTATCCAAACTGTAAGTTCAAACAAACCATCAAATAAATATAAAATTGCAGCGACTCGAATCTTCTAGCGCTCTAAAAAGTCATTTCTACCTATTCCCTTCTAAATACCCTACTTGGGACATTATTTCCAACTATACTTACGGGTCTTTGCGCGTTTACATCAGTACGCCAAAAAATGTCTTAGAAGTTTCTCATGGTAATAGACTGTGAGATGTCCAAACAATAGAAAAAGTCAAGGACAAAAATATAAAAAAATAAAAAAATAAAAAAAATAGGACAAGCAAATAATTTAAACATGTAGATGTGTACTCTTCCCTGACAATTGTGCTCCTCTGTTTATGCCATAGTAGCACCCTCCATGTGAACACCATCTTGGTATGTCGCGTTAAGCTGACATTTAAACATGAGTGCATCTTCAAATACTTTGAAAGTGTGTCCTTGCGAACACAACTTCAAAGGAGTTGTGCAGGGACAAAATATAAAAGAGTTAAGAAAAAAATTCAAAAAAAAAAGAATCGGAAAAAATAAAAAATTCCATGAATAATTACAACTAGGAAATAAGCTTGGCTGTCAAAAGATCCCATTGGCCTTGAAGTTGAACTTATGACATCGGGACTGACTGTAAACTACTTTGACTGGTGTAAGTCGTTTGAAACACGTAACCAATCTGGGTAAATATTAGGGAATTTTTAGAAAATATTTTTTAGAAAAAGATTGTTGTTAGTCAACAAATTGTTGGAGTTGGTCATTGTCATGCTATGTAAAATGAAAATGATTGAGCATTATTTTCATCACATGTAGAACCATAATTTGTTCCATGTGCTAACCCAATACCTGGAAAAAGTGAACAAGTGTTGTAGTTTTTACTTTGTTGAGTTGTGTTAGGGAGTGGCTAAAAATCCTGTTTTAAATGTTATATATCTTCGTGGGGTTAATGCCAAATTATCTCAAGGCACGATAGGTACACCTTCGACTATATGACACAATTACGTTAATTGGATTGAATTTGTTCCTTTTGTTTTGTTTATTGCGTTAATATTTGATATATATATATATATATATATATATATATATATATATCTTTGAAGTTTTCTTAATCTTTTTGTACATATGTTATTTTCATTAGTTATTCTTTTATTGGATGCATTCACTCTTAATTCCCTTTAGGTCCTTTTCGTTCCTTCCATTCTTCTCATATTAGTTTCTTTTGTTGGATATAGTGTCTAAGTCTATAACTATATTTGGTATGTACTTGACCCGACCCGGCATGGTCCATTTGGGTTGCATTTCACCCGAACAATTTATGGATAATCTGTTAAGAATAGTATAAGTTATGATTTATTAATATATTATAAGTTCTAATATATTAATATAAGATCATATTATTTAATTAGTATTGGTCTATAATTAATTTAGGATTAATTTAGAGATCAAAAGTATTACTAATTAAATATGGGCTCTTATATTTATAGTGTGGGCTAATGCTTATTTTGAATGGGCTAGGCTTGCTTGGAAAATCCATGGATACAACATGGAGCTTTAACCCATGGATCTCATGGAAATGACGAGACATGGGTATTAGGGTTTACATGGATGTAACCCTAATCCACCACACTATATAAAGGAGGCTTTGGTTCTTGAAATCACACTAGTTGTGGTGAGTAAAGTAGAGGACCGATTTCAAGATAGTTATGACTATTCTCTCAAGGTTCCACAGTTTGTGGTGATTTGTGATTTCCATTTGAGGCATCCACACTATTGGTGCTAGGCTCTAGAACTCCATGCAATCAACTACAACTACAAGGTAAGTAATTCTACTAGCTTTATTTGATTCAAGTTCCCCAGGCCATGCTAGATAGGATAAAAACCTTGGAAAATAATTATTTGCATGTATCTTAGTCGAACATAGATCCAAGGTTTATTAGTGTTGCATGTACACTTAGGAAGTGTTAGAATGCTCCAAAACCCATCAGTGGTATCAAAGCCTAGGCTTGTTAGATACTTGATGCAAAATATTGGAAAAAGTCGAAATCTTGCTGTCTGCCTGCTGAACTCGTCGAGTCCATGGCGGGACTCGCCGAGTTCATGTGTATCTTCATCCTACTTGCCGAGTAGGTTCGTGCACTCGACGAGTAGGAGCCTCAGAATGCAGATTTTTGACTTTTGCTGCTAGAAATGGACTAGAAACATTACCCTAAACTGTTTTGGTGTTATAAAACTTGTTTTAGATGGTGTAATGTTAATGCCAATCCATTTGCAATAGCTATAATAAAAAATTACAAGATTTATGAGTAATTTATCATTCTTGAAATGTTCATATTTATGTTCTTGAACTTATGAAGATTAGATGATCATAAGAATTGTTTGTAACCTACTTGGTAGTTTAATTCTTGATCATAATGTGTTTTAATGGAGTCCATAACTTGTCCTCATGTTATGGAAAACCAAGAGTCACACTTGAATTAAAACCATTAAAAGAACACAAGAGTTAGAAAAATGAAGAGTCTTCATTTTAATACTCAATTAACTTCATAAGTTATAAGAAATGAAAAGTTTTGAAAGTTTACAAAACTTTCCCTCATTTTTTGGAACAAGTAAAGTCATGATTAAAACATTAGTTCCAACCCTTAGAATTTTAAAAGGTAAAATTCAACGCTTATACTTTATAATATTATTAGTTAATCATATATATATATATATATATATATATATATATATATATATGTATAAGATCAAGTTGTCTTACCGCTAGTACGCCTCATTCACGAAGCCGGTCTATAAGGGGGTATAAGGTTGTTGCCTACAAAATGGCAACTTAATGGGTGTCCACTCTCACCCACCACTTTCTTTATCGGTGGAGGGTCGTTAGCCGAACGGGTAGGACAAGGACTTATAAATTCTCATTAAAAGTATAATGATAATACTAAAGTAACTAAACTTTATTGAGTTCCCAATCTTAGTTATTTTAGGAAAATGTGAATAAGGTGCTAATCCATGAAATTACACTTTATACTTTGTTTAAGTCGTTAATGGAGCGTGTGTGGTTAACCGGCACACTAACTTGAACTTAACAAGGTAGGTAAAGGGTGACTTAATGTTTATCATAGTATCGATGGAGCGTTTTGTGGTTAACCGACACATCGATTGAGGGGTAATACATTAAGGGTACCAAGTAATTTGCATGGTTACTTCACACCTTGTTTTGTGATCCTCGACATCCCAGTCACAAAACATGAAGGGCACACTCGATATTGAAACACGTCATTGAAGAAAGTTCCATGAATCTCAAAGAATCTAGGAGTTTCTAAACCAATTAAAACCTAATTAAAAATTTCGTTTTTCATGGTGGAAATTGGTGAATCGTCATTCACCTACCTTCAAATATCTTATAGCTTAGATTACGACATTCCTCTTCTAAGTTATAAAATATTGTGTTGGATCCTAGCCTTAATACTACATTTGGGTGTTTTATTAAGGGCTATCCCTAAATCTAATCTAATCTATTCCCTCTTCTTTTCAGATGTCTTCCAATAACAATGCTTCTGGCTCTAACCCTACTAGCTCCTTCTCTCTCATGAATCTTTGTGGGAGAGTCATCTTTGATGGATCCAACTTTACTGATTGGATCATAAACATCAGGATGGTCACTCGATATGAGAACAAAGAATATGCTCTTGACAAGGAGTTAAGGGTACCCGAGCTAACTGCTACTCCTGAAGAGCTTGCTGAATATGAGGTACACGAAAGAGATGCTACAAAAGTAGCATGCATCATGATGGCCACCATGACAGTCGAGCTCCAAAAGTCCTATGAGGACTATTATCCTTTTGAGATGCACCAGGACTTAATGGAACGCTACCATCAAAGTGCTCGTCAAGAGCGATATGCAATAATCTCCTCCATGATAACAACCCGAATGAAGGATGGTGAACCCATCACGGGCCACATGCAGAAACTGCAAAGGTATGTGGGCCATTTACTGAAGCTGAATTTGAACTTCTCCGAGGAGTTAGCAATAGACATCATTTTGCACTCCTTGCCATCGTGTTATGATCAATTCCGCATGACATATCACATGAACAAGGAAGAAGTCACCCTCAGCAAACTTCAGGGACTCTTGAAGACCGTGGAAAGTGGTCTAAAGGGTAATTCGGTTGTTACTACTCCTACTCCTACTCCAACTGTGGCTAATGTCTTGGCAATCGGGCATGGAAAAGGGAAGAAGAGAAAGAACCCTTCTAAGTTACCAAGGGTAAGACTCTTGAAGGCTCCTCTTCAAGCAAAACCAAGAAAGGTTTTGTCACTCCTTCTGCTAACCCTAATGAGGCTGAGCGCTTCTATTGCCATGAAAAGTCGCACTGGAAGCGAAACTGCCCAAAGTACCAGCAAGATGTGAAGGATGGGAAAGTAAAACCCAACCATGCAGGTACATACACTATATTGTCTAATAACTCACCTCATTCTAAGTCTTGGGTCCTTGACACAGGTTGTGGTATTCACATAAGTTGTGATTTCCAGGGACTAAGAAGAAGTGAGAATGTGGAGCAGGGAAAGATAAACTTGATCATGGGAAACAGGAAAGCTCCACCTGTCACCAAGATAGGATTTTATTCCTTAGTGCTAAATAGTGGGTTTACATTAGATTTGAATAAGTGTTATTATTCGCCAGAAAGGGGAAGAAATGTTATTTCCTTTCATGCATTGTATAAAAAAGGTTTTACCTTTTATTTTGATAATAATAATGGTAGTATTGATGCTTTCTTTAATAATGTTCGTTGTTTTAAAGCATTACCTTGTGATGGCGTGTATGAAATTGTATCTGTTGTAGATAATCTAGGAAATAATGTATTGTGTATTGACCATTCCACTAGCTTAGATAAAGCATCTTTATGGCATAGTCGTCTTGGACATGTAAGCAAGAAACGCATAGGCCAACTCCAAAAGGATGGAGTCTTGGAGTCATTTGACCTAAAGTCAGATGATAGTTGTGAATCTTGTTTGGTTGGTAAAACGACAAAGTCACATTTTACTGGAACTTGTGCTAGGGGTGAAGGTTTGTTGGACCTCATACACACGATGTGTGTGGACCCTTCAGAACTGCCACAAGAGATGCTAATCGGTTCTATGTGACTTTTACTGATGATTTTAGTAGATATGGATATGTCTACTTAATCAAGCATAAGTCAGAAACCTTTGAGAAATTCAAAGAGTTTAAGCAAGAAGTGGAGAATCAGTTGGGCAGGAACATTAAGTTCCTTGACTATCTTAAGGAATGTGGGATTATCTCACAATTGAGACCTCCTAGGACACCACAGTTGAATGGTATTGCTGAGAGGCACAATCGGACCTTGTTAGACATGGTTCGTTCCATGATGAGTCGAGCTTCGCTACCAATCTCATTTTGGGGGTATGCCTTAGAGACTACCGCCCATATCCTTAATCTTGTCCCTACAAAGAAGGTTGCTAAAACACCTCACGAGATGTGGACTGGAAAAGTTCCCAATCTAGACCACATCAAGATTTGGGGTTGCGCGGCTTTCGTGAGACGTGAGACTCACGATAAGCTCGAACCCCGAAGTGAAAGGTGTATTTTCATCGGCTACCCACAGAAATCCTTTGGCTACATCTTCTACAGACCCAGTGATAATGTGGTATTTGTAGCAAGAAGAGGATTCTTTCGAGAGAGAGAATTCATGAACCAAGGAGACAGTGGGAGGCAAATTGACCTTGAGGAAATTCAAGAGTCATGTGGTGAAGTAACCTCAAACCTTAGCCCTCAACCTGAGGAGGAAACTCATGTTGAGCCGACTGAAGAATCTATACCTCTGAGGCGTTCCACCAGAGTCAGGAATGCACCTGAGCATTATTATGGTTTCCATATTAGTGCAGAAGGTGAGACACTTATCAGTGATAAAACACTGGTAAATCTGGATGAGCCTAATAGCTACACGGAAGCCATGGCAAGCCCTAAGGCTGCTAAATGAAAAGAGGCTATGGACAGTGAGATACAGTCCATGTATGACAATCAAGTTTGGAACTTGGTTGACAACGTACCTGATCATAAGATAGTTGGGTGCAAATGGATCTACAAGAAGAAGACCGACATGGACGGTAATGTACACACTTATAAGGCACGACTGGTTGCAAAGGGTTATTCTCAAACTCCGGGAGTTTATTATGATGAGACCTTTTCACCAGTGCCCAAGATTAAGTCTATTAGGGTTCTGTTAGCCATCGCTGCATTTCATGACTGTGAAATATGTCAAATGGATATCAAAACCGCTTTCCTTAATGGAAAGTTGGCAGGAGATGTTTACATGGTTGAGCCAGAGGGTTTTGTCAGTACAAAGTACCCCAATAGAGTGTGTAGACTTGAGAAATCCATTTATGGATTGAAACAAGCACCTCGTAGACAGAATCTTTGTTTTGATGAGAAAGTCAAAGAATTTGGCTTTTCAAGGAGTGAAGATAAATCTTGTGTCTATATCAAGGCTAGTGGGAACATAGTCAGCTTTTTGGTACAGTATGTGGATGACATGCTACTCATAGGAAATGACATCCCAACCCTGCAGGAAGTAAAGTCCTGGCTTGGGAAGTGTTTCGCTGTGAAGGACCTTAGTGAAGCTGCCTATATTCTAGGGATAAGGATTTGAGAAACAGGAGTAAAAGACTAATTGGACTTAGTCAAAGCACCTATGTGGACAAAGTGTTGAAAAGATTCAACATGCATAACTCCAAGAAGGGTGAGTTACCCATCCAGAGTACCACCAGATTGAGTAAGACACAAAGCCCTAGTAACAAAGTCCTAGTACTGAGGCTGAGATAGCAGAAATGAGTCGAATACCTTATACTTCAGCTGTAGGATCGATCATGTATGCTATGACGTGTACTCGACCTGATGTAGCATTTGCTTTGAGCATGGTTAGCAGGTATCAGGGGAACCCTGGCCAGGCACACTGGACTGTGGTAAAGAATATCCTCAAATACCTACGAAGGACTAAGGACTGGGTCCTTACCCTTGGTGGGAGTAATGACTTGAGAGTTGTAGGGTACAGTGATGCTAGCTTTTAGACTGACCGGGATAATTTCCGCTCCCAGTCAGGCTGGGTCTTAACCCAAAACGGAGGGGCAATTACTTGGAAAAGTTCCAAGCAGGAGACAGTGGCTGATTCCACTTGTGAATCAGAGTATATAGCAGCAAGCGAGGCAGAAAAGGAGGCTATATGGCTAAAGAACTTCATCGGAGACCTTGGAGTTGTACCAGCTATAAAGGAGCCAATGGAGATTTTCCGTGACAGCAATAGTGCGGTTGCCTTAGCCAAGGAACCAAGAGATCATGGGAGATCCATACACATTGACAGAAAATATCACTTCATTAGACATCGAATAGAAGAAGGAATCCTCATGGCAAAGAGGGTATCATCGGATGAGAATCCAACAGATCCCCTCACGAAGGGACTGACTCGAGTTAAGCATCTCCATCATGCTCGGAGCATAGGGCTGAAGGATGATATTAGATTTAGTAGTTAGATAACCTTGAAATTTGTAAAGTGTAATTGACATCAGATGATGAATAAAAGGTGTTTTATTTATGAATAAAGTGTTGATATCTCTTGTCGATCGTTTACTATATTTCTTTTGCATGTTTTGACTACCAGAATAATTATGTTTGGTATATCATATTATTCGAACCTCCACAGTCGGTCATATGTCGGAAGTAGGTATGAATCAAGACTGTCATGATTGGTTGCAGAGGTCTAAAGTGTTGGACACGGCTACAACAATCATGAGTGCTCATAAGTTCTGAGCATTGGACTCTACCCACGCTTACTGGAATCACTTCATGGAATTTATCTCGAGTGATCGTGAGACGGTAATATCATATAAGTCTTCAAACCTAGAGATATGATTTGTTACTTACAAGTTGGTTATGCATTGATTGTACGAAAACGCATTGGTAGCTCGATGTTATAAAACGTGCTTTTGTGTATAATTCAATGAGTGGTAGAACAAACATATGAGTCGAAGTTTATCTGTTTCTTCTAGGATTAGAAGCGATATTTGGGCCCCTCGTTGATTTTGTTTTGACCTATGTACCGGGCCCGGTCATAACTGAATTGATGTGTTCAGTTAGGTTCTATGTCAAACAAATCGGAAATCGGGAAACAAATGTTAGACAGTAAGTCAGACCATGTTCCATGTATTTGTCCGACTGATATCTAGAACAGAGGATTATATGATCACTTATCTAAAATGGTGCTTTCTAGTTCAACAGAGTTTAAAGAGCTATGATTGCTGATCGGTTCCTGAAGTCATACTTGCAACTATAGTTATTAGACTTATCCAAGTGGGAAACTGTTGGATATAATGTCTAAGTCCATAACTATATTTGGTAAGTACTTGACCCGACCCGACATGGTCCATTTGGGTTGCACTTCACCCGAACAATTTATGGATAATCTTTTGAGAATAGCACAAGTTATGATTTATTAATATATTATAAGTTCTAATATATTAATATAAGATCATATTATTTAATTAGTATTGATCTATAATTAATCTAGGATTAATTTAGAGATCAAAGGTATTACTAATTAAATATGGGCTTCTATATTTATATAGTGTGGGCTAATGCTTATTTGGAATGGGCTAGGCTTGCATGGAAAGTCCATGGATACTCCATGGAGCTTTAACCCATGGATATCATGGAAATGAAGAGACATGGGTATTAGGGTTTACATGGATGTAACCCTAATCCACCACACTATATAAAGGAGGCTTTGGTTCTTGAAATCACACTAGTTGAGGTGAGTAAAGCAAGTGGGCCGATTTCAACATAGATCCAAGGTTTATTAGGGTTGCATGTGTTGGATAAGTGTTGGGCTGAAAAGAGTTTTGATGTTGCGTCTTTTGGGCTCGGTAGATTAGCCTTTTATTCTCCGGTTTGGGCCTGTCCAACCGAGAGCCTTTTATGTATAGTATATAAGTTAATGCTTGCATGCATATTAGGTTAAGATTCTAGAGATTATCGATATAGCGATTTATCAAGAGTACAATATTTTCCAGTAATCGTTCTTGTAATCTTCCAATCCTTTACAGTTGATGTTCTTAATCGAGCTCTTCTAAGGATTTTATTTAATCATTCGACACGTTTGATTCAAGCTGTTTGTTCTTAATATTGCGTTCTGCTTTGTTTTAATATTGTGTTCTTGCTGTTTCATATTCATATACTTGTTCAAGATCTAATCGATCTTCATAGATTAAAAGTTGTTTTAATCCCATCAATTGGTATCAGAGCAGGAGGCTGTGTAATCGATACACATCTTTTCTGTGAAAAAGATTTCCATTAGGGTTTTCCGCAATCATCGATATTTATTGAGCCGTCATCTTAATTGACGTATCTTAGTATTTATTCTTTTGCCCTAATCTGCTTTATTACAAGTCTGATCTTTGAACAGGTTATTACGATCATTATGGACGCGACGCAATCAAACCCTATTAATATTTCCAACAGCATCGGTTCGACGACAAAGATTCCAATCTTATACACCCATGACTATGAAGTATGGGTGCATCATTTTGAAGATTACGTGATTGGATCGGAGGACAATGGTTTTCTCATATGGGAAGCCATCATCAATGGACCGTTTTCTCATTCTGCTACATCCAGAATCATTAAGACACAAAAAGAGTACAACGATCTGCTTAAGGACGTGACGAATATTGCGCAAGATGAAAAAGATAAATTTCAGTGCAATATTAAGGCACTAAGGTTGATCAGATTCGCCCTTCAGTCTGATACATTCAGACTGGTCAGCTCATGCACTACGGCGAAGGAAGTGTGGGATAGACTTCGCGAACTGTATTCCACAGACGAAGATCTTGAACATTCCATCCAAACCTTGCTTCTATCTGAATTTGGTGAATTCAGGCAAGGGGCCGAAGAAACTGTGACCCAGACGTTTGATCGCTTCAATCATCTTCTCAGCAAGATGATCAAACACGACATTGAAAGGAAGCTCATCGAACAAAAGGTTACTTTCTTGAACGGACTACGATCTGAATGGAGAGTAGTTGTTTCCACAGTCAAAGCCCATGAACAGTTTAAATCATACTCCTAGGCGAAACTGGTGGGTATTCTAAAGTCACAAGAGAAGATTGTGGTTCAAGAGAAGAACGTTGTGTCTAGTCTTGGTTCGTTGGCCCTCTTATCCAAAAGTAAAGCCGTGATGGAGGATGAAGAGCTCAACTTGGAAGAATATGACCTCTCAACTGAGGATTATGCCATGATGGTATCCAATCCTAAGAGGTTCATAAAGAAGAGATTCCCCAGCAACAAAAACCGAAACTGGCAGGGGAGTTACAGCTCAGAAAAAGCAAACAATGAACCGAAAGCTGAGGAGCCCAAGAAGGAACCGAAGGCAGATGGCGATTCCGGAGTAAGCTGCTTCTATTGTGGTGGCAAGAACCACTACGCTAAGGACTGTGTTCTTAAGAAGATGGCTGAAAAGGACGATGGAAAGGATGAGGAAGCCGTGCTGCAGAAGAGATTGGATGAGTTGAGAAAGAAAAAGTCTACCGCTAACCCTTCTATTAATGCTCTTATTGTGCAGGGTTCGGTTAATGACGATGAGTTCGGTAGCACCGAAGTTTGGTCTACTGACTCAGAAGACGAAGAAGTGAGGAAGCCTACTCATGGAAAGGCTTATATGGCTAAGGAGGAAAGCAGTGGTGGAAAATGCTTCATGGTGTCTGGAGTATCTCAGATGAGGGGATACAATACCGATGGAGGAAGCAATGGACCGAAGGTGCAGGAAGATATGTGCTTTACGGCCAAACCACTCAGCCAACAGTTCAATGAGCTTGATGAACTAATAAAGAAGGTACAATCTGATTTTATTTCATCTAAAGTACCATCATCCTCATATGAGAAAGAACTAAAAAACGTTAACACAAGAATTTCTCATTTAGATAGTAGCTTAACTCAAACTCGAGTCACCAATTCTAACCTGACTGATCAATTAAGCAGGGTGGCATCGAAGAGTGAGGAGCGGCGAATGTGGATTGAGTTAAAAGAGTCGGAATTAATTAAAGTTAAAGACGAAAACATTTATTTGCAGAGAGACAATTTGAAATTGTTAAAACAACGAAATGTTTTTTGTTTAATAGCTAAACGTTTATATTCCAATATTACTCAACTTCACTTGGACTGTGAGATAGGCCAAAAGATCCATCGTATGATTTTGCCCTTCCTAGAATTTAAGGAGGATGAAATCGATGCCGAAGCTTACAATTGTGAGAGTGTGATATCGTCTGATGATGTCAACCCAACTTATAAAATTGGACTGGACAAAATTGAGTCCTTCATTAAGTCCAAAGACCACAAGGACATGCTCAAAAACCTTTTGGACGAAAATGACCGACTTAAACTGAGAACCGAAACCATACAAAAGTTTGACTCTCTAAACACCAAAGTAAGCTCAGAAAATAAAATCGATGTTGAAAATGCATCTGAGCTTAACGAGGACGAAAACATGAGTCAAATTTCTGTAGAGGATACGGTTGACTGCTCAGAATTTGTTAAAAGCGAAACTGAAAACCACAAAAATCTTATTTCTGAAAATTCTGTGGAATTCGCTAGATTGTCCCAACAAAAGTCCCCGAAATTAGTAGAAAAGGCTGTTGTGTATCAAAAGGTCAGGACCACTCCAAATCAGGTATACAAGGTAACTGGAGTAACCGAACATCAAACAGCTGAACTCACAGCTATTGTTAACGAAGACAATGCTGATGGCTGTGATGAGTATTTCTGGGAAGCTCCTATTGATAATGGAAACGAAACCGTCGGCCTGTCTGAAAGAACCTCCTGGATGAAGAAAGGGAGGTACATACCTGAACCCTTGAACAAGCCCGATAATTTCAGTGAACCAAGCACCAGTGGTACCAAAGAAATTCCTCAAGAGGATGATCGTTTAGCAAAAGAAGACATTCCTTCAACACCTACAGCTCGAAGTGAAACATCATCAGATACTCCTTCCACTTCCTCAGGGCAAACTGAATCTTCTTCAGATATTCCATCTGTTCCCTCTGCTCGAAGAACAACTTCTGAAGTTCAAAAGGAATCAGTCAAAGTGACAGCAAAAACAAAAGCGAACGTTCATCTTCAACCTAAGCAGATGAGGGATAAGAAGATAGAGAGGAACCAAAGATACAGGAAAAATCTTTCTGAAAGGAAACAATTCTGGCACTCCCAGAACGCATACTATACACACAAGGACAAGAATCTGAAGTATGAAAACAATCCTGTACGAAAGCCTGAAAGTTCCTCCAACCGAAAGCCAAGGTTCGGTTCACAAGAAAATACCAACCGAAAGCCAAGGTTCGGTTCACAAGAAAATACCAACCGAAAGTCAAGGTTCGGTTCGCAAGAAGATACCAACCGAAAGTCAAGGTTCGGTTCGCAAGAAGATACCAACCGAAAGTCAAGGTTCGGTTCTGAAAAGGACTCCAACCGAAACCGAAGGTTCGGTTCCAAGAGCAACTCAAACCAAACGCAGAGGTTCGGCTCTGAAGTCAAAAGAGAACAAGACTCGAAGGTCCGCCCCACCAACGATCAAAAGCAAAAGAGTCACCTAGAGTCATCAGCAAGGAAGACTTCTCCATCCAAATCCAAATCCTCTCTTCCTAATCCTTCTCGTTCTTCTGCTTCCAACCATTCATCTCCATCTTGCTCTAACCCTAATTCTGTTGGTTCTCAAAAACCTCATCCATCTGCTGAACAGAAGGGAAAGCAAAAGATCAATGAATCCAAACCTGAGTCCAAAGCGAACAAACCCAATCTTAACAAAATAAAAGTCTACACCATTAAAAAGAAAGATGAAACAACTCTAATTAAAAGAACATATCTAGTTGACATCTCTCTTACTATTCCTGTTCCCATGAAAAGCTCACATGGACCCAAGAAACTTTGGGTTCCTAAATCTGCTTAATTTTTGCAGGTTATAAGTGACGAGCAGTTTGACGAAGAATGGTACATCGACAGTGGCTGCTCGCGTCACATGACAGGGAGGAAAGAGGAGCTCAGGGAATACAGATCTCTTGCAAATGGTGGCAACGTTAAGTTTGGAAATAACTCTTTCGGCACTATAAAGGGATATGGGATGATAACGAATGGTGATTTTACCATAAGGAAGGTGTCCTATGTGGAAGGACTTCAACACAACCTCATCAGTGTATCTCAGCTTGTTGGAGGTACAGGTCTCAAAGTTTCATTCGATGATGAAGGTTCTGAAATCATAGAGAAAAAGACAAAGAAAATGATTCTGAAGTCAGAGCGAAAGGGTGAAATGTTTCCTCTGAACATGAAACCCATCAAAGGGAACCCAGCCATATGTCTGCTATCAAAAGCTCAATCCGACGAAAGCTGGTTGTGGCACAGAAGACTCTCATCTCAATTTCAAAGATATCAACCGACTTGTCACTGGAGTCACGTTAGGGGTCTTCCATTGCTCAAGTTTGACAGAGAGCATTTATGTGCTGCATGCGAAATGGGAAAGCAGAGTCGTCAAAGTCACCCATCCGTAATTAATACAAAAGTTGTTGAACCACTCGAATTGCTTCATATCGATTTGTGTGGTCCTTCATCTATTGAAAGCATCGGTGGTAGCAAGTACATTCTTGTTATCGTTGATGACTTCTCTCGATTTACATGGGTGTTCTTTCTAAAGCTCAAATCTGAAGCGACTCAAAAGCTGAAAGTGTTTATCAAGCAAATTAAAGTCCAGCTCAAGAAGGTCGTTCGCAACATCAGGAGCGACAATGGTCTCGAATTCAAGAACAGGGAGTTTGAAGAGTTTCTTGCAGAAAAGGGAATTAGCCATAATTTCTCAGCTCCATACACACCACAGCAGAACGGGATAGTCGAAAGACGAAACCGATCTCTGTGTGAAGCTGCCCGAACTATGTTAAGTTTCGCTTCCTTACCTCTTTATTTTTGGGCTGACGCTATTTCTGCTGCTTGTTATACACAAAACAGGTCCTATCTCAACAAGCGATTCACGCTCACACCATATGAGATATTAAACAATAGGAAGCCCAATGTGAAATTTTTCCACGTTTTTGGCTCAAGGTGTTTCATCTTTAACTCTAAAGAACACCGCAACAAGTTTGATGTCAAAGCCGACGAGGGAATTTTTCTGGGTTACTCTCTCACATCCAAGGCGTACAGGGTCCTAAACAAACGATCAAGAAGGATTGAAGAGACATACTATGTGACCTTCGACGATAACTACGTCAAGAAGCTACAGGCCATAGATGACACTGCCGGGGAAATATTTCCTCAAACTGGCCAAGTCACAGTCTCAATCGCCAATTTGTACGAGAAATTTCTGGAACTCTTTGATGAACCGGAAAAAGCTTCTCTCTCCGAAGCAGGTGCAGCTGACAACAAAATAGATCATATGAAGCAGATTGTCGAATATGCTGCAAGAAGAATGCATGAAGGCGAATCGCCCACTGATGACTCTCCAACCAACAATGCTTCAGTCGAGGGGGAGCCAAGTTCTCATGTCGAGGGGGAGCAAAGCTCTATAACTTCATCCGAAGGTCCTTCACCAACCGAAGGTACCTCTCCAACCGAAGGTGCCCCTCCAAACGAAGGTACTTCAATGCCTGAAAGTCCAGCACCGCAAGAAACCCCTGAACCTTATGTTTCTCAAGACTCATCAATTGAGGGGGAGCATGATGATATGATGCTTGATTTTGATAGCCAATCTGAGCCCGAAGAGATGATCAATGCTGAACTAGATCCAACCTTCGACCCGAATTACCCTCCTCTTACAAAATGGACCAGAGATCATCCTATCTCTCAAGTAGTTGGTGATGTATCTGAAAAGGTTCTGACCCGATCTCAACTGAAGGCAAAACAGACATCCTTATTCTCAAAGGTTGAGTTTTGTATGTTTAACTCATTTGTATGAAAAGTTGAACCGAAGACAGTGAACACTGCCCTTGATCACTCTGATTGGGTTCAAGCAATGCAAGACGAATTGAACGAGTTTGAAAGGAACAAAGTCTGGCGCCTCATTCCAACTCCTCCAGATGCTTCGGTTGTTGGTCTTAAATGGGTTTTTAGAAACAAAATGGACAAGGAAGGTAATGTCATAAGGAACAAGGCTCGTCTGGTTGTCAAGGGATACTGTCAGGAGGAAGGGATAGATTACGAAGAGACGTTCGCTCCAGTAGCTAGGCTAGAATCGGTTAGAATATTTCTGGCCTATGTTGCTCACAAAAACTTTGAGGTTTTCCAAATGGACGTCAAGTGTGCATTTCTCAATGGAGAACTTGAAGAAACTGTGTACGTGGAGCAACCTCCTGGGTTCGTGAACGAAAAGTATCCAAATCATTGCTATATTCTGGATAAAGCTGTGTACGGCCTTAAACAAGCTCCGAGAGCCTGGTATGAAACGCTTACAAAATTTTTAAAGATGTCCAAATTCAAACAAGGTTCGGTTGACCCAACCTTCTTTCGCAAAAAGGAAGGTAACCACCTTATGATAGTTCAAATTTATGTCGATGACATCATCTTTGGCTCTACGAATCCCAGCTTAACAGCTGAATTCAGAAAGTTGATGGAGACTAAGTTTGAAATGAGCTCAATGGGTCCTATTAATTTTTTCCTTGGTTTAAATATAAGACAGGGACCCGAAGGCATCTTTATCAATCAGGAAGCTTACACGAAGACTCTCCTAGCAAAGTTTGGCATGATGGGAGACTCAAAAGTCAAAGTCCCAATGGCATTCGGCACCAAGCTTACCCCTTCTCTAGACAAACTGGCTGTCGACATCACGCTCTATCGTCAAATGATAGGCTCGCTGATGTATCTAACTGCTAGCAGGCCTGATATCATGTTTTCTGTATGTTATTGTGCTCGATTTCAGGCTAACCCACGCGAACCTCACATGCTGGCAGTGAAGAACATCCTACGCTATCTCAAGCGAACCGCCTCCTTAGGTCTATGGTATCCATCCAATTCAGGCTTCTTCGTTCAAGCCTATTCTGATGCTGACCTTGGAGGATGTGGACTCGACCGCAAAAGCACAACTGGTGGCTGTCAATTTCTTGATGGGAAGTTGGTCAGCTGGCAATCCAAGAAACAAACATGTGTGTCGCTGTCTACTGCTGAAGCGGAATACATTGCCGCTGCATCCTGCACATCACAAGTGATCTGGATCCAGAGTCAACTTCGAGACTATGGACTCAATATGAAGAAGATCCCTCTATATTGTGACTCTGAAAGTGCAATTAGGATCTGTCATAACCCGGTGCAACACTCTAAAACCAAACACATAGCACTGAGGTATCACTTCATCAAAGATCATGTGGAAGATGGAAATGTCGAAGTTCACTTCGTAAGAACCACTGATCAACTGGCTGACGTCTTCACCAAAGCTCTTCCAAAAGCATCGTTCAATAAAATATTGCAAGGGCTAGGAATGATGGAATCAGAGTCAGTCCCTCACACTACCTGTCAATCTCAAACGTAAGAAGCGAAACCAACCGAACGTTCGGGTTCGGTTCAACCATTTCACTCGCTCATTACTTCAAAGGTAGTTTTTCTATGTTGTATATTTTTTGTGCAAAATTTGTTTTTCTTTATGTAAAAAGTTTTTTTCATATTGCATATCTAAACTCCTTGGTTTCTTAAAAATTTTCCAAAACCGAAACCTCCAGAAGGTTCGGGTTCGGTTTTTCAAAATTTTCCTGAACCGAAACCAACCAAAGGTTCGGGTTCGGTTTTTCAAAATTTTCAAGAACCGAAACCAACCGAGGGTTCGGGTTCGGTTTCTCAAAATTTTCAAGAACCGAAACCAACCGAACGTTCGGGTTCGGTTTCCCAAAATTTTCTACAACCAATTCCAACCGAACGTTCGGGTTCGGTTTTTCTTTTTCACCAAAGTTTTTTTCTTTTCGTATTTTTTTTACTCTTTTATTTTTATTATCTATCACAAATCCAAAAATATTTTTTTTAATAATCTCAAAGATCCAAAAATGTTTTTTTTATTGTGTGCTAATTTGTTTATGGGAATATATTCGATGCCTTACTTAAGTGTCCCTAGAAGCATGCTGCTGTATGTGTCCCAAGCCTCATAAGATTTTGAATAATAGCCTTCATGACCTGGTATACACAAACCTTGTCTTCCCAATAAGGCTAACTCATTTATTCTAATCGTGAGCTACCTCACTCTTTTCTCACATAAGTTCAGAGTCTCCTGCTTGGTCCTTTTGTTCGCAGCAGAGGTACTATGTCTTCTTTCACCATCTCCATTACACTTCTCCATTATATTCGTTTCATCACTGTAACCCTTGAGACTCTCAGAAACTACCACTGAGGTTTATGGTTACACAACATCTGTGTTTATGATCCTAGCTTCGTGCCACTACGAGCTGAGTGAAACCCAAAATTCAACACCAACGAATTGACGGTGACCAATTAACTTGATCAAGTATTCACCAATGAATTGACGAATGTACCTTCATGAAATCTCAATTTCTTTTCTTTTTGCGTGGCTCCAATGAAATTGTTACACACCATGACATTTCTTCCCAAGGGATCCAGTTTTAAATTTTTATCTGAGATTTCATATTAATCCAAGCCACTACAAAATCAACTCAAACCTACTTGTTCAACAGACTACACCGGTCTCACAAGTACTTTGTTCACATTCGTTCTTATATCAAGAATTGCATTGATGAATCAAAGCGAAACCACCATTAATTAGCCTAATTAAAAGAAGCCTTTCATCATTTCTTAATAAATGTTTGATCGTAATTCAACGGGATTCCACACTAACACTTTGAGGTTCTTCTGGACCTTGAAGGAAGAGATTCGTGCCCGGGATCATCAGTTTCGTGTCCTTATGGACATCACAGATTATCCTAAAAAGAGTTGCTTTACTTCTTTGTTTTTTTTTTTTTTTACACTCTTTGCACGAAAATCCAAGATTTTCAAAAATTCCGTTACTAATTATTTTACAGGCTAGATATTTACTGGATGGTTACAAATGAAGTTGTGGTCAAAAATAAGCCACGTGGATCATTAATTGGAAACAGCTGATTAAAAAGGGGAAAAGACAAAAAGTTGCTGACTCGGCGGGAGTTAAATGGATAGAAATTCAAACGACGGTAATAAGGAGGGCGCGTGAATTTGAAACGGCCGCGCTTTTTCTGACACTTGAGGACGCGTGTGCAATGTCGAAGCGTCATATCTCTGAAGTTACAGGCGCGTGTGGAAATGGAAACGATTCCTTTCTCTGAACCGGCGCTTACCGGGCGGCGTGATCCTAGGAATCTGACACTCTCTCTCCTACGTGATCATTGCACGTCCCAATTGTCACCAATCAGTCACTCCAAAAACCCGTTTCGTATTTCCATAAGAGATTTGAAATGATTTTTCTCTCTCCTATCACCCACTATAAAAACCCATCAACACCACCTTTTACCTCTTACTGCCCCCATAATTCCCAAAGCAAAATTACTCCCAAAACACTCTCCCGTTCTTCTTCTTCTCCATACCTGCAACAATGGCTGAATCTTCATCTGTTCATGCCACTTCTCAGATTCTTCCCATCAGACCTCAACAATGCCTCGTCATTGATCTGAACACACTGGCCTATGATCCCTACATGTCGCCGGTTATCGAATGCCTCAAGTACTCCCAGCTTGCTCCGGCATTGTCCAGAATTGAAACGGTGCCACTGGTGGCTCTATCTCAGGTCTATGCGACGGCCTACTATGACAAGGGCGTCGATCGAGTATTCTTTGAAGTGGGAGATCACAAGACTTCCATTTCTCGCCCCCGTTTCTGCACGTTGTTAGGGTTTGCCACTGACTCATCGCGAGTTAACCCGGAGACGATTCTAGTTGGAATGTTCTACAACATGTTCTACAACATGGGCTACACGGAAATTCTCACCTCCGTCGCCAGGTTCAAGAAGTCATGCCTACCGCCCCAGTGGAATGGGTTATTTACAGTTCTCTTCAAGGGACTGTCAGAGAGGAGCTCAGGATCTGACGGTGCAAGTCGTCTTTTTCTTACTATCATGTACGGAGTGTACAATGGGATAAACCTAGATTATGGGTTTGTCCTCTGGCAACAGCTGCTTCAGAGCCTCTCTTCTACTTCTCGACACTCCGAGGTGTCGCTGGCCCGGTTCTGGATCTTGATCACAAGATGGGCTATGGACAGGTTTGATGTCCCAACTGCTGATGGTGCATCGATGTCTTCTATTGGTACGTTCCATACCAAGAAGATCATCGTCTCGGATGCCTCAAAATTCTCCTTCATTGGCTCCATCCCAGAGACTATGTATGGAAGTGTGCCTTCAGACAGCAGTATGATCAAGGCGATAAAGGAGTTAGGGCCATCTGGTCCGAGGGAACTGACACCGGACATGCTGCGCTCGATTCATGATGCCGACAAACCGGTGGCCAGGGGTAAGAAGGCAGACAAGGGGAAGAAACCATCCAAAGCCCCAAAACCTTCTCCAAAGAAGCGTAAACAACAGAAACCTGCTTCATCCCCACAACCGAAAAGGAGGAAGACCCAACCAAAGCGAAAGCTCCTCATTCCCTCCTCTTCAAGCGAATCCGAAGGTGGGAGTTCGGACTCTGAGGGCTCACAAGGAGACGAATCTCCACAACGAGGCAACACACCCCCTCGGTCCCCAACCCCGGAGATGGAACTTCACCAATCCCCAGTTCCTTCCCCTCCACCCACAATACCTATTTCCATTCCCACCATAAACCCTACTATACCACCAACCTCATTCCCTATACCCCCACCCATATTCACCACATCAACCGAAACACCACCAGTAACCGAAACCCCTCCCGTAACCGAACCTCCACAAACCGAAACCCATACACCACCACCACCCGAAACTAACCCCCCACCCACTCAACCTGAACCCACCAAACCCACAACACCCCCAGCTTCACCACCACCTCAATCTCCAGAAGACGCCTCCGATGGCGATGATCAATACCTTGGTGGTGATCACATGAACTTTGATTCGGTCTACTATAGTCCGTTTCAAGTTCAGAGTGATGAGGAGGATGATGCTCCAGTGACAAAGAAGCATCTCTGCGAGCTTAACGAGAAGGTTGATCAACTTCTCGCCTCCTCTTCCAACCAGCAGTCATCTTTATCTGAAGCTGCCCTTCAGAAGATAGTTGATGCCTTCTCCAGGGCTCAACATGACTCAGTGGCCTCAGCAACTGCTGCGATAGACGCCTCCACCCGAGCTTGTGAGGCAGCGACCGAAAAAGTCGATAAACTATTCTCCGACGCTTCTGACCTGCTCAAGTCTCTGCAGGAAAGCGCCAATGCCACAAAGACAACTATGGAACCGATTGTTCAGCAATTGGCCAAGTTCGTCTCGACGGAGTTGACTTCGTTCGCTACCCTCCGACAAAATATCAGCGACGACAACTCGGCACTCCGTGCCTCCATCGATGCCCGTCTGGCAAAACTACAAGAGGATCTTGCGGCAGAGAACTCTCTGATGGACGTTCTGGCGAGTAAAACAACTGCCCTAAAGGTCAAGAGCACGCAGCTTTCCAACTCCGAACAACAATTGGAAGCTCTTCGATCTGAGAGGGAAGTCATAAAGACGTGTGTTTCGGATGTCCATGCCGCTCTATCCAACATCCTGGAAGCACACGACCCCATCCTTAATCATTCGATGAGGCGCTCCCTCGCTGAAAAGCTCTCCCCGGCCATGGCCCTCTTAAGCAAAATTGAAGGCCTTCCGAGTTTCGTGTCCATTCCGAAACAAGGGGGAGATGAGAAGAAAGGATCGAAACCACCTCCTTCCTCCGAAGCTACTCACACAACCGAACCAACCCCAACTAGTCATGCCTCGGGTTCGGGTGTGAAGAACAAGGGCAAAAACATAGCAGAGGGAGGAGATGAAGATGAAGATGAAGATGAAGACAAGGAGACCATTGCCGACTTGTTGAAACGGAAAAACAGTCGCAATGCTGAAGGTGATGCCAGTCGTGTGGCGCGTGAGGCTGAAGAAGCCGAAGGAAAGCAAAAAGAAGCTCACGATCTCCTTGAGAGCCGAAAGTTGCTCTTCCCTGCCTGGACCAGGGATCGTTTGATAAAAGAGGCCATAGAGACTCCAAGCATACTATGGCTCGAGCCGGTGATATCGTTCGACTGCAACAACACCATCGATTCGCAGTTCGATATGCCACTGACTCGAAAGGCGTTCATCTTCCACGCCTTCTCCAACATTTCTGAAGTCCCGCATCCGAACGATGAGCTTGACAGGGAGCTCGTTGACTTCTACCTGGAGGCCGCTCGCCCTCAGTACCTTACATGGAGCGCCCAGAAGATTGTCAATGTTCGGGTGATGAAGCCTTTTGCCGTGGGGAGATTCACTAACGTCAAGTTCAAGCTTATCTGAGGATCTGCAAGAACTACTCACATGATCTCTCTGGCGGATCTGCCCAATCTGAACCCTCATGATTGGATAGTCTTGTACAATATCCTGCTGACAAACGAAGCCGAATATGGTCCCATCTTAGACCATGTCAAAAGGATGCTGGCATGCTATATCATGGAGATGGCCCTAATGGATCAGGAGGTTGCCACAGTTTTTAAGAAGAAACCGAAAGTCAAACCTGTGGGATCGGCCAGTGATCTGAATCAAATGCAAATGGGCAAGATAGATTCGAGGCGAAACTCTGTGATGTTCACTAGAGCCGAAGGACAGAAATGTCTCTTCGCTTTAGCTGACAAACATCTTTACACTACAACTTGCTTGGAGCACATCTTATTCATCATCAAAAAGTGTAAAGACAATTCGGCTGATGATATCAAGTACTTCAATGATATGATCAATTGGTACATCCGGTTTAGACAGACCATCCTTTCCATAACCAAGTGTCTGTTTAGTACCGTGAAGAAGAAGGTACCAGCTTCAGCCGCCGGCCCAAGTAGAAAGTGAAGGTCTCGCTCCAAATTGACGCAAAGGGGGAGATTGTTGGGCTGAAAAGAGTTTTGATGTTGTGTCTTTTGGGCTCGGTAGATTAGCCTTTTATTCTCCAGTTTGGGCCTGTCCAACCGAGAGCCTTTTATGTATAGTATATAAGTTAATGCTTGCATGCATATTAGGTTAAGATTCTAGAGATTATCGATATAGCGATTTATCAAGAGTACAATATTTTCCAGTAATCGTTCTTGTAATCTTCCAATCCTTTACAGTTGATGTTCTTAATCGAGCTCTTCTAAGGATTTTATTTAATCATTCGACACGTTTGATTCAAGCTGTTTGTTCTTAATATTGCGTTCTGCTTTGTTTTAATATTGTGTTCTTGCTGTTTCATATTCATATACTTGTTCAAGATCTAATCGATCTTCATAGATTAAAAGTTGTTTTAATCCCATCAATAAGGTGTCTAAGTCCATAACTTATTTGGTATATACTTGACCCGACCCGGCATGGTCCATTTGGGTTGCATCTCACCCAAACTATTTATGGATAATTTTATGAGAGTTATACACATATCTTATTAATATATTATAAGTTATAATATATTAATATGAAGTTATGTTATTTAATTAGTATTAGTCTTAAATTAATTATGAATTAATTTAGAGATTAAAAGGAAGACTAATTAGATTATGGGCTATTGGTTTTATATGGTGTGGGCTAACACTCATTTGTTAATGGGCTAGGCTTATATGGAAGTCCATGGATGATCCATGGAGCTTTTAACCCATGGATCCTTGGAAAGGAAAGGTCATGGGTTATTAGGGTTTCACCCTAACCATACACACTATATAAGTATGCTTATGGAGCATGAAATGGGACTAGTGAAGTAGTGTTACTAGTGTAACTAGTGAACTAGTGTGTGTGTGCTTGTGTGTGGCCGAAATATACAAGTGTGTATACTCTCTCAAAGTTTTCCAAGAGTTTGTGGTGTTTTGTGATTCCATTTGAGGCATTCACACTATTGGTGCTTGGCCCTCAAGCTCCTTAGGAATTGAACTAATCATCAAAAGGTATGTAATCTCATCTAATTCTTTTATGTTTAAAAGTACCCCATGCCATGTTAGATAGGTTATGAACCTTGGAAAAATTATTATTTTGCATGTATTTAGACAAACATAGATCCAAGGTTTATTAGGGTTGCATGCACACTTAGGAAGTGTTAGATTGCTCAAAACCCAACAGTGGTATCAAAGCCTAGGCTTGCTTGTTTGAATACTTGATGCAAATTGCTGAAAGTCGAAGATTTTATGTTGTCTGCACAGCTGACTCGCCGAGTCCAAGGCAAAACTCATCCAACTCAGCGAGTTAGTTCATGCACTCGATGAGTTGGACCCCCAGACAGCATATCTTCGAGTTTTGGTGTTGGAATTGGTCTAGAATCATTACCTTAAACTGTTTTGGACTTATAAAACCTGTTTTTGATGTGGTAATGATGATGGTGGACCAATTTCAAAGTTCTAATCAAAATTCCATGATTTTATGTGTTCATATAATTCTTGAAATTTTGATGATCACGTTCATGTTCTTATGAATTTAGAAGATGATAGGAATTATTTGCTGAATTGTTTAGAATTAATTCTTGATCATTTATGTGTTTTAATTGAGTCCATAATTTGTCCTCAAGTTATGGATATCCAAAGGTCACTTTTATTTAACACACAATTAAAACACATAAGTTACATGAAAATGAAGAGTTTTCATTTTTATGAACCTTTACTTCATAAGTTGTGAAATGAAAAGTCTTGGATGGTTACAAAAGATGAAGAGTCTTGTCCTTAAGTTATGGAGGTTCAAGAGTCACTTCATTAATAAATATATAAATAAAGTGTAACCTTAAGTAATTCCATAAGTTATAAAATAAAGAAAAGTAATTCTTTTATTAGTTTAAAGTCTTCCATAACTTGTCCTCAAGTTATGGAGCTTGAAGAGTTTTTGAATTAAAACTACTTTAAACATATAAATCATGGAATTAATTAGTTTTGAATAGTTTCAAAACTTGCCCTCAAGTTTTGAAATTTGGAAAAGTTTCACACACTTTAATAAACTTTAATTCCAACACTTAGAGTTTTAATAGTTAAAATTCAACCCTTATACTATTTATAACATTAATGGTTAATTATTATATATATGTATAAGAATAAGTCGTTCTACCGTTAGTAGGCCTCATTCACGAAGCCGGTCTATAAGGTGGGTATAAGGTTGTTGCCTATAAAATGGCAACTTAATGGGTGTCCACTCTCACCCACCGCTTGCTTGACTGGTGGAGGGCCATTAGCCGAACGGGTAGGACAATGACTTTAAATTCTCATTAAAAGTATAATGATTATTATAAAGTAACTAAATATTTTTTATTTAATTCCCAATCTTAGTTACTTTAGGAAAAATGTGAATTTGGTGCTAGCCCATGGAATTCACACTTTGTACCTTACCAAGTCGTTGGTGGAGCGTGTGTGGTTAACCGGCACACTAACTTGGACTAATAAGGATCACGAAGGGTGACTTAATGTTTGTCATAGATCAATGGAGCGTGTGTGGTTAACCGGCACATTGATTAGGTGATAATATTAAGGGTACCAAGTGAATTGGTATGGTTATTCACACCTTGTTTTGTGATCCATGGCATCCCAGTCACAAAATTTGAGAGGGCACACTCGAGATTGAAACATGCCATTGAAAATTTCAATGAATCTCAAAAGATCTAGGAATTTCAAATCCAATTAAAACCTAATAAATTATTTCGTTTTTCATGGTGGAAATTGGTGAATCGTCATTCGCCTACCTTCAAATATTCTATAGCTTGGATTACGGCATCCCTCTTCCAAATTATAAAATATTGTGTTGGGTCCTGGCCTTAATATTTCATATTGGGTGTGATATTAAGGATTTTGAATCAACTAACATGATTTTCTCCCATTATAGATGTCTGGTTCAGACAACTATGATCTTCCCAAATCTCTTGAAGATGGTGTCCCTCAACATCATGCTTCACTTCCTCCACCTCCTCCAATTATTCTCCCTCACCCACAAGTTCTTGAGAAGTTTAAAGTCACTCAATCCCTATTGGCGAGCATAGTCTATGTGTGCTCACATCTTGGAGATAAAGTCACATATTGACAAGCCGGGAGAGTTGGGTGTCAAAGTCTCGTGAATGTTGGATGTTCAATCACTTTCTTAGTAACATAGTGAGTCTCTTTGGGACTACTATGAGACAGACTATGACATGACCCTTAATGATGTTATCTATTTGCTTGGTGTTGTGGAATCAGCAATGATTTGGAACACCAGTAAAGCAAATTTGATTAAAAGAACAACTTCCCAAGTCTTAAATAGACATTGACAATGGTAGCATTGGATATCTAGAAAGGCATTTCTCTTCCTAATGGAAACGGATCGGCTATAGTCAACTCGGTTGACCAAATGGTAAAGAGAAAGGCTAAGTCTGAGATAGTCTCATGTGCCATAACCAAAGGGTCCATGTGTTTTGTTGCCAAAGGAAGGGACATTGGTTGCGAAGCTGCCCTATTCACCTGAAAGGTCATAAGGTTGATCAAGTCAAGAGGTTTGACTCTACTTCGGGTAAAGTCCACTATCTAACTCTATTAAGTTCCTATTTGGAGATTCTTATTACATAATGTGAATTGGTCACATGCTGATGTTTTTAAGAATCAAAGAAAGGATAGGAAGCTTAAAGTAAGTATATGTTGATTCTGATTGCAAAGGTGGGTTTCAATCGCATGGTTCGGTAATCAGAATTTTGAGCTATTGCTTAAGAGTTATAATATATATTGCTTATGAATAGATAACAACAAGGTTTTCATGTGGATTATAAGGATAAGTTTTTCCGCAAAGTTTTAAAATAAAAGAAAAAAAAGGTTTTTAATTTTATTTATTTTAAAAAGTATCCTTACAATGGCATCTGTGGAAAATTGTTACTTATATGTTTCCAGTAATAGCAATATTGGAAAGTGGATTTGATTCTTTCATTTGTGGTAGTGTCTGAATTTACCAAATGAAGAAAGTTTTTCATCACCCAAGTTTCAATTGGACAGAAACTTGGAATCATACAAGTTGTATTGTATGATGAATGAGAATTCTCATCTTTGAAAATTAAGATTAATTCTTTGATCACATGTATATGTGAGTCAGTTGAAGGACTAAGGAATTAGGTACACTGGGTGTGCGCTGGTCAAGGTCGACCACAAAGATTGATTTGTCATGATTTACTAAAGATTAGTAAATATGATTATACTTATGAGGTTAAGTATAATTCTATAACATTGGAAAGGTTACAATGTATGACAAAACAAATGAGAAGAATCAAATTAGGCAGAAAGATAAAAGTTTCTCAAATCTGAAAGGATGGGAGAGTACTTTAGTATCGTATTTCATGATCATCTTAATGATTATGAAACCATATCACAAATTTATACTCTAAGGACGTCTTAGTGCATTGTTATGGCTAAGAAGAGAGGTCATGAATTGTTGGATTGGTTAAAATCAAGAAGATGAGTCATATTTCGTTCCAAAACAATTCTTAGAGTCATACTCCAAGATTGTAACTTTGAGTGACATAAACGAAGATTTATTAACACTAGTCAAATGTAGTGTAAAATGTTTCTACCCTTGTACATTTGAGATTAGTAAGTTGTGATGTCTTGGATGAGACAAAGACCAACTAGGACCAATTGTGTGAAGTGTTAGTCTTGATAAGAATCCGCACTATCCCTTGAATATTTGTTTTGTCAAGGAATGGTTCTTGACTGGGGAAACTTATATGTCAAGGGGACAGTGGGAGCCTTAAAGATCCTGAAAGAGTTTCAAGATTTAATCAAGAGGAAAACCTGTAATTTATCACTAGCACACGACTTAAGGTTTGCAACCTATCATGTTGACATAATTCTTATTTCTGTACCTACTTCGAATAAGTTGAATTTGCATGTGAGTTATAAGAGTTCAACTTGGAAGCATTGGCGGGCCTTGTGCTACCAAGGTGACAAGAAACTAAGATTGAACAAGTTTAATCCATGTAAGGCTGAATTTGTCACTTACCTTATCTTGTGATTATGGTTTTGACAAATTCACATGGATAGGAACTCATACACTATAAAATCTAAGTGTCATAAGGTTTCTCTCCGATTCATGAAAATGATGGTGAGGAAACGCTTTCACTAAGTAGATTTTACGTAGATATCAATTGTGTTATTTGCATTTTCAAAAGTCGTTAGTGGAGCGCATGTGGTTAACCGGCACACTAACATGGACTTGTGAGAAATGGAAAATGCCTAAGCAATTGAGACTATGATTATGGCATCCCTTTTCATAGTCCTGAAAATTGTTTAGATACACATGTGAGCTATCTAAGAAAGGGTGTATGAATCTAAATTTTAGAAGTCCAGCAGATTTCTGGAAATATGTCAGAGCTAGTGGGAGCATAAGTGTTATGCTGATAATCATCATGTTAGTAGGAGCGTGATTATTACGTTTAGTGTTGCAAGTTAGCAATGTTAATTATAGAAAACAAAGTTTCAATTCGTGAAGTTGCAGGTGTTGAAAAGTTGTTTTGCTATAATTAAGGGAGAGGAAATTATACTTCATTTCAATTCTAGAAGCTTAGATTGAGATTTTAATCATCTTTAGTCAAGAATATATATGTATTTTATGTTGGAATGGTTCAACTTGAAGAAATTCTATATATATTGCGTTTTCAAAATTCGATTATGATTACGGCATCCCTCTTCATAGTTAAATTTTGAAAACATGGCAAATAAAAAATATTGTAGCAAAAGACTGGTCTAGTATCATGTCTTTATGTCAAACATCATGAATCATGTCCCATATGCTTCGGATATAGGATCGATTGCATGTGCTATAATATTCATCTTTTCTAAATTTTCCAAATGCTTTAGGCATTGAGAAGGGAAAAGTCTTGAACTAGATATGACTAAAGTGATTAAGTAATTGTCGAGGACAATCTGAGGTTCGCCAAAGATTGGTTGCTTAGGGAAAGTTGGAAGTATGATGTAAGTTGTCGGAAAGGACCATATTGACATGTTCTGAAAAGAAGTAACTCTTGTTCGGAAGTGATAGTCAAAATGGGACTATGGAAATGTCTCCATAGGTGGAAGTTATTCAATCTATGTAAGATTAGAAAACCTTAATGCAAGAAGGATGTTCAAAGCAATATACTTTGAATATGAGACTTCCGTTCCATAGAGGTTGAGCTTCTTTGGAATACTCTTTAATGACTAGTGACAAGGTTTCGGTGACTTTGTGCATAATCATTACAAGAGGAACATTGCATAAAAGTTGAAAATCTAACAGTTTTTTGGTAAATGATAGGAATCGGGGATTCTCACATTTAAAATAAGGATTTGGGATTGTGAAATGGAATCATGTTCAATTGATCTACATCACAATGTAAGGATCATAGACAAACATAGTGTGCATACTTGGAGTATGGCATAACTATTGTTTAGAAAAACAAAGTGTACATGCTAGGAGCATGGGACGAATGTTGTTTTTTATTCAAGTCTTAAGTTGATTGTTTGAAACATTATACAATGAATAATGTGTAATCAATATGGTGATAAATAAAAGGTGGTTCTATTTATATTCAAAAGGGTTCTGAGACCATATTGGATTCGATTATTATTGTGTTTCACTTTGCATGTTTTGACTTCCAAAATAGCTAGGTTATTCTTTCCGAATGACTAAGTTATTTAAACACTCCACAGTCGTTCATATGTTGGAAGTAGGTATGAATCAAGACTGTCATGAATCGAGTTTGTAGATGGCTAAATGGGTTTAGTCATAGCAATGGTTGCTACAACATTCATGAGTGCTCATAAGTTATGAGTATTGGAATAAACCCACGCTCACTTGTATCACTTCATGGAATTTATCTCGAGTGATCGTGAGACGGTAATATCATATAAATCTTCAAACCTAGAGATATGAGTTGTTACCTATGAGTTGGTTGTGCATTGATTGCACGTAAACGCATCAGTAACTTGATGTTATAAAACGTGCCTTTGTGTACAATTCAACAAGTAGTAGAACAAGCATATGAGTCAAAGTTTATCTGTTCCTTCTAGAAATAGAAGCGATATCTGGGCCCCTCGATGATTTTGTTGTGACCTATGTACCGGCCGGTCAGAACTAAAATTGATGTGTTCGATTAAGTTCTTTGTCAAACAAATCGAAAATCGGGAAACAAACTGCTGGACAATAAGTATGACGTTGTTCCATGTATTTGTCCGGCTGATATCATGAGAACAGAGGATTTTATGATCACTTATCTAAAAATGGCGCTTCATAGTTCAACGGAGTTTTCAAGAGCTACGATTGCTGGTTGGTTCCTGAAGTAACATACGCAAATATGGTTATTAGACTTATCCAAGTGGGAGTCTGTTGGATAAGGTGTCTAAGTCCATAACTTATTTGGTATATACTTGACCCGACCAGGCATGGTCCATTTGGGTTGCATCTCACCCGAACTATTTATGGATAATTTTATGAGAGTTATACACATATCTTATTAATATATTATAAGTTATAATATATTAATATGAAGTTATGTTATTTAATTAGTATTAGTCTTAAATTAATTATGAATTAATTTAGAGATTAAAAGGAAGACTAATTAGATTATGGGCTATTGGTTTTATATGGTGTGGGCTAACACTCATTTGTTAATGGGCTAGGCTTATATGGAAGTCCATGGATGATCCATGGAGCTTTTAACCCATGGATCCTTGGAAAGGAAAGGTCATGGTTTATTAGGGTTTCACCCTAACCATACACACTATATAAGCATGCTTATGGAGCATGAAATGGGACTAGTGAACTAGTGTTACTAGTGTAACTAGTGAACTAGTGTGTGTGTGCTTGTGTGTGGCCAAAATATACAAGTGTGTATACTCTCTCAAAGTTTTCCAAGAGTTTGTGGTGTTTTGTGATTCCATTTGAGGCACTTACACTATTGGTGCTTGGCCCTCAAACTCCTTAGGAATTGAACTCATCATCAAAAGGTATGTAATCTCATCTAATTCTTTTATGTTTAAAGGTACCCCATGCCATGTTAGATAGGTTATGAACCTTGGAAAAATTATTATTTTGCATGTATTTAGACAAACATAGATCCAAGGTTTATTAGGGTTGCATGCACACATAGGAAGTGTTAGATTGCTCAAAACCCAACAGCATGTACACTTAGGAAGTGTTAGAATGCTCCAAAACCCATCATCTTTTTAGTCGTCTATCGTCTTCTCTAAGGTGAGTCTTAATTTTGTTCTTTCTTGAGGATAAGTAAGGTCTATGCTTGGGGAGGTTTGATAGGTGCATTTTATGCACCTATTTTGCATGTTTAATTATGTCATTTCATAGCATTCTACTTCATAGTTATTGCATTTATTTAATTGTTTGGGCAACTACATATTTCATTAAGAATGTTTCGTACTTCACTATTTTTTTGATTTATTTTGCAGGCATTTGGGAGCATGGAATTTGGATGCTTGGACCATGGAGCATAGAACTTGGAGCTTGGAGCTTTGGATCATGAAAAGAAGATGTAATGGTCATGCCATGGAAAAGAACATGAAGACATAACCCGATTCATTGTCTCATTATCATCGTAGCAAAGGACTACGTTTGAAACGCGGTTCTCGTCACACCGACACTGGTCGTGTTTGTCCTTTACCATCTTATATTTGAGCAACATGACTCGCAGTGAGGCAAGACTGAAGATGGAGCCATAGGGAAGACTTATTGGAGTTTTAGCAAAAAGCATGGGTCATGCCAAAAACACATGGTCAAGAAATGGTCATGCCAAAAACACATGGTCAAGACAAATGGCCATGCCAAAAACATATGGACAAAAGCATGGATATGCTTATAACGCATGGCCTTATGGTATGCACGTGAGAACTTAATAAAACAAGAGAGGTTGACATTTTATCTGGAAGACGGTTTAAGGAGCAGTTTTCAGCGATCTTGGGCGATTCTAGGAGACTTCTTGAAGATTTTGTGAAAACCTAATCACTGCAAGCACTTTTTGATTTCATTTAGTAAGCATTAAACATTTCCAATTCCATCTTTCTCTTTGATTGATTTGTTCTTAGCTATGTGTGGCTAAGAAACCCTAGTTTCTAGTTCTTGTTCAAAACATGTTGATTGTTTGACTTGAAGCATGTGATTTGATGTTTGATTTGTGATTCTATTCTAGTGACTATGTTCTTGTTTAAATTATAATCCTTAAATTTGATTTGTGTTTGATTGACCACTTCCATGATTTGAATTTTTGTATAGTTAATTAACTTTTAGGGAACCTAATCATTCTATAAAGTTAATGATTGGTAACAAAAAATAGGTTTTCTTATTGAAGAACATTTATCACATGTTTTCACACTTCCGAGTATATGAGAAGAAATGAACATTGTTGGGAAGCTTGTACAAAACTTAATGCAATTTTCAATACAGTTTAAGAGCGTGTTTAGGTTAAATTAGTAAAGCTAGGTCTAGTCAAATAGCGTATTTTGGTTAGATAATTTGGCAAGCGAGAGGTATTAGAGCATGTTAATATCTTTCAATACCAACTTACGATAGCAATAATAAATTACATCAAATCATAATCAGGTTAAATGACAACATTTAGAACTAGAACTGGAAGCACTTTCACAACTTGTTTATAAATCTATTTCATTTTCTGAATGTTTCAAAGTTGATTGTTATTTTCATTATTTGACTTTTGCAATGAAATCCCCATTTGTGACCAAATTACCTTGCGCAAAGAGGTATAGAATTTTATCTCGTGTCTCTGTGTTTCGACCCTGCTTGTCATGTACTACTTTTTAGTTCATTAAAACAGTGTATTTGGAGTCTAGTGTACCCCTATCATTTGTTGGCTTTGACATGCCTAACAATAACTAATACATTAGAAATCGGTAAATAATAACTAATATTCTTTCCATTCAATTGCAATCCACCATATCTGAAGGCGACATCGATCTATGTGAAAACATATTTATCTCTTTTGTCTCTAAATTTAGTCTCTAATTTTGTTAGTTCAGATAAAAACCTCTTTTTTACTTTATTCTTTATAGTTTAATTATCGTTTGAATTTATCTGAATTGAACACCATTCTTCCTAATATTGACACCTGATCTTATCAAAACTATATTGCTACTCGATCAGGTACACTATTTGTTATATGCATTAGTTTAGTTGCAACAAATTATGAATTTATAAACTTAAAACTAGTATATAAAAGTAAACATTACTATACTTAATACATAAAGTAGTTGAACCAAAGTGGGATTTACTGATAAATTAGTACAAACTAAACAATAAAATATGGTATAAAGATACATACATCTTGGATAAAGATTAGATACCATCATATTTGATGAATGTTTCAATGCGATAGACATATCAAAACAACCTCCAACAATTCGTTTTTAATAAATACACTAACAATGGAATTTTCTTATATATTTTATGATGCAGGTTTCAGTATCGTTACTCTTACGGTTTTGTGGTCGATATGGATGTTTCGAAATGTTTATATGTTTTTTACTAAGAAGTCGAGAGAGGAGACATTGTTTAACAACATTGTGTGCATACTTATTTTTGTTTTTCCAACTTAAAAGATACATTAAGTGGTTAGGAATTTAGGATGGCTGAAAGATCTGATTTTTATTATTTGATTATAGTATTCTTTAGCATTATTTAAAGATCTAACATTAATCATTTAGTTATAGTACATTTTAGGATTATTTACTAGTTGCGTACTAGTTTCTCGATAAAGGTTGCCATTAGGAAATAAACATATTTCATGAATGTGATCATTACACCGTCTACATAAAAAATGGCGCACCATATTATCTAGAGTATTTGTGCAACATACATTCTCCCCTATTACTATGAAGGTATTGGTGATACTGGAAATGCATGTTTATTATTGATCTTTATAGTGGCTTTTATACCCAATAATACATACATGGAAAGGAGCTAATTGAGGAGCTATTATAGGAAAGCATTAATACTAATATGACAGCCTATGTAAATTTAGATGACAGCTAAGATTATACATGTATAAGCTTTATTTTGTGATCTTGGAGATATTCGTAATACGCCCCCGCAAGATGGAGGATCCATCGGAGAGTCCAATCTTGGAACGAAGAGATAGAAAGACTGTGCGCCCAAAGGCTTCGTGAGAGCATCAGCAAGCTGATCAGAGGAGTTGATATGTAGAACACGTAATGATCCACCTTGTGCCCGTTCACACACAAAATGCTAGTCTAAGGCAACATGCTTCATCCGGGAATGATATAGTGCATTGGCGCAAACATACGTGGAACCAGTATTGTCACAAAGCAAGGTAGGTGGTGCAGTGGATTTTAGACCAAGATCGTGTAACATATGTTGAACCCATGTGACTTCAGCAGCAACATTAGATAATTCCTTGTACTCAGCATCGGTTGACGAACGGGAGACCGATTTTTGACGTGCTGAACGCCAAGAGATGATGTTGGATCCAAGACATTTAATATATGCTTTCGTAGATCGACCACCATTAGTTACACCGCCCCAATCAGAATCCGAGAAGGCTTTAAGATCGATATTAGATCTTTTGTTTAGAAATAGACCATGATGAATGGTACCTTTAAGGTAGCGAAGGACTCTTTTTAACGCTTGCCAATGGGTCTGTGTGGGTAAATGCATAAATTGAGAGACACGATTGACCGCAAAGGATTTGTCAGGTCTAGTAAACGCAAGGTATTGTAGGGAGCCCACAAGTTTCCGGGAAGGTGTTGGATCAACGGTTGGGAGCCATCGATGGGTGATAGAACAATTGATGAGTTTAAGGGAGTGGCGACATCTTTCGCACCATCCATGCGAAATTGAGTTAGGAGGTCTTGGATATGCCGATGTTGAGAGAGGAAGAGGCCATTTAGAGTTAAAATTACTTTAATACCTAAGAAGTGGTGAAGAGGTCCAAGGTCTTTGATGGAGAATCGAGTGGCAAGAGTTTTAGTGAAGTGAGTGAGAAAGGAGGGATTGTTTCCGGTTAGGACAATGTCGTCCACATAGACCATGAAATAACATGTTATTCCATTGTGATTGTAGATGAAAAGGGAAGCATCGGCCATTGATGTGCGAAAACTAGTAGTAAGAAGAAATTGGGTAAGTTCCATGTACCTTGCTTGGGGGCTTGTTTAAGCTCATAGAGAGATTTTTCGTAGCTTGAAGATATGATTTGGAAATTGAGGGTGCACAAAGCCAGGCGGTTGATTCATGAAGACTTGTTCATGGAAAGTGACATGTAGGAAGGCATTATTGACATCCAACTGTCATAGTTGCTAGTTCTTGGAGAGAGCAATTAAGAGGATGGTACGAATGGTGATAGGTTTAGTAATAGGACTGAAGGTTTCAAAGTAGTCTTTTCCAAATTGTTGGAGAAATCCCTTTGTAACAAGTCGGTCTTTGTATTTTTGAATGGAACCATCTCGGTTTCGTTCGACACGGAAGACCCATTTACAACCGATTGGTTGTTGAGTGTTGGGAGGAACAAGCTCCCAAGTTCCGTTTTGCATGAGTGCATTGAATTCGTGATCCATGGCTGCATGCCACCTAGGGTCTTTCGTGGCTTGGTTAGGAGTGGTGGGTTCAATAGTTGGAGGAAGAGGGTGAAGAGTGGTAGTGTTGATAAAGTTAGAGTTGAAGTATTTTGTGTTGGGTTTGTGGCTTCTTTTTGTAAGTGGTGGTGAAGGTGGGGAAACTGGGGATATGTTTGGTGTGATTGGAGGCGATTTAGATGTTCTTGTAGGAGAGGGAGTGGATAGGAAAGGAGCAGATGGGTGGCGTGGCCAGCGAGAGCAGGTAAGTATGGGTGGAGGTGAAATAGGGAAGGGAGAATTAGGTGAGATGTGATTTGAGGAGGGGGTAGAATGTTGGTCAATAGGAGGTGTAGTGGTGATAGGTGGTAATTGAGAGTGATTTGTAGGAGAGAGTGATGGATCTGTGATGGAGGATGTTTGTGGTTGAGGTAGGATAGGGATAGTCGTTGTAACGACCGAAATTTCAAAACAATTAAAACTTTTCAAAAACCACTCATTAATAATAACATTGTTACAAAAGGTTTTCAATACATTATTTAACAGAGTATTTTCCCAGGTTCGTATCATAAAACATCAACGCGAGGAACGGTACGATCACGCCTTTGCCTTGCCACAGACTCCTGAGAACCTGAAACATAAAACCACAACTGTAAGCCCGAAAGCTTAGTGAGATACCCCCAATATACCAACCACATATACGCCCTTCCAGGCCACGACCTTCCGGTCCAAACTTATCGCCTTCCGGCCCATAACATATTGCCTTCCGGCCCATAACATATTGTCTTCCGGCCCATAACATAAAATGCATACATAACATAACAAATCATAGAACGACCCTGCATACCGGGTCACACCCCAGATCTAGCAATCATACGCATAACACATAATCATTTAACAGTTCACAGTCAACGATCGATCAACAAATCACATAACGTAGCATTACTCTAATCAAGATACCGGCCCAGCCGGTCACTAGCATAATATCACCCTACGAATCAGTCAACATACTAAATGCACACATACGCCTTTCCAGGCCATGACCTTCCGGTCCACATAGCAATGCCTTCCGGCCCATAACATATAACAACTGACAACTACCCGGATTTCCATCCGATAAAAGGGTTGGCCTTGGTGCCATAAACCCTAGCGATATAGTGAGGATAACTCACCTCGAAACTGTCGACTGAACAGATAGCTCAAGCTGCTCCGATCACTGATACGATCTCCACCTCTGGACAGCCACCAATGCACTGAACTCAAACAATAATCAACAATTACCAAAATACTCCTGGAAACCACTGGGCAACCCTTGGTCAAAGACAAGGTCAAAGTCAACTCCTGACTGACCCTACTCGCCGAGTCAACCCTATGACTCGCCGAGTTCCCATTCTCAGACTTCACTCCATCCGCGACCTAACTCGCTGAGTCACCCCGAGACTCGCCGAGTCCAACAACTCAGAGTCCTCTCGCCCTCAACTCACCGAGTCATCCCTTGACTCACCGATTCTCGACTCAACCAGAGAATATCGGGACTCTTCGACAAGACTCGCCGAGTCCAAAAACAGACTCGCCGAGTCCAAGGCTATCATCAACGTACTCGCCGAGTTGTTCATACAACTCGCCGAGTTCCAGGCTATCTTCATCTGACTCGCCGAGTTGTTCTTCCAACTCGTCGGGTCCCAGCTCATCTTCAAGCAACCCGTCGAGTTCACCCATGTGACTCGCCGAGTACCGCCGATCTGAATCCATACAGAAGCATTCCAGACCATGCAATTGATCCAAAACATAGATCTAGCCTCCTACAATTCATCCATCACGTAAAGTGGCAAACTTTACCTGAATCCATAGAGATCTAGGCCACATTCACTCATAATTAGGGTTTGGGACTTGCAAGCTTCACTAAACAATCCAACATCGGGACTTTCATGCTCTCTGATTCTCCTCTACTCCAGATCTGAGGTAGCAACCTCAGATCTACCCTCTAGACTTCCAATTACATCCAAAGGCAAGATCCCACAACCCCAAAATGAAGAAACAACATACAATCAGACCAAGAACGAGATATTACCTCCAATGGACGCCCCCAACTGCAATGAAGTTGATTCCAAGCAAAGCCCCTTGCCCCAAGCCTTCAATTCCCACAAAATTCCTTCAATGATTGCTTCTCCAAGCTTCAATCCACTCAACAATGGAGCTCCTCTGCGATTTAGGGTTTCTGGAACTCAAGAGGGAAATAAAGAGGATGGGGAACGAACATAATGTTCCTTATATATGGCTCAACCCCGAGAATTAGGGTTTTCTCCATCCAGTGCCTACTCGCCGAGTCTATCTCATCGACTCGTCGAGTCGGCTACTTAACACGCGGTCAAGCCGCGACTCTACTCGTCGAGCCCAGCCATGGACTCGCCGAGTCACTCTTTCCCAATTAACACTTTTGGCCCTTCAACTCTACTCTCGCTATTTCGGGATGTTAGAATTCTCCCCCACTTATATTAGGCTTCGCCCTCGAAGCCTATAGCAGCTCGACTCCAAGGATACTCCCACAACGCTCCACCTGGCCTCAACCAGACCCGGTCCCACCAGGCATACCCAAACGAACTCGAATACACTTACCTTCCCTCCCGGTGTCCTGTCCACCGTCTCAAATAGGGCACCGGATTCACCCTCTAATATCTTCTCTTAACCCCTGAGAATTACCCATAATGCAACACTGCTCCAAATCGCAACCATCGCTCGACTCTTAAAGGCTAGAAGACCATGAACCATCGGATTCCCGATCTGAATCCCACTCTACCCATTCCGTGACGACGGAAAAACTCATTCTCTATTTTAGAGTAACCCTCACGAGTTCTCCTCTTGCAACCGCACACACAAGCTGAACCAGCTCTAACACCTTCAGGTTGGGAAACCTGATACACTAATACTATCCTCAAGCATCTCCCAGGATGAACCATTAATATCCACCCCATACCCTGATTAGAATCACACTGAGAATTCAAGATTCTCTCTCTCCCTGCATCCCTTCTGAGCCTCTTGGCTCTACACTTGCGGATTTCCCTTCGCGACCTCAACAAACATCCCAAACCGGTTGGGTTCCTACTTCGCTGCCGCGAACACGATGCTCAAAACCATACTCGGAATACTCTAACCATAATTCTGCTCTGCAGCTTTCACTTTCGTGAACTTGCACTCCCCTTCGGAGTTACACACCTTTCCTTTTTCCTTTTCCAAGGAACTCACTTGGCCATGATGCCACCCCAACCTGTGCCACGGGGCTCGCCCCAAGCGACACCACCTTTTTTGCGTAACCGCTATTCACATACTCTGGCTCTCATTGCAGGGGCTCTTAAGCACATGCACTCTCTCCACTCATCAAAATCACTACCTCAGCTAAACAAGATCACTAACCCGGGGCCAGACCTTCCAATGCAATCACATTGCAACATACACAATCCGCAATCTCAAACTGATCCAGCAATACCAACAGAGTCTCCAGCATGACTGGACCGACTCTCATAACAAACACTAGCCACTCGAGGCTATATCTCTGTGGGTCCGTACACCCAAACTCTGTGAACCCTCAGGTTCTAACTCTGAGAACCTTCCGGTTCTAACTCTGGAAACATGCACAACATAAATCCCGTGGGATTAATGCAGTACAATGTTGGGTTTTGAGCATTCTAACACTTCCTAAGTGTACATGCAACCCTAAATACCTTGGATCTATGTTTTCTCTATTATACATGCAAATAAGAACTTCCAAGGTATTATCCTAATCTAGCATACAAAACAATGACTATAGCAAGATAGAATACATACCTCTTTGATGTAGAAAGTCTTCATGAAGCTTGAGTGCCTAGTGCCCCAAGTGTGACACCTCAAATGGAATCACAATCATCAAAACACTTGGAATGATTTGAGAGAATTCTACACTCTTCAAAATCGGCTAGCCCTTTCTTCACTATCTCTAGTGGCCGATTTTTCCTCAATAATAAGATGCTTATATAGTTACACAATTAGGGTAAACTCTTAATTGTCATGGCTTTCCATTTCCTTGGATCCATGGGTACAAATACACCATGGAGCATCCATGGACCATCCTATGGGTTTTAGCCCAACTTGATTATCCATGGAGCATTAGCCCACTATACAAGTATGGATGATTTACACAATCAACCCATATATTTAATTAGTCTTCTTTTGATCACTTAATTAATCCTAGATTAATTCTTGATCAATACTAATTAAATAATCTTATTATTCTTATTATTAATATACTAGAACTTATAATATATTAATAACCATAAGTGTCTTATTTCTCTCATTCAAGTGCATGATGGTATGCAACCCAAATGGACCATGCCGGGTCGGGTCAAGTCTTACCAAATATAGTTATGGACTTAGACATTAATCCAACAGTCTCCCACTTGGATAAGTCTAAAACTATTATTGCGTATGACTTCAGGAACCAACCGGCAATCGTAGCTCTCAAAAGCTTCTGTCGAACTCTGACCTTGTCGATGAACTCTGACCTTTGTCAGTGACTTGTCCATTAGATAAGGGATCATATATTCCTCCATTCTAGATATCATATGGACTGAGACATGGATTATAATCATTCTCTCTGTCCATTTGTTGTTACCCCGATTTCCGATTTATGACAACTGACTAATTGAACAAATCAAATCAGTCCTGGCCCGGCCGAGCACTTCCATTTGTCATCATCAAATCATCGAGGGGCCCACAAATATCGCTTTTATCCCGAAGGTAAAAGGAACGGATAAACTTCGACTCATATGGCTTGTTCTACTACTTGTTGAATCATACACAAAGGCACGTTTTATAGCACAGAGTTACCAAATGCGGTTTCGTGCAATCAATGTACTATCAACTCATAGTAACAACTCATATCTCTAGGTTTGAAGAATATAAGATATTATCGTCTCATGATCACTCATGATAAAATCCATGAAGTGATTCCAATGAGCGCGGGTTGAATCCAATACTCAGAACTTATGAGCACTCATGATTGTTGTAGCCTTGTCCAACACCTTAGACCTCTACAACCCATCATGACAGTCTTAATTCATATCTACTTCCAAAATATGACCGACTGTGGATGGTTTGAATAACTTAGTCATTCCGGAAGAATAACCCAGTTTATTCGGGAAGTCAAAACATGCAAAGTGAAACACAATAATAATTGAATCCAATATGGTATCAACCCTTTGAACATAAATAAAACACCTTTTATTTATCACCATATGATTACACATTATTCATTGTACACTGTTTCAGCTATCAACTTTATTCTTGAATTTAAAACAATAGTTGTCCCATGCTCCAAGCATGTACACTATGTTTTCTTAAACACTAGTCATGCCACACACCAAGTATGCATACTATGTTTGTCTATGATCTTTACTTTGTGAACTAGATCAATTGAACATAACTTCAATGATTCTCTTTTCACACTCCCAAATCCTTACTGCAAATGCAAGAATTCCAAATTCATGCCATTTACTGAAATCTGTTAGATTCTAAACTTATATGCATTGATCCTCTCGTAATGATTATGCACAAAGTCATAAAGACTTGGCAACAATCATTACAGAGTATTCCAAAGGAGATCAACTCCTTGGAAATATCCTTCTTGCATTAAGTTTCCTTAATCTTACACAGATTGAAAATTCTAACTTTGAAACATTTCCAGATTCCATTTTGACTATCACTTCTGAACAAGAGTTGCCTCCTTACAGATTATGTTAATATGGTCCTTCCAGAATTATCACTATACTTCCAACTGTCCTTGAGCAACCAATCTTTGGTAAACCTTAGATTGTTCTCGACAATTGTTTAATCCTTTTAGTCATATCCAGTTCTAAACCTTTTTCCCTTCTTAATGCCCCAGGCATTTGGAAAATTTTAGAACGGATGAATATAGCACATGTAATCGATCCTATATCCGAAGCATATGGGACACGATTCATGATGTCTCACATAAAGACTAAACCAGTCTTTTGCTATAATATTTCCATTTCAATTTGCCAAGTTCTCATAATTCAGATTATGAAAAGGGATGCCGTAATCATAATCGAATTTTAGAACGCAAATAATGGACCCGTATACAGAATTTCCTTATGTTGAGCCATTCCAACATGAAATTCATATATATCCTTGACTAAATGATTAAAACCTCACGATCCAAGCTTATAGATTTGAGATGAAGCATAATTTCCTCTCCCTTAATTATAGCAAAACAACTTTTTCCCAATTGAAACTTTTGTTTTCTATAATTAACATTGCTGACTTGCAATACTTATCATAATTATCATGCTCCCACTAACATGATGATTATTAGCATAACACTTATGCTCCCAATAGCTTTGACATGTACTCAGAAATCAGCTGGACTTCTAGAAATCAATACTTCATTGACTTTCTTACCAAAGTGCAGATTTCTGATGCTAGATTGTTTTGATAAAACTTTATCAAAATCATACACCTTCCCTTAGATAGCACACTTGTGTGTCTAAACAATTATGAAGAGGTATGCTGTAATCATAATGGTTAGACCTTTTTGCCACTTCTCACAAGTCCAGGTTAGTGTGCCGGTTAACCACACGCGCTCCACTAACGACTTTGAGAATGCAAATATCACAATTGTTATCTAGCTAAAATCTACTTAGTGAAAGTGTTTCCTCACCATCATTTTCATGAATCGGAGAGAAACCTTATGACACTTAGATTTACTGGTGTATGTGTTCTTATCCATGTGAATTGTCAAAATCATAGTCACAAGACAAGGATAATGACAAATCCAAAACCATATGGATTGAACTCAATCTTAACTTCTTGCCACCTGGCAGCTCAAGGGCCTGCCATTGCTTCCAAGTTGTTATGCAACAAACTGAGAACTCTAAGAACTCATATGCAAAGCCAACTTTAACTGGAATGGGCACAGATATGTCAACACGATAGGTTATAAACCTCAAGTCGTGTGCTAGTGAAGAATTTAGGTTTTATTCTTGATTAGTTCTTGAGACTTTCAAGACCTTTAAGACTCCCACTGTCCTCTTGACCTATAAGACTCCCTTGTCAAACATCCAAGAGATAGTGTGGATTCTAATCAAGAAAAACACTTTACCCAATTGGCCTAAGTTGGTCTTTGTTTTATCCAAAACATCACAACTTACCAATTTCAAATGTACAAGAGTAGAAAAATTTTACTCTTACATTTGACAAGTGTTTTAAACCTTCTTTAAGACATGTCACTCAAATGACAATCTTGGAGTATGACTCTAAGACTTGTATTGGAACGAAGTATGACTCATCTTCTTGATTTAACCATTTCAACAATTCAAGTTCCTCTTCTTAGTCATAAGAATGCACTAAGATTTCCTTAGAGAACTAATTTTGATATGGTTTCTTAATCATTAAGATGATCACAAAACTGATACTAAAGTACTCTCCCATCTTTTCAGATTTGAGAAACTTTTATCCTTCTGCCTTATTTGATTCTTCTTATCGATCTTTTGTGGTGGACTTAATCAGTGCACAAGAATGTGTACTTGATCCCTAAGTCCTTTACTTGACTCACACATCCATGTGAACAAGTAATTAGTCTTAATTTTCCAAAACTTGAAAGTTCTCATTCATCATGCTATACAACTTGCATGATTCCAAGTTCCGGTCCACTTGAAACTTGGGTGATGAGAATCTTTCCTTATTTGGTAAATTTAGACATTACCGCAAATGAAAGAATCAATTTCATGTTTCCACTCTTGCTGTTAATGGAATCTTATAAGCAACAATTTTATTTCCAAATGCCATTGTAAGGATATTTTAAAATAAATAAAATCAAAAATTTTCTTTTTATTTTAAAACTTTGCGGAAAAACTTATCCTTACAATCCATATGAAAACTTGTTGTTATCTATTCCTAAGCAATATCTCATAACTCCTGAGAAGTAGCTCACGAATCCGATTTTTTTAAGCTACGCGATAGAAATCCATCTACGCGATCAGATTCAGCATATTCTTTCTTTATGTTTCTTCACTTTTCTTTCATTCTTAAAACATCACCATGTGACCCAGTCACATCATGTATCAAGAATCTCAGAATAGAAACTTAACAGAGTTAGATAGTGGACTTTACCTGAATTAGAGTCAAACTCATTGACTTTAACATCCTTAGGTAAATGTGGCAGCTTCGCAACCAATGACCCTTCCTTTGGCAATATAAACATATGGACCCTTTGATAATGGTACACAGGACTATCACAGACTTAGCTTTTCTCTTTACCATTTGGTCAACCGATTTGACTATAGCCGATCCCTTTCCATTGGGAAGAGAATGCTTTACTGGATATCCAATGTCATCATTGTCAATGTCCATAAAGTTTTAGGAAGTTGATCTTAACAAATAGATAAGATCATTAAGGGTCTTGTCATAGTCTTTTTCATAGGTGTTCCAAAAGAACTCACTATGTGACTTAGAAAGTAGTTGAACCACCAACTTTCTCAAGACTTTGACACCCAACTCTCCCGGCTTGTCAATATGTGACTACATCTCCAAGATGTGACCACACCTAGACCTTGCCTTGCCAATAGGGCCTGAGTGACCTTAAACTTTTCAAGAACTTGTGGGTTAGGGAGAATAATTTGAAGAGGTGAAGAAGTATGATATCCATGGGACATCATCTTCATTAGGAAACCTTGTTTCAAGAGATTTGGGAAGATCATAGGTGTCTAAACCAGACATCTTTTGGGAGATATTCAAGATAGTTGATTTAAAGTCCTTAATATGACACCCAATATGAAATATTAAGGCTAGGACCCAACAAACTATTTTATAACTTAGAAGAGGTATGCCGTAATCCAAGCTATAAAATATTTGAAGGTAGGTGAATGACGATTCACCAATTTCCACCAAGATAAACGAAATGTATTATTAGGTTTTAATTGGTTTTGAAACTCCTAGATCTTTGAGATTCATTGAACTTTTCAAAGGCATGTTTCAATCTCGAGTGTGCCCTTCAGGTTTTGTGACTGGGATGCCGAGGATCACAAAACAAGGTGTGAAGTAACCATGCAAATCACTTGGTACCCTTAATAAATTACCCCTCAATCGATGTGCCGGTTAACCACACACGCCCCATCGATACTATGATAAATATTAAGTCACCCTTTACCTACCTTGTTAAGTCCAAGTTAGTGTGCCGGTTAACCACACACGCTCCACTAACGACTTAGACAAAGTGTAAAGTGTAATTTCATGGATTAGCACCTTCTTCACATTTTTCCTAAGTAACTAAGATTGGGTATTATTAAGAGTTTAGTTACTTAGTATTTTTTTCATTAATACTTTTAATGAAGGGAGAATTCTAGTCCTGTCAAACCCGTTCGGCTAACGACCCTCCACCAGTCAAGCAAGCGGTGGGTGAGAGTGGACACCCATTAAGTTGCCATTTTATAGGCAACAACCTTATACCCACCTTATAGACCGGCTTCGTGAATGAGGCGTACTAGCGGTAAGACTGACTTTACTCTTATACATATATATATTATTAACTTATAATATTATAAAGTATAAGGGTTGAATTTTAACTTTTAAAATTCTAAGGGCTAACTTGGAATTAAAGTATTCATAAGAGAAAACTTTACAAATTCCAAAACTTGAGGGCAAGTTTTGAAACTATTCAAAACTAATTAATTCCATAACTTATGTGTTTAAAGTAGTTTTAATCCAAAAACTCTTCAAGTTCCATAACTTGAGGACAAGTTATGGAAGACTTTAAACTAATAAAAGAATTAACTTTTCTTTATTTTATAACTTATGGAATTAATTAAGGTTACACCTTTTTTTATTTTATTTTATTTTATTAAATGAAGAGACTCTTGGTCCTCCATAACTTGAGGACAAGTTATGGAGTCATAAAACCATTTAATTAGAACTAGACTCTTCATTTTTGTAACCTTTGCCAATTTTTATGAGTTTTATGATTCTTAAATGTGACTTTTCATATAACTTGAGGACAAGTTACAAAAACACATTTTAGAATCAATTCTTAGATTAATTTGGATTAAAACCAACTATCACATAATTTTATTCATTAATCTAAATTTACTCATAAAACAAGGTAACACAAAAAACTTTTGGTGATCCATAACTTATTCTTAAGTTATGGAATCCTTTAAAACATTAACACCAAATTTTGTAACTCCAAAAAAACTTTGAATCAATTTTTTTTTTAAAACCTTTTCATATCCATAACTTATGGAGGTTTCAAAAAATAAAACTCTTTAGATCAAACTTTTAAAACTAATAAAATAATCATATTATTTTATCTTTTATTAAATTTGACCTAATTCAACTCATAAAGCAAATTATTCAAATTTTACAAATAATTAGTTTTTCACAAGAACAAGTAATTATCTTAAAATTTGACAAACTTCATGTTTTTTTTTCCAACTTTGAAAATAAAATATTTGCATCAATATAACAGAAAACAACCCGTGGCTCTGATACCACTGTTGGGTTTTGAGCATTCTAACACTTCCTAAGTGTACATGCAACCCTAAATACCTTGGATCTATGTTTTCTCTATTATACATGCAAATAAGAACTTCCAAGGTATTATCCTAATCTAGCATACAAAACAATGACTATAGCAAGATAGAATACATACCTCTTTGATGTAGAAAGTCTTCATGAAGCTTGAGTGCCTAGTGCCCCAAGTGTGACACCTCAAATGGAATCACAATCATCAAAACACTTGGAATGATTTGAGAGAATTCTACACTCTTCAAAATCGGCTAGCCCTTTCTTCACTATCTCTAGTGGCCGATTTTTCCTCAATAATAAGATGCTTATATAGTTACACAATTAGGGTAAACTCTTAATTGTCATGGCTTTCCATTTCCTTGGATCCATGGGTACAAATACACCATGGAGCATCCATGGACCATCCTATGGGTTTTAGCCCAACTTGATTATCCATGGAGCATTAGCCCACTATACAAGTATGGATGATTTACACAATCAACCCATATATTTAATTAGTCTTCTTTTGATCACTTAATTAATCCTAGATTAATTCTTGATCAATACTAATTAAATAATCTTATTATTCTTATTATTAATATACTAGAACTTATAATATATTAATAACCATAAGTGTCTTATTTCTCTCATTCAAGTGCATGATGGTATGCAACCCAAATGGACCATGCCGGGTCGGGTCAAGTCTTACCAAATATAGTTATGGACTTAGACATTAATCCAACATACAACCCATCACGTACATCAAGCATACAAATACTCTGATCGCATAACCCCGGTTACCTACTCAAACTTGATCCCAGCCTGCTCCCAGGCCTCCACAATCAAATGCCCTAGGTCTGTATCCCGCCCCGCATACCTGACACTCGCTCTTGTCAGCCTATACTCTAAGCTGACAGAACACTGATGAATCCCAACAGCTAAGCACCCTCACATACTCATTGATCTCCTGGAGAATTCTCCAATTCTCCCCCACTTAAAGCACTAACTAACAGCCACCGATCGCCATTAACGACCTTCCAGAACAACCCCACACAAAGAGAACACTTACACACTGACTGCTTCCCACAAGCATAAGCAACCCTCAGCAAAACACATCTCCTCCCTGATCAATCCGCTCAAAAGAATCCGGTCTTTCAATCATCCACTCCACGACTGCAGATGCTACCCGACATTCGACCCAGAGCCGTATCTCCACTATCAACCCTCACTAACAATAACCAACGAAGGCACCAAAACACTAACCATAATCATATTAAACCCTCAGGAAACAACGGATACCAAGACGAAAACCCGAAACACAAATCCATAACCCAAACCACAACCCGCAAAACGAAGAATATCACAATGAAAACCAAACAATTACCGGCTCATGAACATTACACCACAATAATCACAAGACAACAAGACATCAAAAGAGAAACATACCCGCAGCTGTCTCTGGCACTGCCCTGACCTCCTCTGCAACAAGCTGAAAAACACGACCCTGAGCCCTTGGGGGCTCCGCTCCACCCTGACCTCCACCTGTGATCCTCAAAGTGGCCGGTGCTGGAGCCTGCACCGACCCAGCAGCAAACTGTGGACAGTTGGCCCTCAAATATCCAACCTGATGACAATGATAGCAAATCCTCAAATCCTGAACCGGCACTGACTGCTGACAATCCCGCGCATAGTGCTCCTCCCTTCCACACTTGCGGCATGCACCACAAGACCAACAAACTACGGTATGACCCCTCCCACACTTCCCACAAGTGTGGCCGCTCAGATTCCCCACTCTAACATCAACGGTCCTGGACCGTTTCGGCGCCGGCTGCGACTGCATCGGAGCCTGCCTCAGCTCACGCAACTGCAACTCAACCTCTAACTCACGCCGCCTGGCGGCCTCCTGCAACTCCAACAAGGTCTCGCACCTCTGCGCAGACACGAACTATCTAATATCCCCCTTGAGCGTACTCAGATATCGGGACATCTGAGCTTGCTCCGAAGCGAACTCAGGGCAAAACATCGCCCTCTCAGCGAACATCCTGGTGATCTCAGTCACCGACTCTGAATCCTGCTTCAGCTCAAGGAACTCTTGAGCCAATCTCTCCCTCTCATCATGCGGAACAAAGCGGGTGATGAACATCTCTCGGAACTGATCCCATGAAACCGCAGCCCTCTGCGCATCTGAATATGACCCCGTGGTGAATCTCCACCAACCCTTCGCCCCGAGCCTTAACAGGTTCAGAGCACACCTCACCCTCTGATCAGCAGGGCATAAACACGTGGAGAAACACCCCTCCACGTCTGATAACCATCTCATAGCAACAATTGGGTCCTGAACTCCATCGAATGTGGGAGGCTTCATATAATAGAAGTCCCGATACTGAAAACCCCGACTAGCTCCTCTCCTTGCCGCTGCTACAGCCGCTGTAGCCGCCGCGGCAGCCGTCTCTGCGAGAGCCGCATATCGCTCATCAAAATACTCAATCATGGCGGTCTTGATCGACCCAAACAATTCCGGCAACTCAGCCCGGAACAATGCAGCAACCCCATCACGCAGAATCTCGCGAATCCTCGCATCCAACTCGCTCGTGCCCGTCTGATCGATAACTTCAGACGGCACCGATCCACCCGGAACTCGCTCTCCAGCTCCCGATCCTGATCCGGATCCACTATCATCATGCCTCGAAATCTCCATACCGAAGACACCATACCAATCTCAGACACTTCCCACAATCCTGGGATCCAACTCTCGCAACCCAACCCTAGAGATCATGGTTTCCCTGATACGCGTATGGGTCCTGTGCTTTCAGTAGTACGGGCCCATACTACCTTCCACACCTACCCATATTTGTATGAAGTACTACCACAATACCCTAGAGAACATGCATAACAACTACCAACCCTCACCACTAGAGGAACACTGAGAATCTCCCATAAGGGACCCTAGGCTACAGGCATCACAAATCAGGCAACATTATCATGAATTCCTGAAGATCCCTAGCCTAGCTCTAGCATGCTATTCTATCAAGCTCAATAAGACAAATATCATGTATGGTATCTTGGGGTTACTTACTGGCTCCGGCTGATCGTACCTCCGCGTCCTCCTTTTACTTAATTTGAAAACCATTTTAATTTCTCTTTTTAAAATCCTCCTCGATTTGAGACTGGAGTCACACGAATGTTCCCCCAATTCACTCAAACCAAGGCTCTGATACCAACTTGTAACGACCGAAATTTCAAAACAATTAAAACTTTTCAAAAACCACTCATTAATAATAACATTGTTACAAAAGGTTTTCAATACATTATTTAACAGAGTATTTTCCCAGGTTCATATCATAAAACATCAACGCGAGGAACGGTACGATCACGCCTTTGCCTTGCCACAGACTCCTGATAACCTGAAACATAAAACCACAACTGTAAGCCCGGAAGCTTAGTGAGATACCCCCAATATACCAACCACATATACGCCCTTCCAGGCCACGACCTTCCGGTCCAAACTTATCGCCTTCCGGCCCATAACATATTGCCTTCCGGCCCATAACATAAAATGCATACATAACATAACAAATCATAGAACGACCCTGCATACCGGGTCACACCCCAGATCTAGCAATCATACGCATAACACATAATCATTTAACAGTTCACAGTCAACGATCGATCAACAAATCACATAACATAGCATTACTCTAATCAAGATACCAGCCCAGCCGGTCACTAGCATAATATCACCCTACGAATCAGTCAACATACTAAAAGCACACATACGCCTTTCCAGGCCATGACCTTCCGGTCCACATAGCAATGCCTTCCGGCCCATAACATATAACAACTGACAACTACCCGGATTTCCATCCGATAAAAGGGTTGGCCTTGGTGCCATAAACACTAGCGATATAGTGAGGATAACTCACCTCGAAACTGCCGACTGAACAGATAGCTCAAGCTGCTCCGATCACTGATACGATCTCCACCTCTGGACAGCCACCAATGCACTGAACTCAAACAATAATCAACAATTACCAAAATACTCCTGGAAACCACTGGGCAACCCTTGGTCAAAGACAAGGTCAAAGTCAACTCCTGACTGACCCTACTCGCCGAGTCAACCCTATGACTCGCCGAGTTCCCATTCTCAGACTTCACTCCATCCGCGACCTAACTCGCCGAGTCACCCCGAGACTCGCCGAGTCCAACAACTCAGAGTCCACTTGCCCTCAACTCACCGAGTTATCCCTTGACTCACCGATTCTCGACTCAACCAGAGAATATCGGGACTCTTCGACAAGACTCGCCGAGTCTAAAAACAGACTCGCCGAGTCCAAGGCTATCATCAACGTACTCGCCAAGTTGTTCATACAACTCGCCGAGTTCCAGGCTATCTTCATCCGACTCGCTGATTTGTTCTTCCAACTCGTCGAGTCCCAGCTCATCTTCAAGCAACTCGTCGAGTTCACCCATGTGACTCGCCGAGTACCGCCGATCTGAATCCATACAGAAGCATTCCAGACCATGCAATTGATCCAAAACATAGATCTAGCCTCCTACAATTCATCCATCACGTAAAGTGGCAAACTTTACGTAAATCCATAGAGATCTAGGCCATATTCACTCATAATTAGGGTTTGGGACTTGCAAGCTTCACTAAACAATCCAACACCGGGACTTTCATGCTCTCTGATTCTCCTCTACTCCAGATCTGAGGTAGCAACCTCAGATCTACCCTCTAGACTTCCAATTACATCCAAAGGCAAGATCCCACAACCCCAAAATGAAGAAACAACATACAATCAGACCAAGAACGAGATATTACCTCCAATGGACGCCCCCAACTGCAATGAAGTTGATTCCAAGCAAAGCCCCTTGCCCCAAGCCTTCAATTCCCACAAAATTCCTTCAATGATTGCTTCTCCAAGCTTCAATCCACTCAACAATGGAGCTCCTCTGCGATTTAGGGTTTCTGGAACTCAAGAGGGAAATAAAGAGGTTGGGGAAGGAACATAATGTTCCTTATATGTGGCTCAACCCCGAGAATTAGGGTTTTCTCCATCCAGCGCCTACTCGCCGAGTCTATCTCATCGACTCGTCGAGTCGGCTACTTAACACGCGGTCAAGCCGCGACTCTACTCGCCGAGCCCAGCCATGGACTCGCCGAGTCACTCTTTCCCAATTAACACTTTTGGCCCTTCAACTCTACTCTCGCTATTTCGGGATGTTATAGTCGTTGGGGTAGAGGATGAGGTGGTTGAGACTGGAGAGGGAATTGTTGAACCTGGATGGAATTCGTGAGATGTGGGCAAGGTGTAGGAGTGTGAATGATCATGAAATGGGAAGCTTTCTTCAATGAATTGCACATGACGAGAGTGATAGAGGCGGTTGGTAGTAAGGTCGAGACATTTGTATGCACATTTAGAAGTGGAGTAGCCAATAAATACACATGGTGAGGAGTGAGGTTGAAGTTTGGAGGTGGTATATGGCTTCAACCATGGGTAACAGAGGCAGCCAAAAGGCTTTAGTTTGGAGTAGGATGGAGTTTGATTGAATAGAATCTGATAGGGACTTTTGTTTGCAAGGGTAGGTGTAGTTAGACGATTTATGAGGTAGACTGCGCTTTGAAAAGCATTGGACCAGTATTCCAGTGGAAGTTTAGCATAGTGGAGCAGGGACAAACCCGTTTCAATTACGTGTCAATGATGCCCTTCGGCTATCCTATTCTGTTTAGGCGTATGTGGTGGGGTTGTGTAATAGGATATTCCATGAGATTGTAAGAAAGGGAGTAAGCCAATGTACTCTCCTCCATTGTCTGTGAAAAGGGATACAATCTGTTGATTGAAGAATTTTTCAACTAAGATTTTGAATTGAGGGAATAATTTAGCTCCATCAGACTTGTGTTGCATTGGGTAAAGCCAGACATATTTGGAATAGAAGTCAACAAATATGACATAATAAGTGAAGTGATCAATGGATTGTTTAACTGGACCACATACATTTGAGTAAATTAGTTGTAAAGGTTTTGTGGCAACAAAAGAATTTGGCCCAAAGGGCAATTTATGACTTTTATTAACCTCACAGGAAGAACAATGAACACTGGAGTTCAGCATTATTTTAGAATTAAGACCTAGGCTGGCAGCAATGGTTTTAAAGACTTTGATGGATGGATGGCCTAGCTTGTGATGTCAGTCAAGCGACTTTTTGGTAGTGATGAAGTTTAGTTGATGTAAGGATGAGATAGTGGTGTGATAGACATCATCAATGTTCTCCCCCAGTAGTAGACACGCCACCGTGCGAAGATCCTTCAAAATAAAATGAGAGGAGAAAAATTCAACATAAACCATGTTAGTTTTACATAGTTTAGCAACATAAATAAGGTTTCTTTTTAAGTTTGGAACACACAAAATATTAGGTAAAGAGAGAGGTATAAATCATGTTTTTATGTGCGTTGAGCCAATGTGTGAAATTGGTAGTGATGTACCGTTTCCTAGTTGAATTTCATCAGGTACCCGATATTCAGAGACAGAGTGAAGATTTGAGGGGTCAAAAGTGACATGGATGGAGGCTCCTGTGTCAAACAACCAGGTAGGTTGCGATGTGGTGGGCCCTGCGGTGGTCACGTTTGCAACAGGGAGTAATGTTGGGTTGGTAGTGATTGAGATGTTGTTTTCACGATGGAACCTGGATAGCTTGCGGCATTCTTTTGTTGGATGACCTAGGATATTGCAATAGTGGTAGTAAGTGGAGCTGCGGTTTGGGTTTTGGCGATTGTTGTTGGATTGAGAGTTAGCCCATGGAGGACGATTTGGGCCTCATTGCTGGGTATTGAGATTAGGTTTTTGGGTACCTTGAGGTAGGCACTGTGTATATTTGCGACCTGGTTGTCGAGAAGTGTAGTTGGCGGTGATCAGTGAGGATGTCGGGCTGTGTGAAGTTTCACTGAGTCCTCTTTCAAAATCGATTAGCTTCTCAAACAATTCAGAGTAGGAGAGAGCGATTTCTCTTACTTTATTGGCTGCGATAATATTGGCATATTCATCGCCTAATTGGGACAACATATGCACCATGAGATCTTCTTCAGAAATTGGGTTTTGGGCTAGGGCTAGGTCATCAGCAATAGACCACATATCTTGAAGAAAATCAGTGATTGATCGATTTCCTTTGGGGTTCTTCACC